>NW_027509231.1:3146915-3866915 GCF_048541705.1 Temnothorax americanus
CATGATACGGTGCAACAAATGTGCACATTTTTGCATTGTACTTATCGAGATGGAAATCCCAATTTAGATAGTAGAATAATGTTAATAATAATACTGAATTGTCGTTGGCAAACATTTGTATATAAGTAGTTTCGAATCTGTACAATTTTTCTCTTATCACAAAGATATTTATAATAAAGTGCATAATGCAATTTTACTCCCGTCTCTTATTTTGTAACTTTATTCCCATCTCTTATAGTAGATTTACTATTACTTTTCCAGGAAGAAAACAGAACTTGGAAAGCCTTTTAAGTACATATATCGCTATTAATTTCGTATTTTCTTACGTACGCGTCGTACCGTCGAATCTAAGAGCAATGTCCAATGAAAAAATCTACAACAATTATTTATACAATAATTCGTATTGTATTCAGGTCCCATTGTACATTCTAAAACTATTATTGCTACTTATCAATCGCAAGAACCATCCAGCCAACCGTCTCTCCATCTCTGATTTACTAGTTTACAATTAAATTCTGGTTTCCCGAGCTTCTTGTTGACTTCATTGTGAATTCTGCATAGCCATTGACTCAATTTTTCCTGCGACCCGGTCTCCGGCGGCGAGTGTTTCAATTGCTCCTGCAGGTCCTCCGCGCATACGTTGCAAGGATAAAATTTTGAAAACGTGTGAAAGAAGCTGTTCATGTCAGACTTTTGTCTCTCGTTCGGTTGATCGGGATAGTACGCCGCCATGGTGTGCAAGAAGCCCCAGGTCTTCGAGCCCAACTCATCCTTGTCTAAAGGGCAATCGTCTCGAGTACCGCCGTTCCTGGCATTCGGTGTTTGGTCCTGTTTCTTCTGTGCTCCCTGATGAAAAATATAATTTGTAAAATTTATATCGCGATAAATTTTCTTGCAAAACAGTGATAAAAAGCAAGAACAATTGTCGCGCAGGAATGTCTGGCGAAATAAGACCGGACACTTGAGCAATAAGGCGACGAAATTCACGGCAATCGTCAACGAATTTGTCAATAAATTGCCGGCCCACCTTCTCCGAGTCGTAGACTTCCTTCTGGCGTTTCGCCCACGTCCGGAAGTCCACGCAAGCGCGACACGGCTTCTCGGACGACATCCTCTCGCGCTCGGTCCGCGAAGATCCTCAAGTGTCACCGCAGGCAAGTTAACGTAGCTCTCACGTGCCGCGTGCGACATAACCTCCCGTTTCGCTCGCGAGACGAAGGCTCCCGACGGCTCCGAGGGCTCTTATCCTTGCGTTCGCGCGTTTAAATCACCCATTACGCAATCACGCAATCGAAACGAAATGCACTTGTGACGATAAACGGCATGTCTTCATAATACTGGAATTTTTACACGACTGCCGCTCTCGCCGCGGACGAGCCACTCCATAACGTAACCTAACCTGACCCGACCTAACCTAACCCAAGGCTGAGCTGATGCAAACTTCGGAGTTCGGAGCGCTAGTATACCGGGTGGCGCACGAAAATGTCGCGTCAATCAATAGTAATTTCCATATTGGTGTCGAAAGACCGACGATTGCTGTTGTATGTTACACACGTGAGATTTTATTTCTTATTTTGTAGATTGTACTCTCCATATAGGAAATACAATGCCAATTACTTTTACAGGCAGCAAATCTTTTGTTACCGGCGTCAAGCTCGACAGCACAGCCTCGACTACATATTTATGCGCCACGTTGTATTTTTCGCGTAATTTCTGCTTTCTGCGTTAACGAGAGCATTATTAGAGCGTCGGGATAACACATATAACCGGCACGTTTTGGATAAAAAAAATCAGCGCTTGCTCTATGCGAATGACTATTTCGACGATATTTCCTCGTGACGTGCAAGCACTGCCACAAACGTTTGGAATCATTCCGTTCGCTTTGATCGTAGGGGGTAAGTGTGTCTATAACCTCCACGGTGACCACGTGAAGGTGAACCTCGAGGTGAACTGATCTGACTTGACCGATGATCGAGATAGATACAAGTTGATTTTTAATTCCTCGTGCTTGTCAGACTGGACTTGTTTAAATCTTTAGCATATTCTGGAAATATATTTCTTTTTTTAGAGAGTAAATATAGACGGAATAAGGGGATATACACAAAGAAGCAATGTCAGGATCATTTCTAGTACTTTCTGGGCGAAGAACAACGTATAGCTGGTATATAACAATGATGTTATTCTATTAAACTTTCACATATTCCTCAATCTTAGTATTGCTAATTTGTCGCGGTTACTTGGCGATTGCTAAAAGAGATTTAGTTTCATTTGTGTGCTAGCGTCGACGAAGCAGTTGGATTAAAGTTCTGAAAATAGAATTTGTAATATTAATTTAAGTTGTAATGGATTGTTTATATAATTTATGTGTATAAGAATAAATTAAATAACTTTATTATAGGCTTCAACAGTGCCGTGTGGCGCATTTACATAAAAATGTGATTAAAGACTCGCATATACACAGCGCAGCGCAATACTGTGTTTCTGTGAAAGACAAAGATAAACATTTATCTCAGGTATGTTTAAAGATACTAACTGTACGAGTATTTTGAGGATAATCTTCCCGAAAAAAAATCTATTTTGTCATTTTAATATTGTAGGTGAAAGATTATGCATATAAAAATGTGGGAACTAAAAGTTTACATGCAGACGTTAATCTGGAAAAATTTACAGAGGTAAGCAGTTCATAATGAATCGTAAATATTACAAGTGCATTCGGAATAAAATTTCGATTATTAAAGAGAACAAAAATTTTCATAGCAAAGCCTCGATGCATTTGAAGACAAGCACGGTAGATCTCAGAGGATTAATAAGGAAGCTGTAATCCAAAAAAGTATGTATAAATCATTTTTCCAATACAAGATTATTTAAAATCTAGCGAATAGAAGCTAAACTAGAAATAATTTGCAATTGACGTACAGTGCAAGATTTATCTTTTATGTATATTAAATTTTATATTTGTCTTTCTTGACAAGTATACATATATTAGTTATCTCAAGTACAAAATATTTCTGTTGTTAATGTAACTTCATAAGTAAATTTATTATACGATTATAATTTACTGCACAATTTATGGTCAGCCATTTTCATCAATTTGTTCTGCATAATAAAATTACTGAAAATTGCAGAAATGGAACGCTTGTACCCAGATCCAAAATCTTCTTTGACGTCTATTTATACAATACTAAGTCATGAACTTAACGACCAAACAGTTTTAACTACAAAGGCTAAAAAAGTTACCGTGAATAGATCTAATGTATGGGAAGTTACTTTTAACGTCAAATGGCCGGAAGTTATGTCCTTTAAAGAAATTGCTAAAACCAAAGTACTCGCTTCCAAAAATGCAGCTTGGAAATGCTTGCAATGGTTAGAGACAAATGGCAAATTGAAAAACGGCAAACCGATTGTCTATAATGATGAGGAAATGAAGAATATACGATTAAAGCCTGTCGAATTAAGCGTTGCTCCCGAAATTTTAAACGATATGTCAGACTTGATCAAGACTTACGACACGGTAAAATGTTGCATTACAATTTTTAACGTATAACAATACATATATTTTATTAATATATTTAATATTTGACGATTTTAATATGCGCGATATTCAGGAAATACATAATATAGTGGTCGAAAATACTTTCAATGCTCACAATGCACTGAGTCGGACTACGACTAACGTCCATCCAATAATAGGACTAGATGCTGACAAGGATGGTTTCTTCCGTAATAAAACATTGAAAGACAGATTGGAAAAACGCACCGATCACGCCGTCACTTTACCAATCCATGAGTTCAAGTATGAAAGATGCTTGTTTCATATTTTACGTGTACATATATAATGTGCTTCGTAATTTTCTAAGTATACGTTATTTATTTCGCAGGGATGAAATTATCTCCAAACTGGAAAACAATCGAGTCCTATTAATAGAAGGCGATACAGGTTGCGGTAAAACTACACAAGTTCCTCAATTTATATTGGACACTTTCGCACAGAACGGGAATGCTACAGATTGCAATATATTGGTATCGGAGCCACGTAGAATCTCGGCGATCTCTCTCGCAGATCGTGTCGCGTACGAAAGAAACGAGAGCGTCGGGGACGTTGTGGGTTTTCACGTGAGATTAGAATATTCATTGCCGAAGGAACTCGGTGCGATAGTTTTTTGCACCACCGGTATACTATTGAGAAAAATGCAGAGCAATCCTGGTTTACAAGGGTGCTCGCACGTGATTTTGGATGAGGCACACGAACGTCAGATCGATACCGATATGCTGATGATTCTGCTCAAGAGAGCTCTGAAGAAAAATCCCAATTTAAAAGTACTGATAATGTCGGCGACTATAAATGCGCACAAGTTTCAACAGTATTTCGATTGTCCCGCTGTACGAGTACCGGGTAGATTGTATTCTGTAAAAATGCATTTCTTGGAGGATATCGAACACCTACCAAATATCCAAAGATACAGAACATACGCGATGAAGGATCGCTATGACGATGAAGCTGAAAAACTTTCTGTTGATTTTGGGAAAGTAGTACAGATTATAAAATGGATCTCGTCGCATAAGCCGCCCGGTGCTATTTTGTGCTTCTTACCAGGATGGCATGAAATCACGAAGGTGCAGAGCCTGCTCGAGGATACGTCGTCCTATAAAGAGAATCAATTGATTTTGCCGATGCATTCCAAAGTATCGCACAACGAACAGCGTAAAATCTTTCAGCCTACACCGGCGGGTGTGCGGAAAATTATCTTGGCCACGGACATTGCTGAAACAGGCATTACGGTTAGCGATGTGGTTTATGTTGTGGATGCTGCCATACGAAAAGAATCGCGATGGGACAATAACAAAGATTTACCTTACATAAGCAATCGTTGGATCTCTCGGGCGAACATTCTACAGAGGTAATTATCGAGACAAGTAAATATGTCGCACTGTTATAAAATTACGTTATTCCAATTTGAGGGAAGAAGCATAATTATTTAAAAAATTGCATTTAAATGCCATTTAAAAAAATATTTTACAGACAACAATTTGTTATACAGGAAAGGGAGAGCTGGACGAGTTAAACCTGGCGAAAGTTATCACTTAATCTCAAAAGAAGATTACGAGAAATTGGAGGCGCATCCAGTACCGCAGTTGCTGTGCAATCCGTTGGAAAAAGTAATTCTTGACAGTAAAACATATACGGACGAGAAGGCGGAGGAATTTCTAGGTGGAATGCTGGAACCGCCTACACCGACCGCAATACGGAAGGCGGTAAGATCTTTAGTGGATCTCGGAGTTATGGATAATGAGGAGAATCTTACAGCTCTAGGTAAACGAATGGCACTATTCCCAATGTATCCCAAGTTTAGTAAAGCCATGGTATATTCTGCCATCTTCAGGTAAGTTTAAATAGTTAATTTCAACATTAATTTGCATCAGTCATTTTCCGATTATTTGTCTATATTATAAGTGTTTTCGTTTCAACAATAGCTGCGTACATCCTATGATAACGATAGCCAGTATTTTCTCTGGTGAAGATAGTTTGTTTTACAATGTACTGGATCAAAAGCTTCAAATCAGGGAAAATAAAAGATTATTCTCTCCAGCCAGCGATCATATCGCGATGGCTTGGATGTTTAAGCAATGGTTCACATATAGTGAAACAAGTCCGCACCTAATAACGAAATTTTGTAGAGATATGAGGCTTCGACCGCTCAGAATACAAATACTGAGTCGTAAGTAATATTATTGTACAATATAAGTTAATACTATATGCATTCAATCAAATTCTTTATTTCATCGATAGATCTTTTTTAAACCACATCATAATTTTGCAGAAATACGAAATACATATATCCAACAGTTGATCGAATGTCGCCTATTGACCAAAGATACGTTGCATTTCGATTGCAATAAATCCAACATTGTAGCAAATAAATTTGAAAGTAACGACGAACTAGTCCGAGCTGTATTGTATGGTGCTACGCAGCAATTGGTAGAACATAAAGACATGGGATTTAAAAACGGAATCATGAGAAAGGGCGTTAACGAACTCCGAACACAGTAAGTGAATTTTGTGTAATCGCGGACGCAAATTATTTAGAAGCAATGTATAGTCATTTTATTTGTAATCTCATTCTTACAGAGGTTGCGCTAAGGTTGTAATTTCGGGGGAAAGTGTTAATTACAAGCGAAAAGTTTGGCCGAGTTCTTTCTTGACGTATTTTAATGCTGCACACTGCGATATAAGACGTAGCACGGTAATTCGTGAAACAAGCATGATATCACCTTTGACAGTATTACTTTTTAATCAACGAAAGGCTCAATGTTATAAGGTAATTAAATAATTTAATCTCGTGATTAAGCACAACAGCGTAGTGGAGTAGGCAACATTATACAATTTATATTTCATGATTTTTAGCTGGATGACGACAAAACAGAAATTGTGATTAATGTTAATGCGCTACATACTTTAAGATTTGTTTGCAACAAAGAGTGAGTATTTCTGTATCTTTCTTTTTTTTGTTTAATATATAGTAAGTAGTAGTATATAATAATCTGTGTGCTTAAATCTTTGTTTTTTTTTCTAGAACTGCTGATGTGCTTTTGAAATTTAGAGGCGTTATGTGGTCTGTAGTGCAGTACATGTTGGAGACACAAGGATACGTTGACGATAGAAATAATCTTAGTTCGAGACAAGTGTATGAGTACAAAGAGAAATTATTCAAAACTCTTGCAGAGCTCCTGCACACGTCGGCTAAACCTATAGAAGATGCTGCAGAAAAAATCTCTTTAGCTTAAATATGTATAATATGATAAATGTACATAATAACAATAATTTTAAAATTGTAACACTATTTCACTTGATATAGCGTTATTTATGATTTATTATTATTATTATTAGGGACCTGTTGTATGTATATTTGTATACAAATTGACAGAATGTATATTTGATAGAGTTAAAAAATAAGTAATAAATTATGTAATCATTAATAAAAAATAATGTTAAATTCTTTGCCGATAAGTATAACTCCTCTCCTCTATTTCCACTTCTCGGTGTCGCGTGCTCGGTTTTCGCGATCAATCTATGAAAAATTGAAGTTACCAAAGTTGTAAAAAAAAAAAAAAAAAAGAATATAATTAGTCAGGAGAATATAATTTAGAGATGAGAGGTATCATTAATTGAAATTTCAAGAATTAAAATTGCAAATCAAGACCCATGTATAAATGTTACGACTAATTATACTTACATGAATACACTGATGAATTTTTATGACAGGAAGGATGTAGAATACACATGTTTGCAAGAGTAATACACGTTAAATATTGCATCTTTCCCATTAACAGTTTCTTTTATAAAATAGTAAGAATTTGTTATACATATATATGTACAATCACAATGTGATGCTTTTCGCAACTAGAACAACAACGTCGCTTCGATTAAATGCTACGAGATGCTCAACAATGTTTTGTCACTCTATAAAAAAAGTCGGAATTGTCATTTGATATATATTAATAGACGCATGCAGCTCTCAAATCTGTTTGATGAATATGAAATTTTCTTTTGTGCGAAGCGTTCTTGACGAACCCGAAACCTACCGACACCAACTCACGCCGAAGTGGCCGAGTATAATTATAAAAATTTGTTTCCATAATCTTTTATGCTACGTTACGATCGTTTTACGAGCATTTGGACAAGGTACAGAACCCGATTCAAAAATCTGGGCGATATTGATACTTGATAAATTTAAGAGCAATCTATTATTAACGATTTAGCAAATATGATCATATACTTTTGTTGAATTTGAAAAGTCATAACGCAATAAATATTATCATGACTATCGTTGTCATTACATTTAAATAATTGTTAACACAATAAATTGACGCAGACCTATAATATCAAATAAAAAATAAATTAATATAATATATATTATTAATCTTCCCTTGTTCATGTGCTCATGAAAGTATTTACGATCATAATGGCATATGTGTATATTCGCTGTGTATTATATTACTTCAACATTCCATAAAATATATGTATATTAAAACAGAATATCGCAAAATTGATATTAAATAATATATGTAAATGCAGTTAACGATATATATTAAAATCTATCTCGATTATTTACATTTGGCAGGTACATGGAAGCGTGCGCTTCTATAATGTTAACAATTCTAAAAAGTAGATAGAAATATATTAATTTGAAAAAAATAATTATTAAATATTAAATATAAAACTTTTGCAAACAAAATAATAACTAATAACATGGAAAAATATATTATTTCGCTTTTATGTAAATCACTTGGAGTACTAGCGATAAATAAATCTTAAATACAATATTTATCATAAAATAAAATTATGAAGATAAGTTCACAAATTTTGCATATAATACATATTGTATGTATAATTCTTGTATTAATATTATACGTTATCTTATTTCAACCTGTATATTAATGTATATTAATTGACTATTCATTAATAAGAGACGGTGAAAATATTCCCCATCAGTTATGCTGGCATATATTTTTTAATAACTGCAATATTTAATCACCTAAAGTAATTTTGATAGCAATTGAAAATATGAGGAAATGAGAGGAGGAACAATAACAATAATTATCATAGCATCTGTAATAATATCAGAAAAGTATATAAAATATTAATACCTTTTTGGCAAGATATCATTACTCTTGACTTACATATTTACATAAATTTTTCTCCTGTCATTAACTTCTTCAAACAAGTAAATATCTTCAAAAACGCTTAAAAAAATTTCCTGAAAAAACGATGCTTAAAATCATTCATAATAGAAAAATAATATCTTAATAATAATTAATTAATTATTTTATCTTCGTGCTGTCGTACTCCTGTAGAAACAATCTTTGCGCATTTTGTGAATATATGAATCTATTCTAAATTTATCGTGCCTATTTACTTAATTTATGATTGGTGCAGTTTCTCTTTATTATGGACTAATATTGCACTTCCGGCCGATGATGCGTTCAACATATCATTTCGATTGCAGTAACTACGATAATTTCGATCATACTAACTGCAATCAATCAAGAAAAATGCATAAGCGTTTCCATCGTAGTCTATGATAAAAAACATTATCACTTTCTCCATGCAGTTATTCCACATGTCTTGTCTAACACATTAATTAATATAAAAAGTAATAAATATAAATAAATACATAAATATATGTATGCAATTTGTAAAAAACTATTTTAAAAACTATTATATAAAAAAAAACTATTTTTAAAAGTCTCTCTTTTATACATATTTCTTTAAACTATTTTCAAATAGATATATCGAGAACTAGTCATTTAATAATAATAACCTAGATGTTTCTCATAAAAATCTTTTAAATATTTTCTGGGTATAATTTAGCTTAAAGATATATTAATATAAAAAATAATTAAAGCACAGAAGTCTTTTAATTATTATTTTTCTAGATTGAGCGAAGAGAATATATCATTTACCCGCTTGATGAACTCTTAAGCACGCATGGCGCTTTGTGTTTAATTGTAATATTTATAAAACTATCATGATCGTGTAAGCTATCTATTTTAATAATAAATTTCTAAATTACTTCCCTCCTATACTGGCCTTGAAACTTTTCTGAGAAAATATAAAATTTATCTAACGTTTCGATTTATTAGAATTTTTAATTTTTCGCGAATATATAAATCCTTCAAGATTCATTCTCGAAAATTTAATAGCATAAATGCACTCTGTTGTTTTATCAATAAACTGGACTAAATATTCTATACCCTATTTAGTACGATGGCAAATCGTATTTTGATTTCCACTTACGCTCTAAAAGTAGTGTTACATTGCATCCTAACATTGCTACGGTGTAAATCTATATAGTACCGACAGAAAATATATTAGAAACAAATAATTCCAATAAGAAACTGTTCTGCTTTTCACGATTTGACATTTCTATGTAAAAGATTAACATATCACGATATGTGCTCTTAACAATTCATTCATAATAAAAAAATAAGAATTAATTAATTATTTTATCTTTGTGCCATCGTTACTCCTATAGAAATTATTGCGTAATGTGCGAGTATTTCGCAAAAGATGTTATAAATAATTTTAAAGTTTTTGTTTTTATATCAACGTTTTTACTGAGATTCGGTACCAATATACGTTGCCTACCGTACAGAATCTACCGGAGAATCCATGGTATGAAGAGATCATCTATTTCAATCAGATACTTCGGCATCGTTCATGACACCAACTTGTTGCACTGACCATTACATGGAGGCAATACGGTGACGAGACTCTCGGTTTCGCTGTCGCTCGTGCTGAAATTCGCTCTCTCCAGAACTACCGCGGTCTCGGTCCTCGCGCCGAACAGTGGCTGGTAATACGACGGATTCTTCGCTCCCAGATCCACGCCGGAATCGGCGCTCTTGGAAATTTCTGACAGTCTGCGAAAGTTGCCGAAGAACACGCTGTCGGTGCCGATGCTCTCGGCGCCGCTCTCGCTGGCGCCGTCGCATACCGACTCGGTCTCGTCGGTCTCCTCGGACACGCTGCTCACCTCGTGCTTCAGCAATCGTTTGTGCGAGCCGTTGCTGTCGGTGCTGCTGAGGTAGCCGCTGTCCTCGACCTTGACGTGACCACGCCGATTGTCCACCAACGGCGGCACGTTCGAGCTGGAATCGCAGCTCTTCGAGAAATCCTTCATCAGCTGTCTCGTTCTGGAGCAGTTCTGCGCTCTGTTGTTGTTGAGGAGCTTGTCCTCGTCCTCCTGGCGATGGTCGATGCTCCACGATCGCGTCCTGGAGCTCCTCGCGGAACTCCTGTAATGGGAGGAGCCCGTGACGGACCGTTTCTCTCGCGTTACCTTCGTTTCCCGCACCGAGACTTCCTCCTTGGAGGAAGCCACATGCCCGTAGAACCTGCACCTGTCCCCAGGAACTTCGATTTCGATTCGCGTCTCGCACGGGCAGTCCCTGCAGCCGTTCGTCACGGTACATTCGCCTAATCTCTCATTGAAGAACATCGTTCCCGTTAAGGGAACGACGTCTTCGCGATGCTCCTCGTTGTAAACCTCGTACTTGGTCGCGACGTCGACTTGAGTTTGCGACGCACAAAGACAGGTCTGGTCCCCTACATAGTATCCATCAGCTTTCGGGACAGGAGCGCCGTTGCTGGCCGTAGGGTCACCCGCTTCGACAGGACTCCCGTCCCAGGCGTTTTTTGGAGATAACGGCGGCAGTCTTGCGTTCTCGACGCGTCGCGGTGGCTTCGGCCGCTGATAGATCTCCTCGTCCGTGGGCGGCAACGGCACCACGTCCGGCTGATTGTGCGGCTGTCGTTGTCTCTTCGCTTGTCTGCTGTCCGGCGTCAAGTACCTGCACTTCTTCCACGAGGGAACACCGTCGGGCTCACCATTAATTTGGCATTCGGCGTCGTGGCCGTTCGTCAAGTGCGAGTCCTTCAGGCTCGACTTAATCCTCGCCTCGTAGATCTCCCGTAGACTCCCGTGGCCGCGTTGCAGCGGGGAATTCTCATCGCGGAAACTGCCCCTGCTCTTGAGAAGGATCTGAGCCGGTCGTTCCAACGAATCCACGTAAATCTCGTTGGCAATTTCCCCTCGATTGTACTGCATATCGTCGTTGATCCGCAGCTTCATCGGTTTTCGGTCCAACGTGTCCGGCTCGTATTCGGACTCGTCGAGTTTCACATAGTTCTCCGGTGAGTCCTGGACTTTGATGGTCAAATGACCCGGATTTTCCGGCTCGTATTGGATTTCCGGGCCGCTGTCATCGCTGCAGGCCGGACTGGCGTAGCCGTCGTTCACGTAGACCTCGCTCACCAGCGAGTACGTCTCTGATCGCTGGCTGCTGATCAACTCCGGCAGACTGTTGTAGCGATTCCTCTCGGCAAGAATCTGATTGCTGAGCTTCGACATCGTCATCTCGCCGGTTCGCGTGTTGATCACGGCATTTTGCATCGTTAGCTCCTCGTCCATCGGCAACGCCGTAGACAAGGCCGGGCTTGATTGATTATCCGTCGATGACTGGTCTGGCGACGTCGACGATTTCCGACTGCACTTGGAACGCTCCAGACTGTCCACCTCGTAATCGCCGATCGCGGTAGTACGATCGGAGTGATGATGATCCAACGCCTTCACGTCCACCATCTCGCGTATCACGGCGTCCATGATGCGCTTCGCGGTGTTTTTCGCGCCGGGTAATTCATTGATCATATCCGGGAGTTCCTTCGACTGCGGTACGCACGGCGCCTTCGACTTTCTCGATCTCTTCGGCGCGGAATTGCTCTGCGATTGTTGAGATCGTGACTTTTCCGATTTGTCCGTGTTGCTGGACGATCTCTCCGTCTTCGCCGACTCGTTCTCACTCTTGCTGTTCCTGTCGTCTTTCACGCTCTCCTTCGACTCGCTTTCCATGGCCGCGTTCTCCTCCATCTGCTTGATGAAAGAATTCTCGATGGCCTTGCGAACTTTCGCGTTTATCGCGTCGTCACCGGCGGCGAATTGGAACGGTCTACCGTTCGCCCGTTTACCGCGGTTGTAACGATCGTACTCGGTTCCCTCGAACATGGACCTGGTCGACCGTCTGGACACGCTGTGACGATCGTCGTTCTCCAAAATCTCGCTCCTAGCGGCGATATTCTGGAAAGTCCTCAGCATCGGCGGGTTATCTTTCCACGACGACACCGATTTGCCGATCAGATTCGCGTGATCGTCCGGATCGCCGAAATCGCGTCTAGCCAGCTGCTTCAGGTACTCGAGATTTCTAGCAAACGTTCGAGCGTTTTCCTGGAAATTCCTGCGCGTGTCCTCGGCGTCTCTCCAGCGACGCTGCGGTGGTCGTACGTCTTCTAACCAGGCGCGCACCTTACTCTCACCGTGGCTGGGTAGATCGGGTACAGGAAGAGCAGGAAGCTGTCGAGGAGCCTCGCTGCAGCCGGGACATCCAGTACACCGTTGGGATTTGCGCGATTTCGCGGCCGAACCACCATGGACGGAGCTCGGGGTCGTTCTCTGTTGATGCCTGCTCGATTTTGCCGATTCGCATCGTTCGGAACCACTCTCCTCTTCCGGAATACCTGCGTGTCAGATTTATCTCGCCGATGATGAAAAAGCGAAAATTAATTATTCCTAATTATAGCGAGTGAAAGTCACTTTACTTTCGCGCGTTACAAAATGCTTCGCGTGCTTTCTATTGAACGCACGAAATCGCGTACCCGAGACCAAAGGAATAAAATAATTGGAAATCTGATATATAACACGCTAAGGACATTGAAAATGCGCGGAGGTTTAATAAAACTGAATTGTACTTTCACCAATTTCTCTATTCCTCGCATGAACGAGAAGAAATATTGATTTGATTACTTATTCATATGCCACTCCTTTCAAATTATAAAAAACTTCTTTCTCGTACATTATTTGCTTCGTGAAGTTCATTCTGTCTCATTATTTATTTCGAGGAATTGATAATAATCTCTCTTCTGACGAAGAATACCGACGCACGCACTTACCGATGAGGGTAGGAACAAATCTCTTCGCGGCCATCTTGTGCTTGGCGATGGAGATGACTTCTCGGATTTTGAGCAGGAACTCGATGGCAGCCGGAGGTGGGGCCTAGGAAAACGCCGGGCTGTTTTCAAATTATCTTGTCGCTGGTCGAGTGTGTAAGAACGGTAGACGAATCGAACAGACGTCGAGGGTACGTCCATTAAAAGCATTCCAGACTTCGAAAACGTTCGCGGATGACTTGCGCGAATGGGAAATAAGCAACATTTTTCTTCCCCTCCCTCCTCCGCCGCCCCGTTAAACAACTTACCAGCAATAGCTGTCGATCGAAGTACGCGGGATTGAAGTACAATTTCCTTCGTTGAGTACCTGGAAGAACCGGTACATCTTGCTGATGCGGATTGTCAGCCGTCTCCACGACCCGTACATCCTCTTCCGGTAGTCTCTCGCCCAGTATAGAACCCGGGGGGAAGGGCCCTTCCGATTGCTCCAGATATACGCAGTGCGGATGAACGATCGCGGACGTCACCTGCTGAAGAAACGTGCGACATCGTTGACCGGCAGACTCGAGAGCGAGATTATTCCATAATTCGCAAAGTTGCACATCCGAACCGGATATTATATGAATTATAAACGAATTACCTTCTTCCTTGCGCTGGATGACCCTTTAATCTTACTGGTTCTAATCAATATTTATTAATCAACGATATTATCACTGAGATTCTTTGGCACGAGACTAGATCGTACAAAGGCCTGACTTCTTCTGGCAGCGACGCGACTTACGCTCGCGCTGGTTTCAGCAAAGAAAAGAATTGCGCTACGTGGAGACTGGAAGCAGTTCGCAGAACGCGCTGAAATCGCAGTGCGTGGTATTCTAACAACCGGTGTACGGCGTAAAAGTGGGATGCACCTCACCTACTTATATAATGGTACGGACTAACGGAGCGCAAAACCAATGCGCTAATTGGATGCATTATTAAACGCGAGCGCGGTGGTCCCGGGAGAGAGAGACGAATAGCTTTCCGCACTAGAGATCTCGCGAATCGCGCGAAGAGATAACCGGGCAATTCCATTGCGTGGCGCCTTGCATTTCAATAATTACGTTAACATCCTCGGTATGATGTAAAACTCGTCTAATTACGCGACAGAACAAATATATCTACAATCTGCTTCTGAAAAATCAAAATTTCTCGTAATCGTCCAGGAATAAATCTAGTTATGTATGTATGATGCGCGCGACGAAGTAACTGCTCTTTTAGATAAAATTATTCAATTGAATTTAGAGGACATAGTTTGCTGGAAAATTGAACAATCGATTGAAAAGTAACAGTTCATACTGCACTTACATTTTCGAAGCCTTGCTCGTTATCGCTCGCGGGAAGATCCTCGCCTAAATCGCTCTCGGTGAGTCCGCTATTAGTGTCGCTCTCGAAGTGTCTCGAAGCGGCCAACAACGGATTACTCTTCACCAATCCGCCGCCGTCTCGACCGCCGTCGAGAGTGATGTTCGCTTCCTCGATGGATTTTCTCTTCGCCCTTCTGCTGTGCAAATATAACGATACGCTGGCCACGTATATGAGGGCTAAGATTACAGAGGAGAGACCGATGGCGGTGTATTCCGTAGCTGATAATCCTTGCGTCACCTGGGACGTCGACGAGAACATTACTTCTCGTACGCCTATTGCGAGAAAGAAATATATATGCTTAACGAATCGTATATTTCTTTATGATGCCTGATACTCATTCTTTGGAACGTTCTCATTAGTAGATAATCCTACTATTTCCACATATACTAATTAAATTAAATTTCGTTGAAATAAAAGTAACACACGTAATAAATAATGAAATTAATCTAATTTTGTAATGAATATATTCTAAAAGGCAAGTTCTTCTTTTTTATTTTCTTTAAATATATTATTATTCTCGCATATTTCAATAGATATATTTTATATATTTGTTTAATCTGTATATTTTTATATATACAATATATATTCTAGTCTCTTAAATTCTCTGAATTCAATTGGTGAAGCGAAACATTTGTGAAATGTTACGCACGTTCGCAGTGTTTCATATATTAAAAATTATGAAGCTTGTAAAATTTGTTCAAGATATACATATAATATGGTAATCTCTTTCTTATCGTACGTACTGTTTTTTGATGACGAACCGGCCACTCTGAAGGCTACGCAAGGTGTAAAAACCCCAGAGAATGTTGACTTCGGTGATGCGTCTCTACAGACAAGCTTGGCTGTCACGACTCGTCCTTCCGCTGCGTCTTTCAGTCCAGCTTCGCCGATCCACTGAAATGATTGATTGATTGATGAAATGATCGATCGATCGATTGAGATAATTTATCATGCAATATTGTAATAAATTGCAATATGACAAACTCTGTTATATATTTACTAAAATATGTAACATTTGCCTTTAACATAGAAAGAGACGGCAAACAATAAATAACAATTACATCAAACGCCACCGTCCCGCGGACTGATTATTGGTAAAATATAGAGATAAACAAATGGCAATTGGATCAATTTAGCATTTATATATCGGTTCGATAATGCAAGAAAAGTGTTTCTTCGTTTACCTCGGCATCGCCGCGCGGGTTATTTACGGTAATCGAGAGCATCGTCGGTGTCGTTTAACTACAAAGTTGCGGCTCAAAGGTTCGTTTTTGTATCTCTCGAGCAAAGGTAATATGATCGAATGAACATGCAATTTTCGCGGCAAATCGGCGGTGCGTAAATATTTCTCCCGATCAATTCGGCCCGCTGCTACTTACGCTAATTGCGATCTTATACTCGCGTAATGACAGAGAGACATGGTACTACACACGGTACTTTTCTCTTTCTCTCTCACCAACCTGAAGGAACGTTCTGCCCTCGTCTCGGAACAGTCTGAAAGGCGGCTCGGCGTTGGAGAGATTCCTCAACTCGGACCATCCCGTCCTTCCCAATTGCTGGGCACCGGCGATCCCGCATACAGGAGTGGTCACACCTAGTTTCGAAAGGTAATTTATGTCCGTGTTAAGCGATCGTGCAAAAGAAACGAGGCAGGAGATAATGAGCGGAATAAACGCCGATGGGAATTTTGTTGGAGAGGCGCCGGGTGAATTTTTATGAAGGCTGTGCGGTAAACTCACCGCATACTATTTCTTTTTATCGTGAGAAAAAGCAATCGCGATCGATTCATCTTTCTTGCTAATATAGATTGTTTTGCTTCGTGCAAAAATGTCAGTCCATTCTTACGTAACAAAAATAAGTGCCATCTTCATTATTAATTTTTATTCAACGCTGCGAACTTACCTTCGAAACGAATCTCCGCGTGCGGATATATTATCTGCCCTTGCTGTGGTAAGAAGACATACGGTACTTTCTCCACGTGGCCGTTGCTGTTGACAAATCCAGCAACGTTGCACTCTGGACATAAAAGTTATCGTACATTAAACTCGGTTTAAAAAAATACCTGTGCAAATTATAACAGACGTTTATATATAACATTCATTACACTGATCAACAAAATTGATTATTGCATAAATATGTGGACGATGTATGAATATTTAACATGTAAATTAATTTATTCGCTGAAAGAAGATGCAAATAAAAGTTGATCATTATATTAAAAAAATTTATTAGATATTTTATATCACCGGATTATATATCAAACATAAGTTTTCATTGATGAAGCTATTGATAAAATTAATAAAATAATTTCTAATCAACACGTCGAGATACTTTGATACAGAGAAATATAATCGCGGATTGTATAATATATAATTTCATATATTATATACAATATAAAAAAAGAAGCTACGGGAACCGTAAACTCTACAAATGAGCGTTTTTCAGGAAAACACTCAAAATTGAGGTGTCTTTGGCGACGGCGACTAGTTTTTTCCGTGCAATCACACGTCCATTTTACCCAACAATTTCGAATGCGCAAGACAGCTTGTAATTTCGAGCAAAATATCGCCCTCGGCCAGCCCCGCTGTTTTGCCCACATTTGAATAAATTACGAGGATCCGGCTTACATCGAAAATCTTGCGAACCTCTGAGAAACGCGGCGAGTCTGCACGAATACGAACTCCGTGAGGAGTGCTCTGCAAAATCGGACAATTTCTCTCTTTTTTTTTTTTAAGAAAAAAACCATGGTTTGGAAGCATAACGAGGTGTCTCTGAGAAAAGTGTACATATAATCATATGACAGACTTATTACCGTAGTTTTGAAGCGGCAGTTACACGACATGAACGCGTCTCGAATGTAATGTAACATATAATTTTTAAGTTGATAAAGAAAAGATTGTTATTCTTCTGCAACGCTTTACAAAAAATAATTAAATACTAATGTTCACATTCTTGAACAATGTTATTTGAGATTTTTGACGACAATAACTGCGTGACGATTAACATTTATTGTCAAAATGGCAATTATTTAATGTAAGTAATTAAAAATTTGTTAGAGACAAAAGCTTGATTCTCTTTCTTTGTTACAATAAGTGTTTTAGTTGTTTGATACTTTGTAACAGTGTGAAGAATCGATAAGTAATTAAACTGATCGCCAAATTGAGTTACCCATTGTTATATTATATTTGAAGAAAAAAAAAAGAAGGCGAAAAAGATATTTTTTATTTGTTTAAGGCCCGGTTGCGCCAACATCGCATAATATTTAACCTCGCCTTAACTTACTCTCTTTCTCTCTCTTCGTCTCTTTCTGTCCCCTTAGAAAGAGACAAAGAATGAGTTAAGCTAAAGTTAAATATTATACGACGTTGATGCAACCCGGGTCTTATAATGTTAACATATCAATAATCAATATACGTAATTTATGTAATGATTAAAATATGCGTGTAATAAGAAAATTTTTATGCAATATTTATGCAACATTTATTAAAAATACATGTGCTGTACGCAGCATTCTTTTTCTTCGAGACCGTGAATTAAACACGGCTTCAAGTAAGGGAGATGTTAACCGAGAAGTATTTATATCGGTCTGGAAGCGTGTGGAGTCCTCACAAATTTGGTTAACTGCATATTTGATTATATGCAAACGCCTTCTTCGAATTAATTTTCGGTACTGATGCTCCCCGAACGGGCCGAATACAAAATTTCGTAATCTCCAATTTAGCGCGGCGCGTAACGCTCGGCGCAAGGTGTACGCTTGCAATTTCTAATTTGTGCTGTACATTATTGGATAAAGAGCGCAATAAATCGGCAGTAGGGTCTATTGGATTTAATTACAGCGTGGCGCAGCGATGCGCCAGAACCTGTTTGAACGTCGTCGAAGGAGTCCGTTTGGACGTCGCGAATTTACATTCTCCGTACTAAAGTTACCCCGCAATGGCCGTCGATCGTTTATAAATAATGCATCAGGACTCCCGCGAGATTCCTGCAGATGATGATGCACGAAAGTCGATATTCGAACGATAGTATATCTTTTCGTTCTATGCGACCGCAGTCGACGTCATAATAACGGAAGTACTTATTTCACTTTGAGGATACATATACAGAATATGTGCTTTCTTTAAATCTTATCTACAGCTTGTCTGTAGATTCGCGAAATTAAATCGATTTCTTTTAATTTGCACAAAATTTTCATATTTAATTTTAAATTCTTTTACACACTTGAAGTATCATTGCAATGAACGACATTCATGTACAATATGTACATATAATTCATGTAATATATATAAATAAGACTGATTCTTAGACTATTAGATAAAGATTTTTGAAAAAATAATTTGCGTCTTTAATGAGTTATTGGCGATTTATGACAATTTGTCCATTTTTACATTTTCGGACGATAATTCGTCAAATTATCTCTTCGGCGACTCCCTTGAAAAACGCGAATCCAGCGAGGAAAAATGTACCAATCTCTCGGACCGAACTTGCACCGTAAGAAACATAATGTCCGGGCCGATTTACATTTATCTATTATATGAGCCGGCGATAATTCTTAACACCGTCGAGCGGTCGTCCGTTCGATTCTCGATTTACGTACGAGGATCGGCTTACTTACTCCCGTTGGCATCCCGGCTACGGGATCTGGGATCTGCGCGCGATTCAGCGTTGGATAACGACCGGCTGATTAACGATCGCCGAGCTCACCCCGGCGAAGCAAGACGCAGCGACAGTCCCGGCCGCGATTGAACTCTGACCCGCGTAAGACGACGACGATGACGACGACGATGAATCCACGAAACTAGAAGCGCGGCGTCCGGTTCTCTATGAGCCAGGTGATAGATAGTGTCATCTCGCTCGAAAGCTATTGCCGGCTTACGGTCGCGCGGGACTTCGATAAGCCTGATTGCTTGCAGTTAGGTATACGCACCTCTTGCGCACTGACGGCGTATTTCCTCGTATTTTTGCGACGATCGCGTGTTTCTCTACCGGTATTTAAATAACTGATTATATACGGACCGCCGTACATATACGTTTGGCGTATTAATTAACTGCGATTACGTGAATTTGTATGCCGCACTTTTGCCCCAAGCGCACACCTGTGCTCGTAAATATATATATATAAATTATAACAAATCTATTTTATTTAATATCTGAAATCAATAAATATCTCTTTTTTTTGTCTCTACAAAATTGTGTCTCAAATGTATATACTTATCTGCAAAAATAATCTGTTATTTTTTACTAATTTCTATTGAAAGCTTGCGTATTTATGTTTCAAAGTTATTTCAAACTTTATTTAAAACGAGGATCGTATATAACATACAAATTATTTTACGTCTACCGTAATTATAATCCCTGAAATCATGGAAGTACGTAATGCCTGGTTAGAAAACTGTGTAAATGTCATCTATCGCGAGGCAGATTTCATCACGGCGTTTCTTCGATGACACGCCGCGATAATCAGCAAATTAGTTTAACAAGTACTTGCTTAGCGTCCAACAAGCTGGGCGCTTCCTACTGCGATGATTGCGAAGCTAAACGTGGCGCACTATACGCACGTGCATATATAACATCATCGATTATATCGATGACAGCAGTCGCAGCGCAAAAACACGCATGATTGAAACGCCGAGAAATTATAAGCGGACCGATCAATTTTTTAAAGCTTTAAGGTTTGTTGAAATTCTGACGCGTTCCGACGGGTTGTGTCTCGAGTTCAGTCAATTTTTACCGCGATGGTCGCGCGATTTCATCATCGTAGACGTGAATTACTTCCGCCGGATCGATTTGATGGTACTCCGACGAAAGAATTAAGCGGCGACGGTAATCTCCGCGCCGAACGCGTGAATAAACAAGATGGACAAAGATTCGCGATGGGCAGCGCGTTTTCAATTTGCGAACATCTCTGGACGTATCCCGGCTTCTGACGCATTATACGCGTCACGAAAGAATCCCAACTACGTAACTACATCAAATCATTATCATTCAACATCCGTTGCAGCGGCAGGCACCAGTCGAAGGCGCAACTTCCGGCGCGGCAGCGCGGCGTATCGCGCGACTGGCCTTGACACCTGTCGCTGAGATTGACACACGAGGAGATTGCAGTGTCATTCGTTTGATTGGTCGTGAAATTAATATTGAAGTGTCAATCGACGAAGTCTGAGTTGCAGGAAAAAATCCTTGCCGACTCTCGTTGAAGGAAAAAAAATGTGGAAACTGTCATCCGCGAAGATATCAAATAAAATTCTTATCTAAATATATAGAAAAAAATGCTCGCGAGTATCCAATAAATAATAATGATGACAAAATACTTCTTTCGAACATAAGAATTTCCAAAAATTTTCCCCATTAAAAATGTTACGTACATTAAAATTTGGGACTTGGAATTTTTTCTAAACAAATTTTACATTTCATCTTTCGGTAATTCTGACACAAACCTAACGATCAAGAATAAATACAATAGATAAAAACGAAAGTTTTTGTATTCTACAATCAGATCAACAGAGTAAAAAGCTTCCTTTCGCAAACACGCCTAATGGATTGGAAGCAGAAGCCGGATCGTGTACCACGAGACCATCTGCCTTTCTCTTCGGAGGGAAATCAGCACCGCTGCACATTGTTTCTTGCGGTACTTCTTCTATCGCCGTGGCGCGCACCGATGCAAATGCCACGCTTGCTTTCTCGTTCTTCTGCCATTGGTGGCACGAGTTATCCTCGGGAATCGCTTATTTATTGGTTGCAAAACAGGCTCGCGCGTGGCCTTGGAAAGAGCCGTACAAGAGCCGTATACGCTTGACACGACCGCTTGGCCCCGAAGAGGCCAACGTAGTGTCTTCCACCTTGATTCTATCGATTCTGTACCTAGGTACCTGGGTATTACAGAACGCGCGGGAACGTGTAATTCTCTAAAAAGGTGGCAAGAGCGCTGCGACATGCATTTCATAAAGCACGTCGCAGTATCTAGAGATTATCTTAACCCGTAAAAATCTTCCAGAGTTTCTACGGAAATGTCTCCTATTTGACTTCGCTTGAGACACCCAGAAACATTTCGATAATCAACAAACCTCAAAACGTGAATAACTCGACAAAGAAGAAACTGACCGTTCAATTTCTTCCTAGGAGACCCGTTTGTTATCGCAACGTCGAAGAAACATCGCCACGACGCGATAGTCAAGTGTGTTAATGGTGCCTCGCCTCACGGATTATGGCGTCAAAAGGTATATCTTTCTGGACCGTCGCATTCAGGCGTGCGCGCACATTAGTCAAGTCAACAGCTTGGGAAAGGCTCGCCGAGGGGAGCACCTATCTTGCGAACCTTGGTTTTCCATAACGACCCCCCATCAATTATCGCGATTTTTCCAGACGCCGCGGAGGAGTGTTACTTGCATTACCGGTCGCGCGAAAACTGTGGCGCACCTCGTTCTGGTGGGTACGGAAAGACGAAAACGGATTTTAATGCATACGCGGTGACATCGAGTCATTAGGTAAAACGATGTTCTCTCGTGTTCCCATGAACATCGGTCGCACGGAATTTACGGTGCCGTGTATGCACATACAAATCTTAATATTATTAATCTCTTTCCATGTTCATTAATCGCATAAAAGTCGTGTGTTTCATTAAAACCCAAATCGTTAATCATTAGAAACGTAAAGATACAGGTCCGACGACTTTATATCTTCTCTCTTCCTCTCCTACCGTTCTATTTTAATTTAAATAATATATTAATGTCGTTAAGATAATAAGATAGGGAGATAATTATGTGTGCAACAACTTTTTCTTACAGTGAATCAGACCGAATCCGAGACATCGCGGTGTCTCCGAAACATCTGAAGTCATCCTTATTCATTCTGGTAGGATAAAAACTAAATGTAATGCAAGTTGTCTTCACATGGTGTACGCGTCACAAGGATATATGTTTTACAGCGACGTTTGCTCGCGCATTCATTGCCCCAACAGCCTGAGAACGAGAATTCCAGTGACCATTAGTCTCAAAGCTGAAATTCCATTTCACATCCTCATTTATTTATCGTAATTGCTTCTCGACGCGCTTATTCTTATTCTCGCACTACCTATTTGCTAGTCAAACGATTTGTACACACATATATTTCATTTCCCCTACGAAAACAAAATCACATAAACCGTTATTCACACAATTGCTCAATTTCTGATGTCGTTTAAAAATTTATTATTCAATAGAGCAACTAATACAGTGCGGCATGAGTAATAGCTCGTATCATCGAACGGAAGAATTAACGATGGTATTACTTTTCCTGAAATCAATACCATTCCCGTATTGCGGCAAAAACTCGTAATCTCCGAGATCTGGTCTCCGATCCGCTGTGCACCGCTGCGCGATCCATCTTCGGAGTCAATACGACTCGCACAGTCATCGGGCCTGTCGTTTTAAGATAGCTATTTTCACGTTGCATTAGCATCCCGATGATTTAAAGTCCCCCCACGATGCGCATCGGAACCCATCAGGGGATCCATCTTCGCCGGCACTCGTCGTGACACCGGACGTCGCACCGCGACCAAACGCTGTCATTATCGGCGCTAATTGCAACGCTGGTGACAGATTATATATCGCGCGATTAATATTCATTGGGTGCAAATGCGCTCGCTTCTTGATCGACACAGTCGCCGATGTCGTTATAGTCGTCGTCGCAGTCATCAATGCGGCTGTGGTCCAGCGTGATATACCGACCATCTGCCGAGATGATCTCCACCTCGCTCGGCACGGACCAAGACGATAATTTACGACGAGCGATGCCGGACGAGCGAAGGCGCGCACGTTCGATATCTTTTATTTCGATTATACATATATCGCTTCCGTTATGTCGAATATTTCTTTCGCGTACCGCGTGCGTTGAAACATGGAAATCGGGACTAAAACGCTAAAACTAATACAATTTGCGATCTTGCAATGACTTGATCGCATGCGAGAAAGAAAAAAAGTCCGGATTGTGCAATTTGATGATAAATGGCAATTAACTCGGTTTTAATTAGAATCATATCAATAATCCAACTTGTTACTTGCAAATATATATATATTGTCCTCAATTTTGGAAATTAATTAATTTCCAGCTTAACGACGGTTAATAAAGTCATTCGGATATTTGCGTAATCGCCGATATTAATCTATAATATATATATATCAATATGTATATAATTATATACATATTGAATAAGTACTTGAGTTAATAATCTTGTAAAAATCGTTCAATATTACGTTGTAGAAGGTCTAAAGAAATGCGATAAGTATGCTACGGACCAGATTTTTTATTCACGGAATTAACGATGTGCGTTTGCCATTGAAAACGCTATAGTCGCGCAAGATCAAAGTGGGAAGTGTATCCGAGAGGAACATTTGAAACAGCGAACACTGACAATTCAAACTGGCAATACGTACGGCCGACCAAGGATATTCCTGGTCCAAAAGCACTACCTTTACTTGGAAATAGCTTCAGATTGATGCCTTTTATAGGTAAGAATTATTTCGTCCATATATGAAATGATGAAATACCGTTAATCGTTCTTATATTCAAATTCAAATTTATATCTAAAATTTCACCAATATTAGTTGTATTCTATCCTTCGAAAATAATGTCAGAATCCGCTACAGAATCATAATAGACAGTAATAAACAGATTCGAGTTACTTTACATGTTTAGAGTTTTTGTGTGTTGTTATTTAACATATGCAAACTTTTTTGGTTCTGACACATTGAAATAAAAATAAAAATAAAATATATTTACACTTTATATATTTATCTATATTTTTTATAACTAGTCTATTAATTCTTATTAATTTATCTAAAATTATTCCAATATCGGATTTATTATTTTTAATGGAAAAACTTAACAGAATATAATCTTAATTAGATCCGTTATCTAGTTATCCATGAAACAAATAACAAATGTAAATTAAAGTATTTAAATATATTTTTTCATTGATCTTTTATTTACATAAAAATCAATTGTTGGCATAAACGATGCAGGTTAATACTATAATGTGAATGTTCCAAGCACTAATGCGGATGCTGCGTGATAAATATGGCAATATCGTCAAACTTGACGGCCCAACATATCCAAAACAACCCCGCATCTTTCTATTTTCTCCAGAGTTATATGAGGAGATGTATGAGTTGCAAGGCAAATGGCCATCGCGATTCTCCCTGGAGCCCTTGATGACAATTTACAAGCTGATATTATAAAGATATCAGCAGAAGAAAGAAATAGCGGGGAGGAAAACTTTTTTTAAATTAAAAATTTATATTTTCAACATGAAATTAAAATTAAAAAAAAATAAAAATAGAAAGATTGTTTGGCATCAATGCGTTATGGGTACAAAAATTTTCGTTATATCCTTTTCAATGGTCGTTATCTGATCTTGTTATGAGGCTACACTGTCTGTAGTAGTACTTGTAGTAGATGTGTGGTCTGTTTATGCGATAGTATATCAATATATATCTACTACAGACAGTTTGACCTAATAACAGGGTCAGATACCGATCATTAGGAAGAATATAACGAAACTTTTGTATCCATAACGCATTGATGCCAAACAATGTTTCAATTTTAATTTTTTTCAATTTTAATTATATATGTCGAAAATCAATTTTAATTTTTTCAATTTTTTTTCCCCAATTATTTCTTTCTTCTGCTGATATCTCTATAATATCAGCTTGTAAATTTTCATCATCATCCTCAGTCCTATTACTCGTAGCCTAGCGTGGTGACTTCTCTTCATATACATGTGTTATGCGCACGTAGATTATACACATTGTATATGGGACTTACAGTTTAACGCCGATTCCGAACGGCTATATTTTTCAGAGAAGTTCTCTTGGCGAGACATACTCTCGGTGGTTTGCCATTGCCTTCCGAGATGAGAATGAGCGAATATAATTTTTCTATCGGGTTCCGATTCTCGTCCGGGAATCGAAGCCCGAGACCTTTGGCTCAATAGACCAGTGCGCTGTCTACTAAGCCACGCTCGTCCTCTTTGTAAATTGTATATGATGTATTATTTGTAAATTTTATATGACGTATTATTTTCTTTCTTGCTAAAAATAATTTTTTTCTGCATTTTTTTAGTGAGAAAGATTTGTATATGAAAATATAATATACAATAATACATATAAAAATACATAAATATATATATAAAATATGTTTACTATAATATATATATATATATATATATATATATAAATAAAATGTGTAATTATATAACATTTTGTGCTTTTGTACTCGATTGTAATTTTTAATCATTTTGACGAGATTGAGATTAAGATTATACATATCTCAATGAATATTAATTTTTTTTATTAAATACTTATTGCACACACACACACACACACAATTATATATATATATAAAAATTAAAAAAAGTATACAATTATTTAACGCGTATTGTATTAGTAATTGGTTGAAAGTTTAATTTTGAGCAAAACATTTATATAAAAAAAATTTACGATTATTTAAATTAACTTTCTGTAATTTTTAATTTCTTTTAAATGCTTATTTCCTTGTATACTTATACCATTTTATTTGAATACATTTGAACATAACATTATATATTTAAATAATATTTAACAAATTTTTTAATAATGTTTAATAGATCAACCAATTCAAATCCTTTTAACTTTATTTAGTATAACATGGATCAAAGAATTTTTATCGCCTGAAGAAACTCAGGAATCTTTACTTGGGGATCTTAAATATGTATAATTGTCCGTTCTTTGTCTTATAAGTATTACTTTCTAAATTTTGCCCGGTGCAGTATTACAATTGAATATCGCGATGCAATTTAATTAATATGTTTGAAATTAGAATTACTGTTAAAGGTTACGATTTCTTCAGCAAGTTTACATCGAAACGCGCGCGAAGCGATAGTGAAAATCTCAGGTGCCAAACAAAACGCAAGTAGTGCAAGAAGTACATTGCTGGAAATTAAGTTTCGCACGTATAACAGAGGAACACGTACTCTCGCACGATTGCATCATTACTGGAGTGGTTTCCGAGCAAGAAAGAACGCTTCCGAGGTGTACGAGCCACGAGGTGGAATCTTCGCGTGACCTTTGAAGATGAACCCTAGGGTTCATGGGCACACACACGAGGAATAGCGGTGAGCGAGCGATATACCTAGTCTGTACAACTATTGAAGAGTACGACAACGTTGCAAGCGTTGTGCTTGCAATTATATATAGAATATCACGTAATCAAAAGTCTCGAGAAAATATTATACTCTTAATTTATGTTAATTTAATTGATTAATTGCAAAATATAAACATCGCTGTGCGATATATTCTTTAACTGCTGGCATCTCTCTAATGCATCGCAAATCCCGTTACGGATTTTATATTCCCCTGAAGGAGAATTTATATGCGTTTTATATATGCAAGCATGACAAATTCGCGAAATGTATAGATATCAAGGTAGGACGGGCTGTAAAGCGGCTCGAGGTATATTTTTATGATGTGCAATTTAACGCGAGGTTCACCAAATGAATGTTATAAGGCGCCTGCCCACGCGAGCAGGGAGTCTTTGCAAAGTCACTGTAAGGAAAGATCAACGTGTCAGAGACAGCACAACAGAGAGACCTATTACTCGTTCGGCACAATTTTTTCGCATCGTCCGACAAAATTATAATTATCTACGAGGTCGAGACGCGGTGGCGAGAAATCCCCATAATAAGGAAATGCGCGGAGTCAAGGAACTTCTCCTGCGCATTGAGAGAACTCGGACCGCGTTGCGTGCAGAGGTTTTCAGCCCGCTGACGATCGACTCGCGACGCGGTTAATGGCTACAGCATCACTTTGCGAAGAACGTAATGTGTCAGTGAGCGTTACCCGCAATTAGGGGACCCAAAGTGGACGATTCCGCAGCGGAATACCTTTCATTTTTGAAACGCGATGTTTGCGCACAGCAGCGATCTCGGTTCGAAGACTTTGTGAAGAGACGTCGTCGTGCGACTTCTCTCGGTGAGTCGACGAGGGTTGAGAGACGCGTGGAGCAAATTAGGGCTGGCGATGCATCTCGTCTCACGTGGTGCATCCAATGTCCAGAGAAAATACGAAGAGACGTGCGTGTGGCAAAGCGAAAGCTGAAACGATCATTAGTCGAGCAGAAAAGATTCGATTGCCTTTTTTTCCTATTTATGTGGCAGTCGTTTCTTGTTTGGCAAAAGATATTTCTTCTTCGCTCACCCGAATCCCGCCCATTTGTGTTTTCGATCGGATATTAAGCAACTTAAGTAGCAGACCCAAAACGTATAACGAAATCACACAGTCAGACTTTCACGATTTGCTTACTCTGATAACAGATAGGTCTCTGGTCTCTGTTTCTCAGCGTCGAAGATACGATCTGTTTATGCAGGGAGTGAAACACAACATGCTAATGGAAGTGAAGAAGAGAAATTCATGCCCGCGTGCGGTAATTATCCGAGGAAAAAAAACGGAGGCTGTTGGTATAACGCGAGATTTCGCGCTAGAAATATTCTTGTTTCATTAACGAACGTTTCAACTGTAAGAGAATCGAAATTATGAATACAACACGCACGTGGCGCATAACGAAGCAATAAAGACTCGGTAGCAATTGCGAAAGCTTACACACACTTTAGAAGTTTACATTAGAAACGGTTAATTTGCCGAAGAGGAAACAAAATAATTACTAGCATCGAAGAAGATAAATATTGATAGCGGAGATAAGTACTGATCGCAATGGAACGTCCATTGAGCATTCTGAACATCGTAATGCACGATCGAACAAGATAGGGCTCGTCGCCTTAACAAACACAGCGAGGTGCAGCGTGGCTCTCGTCGACCGTATAAGAAATCACGGGTCCCGCGTTCTACTATTATTCACTGAGCGAATGGATGACCGACAGTCCGCTTCCTGATTACGGTGCACGATACCTATTTTCAATTTCATCGATTCGATTCAAAAGGCGGCGATAGACACCACTATTCACGAACACGTTCTTCCCGCGCCGTGGCGCTCGCTCCATTCAACCGGCAACAAATTAAGCTGTCAGGTTGTTAAGGCATATTGTTAAGGCGCTTCTAAATGCATGCTAAACGTAGATATTATTTCGACATCAAGTTATCATTCAAATACCGCATAAAAAACACGTAATAAATGTTTAGATATAGCCGAGAGTCTCTTTCTATCCCGAGACTTCCCTCCGTATGAGAGGGATAAAAATCAAAGTACGCGAGAAGGAAGCGCGTTAACAATGGCGCCTTAGCCACCGCGTTATGCGCACGTGATGTTTAGAGCCTAATCTACGGTATACCCGAGCCAACATATGGACTTCTTTCACTGATGTCTCCAGGTGTGTTATTACAGACGAGGATCTCCGTTTCTTACCTGGGTCAGGGTCTCGGGGAATCTACTCGCACACAGACTCTCTCGTCGTCTACACAGAGGCACGCATACGGAGCTCGACTCGCACGCGCGGTGGATCTGTCTGCTGCAGGTGTGGAAATTAAAGATTGATGACGAGCGCTGGTGCAAGGTTACCGCTTACCGCCGAGGTCGCGCGGATTTCCACGCCGGCAGCAGCACACCCGCGCGGGATAGACGATTTGATACTTGATTACCGTAATCTCGCCTCTCGTGCAAAAACATGACGTTTCGCGGATACAAGGGCGATCTGTCGTATTAACGACTTAAATGAATCTCTGTAGATTCGTTATCGGCCGCCACATGCTACGACAAATGACTAATAAATTAAGAAATTGGGATGGTACAGAGAAGTCATCGCCTCAATTAATTTTGTCTTATGCAGGATGATTAGTCCTCGTATATCTTTAAACTTTAATAACTCTCGTTCTAATTAATTTAATTAACGGCGAACTTTCTCTCCGCATATTTAAAAAAAAAATTAAATTGTTTACTCAATTCTCGCCTCAATTCTCCTGCTTTTAATTATTTGCAAACGCAAGTGATTCGAGTACAAGTTGCAGTAAATTTTACGTGCAATTTTGCAAAATATTTCAGCATATTTACGATGAGAAGATGGTATTGATGGTATTATAAGATAAAGAGAGATGTCGCGACAAATATATGAAGATTATCAAACGATATTCTCGAGAATCTAAATTAATTAATCATCCAATGCATGGTTGAGACGTTGGGATTGAGATTCCTTCGGTTGATTCGAGATAATCAAAGAGTATACCGCTTGATCTTATTGAGCTAATTTGCAATTTGAAACGACATCAGATGGACGATAATGTGTGTAAGCTTAGCGTATGATTAATAGGCACAACCTGCATCGGGAAATCGCAAATCTGTATTTCCGATTCGCGCCACTCGTCGATTCCTAAGTGATCTAACAATATAAAATATAATGAAAGGTACTTGAGGCGATCTTTATGATCTGTGATAATTACCAATTTGTCCAAAGTATTGCAAGAAGCCTGATGTTACACGAAACAATTTTAATTACCGTAATCTTGAATAATTATGGAATAAGACCGTAAACGTATTTATGAGTTACATCCGCACGATATCTTGGCCATCCGCTACCTTTTTGACGAGGGTAAAATCTGCCGTGTCGCTTTTTATCCTTTTATATCTTGCGCAGAAATATTCACGTGCAAGTATATACAAGGCATCGGCTGCCGTTGCTGTCCCAATTGTCGCAGAATCTTAAATTAAAGCTGTTTTGACGTGCTGCGCAAGCCGAAAAATTATGAACCTCATTGTGAACCGTGCAACGCAGAAAACATCTTCGCGTTTTCTCAAATACTTGCCCACTTCCACGAAGCGTTTTCAATCTTCGGCCGCTCGTAAATTCGATGCTCCGGCGGGAGATCGGAGATAGCTCCGATCGCGCGCCAGCGGTAAACAGATTAATATTAATAATAGCGGGGCGGCGAAATGATAGACAGTGCCGTTTTTCGTGTATCTGGGAACGGAAGGTCATTTTTCACAATCTTATTTGTGTCTCAGTTGCGAAAATAATCCGAGGGTGAAAAATAAACATTTCGCCGATGTAGGACGATTCTCCGATGTGCTCTCGTGCAATATTGCGGACTCTTTTGCCACGGGCATGATAGCTCTTGTCTTAATGCTTGTATAAATCGTTCCATAATCGATGAGTTACGATTCACGGCCAATGTATAAGTAAAGGAAGAATCGATTGGCCGCTTGCCTCTTCGGCGAACCGGAGTGAAACTTATTATCACTGGCGCGGCGTGAGTTTGGCATCAGCATTAATTTCGATACGCCCGTTCTCTCTCTCTCTCTCTCTCTCTCTCTCCCCCTTTCCCGTCGCCGTTATACATATTTTACGCGGCGCTTATGATGTGCGACATAAGTTATGTCTCGTGGAGGAGTATAACAGGGTACGGAGAAAAAAATCGACGCGTTAAGTGGTTAAAAAGTCGGCGTGCGCGCTCGCAATGGCACGTAATTTGGGGTGTTTTGGTGCACCCGAGAGAGCCGCAGATGCAGCAATAATGAATGATAATGGATTGCCAATAAATAATCGTAACGAGAGATAATTTACAACCTGAATAAGTCCTTGTACGTGTCCAAAGCGATTAAGTCCATACCGCGTATATCAGGGCGATGGACTAATTGTAAGGTTGATGAATGATTATTACAATAAACATCGTAATGCAGTGTAATTTGCCAGTCCACTTTAGATCAGTCAAATATACTTTCCGAAATTAAGAACAAGATACACGAGGTAATTAATATCAGAAGCAAATAATGAGTTAAAGAATGAGAGAGAGAGAGAGAGAGAGGGAGGGAGAAAGATGTATAACTTGAGAATCACAGAAGTCATAAATCAGAATCGGTGACGTACGATCTCCATTCGCTCGAAGAAAGGCTTCCTGAAAGCGTATATCAGCTACTGTTCGAATAAATACTCTCTCATTTTCAATGCCGTCTTTGAAAGGCAAGATTCAGTAATCCTGATTAATATCCTTTGAATTATGTAGCCTATGTTTAAAAGATTAACGAATAAGAGTGTCATTGGCTTTAGCCAATCAGTGTATTATTTGCGGCTCCATTATTTTTGTATTATACATTAACAATACTTATCACCACGATCATCTTTAGTCGCGATTGAAACGTTCCGCGCATAAAGCGTGAGCTAAGATCTACTTTAGATCTACAATTTCGCATTTATAACGCGAAGCTTGCAAATCTGCAGGCTTATCTTTTTCTAGGCTATTCAGTCACAAGGTTCAAGTTCTCCCAATCGTTGTCGGAGGCAAGTAAGACGGATTACCCGAGCAGGAAAGCGACCCGCGATATAAACAAGTCGCCGAGCACATGCACCGAGTGCGCGCCGCTTAATACCGTATTGCGTGCGTAGCAGACGATTTAGAAACGCGGCGGACAGACGGTTCACTCGAACAGCTGGAGCAATCATTTCCAATGACGCGGTTCGATTGAAAGCAGTATGCTCGCGCGCCGAGAAATCCGCTCGACTGCCAGATGAGGAAGAGACTCGCGCTGACTCCGATATACGCGGTGCGAGTTTTGCGCATCTCGCATTCGAAGTCGTTGCATACGTAACAAGAAAGACCGTAGTGTCAAATAATACGATCAACTAAAACGTTTCTGCAGTCTTCCTATATATAGAGTTCCTAGACTGATCAGGCTTCACGACAGCGCGCGCTTCGCACCGCAATGCACCGGACGTTCCAAAGATTGGAACGGTATCAAAAGTCTATATGCGTGTCCGATGAGCGGTATTTATATTCTTTAAACCCTCCGAGATTTATGCGCCGCGGGTCAACACCTCGTTACCGTTTGGATAAGAATCTGTTGTTCAATGTGCATTCGGTAAGAGAACATACCGAGAGTGACTTATGGAAACGGGCAGGGGCACGTCATTTATTCACGCCGTGGTTTGCAGCACGATCTTACACGTTACTCGACCTTTCGATAACGATTTCTATCTTGTCCGGTTTATCTGGCCTATGGTTCACGCATAAGGAAAGATATAAGTGATTATCTACTGAAGTATGCAATATGCAATTTAAATAATATTTAATTATTATTTAAATATTATTTAATATTAACAAACTAGTAGTCGTCTCGAGCGTTATTCTACCAAGTACTCTATCGTAATAAATTGCTACTCTGCAAAAACAATGTGATTAATATAATTATATGCACAGAAAAAATTAATGTATTAACAGCATTAGATCTAATTGGCAATAATCTTGTTAATTCAATAACAGAAAGTATTAAAACAAGAGCATGACGTATTAATAAGAATTAATAAGATTATTTCCGAAACTAATGATGTTAATAAATTATTTTTTTCCGTGTATTATATATGTAGCAATTATATGTAATTGCTTTAATATTTCCATACACGATAAATGACGTTCGTGACTGACTATGTCGATAGCAATTTTTTAAGATATCAACGAGTATATTCGACAGTGGGGGGGTCTCCGACTGTCGAGCAAAATTTCCGGGGAAACATTGTTCATTTATACCCGAAGAAAGCATGGCATCTTCGCCGCATCGCCAATATAATTAAATTGGCGATGCGGCGAAATAAATCATTCCCGCGTATTTATCCGCAAAAAAGTGTAGCCGCCGAAAAGTAGATTCTTCTTGTAAATTATAATGAGCCCTAACACACAGCCGGCAATTCATCAGTAACCCCGGCAGCGCACGCGATGGTACCCCGCTGGGTCGAATCCGCGTCTTTACTCCTCGCCTCACCTTCGTCGTATAATTACGTTCCTTCGCGCAGTATTGAATGGTGTAAGAGGCGATTCTCTCAATAAATGCGGCATTCGCTTATTGTTGGGTCAATTTTTCCAAAAACTGTTCGAGAAACTTGTAAATGGGGAAAAATCGATCGACGAGCGGCGAGATGAATGCAGAGACGGCGGAGGCCAAAGTACAGAGGAAGGGAAATTATTCAAATTCCGTTTGGATGGCAGTTTAATCGCGTGATGTTCGCCACGCAAGTACGTAGACATTAAAGCCCCCGAAATTGCATTGGCCGAGCTGAATACGCCATTTTTGCGTGGCCTCCTTGGTGGCCTCACCTCTGTCCACGGCGACCAATCGCGATCGGTAGCTTAAAAAACGGTACCCGAGAGGTATGCTCGGTGTCGATAAATATGTGGAGGGAGAGACACACTTCCGGGGAGGCTACACCTGTTACACCGATACCATAAGGCGACCACCTATCGCGGACGATATTCCGATTACTGGCTGTGTGAAAATTAATGACGGTGTAATAAATAACATATCGCCGTATTATTATTAATATCGCGGGGAAAGAAGGCACAATCAGGCCGAGGCCGTAATCATACATCCCCCGGTTTCTTTTATAGCTCGAGATAATTATATATATTCGTCAGAGTGAGAAGAGATTGAACCACTGCCGTCGCACAATGCTGACCGTATTTTTATGATAATATTTCATTTTTCATTACACATGTGCATAAAAAGAAAGAAATAAAAGACTTCGTAACACCACGATTTCGTGTTCCTTTACACCCTGGATTGTGAGTTCCAACTTTAATTAATATCATTATACTGTTTCGCGGTGCCCAAATATTGCGAGTAATAATACTTGAGGCTTCTCTGTTCTCGCAACGGTAGAACAGGAAGAACAATAATTCGTGAGAGGAACGGTCCGCGGAGCCATGCGCAATTACACGAGTGACGTCGAGTATGGCGCATTCAAGATTGATCGCGACGATGAATACCGCTGTGATTCACGCAGCGACGAGCTAAATACAGAAGAATAAGCCATATAAATCCGCGTCCGCCGCGCGGAAGTTTTTGCTGCTTGATTTGGACCAGCTGGCAAGAGGATTGTATAACGGAAAGCGCATTGTCGGAAATCATTAATGTCCAGCAACTATAAACGTTCGCGCGGTGACTTGCCGCAACGTCTCCGCTCCGCGCGGTAGACGACTTCATAACTCCATAACAAAAGAAATTTTGCAGGAACGTTACCGTGGATGTCGTTGACGCATATGTGAAGATCCTCTCGAAAGATAGGCGAGTCGAAGTTACACTGGCACGTGCAGGAACTGTTTGGCACAAGCAGGCTCGAGCTCGAGAAACTCCGAGAGTAAGGACTGGCGGTGCCGCTGCTAAGCACTGTACAGGCTTCCGTGCAAGAACCTGTAACATATAAATTTCATAAATAATAAATATGTATTATAGAGGCTCAATATATAAAAAATTCAAATTAATTCAGACAATAAGAGCTGAGCGTGATATTTAGCCGCTAAAATTTATTTTGCAAAGTTAATAATTACTAATTGTAAGTCAAAAATACATAACGTACGTTTACTATACGTTTACATACGTAACATATAAACATACGTTAATGCGTACGTTTATATACATATAAATGTTAGTTTCAGTAATATATGTTCGTACAGTTACATTATACCGTGTTTGTTAATTTAAAATAAAATTCGAGATTTCGGCCGAGATAATTCCCTCCAAATGTATCCATTTATAAAACCATTCGAATACACATCGATTTATATTTCAACATGTTTTAAGTTTTATATGATATATATTATCTACGATATACATTATCATTTATTAATTGGATTTTACAACTGTCTTTTCCGTACTTTATCTTGTTCAACTTATTGCAGCTTTGGTTTCTTTATACTTTTAATTGATACTGTGTTCGTGTCACGCGTTAAAATACACCATCGTACATTAACGGTCAATTAACCAATCCTTCAAGAATCGGTAACTTGTTTTCGTGTGCCAAACGTGTTTCGCAGGATCTTTTAGTAACGCGAGGCTCTCGAAGATGCGACGTATAGCCCGTCGGTTGAAATTCACGTGTTCCGATCCTCAGGACGTGTCGTATAATCCAGCCGAGCAAGGACAGGTCGGACAGCTGTCAAACCGTTACATCGTAATTTCACGGTTAATCCGTTACGAACGTCTTTTTATTTCGCGCGCAGCGGTTGTGTCACGATTTTGCGCAAAATCGTCCTGTTCGGCACTCTCGAACCATTTTGCTTCCGCGTACCGGAAAATCACTCGGAGGAATTTGCGCCATATCACCGGCGCGAATCGCGCGAAGGCGCGCTTTACGAGGCGCGCTTCTCGCGAATCAGACCGCCGAAATGCAACACGTCATAATGTCATCATTACCACAAAGCTTTGCGAGAAACCGCAAATAGATATTAGGTCTCGAAATGAAAAACGTGATGTGCACGATCGAAAATCCAGTTTGGAGGAAATGTTTGTATTACAGTAGCATTTTTTCAACGCAATACTTTTCTTTCGGCCGTCGTCCCGAATTGCCCCTTTCATAGATTAGTGAAACGGTGCCGATTAATATACAGAACATATTTACCTTCGATGGTAAAAATATCTCCATCGGCGTGCCGGATGACCGATAATTCTTGACAGCGAACGACGACTTGCAGGAGGTTGAAGCTCGTGAGAACGAGGGCTAGAGAACGCATTTTCCCCACAGCATTCTGCAATACATAAATAGATCTGTAGGTCGTGAATAATCGAAGGGAATCCGAGAGAAGCGGTAGTTTTATGCGTTTCGTTAACCGCGCGCCAAACAAGCGCATCATTCGTTCGGCGTGGCCGATAAGTCATTGAAAATCCCGTGAATTAACGGCCGCTTAATTCCGCGACATTACACAAGAGACTTCCGGCAGATATCCATTTATGGCATATCTTGCCCGTTCCTCGGTCTTCGTTGAACATTGCATCTGTATGCGCTTGTCAAAGGAATATTAGCATACGCGCGTCATTTATCAGAGACGCATTACTATATTATTTGTACATTATTATTAGATATATATATATATATATATATATATATATATATATATATAAATTTAGAGATACACGTGTAAAGCCAACGTAATATCCCTTAAAAAGTCACGCTTTTGCTATGATAATAAGTTAATTCTCTCCACACACGCGGTGGATATACCAGACTTTTTGTATGTTTGCTTTGTAGGATCGCTCACGTATCTTAAGCGACGTGCAAGCAGCAACGTACGAGTAGATGCTGAAGATTGAAAAGATACGGATGCTAATTCAGTCATTAAAGTAATCATCCTAAATTTACTAGTATATACAACCGGTTGGCGAGTGTTATGATTACGTTAAATGAAATCGCAATTAACCCTAACCCTGGACCTCTCGGTATACCGCCGAAAGGTTCGGTATATCGGTAATCTCCGATGTTTCCCTCGCGTTTTTTACATTTCATAATCGGTACTATCGGCGTGATTTGCGAGAAATTTACGAGACACAAATCGTTCTCTCCTTCTTCCGAGAGCCGTTTAGTTGCCCGATTAATCGCCGGGAGTTTCATACCGGTTATCGATTTATCGGGAACACTCAAGCATGGTTGACTACCGAGTTTTTTTTTTTTTTAATTTCCGTCAAATTGTGTTAATCGCGGGAATGAATCACAATTAAGTATAGATAAATCGAGATTGATTATAATCTCGCTTCTCGAGTGATAAATCGCCGTTCGATGATCACACCTCGTTCGCCGAATAATTTCATCAGTCTTCGACGACAGGCGCAACCGTAATTTCGGAAGTCCTGCCGCAGGAATCATATAGCGATAAAAAGACGGATGCCGCATATTTCTGACCGAAAAAAATTCGAGTCGCGAGACGAAGCGATCGTTATTTATTAATCAAAAGCACGTTATTGACGTGCCGTCCGAGCTCTTGCTTAAAATTAATTAGATATTTGGCATCCGTTTAATTTCGCAGTTTGTCACAAGCACAGTCCGTGTTCTTAAGCATAAATCTTTTATGCAAATCATGCTAAAGAGGTGTGACAGCGTAGATACATAATCTCATAAAATTTCGTTACGTATCTGTCGAATTTTACGCGATGTCGCTTTATCAGAGTTCAATAAGCCCGTAAACGAAACGGGAGACAGAATTTTTTGCCTCAAATAAATTGTACGCATCGGCCGTTTGTCTCTAAGAAATTTAATAAGCGTTACAAATGACTAGTTACTCGTCCGTGTATAAGCATCCTCTCGTAATAACCTTCTCGCTAAAGGAATCTCTGTGGCAGGTGTTGGAAATTGCGCTATCGCGATTATATTAATCGGTCGATGAGTTGCATTCGAAGTCTGATTATTGAATCTTAGCGCGCGTAGGCCATAAACGCTGTCAAGCGCGCGGTAATTATACAGTGCGCGTTCACCGCGAAATCGTGTTAATAATTATTTACGGCGAGACCGTCTCTGAGACGCATCTCTCACGTTGCACTTGCAACCGGACTACACTTTGATTAAATTCCCTCCCCTATACGCGCTCGTCTTGTAATTACTTCGACGTACGCTTGAAAGCTTCTCACTCTTCTCAGTCGTCGAAAAAGGTGATGAAGGTAGCCGAGGAGAGAAAGTGACGCTATACCTTTTCGTCAGAGAGATAACAAGCCACGCTATACATTTAAGGATATAATTTGGGTAGATGTTCAAACGAGATGAGCCAATAAAATATCTCAAGGGAGCGCGATAAAAGTGCGCCTGTTGAAGAGAATTAAGAATTCACGGTGTGATCAAGTGCCTCTATAAAAGCGGCCTATCTCGTCACTAAATTCAGTTACTGGAAAGAAAAACAGCGTTCGCATTAGCGTTTCTTGGAAACTTGGTTCGACGCGAACGAAAACGACACGTCTATCTCTTTCTCCTTCTTTCTCCCACGATTTTCTCGGGATCGAACAAATGCGTTAGAGGGACACTCGAAGAGGAGAATTCGACGGATTTTTCGTGATCGCTGGATAAAGCCGGCTGCCGACCAACGAACCGCGCGGCGGTTAATAAATATAAATCTTTTTTACGAATGATCGTAAATGCCAATGCGCTTCTTAATTATGCGTGACACGTCAATAGTGATGTCACTTTGGAAATCGTACGCACAGCTAAAGTAAACACGGATTCTGCTATCATCGTTTTATAATGAGATGCCCAATATCTTATTTTGTTGAGTGCCGAATTTATTGCCGATACCGTATAGCATGTCGAGATGTTCACGCTGAATCTAATAAGAAGCGTTAGCTTGACCGTCGTTTTAATTAAAACTCCTTATCAATCTATATTATAGCCAAATTATTACTTCGTTATCGTCTCATAGATGTCAACTTGGCTGTAGCTTATTTACGCTCCAATTTTATAAGAAATTAAATTATGTAATCCTTAAAAAAATATTTAATGAACGTTTTAATATCGAAAATTAATTACGCGTGCAGTTATAGACAAATCTGAAAAAAAATGTAGATAATATTCTATAAAAAATATATATATATATAATTGTATTTTGAAGAATATATAACCCTCAATAATCGAATTTTTTGCTAATGAAAAAAATATACAATAATTAAAAAACATTGATTAAATCATTGCGACTTAAAAAAATATAAGTATATAAATGTGTAAAATACAAGTATATAAATCTTCCAAGTTACAGAATAAGGTTAGTAATGTATGTGCGACGCGTGACCGATCGCAAAGAGTCGGAGGGTGCGATCGTGCCGGAAGATCGACGTAGCAGGAAGTGTAACGCAACCACCGTACCCCTTTATAATCCGCCGGCACCTGCACCGCCAGATGCACATCCGATTTTGTCCGGCGTTCCGCGCACGTTGCGGAACGCGGCGCACGTGTTATCTTACGCGTGCCATCGGCCCGATTGTGCATAACGTTTCAGCCTCTCTGCCCGCCGGTGTTTCTTGCTCTATTGGCCCAATCGCACGTGCCGACGCGGTGCAATTTATATCGTTGCGCGCGCGAGACGTATAACGACGTTCCTAAGCTCGCATTATGCCCGGCGAAGATCCAACCTGCGCGATATATTGCCTGCGGTCGCGCCGAACGGTGTCTTTACCGGACACACGTGAGCTATCCTGAATTTCTTTTGCCCGCTCGCGCGCAAAGTATCCCCGCCGCGTGATATCGGGACCACGTTTCCTTCCATTTTTTTTATCAGTCGGCGCACGGTGTGTCGCGGTACGTCGCGTCTCGTAGCACTAATCTACCGAGACGACATCGCACATCAGAACTCGGAATTGCAGCCTTCACGCAAAAAAGTTTGCAAGCCAGATGGAAAGTGTAACGATATCCGACAACATTATAATAACTTAATTGATTATATTTATACAAAAAAAAAGACGAAATATGATTATAATATTGTAGAACGTCATATTAATATATATTCGGGGTGTTATTCCGTCTCTAATGTAAAGTGCTGCACTTTTCGAATAACCGAGACTTTACTGTTTAGTTTTTAACTAGAGAGTGTTAAGTTTAACGACAAATCGTTCGTTTGTTCGTACTTATAAGTATAAAGTAATAAAGATAGAAACGTGTGAAAAAGCATACTCCGATTCTCTTATCGGGGTAACTATAATGTTACGGCTCACACTGCGCTCGAAAGTTACAAATGAAGATGTTCCTCGCTCGATGTGCCGTGCAATTCGGCCTGCAATTCGCGCACGTACATATCTTCAATGACAAATCATAGTGATTTAGATAGTGCAAATTGCGAACGCGTGTCCGTGTGTGTCACGCATGAGAATTATTTCGTAACAGGGCCAACCTGCAGTCACGGTCAAAGAACAGAACAAAATAATGGTAGAAAGCAATGATTTCTAAGACGGTGACATCAATCGAAGAAGTTGTTTTCTCATCGATTTGGAAATTTCCAAGGAAATTTCCAAAATGAACCGTCGATGATTCGTTGAAGTTTATTATGCGTGGACAGAATGTGCTTAAATCAACAATTTACAGCCAATTCGGACTGATTGTTATCTGAAGCGTATAGGATCACAAACCAATACATGTAGTCTACGATAATCGAATATACGAGGAAAACACTGAGGCGAAGTTCGATAAACACGTCATGACACGTTGCGTAAAGAAATAATTAATTCAGGAATTTAACTACGTACGATCAAAAAACTTCAAAAAACGTTAAGCGATTACTAAAGCAACGAGGCAAAAATTAAAACTGCTTCCGTACAGAAGCATGGATATTTGTACTTTATATGCGATAAAACATCGGCATCCCGCAGAGAACATGAATGTAGTTTCGACCTAAAAACGCGCGATCGCTATATCGCTGTATATAAAATTATCGCACTTAAGTTACAGCGCCATTATAAGCGTTATGAACGCGTAAGCGTTCGATCCGTTTGGGTGTCCGTGTCCGTTTGGGTGTCCGATTATCAATGTGCGTCGTTACAAAATTTGCGGTCAGGTCCGAAACCTCATCACCAGGCCGATTGTAACACGGATAACCGTTATCGCGTAAATACACGCGAACTCGATGTTAATAGCAACGTTCTCGCGTGCCCTCGCAATTACCGCCGCCGCAAGAAGAGCAGCGACGACGCATCAATATTCCGTACGATTCCCTCGGTCTCTCCTCCGCGTTGCGTCGAAATATGAACCATCACCATTTAAAGGCCGATACGTGCGTAAAAGTGCGTGGCGTTCATCGACATGCCGCTAATTATCGCCGCCTTCCGCTCGTACTTCACCGAAGGAACGCCAGCCTCGACGAAAGAAACACTCTCCGCTTTCGTTCGTTCCTCTCGCGAGCAACAAGATAAGAACGTCAGTCGATTAATCACTCCTGCCGCGTTTAATCGTTGCGACATTTACGGCGAAGGCAATACTAACAGAGAGAAAATTAGAGGCTAATGAAGCGATCTATACTAACATAGATACTAGAAGTAGTAATTTACACGCTATAACGAAACGAGGAAGGATAATGAAGGATAGACTGCATCAAGATAATCTGTTAAATAAATTCTATAAACCCGTAACTCTTGTGAGAAAGCTCCTGTTTAAAAGCGACGATTCTCAGTTCGAAAATAGTTGCCACGTAACTGATTGAAATATACTATAACTGTCGAAAACGGATATCCATTATCGATATTATTAGCACTATATTGCAGTGTTTATTGCGACGACGTTAAATCTACTCTGTCCGCATGGTGCGCAGACATTAAAATTATTTTGTACGGCGCGAAAATTCGCGATTTATTCGACAGAATAGACCGTAGATGGAACTTATGTTTTGACGACAGCATCGAGATGATATTCGGTGATTACACACGAATTCTGACGACCTGCATATCGATACAAACATGATAATTTTAACCTTACGTCGCCGTTGGAATTCGACGCCTAATGAAGCATGAAAATCAACTGGCACACGATCGGACTACCGCGCGGATTGCAAAGCGGCAATCCACTTTTTTTTCGAATATTATTTATTGATGTGTGTGGATTATACGTTTATATAATCCATACATAAATATATGGATTATACGTTGTTATCGCGATGCAAACGTCAATTTTAGCAAACCTCCGTTATGCGTGTCGCAAAAGCAGGTAGCTCTCTCTTCGTTACGAATTCTCTGGATATAGAATTGATTTTTCATTAGCAGGATTTCGGCTCCACAGACTGGCATAGATCGTAACTTACTCAATCTCAATGGAATCTTTCCTGTCCGAGCGAGAGTCGCCGATCCGTGTAACTTAAAAAAAATTGCATTTTTATTCCGCTCGCAGGCATTCCTTGTTTTTATCGTCCCGAAATTCCTCCCGGATTAATTGACAATTATGTGACATTCCTTTCGGGATTCGATCGCAGAAGGCGTCGTCCCTTCGTACGACTCGTAAAAGTCAGTAATTAAATCGTCCAAAAGTGTCTAATTAATTGTCAGCGGTTTCGCCGCTCCGCTCTTAAATAGATCATTACTATGCAATGCATTTTCCGCCTCCCCTTTCCTTTCTCTTCTCTCCCCCGCGATGCTCTTTCTTTCTCTCTTTAACCCGTTCCGACTCGTATCTCGCGTTTCTTCCAGTCGTTCTCCATCGACAACCTGTTTCTCAGGCGGAGACTGAAAGGTGTCCTCCCGCTCATATACGTGACGGATGCGTCGCGAGTGAGTCACACTCAACGCACTGGTTTACGCATGATTTCAAGTCATAAGTCACGAGTCATGGCATTATAAGGGTTTGATAATGCATATACAACATAGGTAGTCATTAAGGATAATAACGATAAATCGTGCCGCGCCGATGTGCTCGTTTTCATAAATATCATTATGTGGATCTTTCCTCAATTAAGAAAGTACGAAATGAGAGAAAAAAAAATCGACCGCGTAAATTCTTTTATTATTCGATATTTATCTCTATTTGTGTGTGTGTGAAACTTGTTGATAGTTTGGAGTAATTTCTATAAATTTAAGGTAATTTTAATGATAAAAGATAAGAATGTGTTAAGATGAAATATATGCAATGAATGTTTATGATGTGAAATATCTAAGGTATGAAGAATTTTGAAGTGGACATCTTTAAATAAATCTATTTTTCAGAATGTAATAAATCACGATGCGAGAAAAATAGTGCAGCTAGTAATGACAAAATGTATAAAATTTCCAATAAAGTTTCAATAAAATTGACAAGTTTGAAATTAAATCTCCTTGTAGATTACGTAACGATATAGAGAGAGATATTTTTAATCCAACAACAAGTCGATAAAGGCATTTCAAACATACGAACAGCTTGGTCGTTTCAGCTTGGTCTGCACCTATCACACAGCTAAAAAGCTAATAATATTTGCATTATGGCGGAAGATGATTGAATCGGTGACTTAATAGAAAGGTATTAATTTTTTATTCTAACAGAATCACTTTCTCGGTTGTTTTGCGCCTTAAACGACATATGCGTTCGAAACTTACGTTCAAAGTTCCATCGTGCGAGCGTAGATTTCTTCGAGTAATCAAACTTTCTTCCTCTTCACACACCGATAGTATCTCTATAAATTTCGAACGTTTCACCATGGGACATCTATTTATACAAAGTAATTTTAGCTCGCTTTATTATTCATTTTAGCGATAATTATCTCACTAGAAAATATTGGAGCACATAAATACGATAAGATTAGTTTCATGATACAATAAAAAAAAAATAAAAATTACTATAATTCCCCAAATTAATTTGCTTTCTTAAAAAATCGTTCAAAACGTAAGCTTTGTGAGTCTTAGTGCTTTTGTAAATTTCAAGAAATGTGTCTCACGGAAACATTCACGACCTTAAAAAATCAATTTGATAGTCTCGTTCACGTGTAGCGGATTCCGCACTGACATTCGCATCGATGTCAGTATCGACATTCGCGCCGTACATGCGTTATTTTTGGCTCACAATTTCGAGATTAATGCCCCGACCGGTCCGTATGTCGCGCACGTCCCGCCTGAAATTACAGATACATGGCGTCCCTTTCGAGATTATACGCGAGCGATCGTCGCACGAAGCGGAAAGAACACGGTATCGCGTGTCAACCCGAAGGAGAACAAGGGATATTGCGGAGGTGAAACCACCTATTGCAATAATATCAGGAAAACGACGCGTAAGTATAAAGCCGCGTATTTCAATTGGGATTTCGATGCTCCTCGACTCGACTCGGACTCGACTTCAATTACATTTGCATATTGGTCCAGACCAATTGCAATTTACAATTTGCATAATGTACGCGATAAGTCGCAGTCAATGCGGCGTCTCGCGTCTCGTCTCGTTGCAATGGCGTGGCGCAAATTATTAGTCGAATCTTTCAACAATTAGATACATTTCGTTATGATCCCGCCGATAATCAGCGATACTTACGTCGGGATTTATGTTCTCTCTAGTATAGAAATACTATCTCACACACATTCGCGAATATAGCGCTACATTGTCGAGAAGACGGCGTTGACATCCAATGTTTATAATAAATAGTTGACTGAGCAATTGTGTGCGTGCAACGGCAGAATTGCGGCTTATACCTCATCGATTTTGCGAGAGTTGATCGCGTGGTTTAAAAAGGTCTTTCCAGCCTCGTTTCGAACATCGGAATCGACAATGATTATAATGAACCCTGAATAATCGTTTGCTACGCAAGAGATACTATATAAGATCCTACATACAATTTATGTAGTCAAATGTAGTTATAAAACAAAATGTGATATCTATTATAGAATTATTACAGATACTAGATACAGATTTTATTTACGTAATTGCAGAATTAAGTGCGATTGCTAAGCTTAATTTTCTGACAAAATTGCCCTTGTCTTTTAGAGTCGGTTGTTCCAACCTATTGGTATAAGCTAACCAATAGTTAAATCATATGTCTATCTTTGTCTAATTTAAAGGAAAAACAAAGACATACATATATGATTTAACTATTAGTTAGTTTACCAACAGGTTGGAACAACCGGCCCTTTATGATTTATACTTATAACACGTTTCGATACCTGTTTCATATACCTAAAGCGTAAAAATTAAAGAAAAGGTTGTCTCTGTAACAACTTATTCATTATTAATTAAGGTTTCAAAAGCGTCTATCGCGACGAATATTACCGATATGTCGAAATAAAAAAAACTCGCGTTTGACATGACGTGTCTTGCTTGATGTGACTTCTCATCTAGACATCTATCGATAGTGTTCGATAGGTTTAATTACATGACGTGAACAGTAAAAAATTACTATCCAATAAAGCACTTTAACTAGCGTTTAGTAGAAACAAGAAAGGGGGGAGAGAGAGAGAGAGAGAGAGAGAGAGAGAGAGAGAGAGAGAGAGAGAGAGAGAGAGAGAGAGAGAGAGAGAGAGAAAGAGAGAGAGAGAAAAGAGACATCGACGTAACCACCTGTTTCCGCAAAAAGACCGCTTGGAAAGTCCTTATAAATGCAGGCATGATTATTGATATCTCATGTAGAGCCCGTTACATAATTAGATGGATCTCCAACGTGTATATGTGCAATTTTAAAACCAATCACGAGGTGAATCCGCGAAACGAGACACCCTCCCCCAAAAATGCGCGTTCTCCAATCGAGTAGCCCGAGGCGTATCACGCCGATGCTTTTCACGATGGTCGATAATCGATCATTACACCACTGGCGAATAAGAGCACGCGGAACTGACGACCGACGCTACTTTACACGTCAGCGGCGAATATTTAGCGAGACTTCTCGATCACCAGTTGCCAACAACACGCAAAACGACGGCCTCCCCGTTTTCGGCGATTGTCGCGAAGAAATCGCGTCCGAGAAAAGTTTTGATTAATCGCGACGAAATGTACTTCTTCGAGACGGAGCTCGCCATGACTCGCCTTCGGTCACAAACGGGGGCCCCACGCCTGTAATTTCGCGGTCTCATCAGGCTGTCGATGTTGTCACGGCAGCCCTCGTCGTCTCCTCGTTCTCCGCTCTTTTTGGCGCGGCACATTGAAAGAGAAAGAAAAAAGAAGGAGAATGAGGCTTTTAACGACGATAAAGGGCCGTGCGTCTCCCGGGACGAGTGATCGAAGATCAAGTGAGCCGTATATATCGCGCTAAGATAGGGTGCTATAAAATTCATCTCTACCCCCCTCGCTTAAGCGCTCTTACTGTGACGGGTTTTATGAATCTTGTGCCGATGATTTCACGGAAACTTCAGTTTCACGTGATTTCTTCTCAATAATCGAATGCCGTGGTACTCACCACTACTGTAATATCGGTTAATTTACATAAAAAATGCGACTGCCTATATATTTAAATACGAAGAAAGTTACTTACCGCGTTAAACATTCAATCTTTTTTTTTTTTTTTTAATTTGCAATGTTAATTGAAATCTGCGCAGCACTCAACGTTTTAATACATTAATGCTATCGAATTGGGAAGCTTGAAGAAAAAACCCATCTGCGAGCAACATGCATCGCAAGAGTTTAGTACTTAGTAAATTAAAATAAAAAATAAATAAATAAAATTTCGTACGAACGTGGAGTCTAAACTTCAATCTAAATCCATAATTAATCATCTTTTGTTATATATCGAGTTTGATGGAAATTTTAATGGATCGAACAACCTTTCAAGGTCCGTCTCAATGTCAGTGATACGAGATGAAAGCCTGCGTGTTTTCGTCGAGCTCGTTAACAAGACGCCGCGCGCGTAAAATCGCAAAGTGATTCGATAAATGTTACATCGACGCGTCGCGAAATAAAATGGCCAGAGCGCGTCCAGCAGACGGGATGATCCGAAATTAACTATGTGCTGTGTACGCGGATGATTACGCGAGACAGAGATTAAGTAGGTGCCGATGAGGTGCAGAGTAGTTGCCGAGCGGGGAATCTAAAAATCCCGATACAAAGGCTCCTCAACCATCTGTGGCAGATATACTTCTGCGCGAGACGTCGTGCAGTTCGTACACATCAGTATACCCCCTGTATACCGTTATTTATAAATCCTTATTAAGCTCAACGGAGAATTGCAACCAATTGAACCAATGATGCGGATATTAAAATCGAACGACTGACAGGTTGGAGAAAAAATGACTGTGTCGTCGCGCGCGTAAACTTTACAAGATGCCATATCAAAACTTAAGCATTGATCGAAAGAACGATAACGATCTGCACGAGTAGATGAAAAGTACCTAATAAAATGCAAATTGTCACGTTATTATACACTTTTCTCCAGTATATTAGTATATACACCAATAAATGTATTATTCATTATTAATATTACATATACATATACATATACATATACATATACATATACATATACATATACATATACATATTCTTTTCTCGCATGATCCGTAGTTTTCGATGGATCTCATATGTCCCCATATCATCGAAGATCGTCGCGCGGAGTAAATTACCTCCCAATTGCGAAGGTGATCCCGATCGTGTTAGTTAACGGTGCATTATAAGTTACGACAGGAGTCGCTTTCTTTGACGTGTATTTATAATCGTCGTTCGCAATTATTTTGAAGAGCAAAATAAATTATTCCAAATTATTTCGGTGTCAAAAGCTGAGTCGCTATAATTTCTTGGCATAAATCTAAATTTCGCTCATTACCTTTAAAAATCTATAATATCGATCTTGAGATACCTTATTATGTAGATCTGTAAAGTTGGCACGACATTCTACAAATTTCAAAAAAATATTAAGAGGTCTAATAGCACTTTTCATAGTTCACAGATCCCTATTATGTCACTTTCTAGGACAGATTTGCGTTTACAACCCCCAAATGAGAAAAATAAAATAAGTACGTATATTATACAATTAATAAATCCACGGATGAACAAACATGCGAGATTAAGTATTGCTCGGCTCAACGCGATCTTACATCTCGTACCGTTAGAACAATGTGATGTCGAAAGATAAATCGTACGCGCTTGTACTTGATGTACTTGATGTACTCCACTCGAAAAGCAAACAAGTGGATCAACCGGTCGCGATGTGAGTATAGTCGCTCGTAAAACGTATTAAAGAAAAAATGCAGATCGCGTGGCATCTGCAACAAATTTTCGAAGATGACGATACAGTTACGTTTTCCAGTGTTGTGAATTTGCGGCCCGTTTATTCAACTTTACGTAACGCCATTAATTGTTGCTACCAAACAACAGTATTTTTTACAGAAGCTAATTCGGCGGTGCTAATATTTTATGATTTACATACAGCTTATTTTCCCCCCGATATTTTGACGTTATAAATATGTCAGACCCGATAATCGTGTACTCGTTTGGTCCTTAATAGTTACGTTCGACATGAAATTAATGACTAATTCCCGTCTGTTTTCGCACCGAATTTCTCACGCACGTACATTCGCAATGGTGGAAGAGCAGATGCCATCCCTTCTCTCGCGATCGGTCCCTTTAATAAGGAAGCAAAGCCGCCATTATATAACTTTGCAGGTTACCTGTTGCTGCTGCTGGCCGACTTTCGAACCGCCGCGCGTTCAATACGATTTACGATTTCGATGCCAATGACCCGAGTTGATTTGTTTAGCATCGAGATTCGATCGGTCAATTGCATCCGCATTGGGAGGTGAACTGTCGATTCACGATTGCACCTGTTAACATTCCCGAATGCGAATATTGATGTTATTATTTTCATCGCGATCGCAACAGGTCTGTTATCTTTGATTATACTCTCCGACACTTCATTATTAAATATATATATTATATATCTTTTCGGCGCCAGAGTGAAAGAATCTGGTTTAAAATATACAGAGAATAATACACTCACAAAGATATGAATATAAGAGACACGGTAGTGTTTCGCGCCAAGTATATACACGCGATACAGATGTGACATTGCGTTTCTCCGTAAGTATATCAGTTTGCGAAATATTTGCCAATTTCTTATACTATTTTAATCGTGCAGCGATTTCTAAATTTTTTTCCTCGAATATATATGTGCAAAAACTACGCGCGGTATTACAGGAAATAGGGAACATCTTTTAATATTTCCACGCGTGAAATACCAAATCTGATAGACGCGTTACATCAAGGAGATACCTTTTACCTAAAGAATACGAGAAAATTCCGATAATTAATTATGCACGTGGCGAAGTATCGAGATAACTTTCTTCATTTGCCACAATATTCAAAGATAATCACACACACACACAGGTTTGCGAACAGGGTAATAATTTTTCTCGATACCCGCGGTTATATCGATCCCGGCCTAGATACGATATTGTTTGCCGAATTTATTATGCCTCGCCGCTTTGGCACCCACCTGCTATCTGCCGGACGGGTTCTTTACTGCCGGAACACCCCGGAGAATATCATATCGTCCATAATGCACGTTGATTTTCGAGCTTGGCTCGAATGCTTTACAATCCACTAATAATACCACTTGCGAGCCGGTCGTATCGCAAATCAACTTCAGGTGCTCGCGGGCACCGCCTGCAACCAACCGCATATCGGATCACGCACTTCCGCCCCGTTTCGTCGTCGAGAGCGGATTAAAAAACGATGTCCGATACATTGTGTTGAATGCCCGAAAGACACGCAAGATACCCGATTCTAAATGTTTTTTTTTCCGAAGAAAGCGATATGGCATTACGTAACGCTATATTGGTTTAATGCGAAATGCTCCGATGAATATATGTATAAATAACATTGCATGCAACTTTGCGACGCGCTGCGCTCGATCGAGCCGCGATGCTGACGCAAAGGGGTGAAATTCATAAAGAAGAAGAAACAAGGAAGATGTTAATACTTTCATACTCCATCTCGCGAAGTTTCGCGATCATCACGAGAACTTCCCGAGAATCATGCGACAAGGATGAACGTGATAAATACTGCTTTATATCGTGTCGTATATTCGTGCTCCATTAATTTAATATGAAAGTACGACCGCGTGTGCTTCGAGTAATGGACGCGCTTCCATGATTCAGCGCGACCAAAATCGGTGAATGAAACCCGTTCCAGCATCGACCGGGGTGGCGACCGTAATGGCGAATTTAAACTGATCGAATTACGGGCTCCGCGCGGCTAGGGTATATAGGATCGCAATTTATGGTCCAATCACACAAATTAGTGTTCATCAATTAAGTTCGAGAGAGGTCCTGGGCGGATCTCGAAAGGAAGGCGCGCACGTGTATCGTGCATGTGTGACAAATGGAGTCATGCACGGACCTCGTCGCGTCAAAACCGTCGACGAGATATTAAATGTATATAAATTATTAGACGCGCGAATATTTCTCCGCGTCCGATTCGAGAGATCCTCTCCAGCGAAAATGCACGCGTGACTGCCATCGATTCGTGCCTCAGTTTGTGACGCGAGAAATAAAAGTGTGTTTTCAGGACGGCGAATTATCCCGAACGCGGTTTTTTTTATTTTCCCAATCAAGAATTGTAAATTAATCTTTCGATACTTGTAAACAACATCTCTTTGTAAAGGAAATATAATTGCGCGGCATCGCATTTCAAATTTTAGATCTAAAAGCTTTTAAGATTATTTTTTTTTTTACTTAAGTTACAGCTAATAAGACAGATTGACAGCCGTGTCCGTTTGTTAAGTTTACTGAGCGAAAGTTACGATTTGAAGAACGCGAAGAGAGGTGCTAAAAAAATTTCAATGGGACCGTGCTACTCGTCTAAAGTGCCTAGTTTATCCATTATTATTCCTGGTATGGCGGGACTGAGTAAGAATTAGATACCTCAGCCGTTTGACACTTCAGCCCAATAGACGCGACACTTCGATTGACGACCGTTAGAGAGGAGGCCTTTCAGAATCCTTCGTCTATTCGGGAGCCAGGCTTGTTTCTCGCCTTTGATTTTAGTCAACCGAGATTCCAGCTTCCTCACCTCGCCGGTGGGACAGGTGCAAACAAATCGTTTCCATGCTCGAACGATCGCTACACCTATAACTGCCTATATCTACCTCTTTGGGAGTCGCGCACGAAATCGTTTCCGGCGTGTCTCGAGGCGCGCTGTGTAAACCGCGTACGCGATATACGCGGACTGTTTAAATACACCTGAGAACACGCGGGAACTGTCCAAATACACCTGCGCATGGGAGAGCACGGCGGAGGAGGCTGACGCGAGACAAGAATAATATTTATTGGCCCGTTTGATGATTTGACAGACTATACTTGAGAAGGATGTATGCAAAGAACGTGAGAGAACGTGGAAAGCGCGCCATTCTTTTCTTTCAATCTAGGCCGAATCTCGTTCCGCCTTGACTCCCCATCATTAACCCTCGAAATGATCAAATTATGTTTCAATATACGATCGAGATGTAACGATTATTCGTCACGCAGCGAATAAAATTCGAATACGGAGCGATGCACTTACTGAAGTTGTCTTCTCGTTTATTGCGCTCTTTTTCTCCTGCCACGTACCGCCTCGCTTCTATCGGCGATCGCATCGGCCGACAAGCAAGTTATACACATGAAAAACGCATCTCGTCACCGCCTACGTGCAACAATCGCCCCGGACGTGTGCGAAAGGTTGAACTGTTTATTCAATCACGCACGCGAATTTGCGAGGACCATCGTCCCTACATGACGGCCGGCCGGTCATCATCGACGCTTATGCTCGCGCGCTAAATTATAATGCATCGCTGGCGATTGCACCCTTAACGCACGCATACGCGTAAGTATGCAAATGAGCGGGAACGTAATATTTAACGGTTGTATCGCCGCGCGGGGCCGGCCGGTCGGCCGGAATTGGTGGCAATGAACCTCGGATCGGGGCTCCTCTCCTCCGCCGCGCCGCCGCCGCCATGTCCGGCGAGCGTTTCAGCACGCCCGATAAGCCGATCTTTGCGCGACGTCCGTCCATCGATCACCACGATGATTATCGATATCAGTAGCCGGTAGCCGGCGATCTCGCAACGACGCCGTTTCGCCGTTAGTCAGAGGCGATCACATTTTCGCGTCGATGGACACCGGAGCGCCGCGCCGCCGCCGGCGCATGTCGGCTTCCGTGTAACAAGGTAACACATTTTGCGGAGTAACAAACTGCTCTCTTTCTCTCTCTCGCGATTTCTTTTTAACTTCTTCGATTTTCTTTTGCAAAAAACGAGAACGGCGGGAGGTATATAAAATAAAGTGTGCAATATATGGAGTATTCTAAAGTCAATGCGGTTGATACTGCGAAATATAAATTTCTGGATAATTTAAAATCGACTTTGTTCGAATGCGTGTTTTTCCTTTAACGTAAAAATTATTCGTTACATTCCACTTTCATGTTTAGTACTTTACTCTTTTTTCAGAGCATATGTTACGGGATATTATATGGCTGTGAAAAGATTTATGATCGTCCATAACATCGCAGCAGTTCTATATTCGAATCTCTTCCACACAATAATCTATGTCTAATCAAGATCAAAATCGTACCTATTCATGGTCGACATTCTAATGACGAGCAACATCGTCGACGTTCATAATTGTGTGAAAGTTCTCCAAGAACGCCGATAAACATGTTTCCACGTCGCGTCGCGTCGAAAGGAAAGATACCTATTGCGCAGAGACTTACTTTCGACGTCATCATTAAAAGCGATAGAAAAATTTGCGGATGTTAACGAAATCGCAAGTCTCGGGAATACCGTAGCTACGTCAATATCGCACATGTTGGTTGGCAAATAGGGACTCTCAGGGAGCCCTTTTCTATTTACCTTTTCTAGTTTCGTATATGCAAAATTGTTGCTGTCCGGAGCTCTTTGTTTTTCCCGGCATAGAAGGCATATTGAGTTGCTATAAAGGGTTGATGAATGTACCTTTTGTTTGTTTGGAAGTATGTTAAAAATAAATGGTAACAAGATAAATGTGTTGCTTGAAAAAAAAAGTATTGCTTTACGTATTATATGCGTGTGATTTATATCAGCAAACACTCCGGCGATGAATGCAGCATTACAGATGACCGCGATCTCTCATTTGCCTTTTCATTACAATAAATCTATTGAATGTGTGTCGGTACGAATGTTTAAGGTCTCAAGTGTACTGCCTTGACTCGCAAACGGTCGCGTCGGCACAAACAGGTAGAGAGACGCATCGTATGAAACGTAACGTACATAAAGAAAAATAAAACAGAAAATATTCTTAATGATTTATTTGGAAATGTCGACCCTTGTATCGAGAATGTATGCACTTTTATAATAAGCCTGCTACTTTTAACCGGTATTTTTAACCCAATTCTCAATGAATCTTCTTTTTCCTGCTCGAGCATTTCACGTTTACCTGTTCTTTATTATCGAGTAATCGAGAAAAATTTTATGTAATTTGACAGAAATATATATTTGTAATATATATATATATATATATATATATATATATATATATATATATATATATGTAGGTCCAGAGGTATGTTCCGGGACTGTTTACGTTTTTTGAAATGTACAGTCCTGGAATATAACGCATATATATGTAATCAGATTCAAAAAACTGTCCCGAAAATTGCCGTAGGACATCAATTTTTTCCAGGACATCAGTCCTGGAAAGTGCCAAATGTCCCGCAATATACCGATATCAAAAATAAAAGTCCCGCAACATACTTCCGGACCTACATATATATATATATATATACATATAGATAATAATATATACTTTACAGAACCGGCCCCTTTTTTGGACGACTTTTTTAGTTTTAGTGCTAGAACATTTTTGTCCTTGTCAGTGGGTTGAACTACGAAAAAGACGGCGCTACTCCACCTAATATTAGGCTTCCGGCCTCTATATTACACATTAATAGAAATATATATTTGTAAGAATTGTTTTATATATTAAAATTATATGTGCAACACACACACACACACACACACACACACACACACACACACACACACACACACACACACACACACACACACACACACACACACACACACACACACACACACACACACACATCAAGAGATCACATTATATCAAGGACTTAACTTACTTTAATGTTTAATAGATATTCAAATTTTTCTATTAAATATTTAAAATTGATCGCATAAAATGTTGATTTGTTCGATACTACCCTACGCTCGTTAAGAATTTTTTTCTATCTCGCGTGAACAACTAAAAGAGAACTAATATAATTCGATAAGCGCTGCTGCCACAGCATTTATTCATCGTCATACGTCGACAGCCAAACACGGTCGAAAAGGGTGCACTCGTAAATTATTCCGGGAACCACTTATGTGCGCGGTCCTCGTTTATGAAGTTAACACGATGAGATTTGGTGATACTGTCCGCTGGCTTGGGTCTCGCGAGCGATTTATTTTGATCGATGGCGATCACATCTTTTCGCGGCGCAAACTTAATGGTCAGACAAGCTGACTCGACACCCTCGACCCTTCTCATCTCGTTTCGCTCCCGAAATTTCGCTCTTATAAGACGACAAAGCATGTCGTCATTCCGTTTAACTGTATGTAATTGGACGAACGCGCGGCGTAGAAATATGCCGATAGGAAATGACTTTGCACCGGGATGCCAAAGAAATGATATTATAAAGAAACCATTATTTCTTTGTGTCATCATTTTGCCGGCAGTCTGTACATTTCTTCATTTTCACGTCCTATTCATCTCACCGCGGGTGCGGTAATTTCTTCGACCAATAACATAAAGTAAGAACCGTCGCGCATTATCATTAGGTATGCATCAAATGATAATGTGCACAGGCAAAGATGCACGAACAAAGATGCATAATAGTATAAAAGCGATTCCCATGAATATTTTCTATCGAACAAACGCCATTATCATCTTGTGAAAACATGGTAATTATAGCCGTATCGTGAAGCGATTAACCTTTTTTACCTAATACATTTATACATGAATAATGTAAAGGAAAATTAAAGACACTTGTAGATAAAATCTTTCTGTGAGATATCAATACATATATGTTCTGTCAAAGATAAATTTTTTAACATTTTTATGACCTTAACAAAAATATAATTTATAAGTAAAAATATAGTGAATAATATATTATAATAAAATATAAAGTTAAAAAAAATGGAATTTTTTCTCACAAAACTAACGTACGTTAGTTGAAAAATTTATTAATTAATTTCGATTAAGTGGCTCGTTGTTTGCTTTTAAATTATAATCCTATTTATTGAAGGAGATTATTGCAGTCGATCTTATAAGTGACTACTTATGACAGTCTCATATCCATCTTCAATAACATTGACACTATTGAAGAAGGCTCGAACGATCAAGACTGACTATGACTAATCATCTTAATGCTTCCTAATGCGATCTACGAGAAGACCTTCGAATGCATATTTGCCTAAATTTTTATGCTTGTTAAGTAGTTATTATACTTACAACGCGCGCGGAAAGTAAAAAAAAAAAAAAGGAAACTAAACAGGGGTTACGAAGGTGTGCTTACGGTTAAGGATCAGCCTCTAATCGGCCAGTCAAAGATTCTACGAAGTGCACGCTTCAGGAGTAATTACGGTGGATCGTTGTTCATTAAAAGTAACGTCGGATCGCTTTTAATCGCAGGCACCCTTTCTTACAAGCCATTACTTGCTACTCGAAGTTTCAGCCCAACCTTGACGTCTATCGAGTCCAACCATCACAGAATAACTCTGCGTGCCCAACAGCAAAATAATTATCATAACATTTAGAGAAAGTTTGAAAAGTCAAAAGTGCTATGTCTATGAAATATATTTCTGGCAGTTTAATTATCCTGATAACTTCCAATTTTGTAGAGAAGAATATCTTGCTTTCGTAATAAACTTATATATCTCGAATAGTTGCATATATCGGATATTGAAAGTAATCGAAATTTTTTATTTGTGGCGTATGCCATCATTTTGTAAATCGCAGAATTAAATACGTTGGAATAGAAAATAAGAAAATTACACGTTTTAATGGAGTTTTAATAAAGTGTTTGGAGAATTTTGAATGATCACAAGAATTCTAAAATGTCGATGAACAATGCGAAGACTTTGGGAACCCCTGAACCCGATAGCATCGCTTTCACGGGTCGCGTGTACCGAGTTCATCCCAGATCCAAAGGCGTCTATGGATGCGTACATCAATCTTCGCGAACTTCTATACCTCGATCGTGTCCTGTGTAAATCCGCGCCGATCATCAATTTCCCATAACCGCCAGCTTAAACGTACGTCCATTTATACGAATATGCGAGTGTGTGTAAGTATGTCTGTGTGTGTATACCCCAAGAATCCTTCTCGAATCGTTCACGCCGCCTTTGTGCCGCATCCGGCTAATTTGTAATGGAGATGGAAGCTGCGGAGAGATACGCGCAGTATGCACTGTATCGTGATGTATCATTGACCGTATTCGACTTGAACATCAGCCGCGGCAGGTCCGATGTCAATTGCGGAGTTTAAATCACGCTGATTTTTCATCGCTTAATCGAACAATGATTCGCAAAGTGTCCCGTTAGCGTAAATTGGTTTTAGATAACATCATACTTATGGCGAAATAAGTCTCATTTTTTCTTCTATAAACACAGGATTTCTTTCACTTATCTTCAGCGTTCCCGTTCTCCCGTTCGAAGAATTCGAAAAGGTACATTCGATAATCAGGGTTGCCATTCTTGGCGACAAGCGCGTGGCGTCGCGCTGCCGCTGATAAAGTAACGTCGCCTTGCCTGCAAATGGTGATAAACGAGCGTCGGATCCCAATGCTCCGCGGAGTTCACTTTGGAATCTCGATTGATAATGGTTGTCGCGGATAAACGATTCGGCCGAGAAAGCTCAACGCGACTTTTATGTAAAACTCGAAACGATGGGACATCGCAGCTCGATCATCAAGCGTTCGGCGTAAGATTTAACTCTCGCGATAATTATCAAGCGCGGCAGATGACGGTGCAGGATAAGAGGCGGGATTTAATTACAAATATTGGTCGCGCGCGAGAGAGAAAAAGAGAAAGAGCGGGTCCAGGCGGAAGCTCATTTAAGCGGATTCCTTGACCGGATCAATTACGTGTCGGGTATCTTTGATCCTCCTGCGCAAGCGCACGTATCGATGACCGCGACGAGAACGATCGCCATAGGCGCGACGATAACCCAAGCTAATAATTGAAATAATTAGCTCGAAATAATTAGTCATGCGTCTTGATAAACAAACGCGAAAGTATTTCGCAAAAGTATGTCACATAATTATTGGGATTCAGCACGAAACGCAAATATATCTGATGTGGTCGAGATAAATATGGATGCGATCGCTCATCGGGATAATATCACCCATACTCGACGAATTTACGATCGACGTAGCTGGCCTCGAAAATATAAAGAGAAATCGTCCGATAAAAATAGCGATCGCTATTAAAAAATCGAAGGCATCGTAAATTATTTTTTTAGCATAAATATTTCATTCTTAAATTAATTTAAATGTAGTAGAATAAAAATTTATATGTTTATATTAAATAATGTTAATACTCAGATTTAGATGTAAATCTAAATAAAGTGTAAATTAAGATAAAAAATTCCAAATTATGGCTAAATCTGTAACATAACGCTTCGAGAAGTATATTTGACTTGATGTTAGTGGAAGTGTGTTATGGCAAAAACAATATAGATATGGTCAAACTTAAGAATGATTTTCTGCAAGACTCCTTGTTTGCAGACAGGCCTGGCGACGGACGACCGGCGCCGTAAATCTAGCCTATCACGTACGTACATCACGGCACTTAAAAACGCGCTCGAAAGCCCCTGAAGACAGTTGTCGTCACTCTTGCGCGTAATTGCTGCACCAGGAAGCGCGCGCGACAAAATGGAAGAAAGAAAAAAGCCGCTCTCTCGGGTGGCCACGGGTCTTTTAGCGACTTGGAGTGCTGTGTGCCACGGTGCCGGTGGATGACAGTGCTCGACTTGTTCAGTGCGGACTCTGAAAGCGAACTCGGCTGCTGTAAAGTACTCGGCGCTAATGGCGGAAGCGAGACGATTACAAATGCAAGCGATTATATAGCGTCCGCAGGCATGCGTGTGTAGGGTGATTGCAATGGACGTATCTGCGTGAGCTTACACAGTAAGGAGTTAAAAGTACCAATGGAATTATCTGTCTCGATGATGCGCGTGCAGGATCCTTCGCGACATACTCGATTATCGCCTCCAATATTTTGCTATCGTATAGTCTCTACTTTGCACGTCCCTACTGCACAAACGAGAATCGCTCTTACGCTATTCGAAAGACGCGCGAGTGTTTAACTTCGCTTCTGTTTTAAGTTTTAACCGCTATCAATCCGAGCATGCATAAGCACAGCCTCTGTAACGGTAACCTCCCTTGATGCTACTTTAGAAAGCCTTATTCTAATAAAATTCTTTTTTTACATGATTTTATTACAAGCCGTATTTTCATCTATTTTCTCGCGATATTTTCAATTCTTTTAATTATAGTAACTTTTGTTACTATAACGTAAAATAAATTTCACGCGCTATATACATATATATATTTATATTACGTTTTATATTTTATCCTCTCCATAATTATAAGAGTTCACAATCATTTCTATTTATAATTAAGCTTTGATAATATTATACCGAAGTTTCCGGGATTTTTCTCGTTACGATAAACTCGACGACTTAAATAAAAGTCGCTGCACTTGCATCTTTGCACAATTTCCAAAGCCGATTGCCCCCGAGTGTTTTACCTCATCAGTGAAATCATTTTCCAACGAACCGTAAGTCGTTCTCACGCACATCGGCCAGACTTGCCAGGAATATTCGTGCCCCAAGGATTAGGAATTACCCTGGTCGGTCATTATCCCCGGGGCATACCGCGGCCCCCCTCTATGCACACTCGTCGCTCTTCGTCCGCGAGCATTTTGCGGCATCATCATCGTGCAACGTCACGAATACACGACCCACGTACACGGTTCACCACGGCTATTACTATTCGGTGATGGATACACGCAGGTGGAGAAACAGGTGAATACCGCGCGTTTCACGGTAGCAGAAGCAGATCTTCTGGCAAGGACGCCGTTCAAAGAGACGGAGTCGTCAAATCATTTTCTATCAAATTGCAAAGTTACAATCTGTCAGTTTTAATTGTTGATCATAAAAAGCTGAACTTTTCAAATAGATTGATTATACCAGAGAACCCCACGAGTCGATCGTAATTCTTCCTACAGTCCTACACGATAACCCGCGGCGAATACGGTGACTGCAACCGTTGCCGCTAACCGATCGCGAACGCATTTTTACGCACGTCGACGCGCACCGTATACCGAGGCACGAACAGCTCGGCTACTTGCCGTAGCGGTAAGCTATGCGCAACGTACAGCAGGTCCCCGTGTATGCATCTTGGCGTACGTGGCACAAAAAAAAAGAAGAGACTCAGATTTATCACCTCCAAGCGTGGCTCTAATCGTCGACGTCCTGAAGGCCTATACGTTCCACGTATGATATGTTAGCATCCGTCGCGAGAAGAAAACGACTTATTCCACCCGAACTGAAAACTCATAGAGGCAAGGGTTAAGCTGATTTTCATTTGCGAATCGTAATCTATTGAAATTTACGCAGGGGATTTAACATGACTTTTGAAATGTGCGGCTAATATATAACTGTTTGTGTAAAATCAACTATATGTTTTTTCGGAGCACACGAAATAAAAATTTTTGACGTGATGATATTTGACGTATCATCCTGGATGTTTCTAATAAATTTGCAACCATCATTACAGTTAACTTAAAGTCCTCACCGTGATATAATTCGCGGTTGATTGTATGTAACCGTTGGCGAGGATTATCTGCGGTTTTGTTACCGAGATCAAGGCTTAGTGTCAGCCTTTCTTAATAACCACAACAGCCGCTTGCTAATTTACCATAAATTAGGAAACCACATTATTCGATAATCACGGTAATGATCGTGCTTGTAATTGTTAATTGGATCATCACATATTGCAAAGTTAAAATAATTTTACAAGAAATCAAAACAGAAAAATATAAGTAAAAAATTTTAAATGCTTTTAAATACTTCTTTCCAATTGAGCATACATTGCTCAAATTTACAACCAATAATTTAATCATAGAGTACGTTACGTACCTAATAAGTCAATTACTGTGGCTGCAAAAGAAAAAGCTTTTCCGGCTTTTAAGATATAATCCTTAAATTATATATGACGAACAACCAAATGAGATCTTTGACATTTTATGATTACGATATTAATGTCACTTGACGTTGCGTGAGCAGACTTTTGACTTTTAGATTGCGGTGAAATTTGCTAGGAAGAAATAAAATATGATGCTTCAATATAACTTGCGCCGCGTAAAGATAATTAGACTTATATTAATACATTACACTTGTCTAACTAGTCAATGATTTATTTATTGAAAAGGCCACATGTCGCTACAGTCATCTGGGTTGATGTTCATTAAGATCATCAAGCCTTGTTAAATCAGAAATCGGATTAATCAATGAGTATCAAATCATACGAGATAACAACGTGCATCCGAAATCAGACGTCTCATTCTGTCATAAATCGTCGACATTGATTGACCGGAGAAGTCCGCTGAATGGTTTAATTAACTCATCGTTCGACGACATTAGTCGCGCAGGTAACTTTCATCTCTTCGGAAGTGTCCATTCGTGATTTATCGAGTCACGCGTTGTCTTCGTTTCTCGAACGACGCGACGATTTAAAACGATTTCACCCCGTCCGGTTTTCGCTATTAAATTATCGCGAGTACAGGAGTCGTTTAGATCGCCAAGTATAATACGGCAGAATTGCATTGTAATCACTCTTGTAATTATGCGAATTACTATTCCACTATTTTCTCCCGAGCCCATGGAGATTTATCTCCTCACGCTTGAAGTTAATTCGCTTAATTCAGCGATACACGTGACAGTCTTGATAGATGGTCATGCCTGCTTCTACTAGGTGAACGTGTAAATCTGTGCTCTTCGCGTTATTTTTGCCAGACGGATCTAGTAAGACGCATTCGCCGAGATCTCTACGAAAATTCCGCGAGAGACTGAGAAATCGAGATATACTCTGCGCTAACGATGAGTTACCTATATACACGCGGAAAACGAGTCGGCACACGTGCTTCGCGTTACATTCGCATTATAACCCAAGGGCGCATTACCGTCACGGAAAAAGGTGATGGAAGAAAGCGCCACGATTGTCGACAAGGAAATAAAGGTCGTGTTACATCGCGTCGGAGAATATCCACGAGCTAACCGTATTTATATTGTAATTATTCCATAATTAACGTAGAAAAATAGAACCTCGCATCTTTTGCGCTTTCTGTCTGCGGATTCTTTGATTACGGGATTTGATTAATACCAAATCCCGTTTTAAGAATTTAATTCGAATAATAATTGGATTAAATCAAAACAAAATTATAAAATTATAGCATAGCATAATAACATTAACGCCAACGTCATCAAAAATTGATCGAGCAATACAGGAAACTCCTGTACGATATATTAAGTAGCGTAATTAATGTGGAATAAGATAGAAGTGTTAATTATACTAATTTTCGACTGGAAAGTCGAGATTAGTACGATAAAAATCCGGTTTTTAAGGAATTTCACGCGCGACAAATCACTGCAAAAACGCGAAAAGATAAATATATTCAAAATATCATCGCGAGATTTTAAGAATCGACGTTTGATACGTATGTATGGAATACCGTACGATAAATATACACGTGCATGAAATGCATGCATATATCAATAATAATAATTTCCGTAAGAATTTGAATCTCGCACAGCAATGCGGGTAAGCGAGATTCACAGAAATGACGGAAATATAAATCTTATACATAAATGATGTCTGACGACTTGTGAGTCGTATGAAATTATTGACGTTTAACGATGCGAAAGAAATATTTTCTTCGAAAACTAATATTTCAGGATTTCAGATTACAAACTGTCAACCACGCGCCATACGCTAGCAATTAAATTTTTTACGCGTGCCCCGAAAATAATTGCGCCATACAAATGTGACAAGAGATCGATCAATAAAAATTATTCGAAATTTTAATATGCCTCATTAATACGCCTCGTTAAATTAAAATAGAATAAAATAAGCACATTTGTGTGGCGTAATTCGCGGCAACAGGCGTAAAAAGGATGTGATTACACCGGAAATACAATCCGAACCCAAGCAATTGCTCACCGAAACTTAAATGTACCTTCGTGGTTCCACGAAATTTGCCGAACCTTGTTTGCAGGTGCATGACAGACCTTGTAATTCACCCTTAATATTACATACAATCAAATTACATGATTCTGACGGAAGAGCGTTCGACGAGCGGCAAGAGCCTTCATTTCTCTCCACTGGCACCGTCCCCTTTCCGTACTTTTATCGTCTTAAATTGCCCAGTTGAAATCACTTATCTTGTATTGAGTAACCCTTTTCGTGTTTTTCAGGGAGGTGTCAAAACTCACACGAAACCGGGACACGAAGAGGTTGGACGGTTGTCATCCTGACAGCGGCAATTTAACGCGGCAGCGGCCGCGCGTAAATGATGGCCGATACGACGGATAAGAAGGAAGCAAAAAATGCAGTCGCACACGCGTTATTCAGATGTATTGCGAACGCCGATGCGACGTCGATGATGATGGGAAACATGCACAATGGTCACGACAACACGCCGCGTCGGGGAGGTGCATAATCCCATTTTTCATGAAGATGCTGTTACATTTCTCCTGTCGTTTGCGCTTAATGGGCTCCGGTATGGAATCTGCACGGTGGCAGACGGTATTTTCGCGATATGCGACAACAGGTTTCGATGCCGACCGTTACGTTCTCGACCGTCACAATGAAGCAAAGAAAAGCAAAAATAAAGACTGATTCATGTGCAATTTAAATATTTATCGATGACAAACAAAAATTGAGATACCGACCATAAGACCATTTTAAGAAGACAAAAGTGACATCTTTCGCAATCGATGAACAATTTTCGGTTATATCATAAGTTAATGTTAATGTAACAAATACAAGTATCCCTCGCTTTTCGAAAGTTCGATTTCACGAAAGATCTACATTAGTATTTGCTTTCGCTAACCAAAAAAAATTTGAAAAAAATTTTTGCTTTTATCACAAAAATTTTTCCTACATAATTAAGATGGTAATTGTTTCATAGGAACACTCTACTTTCGGACAGCGGGAAAAACCTGCATTGGGTAATGGAGGAATTTTAATTTTCTATTCTAATGAGGAGCGAATGCTAAAGATAAGCTTCAAGACCTATCTCTAACAAGTTCTACGTTAATTTTAAATGTAGATATAAAGAGGAGTCGTTCCGATTCGGTCAACGGTGATTTCACTTTTCCGTGAAATTGCCTCGCTCGTAATTCGATTCTCTCGGAGAGTTCGATTAAGACATACCTGACCGTCATGACCTAGACTTTTACGAGCCAAGAGATTTACGATCGGCCAGAACCTTCGACATCGCTACGTTCCTCACACACGACTCGACGCCGATAGCCGCGTCTTTCGAATCGAGCCGGTGGCGCGTAAGATGGGCACGGAAATCGACACGATCGTCATTAATTCAATAGAGTCGTCCAAATATTCTACGATCAATAAACCGCCGATAGAACGTTATCGTCTTAGGAAAAGAAACGAGGCCTTTGTAAAGCGATAGTTAAAAATGTCGATGATAACGACGACGACCGTTCGATCGTATCTCAGTATAACGATTATCGTAACGTTGCTATATAACGAACAATTTTCTATCATCAGTTGCGTCACGTTCTATTCAATTAAGCGTACAATTAGATGTATTACATAATTAAATGCAAAGTTCGTATAACTGTTGGGTGATTTATAATTGATAGTTGATGGTGACTTGTATTTATGCCTCATGCACGCATCGAATCGCGTAACAGCGAACATAAAAATAATCTCAACACAATCCAGGATTTTTTTAAACAAAACTAGAAAACATGATAAACAAATTTAATTTCTAAGTTTTGCTTGTCCCTTAGATAAAAATCTTTTATTAAATTAAAATTAGAATTACTCAGTATCTCACCCGCGAATGTTTTTTCAACGAGTTATTTTAACCCTCATTCGGATTCTCGTTGAATCACGGTGTACTTAACTTATATCAGCGTAGGTATTTTAATGGGACAGAGACGAAAATTTCAGGGATGCCTGATCGTCTAACTGAATATTGTACAGAGTGTCTTAAGTTTGTCCACCACATTCCAATTATACATACCGCAGCTCGAATTAAGAAGACTTGTACAAGTTTTAATTATTTCGACACTAAAAATATTTCACTCAAATGTGATTGACTCTGTAGTCTTGTTTGACTATCCCGTATATAACGGTCCGGTACAAAATTAAACGAGAAACATGCCTGTTTGATCTCGCGTTACTTTTACTCTTGAAAAGGCTGGAGGATCGATATCATAAGCATCGTGGACACTTCGAGAAAGGAAAAAATCAAGAAACCGCCCGGTGTGACAAGGTGACAAGATCGGCAAACGGAAGAAAAATTGGGGAGGCGACGGACCACCATACCGTACGTGTGGGTCGAGTGGAGAAATATTTACACGGCTGTTCACGATGCGACGCCGCAGGCGAACGCTCGATTTGCGTTGTGAATTGATCGCGGCACGCAACGTAGCTGGAAGCGCCGATGAAAGTGAATAACGCGAATCTCTACCGCCAATTATATTCCATCTGGCTAGGCTAGAACGATACGCTGGATAAACGTTCCGCCGCAGGCTGAGTGAGCAGGCCTCTAACTGTGCCGGTGAGTTTTGTCTGTCAATTGTAACCATGAAGAAGATATATATGCGAAACACTTGATAAAGGGTTTAACGCGGTGTGCAGGAAGTTTTACATTTGAGCGTTAATTTGAAATTTTTTGCATGCACCGTTGTTAATTTAAATTGTATTCAATTTAGTATCCAAAATGAATCCCACATACATATGTGAAAAAAATATTTTATGTATATCCTAAATGTAAAACATCTCAATAAAATGCAATATTTATTACAAAACAAGATTTGCGTATTAGTTTTAATTGAGTAACAATCGAAGTTAATGATCGTATATAATTTTAATTGAGGAAGAAGATCTTGATGAGATAGACGCGCGCGCGAGAGAAAAAGGTTATTGAAAGATCACGGCTACATATTTTCCAATCGTGGTATACATGCCTCGTACAATACCGATACATCGATTATGGCGTGTTGCGCGTGTTGCTGATCACACGTTCTTCCTTCCGCGCGATATGTTTGCGAATATTTTTCGCGACGCCCCGTACCTCCGAATTACGCAATGCGCGTTCAAGCAGATCGAACGGAAAAGTCAAGTGTTTTCCGCATCGCTGACCGCATCTTCACTCGAGGCCCGTCAAATTAGCGCGGCTGGCAAAAGACAGGACCGCTTTTAATGGAGGGGAGGACAAGTTGATTATCCGTAATTCAGCCGGTGCAAAAATCCCATAACCGCCTTGCCCCTACCTCGGACAGAAATAAGACGCGTGGACCGCAACATCCAGTCGCCACGCCGCCAATTATTATCTGCGATCCCGTTGATACAAAAATCCGCGAGCGCACCTTACGGAAATACAAAGTAGAGGTCTCCTTTCTCTCCTCTTTTTCTCGTATCTGCGACCAATTATCCGCAATCGACGACGACGATACTATAACGGACGCGTTATGAAAATACACGTCAACCCCTCGAGGGCGTGCGCAGGTACACGGATTGGAAATATCTTCTCAAGAAAGTGCAACCCATGCGCGATCAATCTCTTAACTATACCAGTCCACGAAAATTATACTAATTTTATTGGTTTCCAGAAAGATGAAAGCTTTAAGAACTTTGTTTTAGTAATTTCTTTAGGCACGGTATAAAAGTCCATAATATTGCCTGCAATCTTCGAGCGATATTTTAAATCATATAATTGACGATCATTTATCTCTCACGCTTTTCATTCCTCACGTATACACAAAGCTATATATTCAAATTATTTTTTCTTCAATAATCTTTGTGCTAATCTTGCAAACATATGACAGGAGAATATTAAAACGTTATATTAATTTGCATGAGTATGTTGCTTTCTAGAAATGTATAAGTAAATTAGTATTACATCTGGATTAGAATAATCCGTTTGCTTTGTGTCTATGTCACAAAAAGATTCTGGTCTAGAAAGAAAGCAGTCAATTGCTAATCTGAGATAAATAATTGGAATATTGATGCAACTCAATTTTAAAGCTGGTAAAATGATCCAGGCATTTTTTATTCGCCAACATACACCTGCTCGGGGCATGAAAAAACACAATACCGATAATGGACAGAACTTTAAGTTACATGGCAGGAATCTTGGTATGTGCAAAGTACACCTGTTATTGCATCCGCTCGAATTATCATGCATGCCATGCAGGCATGCGTAACCGGAAAATGACTCGGGACGTTTGCATAACTCTCGGTCATATGTTTCCCTCCCGAGTCGAGGAATCGCCCAGGGAGATCCGGTACTTCTCGTGCGTTTATCCTTCCCGAAGAGATCCGCGAGGTCGTCGTCGTCGGCGATTTGCATTCACGGCGCAGCGCGGTCGAAGCATTTGTTTTGCCTCACCGTGCGAGCGAGCACGCGGTCTGTCTATTAGCCGTAAATCATAGCTCATGAAAGCGACTTTAGCGAGTAGTACGATGAAAGTAACAGTTTACTTGCACTTATGCGCGAACGTGTAAAGTGGAGCGTGCGAGCGAGATGCAGTAATAGCGTCGTGTTCGATCACTCATAAACGCGAACAGGTCTCTTTAATCGACATACCTCGCTTTTATGGACAAATATTTCGATGGAAAGAAACAAGGATATGTGAATAATAAATTGTTCTTCTTTAAATTAACGTCAACTTGCCTGAAATTTCGTCGAAAAGGTTTTTATGTGCAGCATAATTTGATAAGAAATACATGGCATATATTTGAAATATTAAGTACATTTTTTAAAATATTATGCAAACTATACATGGAATGTAGTCTGAAATTTTGTGAATGACATATGTTTTAGTTTCGAAACATTATGAAACAGTTTATGAATTTAAATGCTATATAAATTTTAGTGACGTTTTTGATAAAATTTTAGAATAGTTCCCGGTCTGAGTTTTAAAATTACTAATAAAAAATACCTCATATAACAAAAAGTATTTTATATTAATCTTTCTTGTATAGCTAATTCATAACATTTGAAACATTCAGAAACTAGACTATTTTCAAATATATCCATAGAATAACTGCCATGAATTTTAGGATGCCTGGTAAGATGGCATCCTCAAAAATAATCCGTTAATTAAAAACCTGTTTCTTTAAGGTCGCAAAAGCGGTCATTAGATCGATCGTTCCATGCCCGCTTTCTGCATGGTGCTCTCTCCATACTTGATCATGCGTCTCGTTTTCGAGATCGGAGGTTCTTCTACATCGTCGATCACGAGCATCGAAGTAACTTCCTGATTGGTTCTGGCCCGATGCCAAACCGTTTTCCGATCGGCCAATAGCGGCGCCCGTTCCGCTCTCGGGGTTAACGCATTCGCGGTCGTTTAATGTCATTACGCAAGATGCATCCACGATGCACCGATACATGCGATGGAAGGAGGAAAAGGGGAGCCTCGCAAGATAAGTGCAACGAATGCATACCATCCATCGTACGCACGTAGGCCGGTGAACACTATATTGTGCGAGCCTAACTCTTATCCACGATCGAAAACGCATCGTGTGCATCTTTTTTTCGATTCCATAATCGAAATAAAGCATCAGTCGACTGATTGATACCGGCTGCAACCGGTCATAAATTCGTGGAAATAAGTCACGTGGATTACAGATTTCGAGAACGAAACCCAATTTATTAAAAATCTAATTTCAGGAGTAGGGTAGACCGAGGCGAATCGGATCAATATAAGTTTCAAGACAGTTTTAGTGCTATTAACGAGCTGTTTTATTGTGTTATTTAGTAATTATCACGATAAAACAGCTCGTTCGAAACAAAACACTAACGAAAACTGTCTTAAACTGTAATTCGATTCGCCTTGGTCTACCCTATAATCCTATTGTATTCGGAAATATATAATAATCCATTAGCTAAATAAATAAATGATATTTCCGAAGACGGATGATTTCATATTTTATACCGTTAATTGCTCTAATTTTCTGTCTATGTTTTATGTTCGCCATTATATATTAAGCGGTCGGAAACAAAACTTGAATCCTTTCAAATTGAGGAAGGAGTAATATAATGTATCTTATCCTATATACCGAGCGTACATTTAAAAATGAGACAAAAGAGTCCGTTGCGGTTACGAATACACACACAATTGTTATTTCTGCATTGAACACAATGCGGCATTAACGAAGTAACGGCAAAATTATAAAATTAACTATCTAATTATATAAACGGCACTTTGCGAAGTTCCCTATTAAAGTCTCAGAAAAGAAGACTAGGAGCTTATTTACCATCTGCTACCAGTCGAACGTTATTAAGCTGCACATGTCAAAATTGCGTTGTCAGAACGGGGAGCGCGATCTTATCGAATTATTCCAAAAGGCCGCGCGGCAATTCCCGCAGCGCGAGCGGTAATAAGATTGTGCGCCCGATACGTATCTGCGATTGATGAGCGCGTAACGAGGCAGCGACTTTGAAGAAAATATTTTCTTTAGTTAGCAGATAATCCAAGCCGCTTAGAGCTTGGCACCCCGCGCTCGTTTGCCGGAGGGAAACAGCCCGAGGCGACGAATACGATGCGCGCCGCGTTGATACGGTTATAAAGAGCGGTGTAAAAAGACCTATAAGAACCCGGGATATTAAAGATTCTTAACCGCCAGGCGATCGTAAACGACGCCCTGATGAATTTCGTACCGATACTACCGATCGGTAATGAACCGCCATTCGCAAGCGCGAGCGTGAGGAGTTTACCACGAGGCTAATTGAGTGAGCGATTACCGGTACTCATCTCGCGCCCCTTCGTCTCGTCGCACGACGATTTGCGTAATAGTCCCGATCACATACGCCAAATACACCCTTTCGTGCACTATACGTACGTACGAGGCGTAATTTTCGAAGCGGCCGAATTAAGCGATCTCGCCGCTTATTACGACAGTTTGTCTCGAGGTGATGAGCGTCAATAAATACCTTAGAAACTATTAGCATATACATGAGGTACTTAAAAACCTAAAATGCATTAAAATAAAATAAAATAAAAACGGAAAAGATCATTTTAAAGAGATTTTGTGGGAACACAGTGGGAACTTCTTTTCTCTCCTTAATCGTATCTCGATTGGAATATATATATACGAAAGCCATAATATTTAATAGAAAAATATTAACAGTTTACATAGGTAAAATATGGAAATTTTTTAAAATAAAAAAGAAAGTTTCTGAACAATCGTACATAATAAATTAACAAAACATGAAATCATCTGTCTTTAAAAAATCATTCAGTTAATAAATCTTTCGTTCTTTAAACATAGAACAAGACTAGATTGTTAAAAATAAATTTTTAATATTAAGTTTTAAAATGATTATAATGCTTATTCCAACAATTTTATTTAATAGAAAAAACAGATATAGATATTATAATAAATTTACAATAAGCTTTATTTTCAATTATTTTGCTATAAATTCTGAAAGAAGATCGTTCAACACTAAATTTATAAGAAATGTGAGGATTTATCTATTATCGATGTATGCTCGGATTATACAATATAGAGGAGAATTGCCGAATGTGCATATCAATCACTTAAATCGTACGTTATCGTCCTTATCAGTTGTATATTATTACTTAATTTAATTATTACTTAAGTTTGAGCAACATTTAGTAACAAAAACATAAAATAAATGAGAAATGAGTAGTGTAGACAAAAATTTTTAACAGGTTACATCTTGTCTTATGCGTGCTGACAACATTTTAAAAATTTCGAAGACCCTGTGGGCCTTCCAAATCATACCTTCTTGACCAAACAAATTAATTTATTGGTGAAAGGTTAAACGTGTAATAATAGGTGTCTGAAACATCAAGCTACAATTTCCAACGTTTATTTGCATACAAATCACTACCCAATGAGAAATCTAATAAAAAATAACTTAAGTGGCACGTATTCGGCAACTCTCCCCTAATTTTACTAATTGAAAATTGATGACCCAAATGACGATGCAAAAATCTTAAATTTTGTGCCCTTTGGCCACGCGTCAGCATAAATTCTCGACAAACACAGTACAGCCGGACCGAAAAAATTCCTTTATACCTATACTACCTGCAATTTCCAGGTCTGTGTTAATGCATTAACTTGATTAACTAAAGCGGCGTTATACGTTCTGTAATTGCAACAACGACACGTCTCAAATTTACAAACAATCCATCCGTGTTCTCTTTTCTCATTTCTAGTAGAGCTAGTCTTATGCACAGGTGAGTTTCCTATCGCATGAAAATCTCGTAAAAATCGAATAGAAATTCTACTTGATAATATAAAATAATATATATTCTAAACTGATGGAGAAAGGGAATAAAGAACTTTAATATAAAGACATATGAATGGCTAAATAACGTGCATCTAATGCGCAATTTTTAAAATTTAATAGGTATAGAGATGATTAATCTCATCTTTCTTCTTCAAGAAGAAAAATTACAATCTCTTTAACAGATGTTAGGTCTACATCAAGTTTTCAACGACTTTAAATAAGACTAATAACGTTCATAACGTTAGAAGACTTATGGAAGAAAAAGATTTATTTAAAAATCGATTTCAAATCCAGTTATATGAAAGATTTGAATAGCATAAAATTAATTAGAGAATTGATACAAAATTAATTATAGCTTATAGCTGACCGATTATAGAAATCCCAAATAAGATAAATTATTAACTTCACATTTATGTTGATCATTAAGCCATTTTTTCTCGGTTAAATTGATGGTCCATTGTGTATCAAAAGGGCAAGGGCTTCAACTAGTTTGAAAGACGGTTCTGATTCTCGCGAGCCTGAGTATGCTGCTTGGCACTTTTTATTAGCAATAATCAGAATATACTACTCTTTAACGATGTCGCCGAACCTCGGAAATTCGCTTGAGATCTGAGAGGTGCGAGCCATTAAAACGGCGAATGACATCGAAATCCGCGCGATTTATGGACGTGGTGTATCTTAAAAGGAAATCAAGCACACCGTACACTGGTCGCGAAAAAAGAAAAAGTTAATCGAAACACGTGCGGATATATAACATACGAATCGAGCAGTCGCACCAGTTTTGTCACAAGGAAGGTCCTTTGAAGCGAGAACGAGAAATTAAGTAGGTATAGTATACCAATAAGGAAAGATCGCGTAATTTAAACACGTATTTCGAGGGCGTACGGTACAGGTCATTAATTTTCATCAAATCAAAAATAAAATTAAGTTTATCGTCATAAGAAACATATATTTTATATCCTGTTACTTCACATAATATTCTTCACTTGACCAATTCTTTTTTTTTTTTATTGAATGTTATTCGAGATGCAAATCATTGGCAATGACGCAAATTATTGTCATTAAAAAATTTCATTATCATAAGATTTAAGATAATTACTGTTTTATATATGTATAAGATAAAATTAAAAATTACCAATAATTTGTAAAAAAAAATGTGTACATATAAATCTCTTCCTCTGTTCTCTCTCTTTTACCTATGGAATACATTTTTTTTATCACTCTTGTAATAATGTGATGACATTATCGTTCTATAAAATCGTTTTACTTGATGTCCAAAAATAAATGACTCCGCGCGTTCATTAAATCATCAAGAAACCAATTAAAAAATAGTCACAATACCTTGAACAAACACGGATGGTGAAACGAAATTCGCAAACGTGCAGATACACGATCAATATATCTCGCCATGAAACTGCTAAGATAAAATAATGGATAAGTTCAATTATAAATGCAATATTAGGCGAAAAACGGATTCGGGCATCATTCGAACAACGGGCCTACCGTCTCTCTTGCGTTATCTCAACTTTTAACACGATCGTGTATGCGTTATTCCTAGAATATCCGGCAACGTATAGTCGTTAAAACGGTAATCAGCGCGGCTCGTGTCGGAGGTTCGTTGTAAAATGAGGAGATATCTATGCGCCCAAAGCGCGCTCGTGCGATAATAAAAAAATTCGCTGAAAGATAACGATTTACAGCAGCAAAATTGTAATCCGATTAAAGAACAAAGAATAGGGGAAATAAGTTAATATTTTTTTATTTTGACGTTAATCTCGTTTCGATATTAATAGCCGATACTAATGGATAAATAAACACCCTCAATTAAACACGTTCGCTGTTACACTTGCTATTGTAATTTCTATTTTTTTTTTTTTAATCCGACTTTTAATCCGAATTCGGTAGTTCTAGTGATGTTAATAACTGACAAATGTATCGTGCATCGTCGCTAATCTAAACCTTAAGACGGATATAAATATATAAAAAAAGATAATTAAGAGATGTTGTTCTTTTCCCAAGCGCGACGATGTCTGCGCATTCGAGTGGGTTTTTTTTCGAATTTATTAGAATTCTCGGTAACAGGTGCCCGAAGCTGCGGCGCGGCGGTGCATCACGATGTTCCGAATGACCGGCAGCATGCGTGACATTCCGCCAAGGCAAGAAATGGTTAAATCTAACTTATGGACGCGGCGGAAGTCTGCACTTTTCAGTCGGATACTGCCTACAACGGTACGGAAATTATGCCGGCGGCGCGTTCAGAGGGAAGGAATTCGCCGTTTACGCTTCACGAACCGTCTTATTTTCTTCCGTTGCGATCTAGGAGAATTTTATTTCGCATTTAACGTCATAAAACTCGAGTTGATAAACTTAATATGACGACACTTTACAGTAATAGAGTAAGATATAAAAAGAACTTTATACAAAAAAGCACATACTTCTTCATAGAATTTTGCAAATGAAAGCAATATAACGACGTTTTAAGTTTATTACATAATTGCATATATATATATATATATATGTGTTCATTTTCATTCATTTAGAAACTAAAGATTCGATATAATTCCATCATATTTTTTAAAGATATTTAGAATAAATTTTACATTTATTTATTCCCGATATACAAATATCTACAATGTTGCGTATTTGAAGCAACGGTAAACTGAATCGGTAAAAACCGGATTCGTTCGGTGACTTATGCACACGTGAAGAGTATGCACTCCTCTTCAAACAGTCACCTGTATCGTTTCAGGGGTGTTGCGCTTGCAGCACGTCGTTTCATTGTCGTCTTTACGCGGAGGATGCGTATTCCGAGAAGACGAGCGTCTCTGGCACAGTGATGCACAACTCGCGCATTTCGATTAAAAAGAATTCTCCACATAATCTTCTTTTTTTTTTTCAATTTCTGATTAACGCAAAATATTCTAAATTAACCCTGACAAGTTATGTTGCGAGAAACTAATGAAACCTCATTATTACCTTTAAATTCAAATAGAGATTATAAGTAACGTTATACTGCTTGGAACATTCTATAATGTCAGATACTACAAATTGATTAGTTCCGTTTGCCTATCGAGGTGATTTAATAAATCATTCTTCAACTCACCGCCGGCTAATAAAGTGCAATTTAGCGATTGATTACATGAAGAAAATTGCGCATCCCTGGCGCAGTACGTGACACGTGACAAACTAGTCGGTTCACGAGTATACGATCTATAGGCGTGCACCTCTCAATTACTCCCAGTAATGTACGCTAATTTATTTGACATCGGTAATACGGCCTCAGAAATGCACATAGAAAGCGTTAGTGGTATCGCGGAACTAATGCCATAGAGATGTCTTGCGTCTTCATTCAATCAGGGAAACAATCATTAACCGATGAAGTTACGTGGCGGAATAGACGTAACGGGTACCGGGTGGATATCGTTGTTTAGCATCCGGTAAGAAATACTGACTACTAGTTAAACAATAGGTTTCAACAACAGGAAGACGCTTGAGGGTATAGCGAACATCGGCTAATATTTTCAACTAATCCTTCTCTGCGCAATTTTGTTAAAAATTATTTGCAATAATACTATATAGCTGAGGTATAATTATTCATGCCAGCATTTACGCATAAAAAATATATCTAACGTTAAATAATTAATCAATCTAATAAATGTCTAATAATTTAGCTTGTATATTTTCGCACGTGCTTTTGCAATCATAACAAAAAGATATTTTTCGAAATTAATTACGCATGGTGTAAATGAGACAATGTCAACGACATGGGCGCAATTGAATTTCTTTTTTGCTGATATCAACGCCTTATTACATCGATCGAGCCGCGCCAAGCAGTAGCAGTGCGGTGTAGGCTCATCGAACCATAGTGAAACTCACTACGCCTGCGTAATAATGGTCCATTAATTAATATTTATGTCCTGCCCACGTGGCCATGACGCTTCCTTTGCCATATATTAATTCTAACGCGGTTGTATCCGCATTATTCACGCTCCGTGTTCTTATTAAAAACGCGATCGCGGCTCCTTTCACAGAAAGGAAGAGAGAGAAAAAAGGAGAGAGACAATTTCGCTTTTTGTTTCGGTGTAACTACATCTCCTCGTTCTGAATTTAATAACCTTCGTTTTGTCGATGCGTATCTCCGTCCGAAATAACTTCATCTCGCGATCGCTCGTCCCTTCCCGCTTTTCTCATTCACCTTCGATCGTAATTATCGATTCAGCTACTTTGATGAAAGCTTCGAAACTTTAGGAGAAACGATGAAGTTTCGTATGTATGTGTAAGAATATATTATAAGTATGTAAAATTTTTAAGAATTTCGGAAAAAAGTAAGTTCACGTTTCATGGTCTAGACTAGACAGTCATTATTTTTTACTATCTGTATCCGATTTTCGAAACATATTTGAAATTCAGGTAGAAAAAACTCAAATTTTTTTCTGTAGAATTTGAGAGTACTCGAGTAAAGTTAAATTTATTATTTGTCGGGACTAATTACGAAGACTGCTGGTAACCGTTGGAGATAATGAGGGTGTTCCAAGTATTGCATAATAAATAACAGCGTGAGTACGTTGCCATGCCGCAATTATGCGTTTATTGTGGTATAGGTATATGGTATATGTAAGCGTACACGTTCGTATTGATCATCGCGCCGTGACGTTCGCATTTAATGCGCCCGATTCCTTAGTTTTTTTACGTGCTCTTCCCTGCTTATCGAAACGAATACAAAGTATTCACTTAAAACAATGTAAGTTTCGTAAACATGAAAATGAAATTAATGAATAAAGATTATTTCAATAAAAATCAATTTTCTTACGTTTATATTTTAAATAAATGCATAACAAAAATCTAATAATAAAACATAAGAGGAAATTTATTTAGAATTTGTCAGTAAATAATCTTTGTGTGTCAAGATAAATGAATGAACGCATAAAATACTAGCTATTTGAGATACGCTGCTTTTGGAGCATATATAAAGAATACACTATATCCGATAAGTATCTATGGCAATAAGATTCATTTCCGCCGCTTATAGCGTAGATCAAGATAACAGGATCGTAAAATATCGTTCACTCTGCGCATCTCCTTCGATACGTATAGAAGGAACGTACGTTGCGAATAAACCTGATGGTAACAGGCGCACACTTTCCGTTTCAACTAGTCTAGTCTCGATGTAAATGCTTGCTTTATTATACCGCGTCGGATACACGAAGGTGCGGTGTACACCAACTAGAAAATGAAAGGGATTCCGCTGAGAACGATAGCGAATCAGTCGAGAGAGCATAACTTCAGAATAAAGGATCTACACGCAGGTGGAGAAATAGTTGCAGCAAGGAAAAACGTGTCAGTGAATCGAGCAAGTGATAATTAACGAAGTTATTAGAGTCACCTCACGGCAATTGTATAATTGTGCTATTTTTCTGCCATTGATGTCTATATCATCTATTTCACTGCAATCTAATTGTTAGAAAGTATAGTTTATGATTAAGAGATTATTGTATATAAGTTTAATAAAAATAAAATAATATATAAATTAAATGCTTTAATTTATCCTTTTAATCGTTTTGTATACAAAGTTTTTCTTTTTATCTTCCGTGACAATATACTCTTCTCCTTTTCTCGTAATGAAATAATTAAAAATACTGACATATGTGCTATCGTTACGCACTTACAATGTATTATTCATGTATAATAATATAGATATTTGTTAGTGTTCGATATATAATTATAATAAATACTAAATAGATTAAACAGACAAATGTGTCTTGCTGATTATTTTGCTCGTACATTTTGGATTTATTTGATGTTTATGCCGGCATAATTCGTCGACATGTTTACGAATACCGCGTATGATTGCACTATTCGCATATTAGACTCATCATTCCCGATCGTTAATCACATGACCGGTTTTTTCGTTTTTCGTCTTTCGGTAAAAGCTATGAAGTATACATTGTGCACATTGCACCGCACATGTTGCAGCCGGACCAAGAGCCGCAATTACGAGCAGCTAACAGTTCTTTGATCTTACGCGGCGTCAATTGAAAACTTTATTTTCCCCTTATTCTCAACGTGCCTGAACGTTGACGAGCAGCGTCGATGTTGATTGAAATTTTTTCACATGCCCTTAACAGCGACTTAACACCCCATATGGCGAGCACGTTAAGCGAGCAACGTGCAACGCGTTTCATGAGTAGCTACGTTTTAATAGCCCCGACACGTGAAATCTCGTTGATTATCAAAGCTCTTCCTCCGCTATACCGACGAACACACGCGCACACGCGCTCATGTAAACTCGCAGAACAGAACGAAGTCGGCCGCCGTGATTAATTAATCGCCGCTAGTTAATCAATCCACGCCGGTACTCCGGTAGCTAACGATGTGGTGGCATGAGAAAAAGTTAACGCGAAAGTAGCAACCGCGGAGAATTTATAGAATGCGTGATTCCTCTCTCACACACACACACACATGTAAACCTTTGTGTAAATTAATTCGTGATAAATGATGTTCGCACAGCTGTAATATTTATAGTTTATCGACATTAATATTCAATTTTCGTTGAATATTTAGTTCTTTATAAAATTATTACGATTTGTTAAGATCATTATAACGTCATTGTCTCGAGTTAAAATAATGTTCGTATAACTTTTTGTAACAATAACTATTTAAAATCGCAATTTGTTTCAATCCCAAACTCATTCGTCTCCTAAAATTTCCTCTATAAATGACTATTAGACTATTAGACTTTATCAAATATCTATTATAGTTTTATATCAAATATATTATTATTAAATTATTCAATTGGCGTTAAATTCTTTCCCATGTGTTATAAAATTTTACCGTCGAGCCTTCGACATGCGAACAAGCTCCATCCTGTGATTAAAGCGTCTCGTTAGCCGTTTCACGGGTAAAATAATGCTCGCGCCGTCAATGAAATTCCGTAGTGCGTATAATAAAAGCAAAATTAAAATTTGCAATGGGTCGGGGTTAATAGCATGTCATGACGACGCGCACTTTCATTCTCGCGAGCAAGCGCGCGCGCGGAGAAATAAGTGTACCCAAGAAAAGAGAAAGAAAGAGAGAGAGAGAGAGAGAGAGAGAGAGAGAGAGAGAGAGAGAGAGAGAGAGAGAGAGAGAGAGAGAGAGAGAGAGAACGTCGCGCGTGTAATGGTCCTGGTAATTAATCCATCACCATAGTAGCGGACTTTGTAATTACTCACCGTTAATCACAATTTCATAATTGCCTGGCCGATCACCGCGGTTAGCACGATGCACATCCGGATCTCGATATCGCGCAAGTAAACGAAATCAATCATCGAGTTTTCGCAGGTGCGTGATATGATCTTTAATTCGGTACGGTAGATTTTTTTGATACCGCGCGGTTAATAATCAACGCGTAATTACACAAGGGCGGATAAAGATTTTTTTATGATCGTCGTCCCGCGCAACTATATTTCATATTTAACTACGCACATACATACAAATAATCGTAATATTAAGAGAAATACTCGAATACTTTTAAAATATTCAAGAAGAAAATTACGGATGATAAAAAAGAGTAATTTATATAATTATTTTAAAAACATACTTAATTGTCAATTTCCTTTCTCGCGCGATACGATGTATTTTAATAGCATTGTATGTACTAACACAAGCCAAACCGAATGTGTCAAGGCTAAAAAAAGCTTTCCGTTCTAATTTTTCAAACCATGAAGAAAGAAATCGTGAGAAATTTCATGGATAATAAACTGCTATTTATATATATAGAAGTATTAAAATACAATAGTGTGAGATCGAATAGATTCTCGGCTAAAGAAAGTAATAGGTACAGAGTATTAATAATATATATCGTATGATTATATTTCCTATTCGGTTGAATTGATAAGTGTAAAATCAACCAAATTAATTGCAACAGTGACGGATAAAAATGTAACCCATAATATTCTCCTGTAAAAAATATAGTTTTATTATAAAATTATTTAAAAATTATAGATATCTTAACTGATATGAAATAATTTTATAATCATTACTAAATGGAATGAAAATATAATTATTATTAATCTTAACGTCACGTAAAGTATTCTGCTAATATAATTCTCTATTCCTCACAATTTCCTCGGCTGACTTTGACCTACTTTGATTATTATCAGATTTTGTAATCACATTTGAACCGATAATTTATTACATATAATTCTATTAAAAATACAATAAAACCTATATAAAGTTATGGTCCTTGCTTTTAACTTTCCACCTATTAATAACAATTCATTAAACTCCCAAAGTGGTAAGATGCTATTAAATCTCCGTAAATTATGTCGTGCAATTAAGTTGTTGGATAAACGAGGTGAAGAATATTGTAACATTCTCTAAGTAAAAGCGTTTTTGTTATTCTACAATTAACTAACGTGAATCTATATAGCGTAAATTTTTCCGGTTAACAACTCTTCGATATGATATGTTCTTTATATTTTGTACATCTTTTCCTTTGAAGCAAAAAAAACATTTTCGATTAAAATGGATTGCTCGGCACCGATTTGTTTAAGTTCTCATTCTTGATAGGTGTCAAATATCCATTAACACGCACAGAATGACAATGTTCTTTTTTTTTAATTAAGAGATATAAATGAAAAATGAGATTTAGTTCTCAATATTCTACTTCACCAAACACGTATTATTCTTAAATTAAATTGTATTTTGCTTCTTTTCTCAGACGTTTATTACATTATTACATTATTATAACGTGTGTATGACGAGTAAATAATATATGTAAATGTTTGCAACGTATATCCACCCGTATGGATTCGCTAAACCTAAATGACTGTGCAAATCAGTCATCTCTGCGGGAGGGAGGCAGTAAGCATTTAATGCTATCGGAATTAACTACCAGAAGTTGATACCCAATAAATAACCGTTGAATATTATGTCGAGTCTTCTCTCGACTTTTTTTCCGAGCCATAACTCTCGCGGTCAAGTGCGGTAGTAATACTTCATGTGCGGACCATCTGACACGTCTTAAAGAAGACATCGATATTGTCACGCGCGATAATATCTCGCCGAATATACATTACAGTGCAAAACACGTAACAGCGAGCGACAATGCTTTCGCGACGGCATGCAGGTATCATTGCGGATAGAACCGGGTGATAATCTCTCATTTAGCGGAGCACACTTGTCACTTTGACGCATAAAAAGGAGGAAATCAGGCCAACCGTTAACACGAGAAAAAATATCAGCGTATTTATAATAGCCGAGGAATTATAGCTGCACTAGATAGTATGAGAGACATGATTACTTTACATATTTTATATTATCATTTACATATTAATTTTTGTTCGGATTATTCGTAAAATAAAAGTTAGAGTTAACTTAACCCATTTTTAACATTTTTAAAACAAAGACCCTTCTAAAAAAATTTTTTATTGGAGATTTAATGTAATGTGTAGAAATATTCAAGGATATTATCACCTCTAATGTCTAATAAATTAGAAAGTAAAACTAGGAAAATTTTTGATTTGAGAAATTTGCGTCACTTCTTCTTTCGCGTGTAACCGCCACACTTCTGATGTTTCTATACTTGCTTCTATTAGATGGTGCGACAAAGACCAGCATCCACATCCGCGTGTATTGTCACGTATTACTGACGAGCGATAAATCTACGTTCGAACGTTCGAGCTTTTGCCTTCTCATCGTAGTCATATAGTGTACGCGGGAAAATTCGTGTAAAATAAGCATACAAACGCGCGGTACGAATCATTACAGTGCCAATTTCTTTTCCACAGTAGACACTTACAGCTTTCGTATGGAAATCGGCAGTAATAAGAATTCGCACGAGTGCAAAAGTAACGTATCTTGATTAACATGTGTTTTCACGCGCGAATATACGACTACCTGTAAAGTTATCGGAGCTGGTTTTGGCCGCGTAAAAAAAGTAATTTCTCGATTTTATGTTAAAATTACGACAGTAAATTACGACTCTCTATAATTACAGGCTTATACTAAACTTCCGTAAAGGCCATCAAAGTTTCGTAAGCGGCAAATACAGAATACAACTAAAGAAGTTAATTACGTATTGATTAAAATACTATTATTTAGCAATCAAAAGATTCATTTCAGAAAGATTCTCATTTTCTAAAAATGTCGAAAGTTGAATTAAAAAATTTGAACTCTTTTATTTTACAAATAACAAAAATTAAAATTAATAATAGGATGGCTATGAGAGTCAAACGTTTTTTTTTACTCTCTTATTTTTTTCGTTTGACTCTCATAGCCATCCTATTACGAATTTCCAATTTCGAGAGCCCTAAATTATTATTTTATTAAAAATTATTATGTAAATAATAATATGATGGAAGTTTACAAAAAAAATATGTCAATCGCGATCATTTGGTTAATCAATGGAAGGAAAGATATCCGCGCATCGGCATGTGTCCGTCTATACATACGACGTATAGACGGACATGTCAACAAGACTCGTTAAAAAGATGCACACAGTAAAGACTAAAATGTGAATTGTAACATTTTTCAAATGTCCCAGAAAGTCCACTCTAAATTTTGAGTTAAAGTAACTCATTCATCGTGTGTTACTTGTTGACAAATTAGAAATGTTAATTTATTGGCACTATATTTACGATAGTTATTTCAACTTAAGAGAAATGTTGTTTTGAACATTTGATTGTAGTAAATTTGATTATTTTGTATGTCAAAGTTTACGATTATTTGAGAAGATTTACTTTAACTTTTGTTTATGTTAAAATAACTCAAAATAATATTCAATTTCTAAATGACATACATAAAGTGTTAAGTTATCACGTTGACATTAATATAACACATGAAAATGTTACGAAAATAATAACATAACTGTTGTATGTTAATTTTACATTGAAATAATAGTCAAATGGTAATACAAGAAAATTTTAACATTTGAACGCACGATTTTTTACTGTGCAATGTAATACTCCCAAGCTCCCCAAGCTTGACGACCAATTTCTAAATTTAATGTCTCCTCCGAAAGATAGCCCAGTTTCTCCGCACGAGCCCCACTCGTGCGGGGGGTGCAGTTTGGAATATAAAAATTCCTGTGATCAGGTGGACTCGAACCCGGTTCCTCGGAGTTACGAGTCTGGCGCTTTACCACAAGACCACACTGCCACCCTTCATACAGTTATAATGTTATCAATATCTTCAACATTTACCAGCATAAATAAACGTTACTCATTACTGATAAATATATACGAATTGATAGTATCTTATTCTGACTGATCATCGCGATCGCGTCTCGGAAAGATATCGCAAAAGTATAATACGACACACGCGGAGCGACTTTCGCTGCTGCCTGCCGGATCGAAATTCGGTGCCCGAATGATAAGCGCGGCGCGCGACCGGCGCGACGCGACCTTGCGTAAACAACGATACCCATAGCGTCGCACGATACCGCAAACAAATCAAACGCCGACCGTTGAGAGTTCGTTTTTTTTGTCCCGGCAAAATATTAAATATAAATTGAAAATTCTTTATCTAAGATTGCAAATTACTTTGTTTAATAACTATTACTATACACTTTTTGTGAATTGTACTGCGAACTCACTAAACTCCGTTCAATCGAGAAAATGTTTTAAAATGGAAATCATCGTTACTTAAATTGTAATTACTGAGAGATTCAATTTAGTTAATATGTATAAATGTATATTAATTGCAAATCTCTTAACTATAGGTGAATTATTTAATTCTCTCTGCTTTAATTACAATTTAAATAGTTAATATTAAATACTTTATATATATATATATATATATATATATATATATATTTAAAAAGAAATATTAAATATATTACTTAAAAAATTAAATTATTTAAGAAATTAAATATATTATTCAAGAAAAGAAGATTTATCTTCTTTTTGATCAAGAAAGCTACTTATATAAGTTAATGTATTCTTATTATTTCCAGATGTGTTCATTTAAAAAAAAGTGGAATTTTATGATTTTAATCAACGGAAAAAATCAAATTAAATTGTCGCAAATAATATCTCGATTATATTATAATTTTAATAAGAAAAAAAGGTGTTCTCGGAATATAAAATCGAGAAAGGAAATAATAATATAAACAATAAGTAAATTACCCACACGCATTTTCTTAATCAAAATAAAGATAAATTTTATTTCTTAAATGAACAAAATTTTTTTTAACTGATAAATCATATTTTCCTTATCAAAAATTTTTCCTTGGTAAAAATTAATTCCAAATATGCATTAAATCAACATGTAATACAAGAAAATTATCATCCATTATTAATTTCCAGGGAGTAAAAAAGTCGTAATATAAAAGAATATTCTAAAATCCTTAATTTTAATAATTTAAAAATCTATTCTCATATATATATATATATATATATATATATGTGATCTTACAACAACCGATTTTTGAACGGTAAGAAATTAACAATAAATCAGGCCGAATTTCAAATAAACCTCTGATTATTTCTCAATTGAATCGCGATTGCAAATATAACGCAACAAATATTAAATTGATTCTCAAAGTCTATTTATTGAACCGTGCGGTGTTTCAAGATTGATTTCAGTCGAGTTTTTAGCAGAAATGCAACTGCAAATGTACACAAAAAGGCCTAAGTAGTTCAAATAATCTGCTCCAGTTAAAACATTAGTTTACGATGCTAGTTTTTCGTAGTGAATAACGCGAGACGATCTCGCCGATAATAACTCGTCAATATTGCCGTAAGAGCAGTCGAGCGCAGAGTGAGAAAATCGAGACCGTGGAATTCAAGACGCACTCCATTGCGTCGTCGAAGACGGGAGAGTTTGAAATGCTTTCCTACATCGATTTTATTTTCCCTTAGGTTCCCACGAGAGACCGTGAAATCTATTCAAAAGTACTTGCGTTCCTAGTGACGTGCGTTCAGGATCGCAAGACGATACGGAAGTCTCACTGATATTCGCGCTAGTAAATATTGCTTATTGCGCGTTTTAATGCATAATAATAAAATCGCGCGTTAAGCCCCTTGCACAATGCTATAGGCAACAGGCAATAGGAACAGGGAATAGAAATCAGAAATCATGTATAAATGCAGAATAAACAGTGACACAGGCAATAGACACAGAGTTTCCGTCACGTTGGAAATTCTGTGCCTATTGCCTGTTGCCAACCAATCATAACATTCGAATTATTTAGGTTGTAATTAACGATTTTTTGGTTATTTCCTGTTCCTATTGCCTGTTGCCTGGCATTGTGCAAGGAGCTTTATACGCGATCTTGGTTCCATCGTTTTCGGCATGACATAAAAAGAATCTATCCTCGAAAAGGAAAGACGTGGAAAACACGCGTATTCTTATAATGAGAAACCCTTAAATCTCTCGTTAATTACGTGTCTTGCGTGTCGCGCGCTGAATTAGTGTGAACGAGCGCGAGCGCAGAGCGGCGTCGATTGATGGCGACCGATATATATTTACGGAGAGGTAATCGTTCGAACGTGATACAGAGACGCAGTCGCATAAAAATTAAAGAAACACGCAGAAACACGCGCGAAGCGAGACGTCGCAACGGCTGGAAGAGACGAAGGAAAAAAGGTTTGTGTTGAACGGAACCGTCGCAACTGGCGATTTTAATGAGGTATCTCGCGGTCTGCACAAATTTGATTGCGAGTTCATGAGGGAGCCGCGCGAGACCAACTGTTTTTAACTGTTTTCGGTCACAATTACTGCCTCCTCCCAAGACGGTTAACATTTCTGGGTGTAAATAGCAGCCGTTCAAAATGCAGAAGCTTACATTGTATTTTATACAATTGCAAATACGCGCGTGCATGCCCGCGTATACTTGAAATAAAACGAGTTTAATTTACAGAAATTTCGCACATTTTCAGATAAATATAAAGCGTAATATTCGCATGTACATAACAGATTTCTTTTGATATAAAATAATAGTTTTATATGCTTCCTTTTTGACGTAGAACCACGTCTTTCCCGAGGGGGGGTGGGGTAACTTTTCGGGTACACGACACTGCAACGTTTTTTGAATTACAAATTCTTTGATCAATTTGAATTTATGTATTTCATGTATTTCAAAAGAAATATTATTTATAGTATACCATTATCAATATAATGGCATAATATTTATAAATAGTTTAATTTAATAGACCATTAATGATTAACAATTTAATAAAAAGAATGTGAGATACAAGAAATATGTGTTAGTCGTCAATTGCAAACTAGAAATATGTGTGTGTGTGTGTGTGTGTGTGTGCGCGCGCGCGCTAATTTTAAGTTATAACACACGGATAATGGCAACACACTGGTTGAATAAACTTTCGATCTTTATAATTAATTATGTTTTTTACACGTGAGACGTGAGACGTGAGACGACATCCATAATGCATCGGATAAGTTTAAGACTCACCGTCGGAAGAATAAATAAAAAATGAACGAGAGAAGCAATAAGATCGAAGCATTAAGGCCAAGATCAAGGGAACTGGAGCAACGGGGCGTGGCGTCGAGACGGCCACCTGTTCTGTCAGACGACGAAGGAAGCGGACTTGCTCCTCAGCCGTAATCGCGCCTCGCAATATATCGGTGTCTCGTTTGTCTTATTTCTACAGGAATAAAGTGGGTGTGTAGATATAGCGAGTCTACGCGGCCTTGCAAGGCCGTTTCTAAGCACCGCGAGATCAGTGATCGCGCATATCTATCGGAAATCGTTCCCTCATTCGCCGCCGGGAACAATGACAGAGGAATTTCAGGACTCACGAAAAATGCGTCATCACTGGGAAATCTCTTGTAGATCTTACTTTGATTATTACGAATTTACTTTACGATATTACGGATTTAAGAAGAAATGTCGGGTGCTAATTAGCCGAAGATTGGGGTACTGATGGGACACCCGGTGTTCGGTACCGATACAATCATCATAATTTTTAACGGTTCCGATATAATTTCGAGATGTAATTACTCGGAGACCGTTGAACTATCTTCCTCGCTAAAGTCATTATCGGAATAATAAGATAATAGAGTTTGTCGAACAATCTACTTCGTTCGATAATCGCAATAGAACATAGAAAATTAGTCGTGCTCGAATTAAAAAAAAGATGTATAATAAAATGTAATATTGTAAGATCAATATATGATTTTATAAGCATAGTCAAAGTAGATCAATTTTTTTTGCAAATTTGCAGACAGAAATTGTTTATATTTTCTTTCGAATACGACATAAATGAAGATATGACGTAGCAGCTGTTCTATCATACGAAAGAGAAGCTACGAGTAAGATTATATACTTAAAGAGTTGATGCATATGTAATTCGTCGAAGATGAGCATTACAGTTACAGCCGCTAACGTTGCCTTGCGTTATTACAGTAAAATAAGTTTGAAATAGAAGAATTTTAAAATTTCGAAACTTGTGCCAAGGTAATCATTAAAATGCATTCTTGCACAATTCTCTAAGATGTTTATCTTAAAGATAAAATCTGAACATCAATGAAGCATCCGGAGAAATTAATTATGTTTCAATTCGATAAGAAAGTAATTATTCACTTCATTATTTTTTACAGCATATTTAAAAAATTCTAATTAAAATTATATATTATTATACGTGCTTTTCGAGTCGCATTGTATGGAAATAATGCTATTACAAAGTTATCACAAATTGTTCTCGTCTTCAATCTTTATATATCTGAATGAAATTTAAACACTTCATAAAATTTAAATTAAAATATAAAATAAATCTTTGTTTATCTTTATAAAATTCTATAATTACATAAAAGTATAAAATTGTACAAAACTATATTTATGCACGTATGTTATTATAAAATGTAATTCTTTTAGAAAAGATCAACTTCCTGCTTATTTGCATCAAAGAAAATAGCTTGCATAAACGAAATAGTTCATTTTAATATATAGTAATTTAATTATTTTTGACGGTGATAGGAATTATTGTATTATTTACTAATTTTTAATAGAAATCTTTATATATATGAAAGAGCATGTGACGGTAAAACAATATTCTTCGCACATTTCAACCTTGAACCGGGACACGAACCGGAATCGATGACGATCGTTTCGATGAAAAAGATACAGGAAATTTCGCCAATTGATATGGAATAATGAGTCCGCAATATTAAAAAATGATTGATAACGGTATCGTAATTGGACACGATCGATCCCATGTCAATTTTCGAAAGAGTAGATTGCACGATGGTAAATCTCAATTATCGTTGACAACTTGTCATATGCAGGTGGGTCTTGTAATTTTAATAACAGCCCTGAAATGATGATAAAAAGAATTGGGCGCAGACAAAGAACTCGTCGATTTATCTTTTTTAACTATCACAATAAATTTAATATCACAATATATTTAATATTGCTGCGCGTAAATTGTTAACATGGTCTACAATAATAGAATAATCGTAATAAAAAATTTTTCTCTACTTTTTGTTTTTCGATGAAAAGTAAACTGATAAATATCTGAAGAAGCAGATAATTTTATCATTGAAAAATAAAATAAAATATCAATTGTTTCGAAAAAAGAGATAATGCTATTCGCTAACCTGTTGAATATCAGCTGGATACGGTAGGCCATGCAATAAGTTTCATCGATGGTTTTAGACACTGCAGCTAGACGATCAATGATCCCCGCAGCACATAAATGACGTTTGTCAGGAACGATAATGCGATTTCCTTTGGAATCAGCATTTTAACAACTGTGCAGTCATCGGTTAATTTTCGAATTTAATTCACTGTTCCCCGTCACGGTTAATTGTTAAACATCCGACAAGTCAATTAACGGTACCTTAACGTACGCGTATATATAACATTGGAGAAACTATTTCACATCGCGAAGTTTACGATATCTTCAAGTACTTGTCTCAATGTCCACGTCAAAGTTTTAAAGAAATTAAAAAATGGAGAATCGCGATCGCACCTTACACTTCTCAAATATTACAATAACAAGACTTGCACAATCTTCGTATAAAATGAAGGGGTTCGACCGACATAATCGAAGAAACCGACCATGAATTTGCAACTGAATTCTACTGAAGGCAGACTGATGTAACGACGTATAGCAGATGCACTTGCTTTCGGGAGGTACACTTTTATTTCTTCTCTTCTTCTGCCTTTGTTTATGTAAATTTAGAGATCGAGATGTATAATTTTAATATGTTATATCGTAATAAAATTTGTAAAATTGCTTCTCATCCGTGAAAAATTAATTATTTTGCGAATGTTATTGTCTCTTATATTTCTTGTCGGAAACATTTAATAATATGGCGATCGTACGTAACTTCTCCTGTCGCTCATATGTTTCTTCTCTCTCTAGAAGAAGGTGACATCGGCGATTAGGCAATAAAAGGGTAATCTCCAATCGCTCTGTACGCGACTTCTTCTATTTGCTATTTTACCCGTCACGCAATGCCACAGCGATGTCAATGTCAGCATCTCCAGACGAACCGAACCCTCTTAGAGATTTCCTCTTCATGTTCCAACGGTACCATTAGCGGTGGCATGAGAGACAGAGTTAAAAAATTATACTGTCTCGTTGAGGGTTTCCATTCTTCCGGGATCTCTATCGTCCGCTCGCTCCAAAGATACTTTCTTTAAAGCCACGAATTTCAAACGGTCCCGATAAAGGTTCACGCAGAATTGCAGGAAACGGCAAGGACGAAGGGGACCGTGTCTTCGAATAGCGTCACGCGGCGGGGTGGAGTAACGAGGAGAGACCACTCTACGGTAAGGTTTCCGTGGTGGATCCGTGCTGCGTGGTGGTCGGGTAGTTTGTGGCTGCGAGCACACAAGTCGAGCCTACGACACGAGCCTCGGCGGCGCTTCGCCGCTCCGTCTTCGTCCTTGCGGCGAGCGCATCCTTGTCGCTCTTCCGACGTCTCTCGCTCGCGCCGCTCCTTCTCTTCGCTCTTCCGCGGGTTCTCGCGCCGCGCGTCGCGGAGGAGATGAAGAGGCCCTCCCTCGTCGCACCTCTCTTGTGCTACGGCATTCTAACTGCTATTGCACACGCAGCACACAGTTGTCTCTCTTTCTCTCTCTCTCTCTTTCTTTCTCATCGCGACTAGCAACGATCGTTCCCCGACGCGGCGCGGCGCTGGCGCGAGGAAGAGGAAGCGCTTCCTTATTCCGGTGCGCGTTACGCGCATCACGTCCGAGTCGAGTACGCCAAATGAGGCGTTAAAAATCGCTCAATGATGTTAAGTTTTCCATTCTGAAGAATTATTTCTATAAGATTTTATCGTTTCCAGAAGCAATCGATCGGGAAAATTCAAAGTCCAAGTGGAGTATGCAAAGCTATGTATTATTTCGAGGACACTCGTAAGGAGGTCGACTTTCGCACGACTCGCATCACCTTGTTGACCGCGCGACTAAGAAGTAAGTATACGACTGTCGTATTTACGATTTTCAATGATCAGTGGCGTCGTCTTTCACGGATGAACACGCAGTCGGACCCAGTTTTCATCGCGGCTCGTTAAAGACCGTGGCAATCGAATCGAATAACTGAGAACTGTTACGAACACGATTTTACGAATAATTTATCCGATTTATAGAACGAAACAGAGTATTCTTGAAGGTTCTAAATCCTTTCCAATCTAAATTAATTTAACCTATCGAAACTTGGTTCTTAATGGAAAATTCCGGTCCTACTGATTACTGAGTGACAAGGTTTGGATCTTACTCGTTTAAAATACTAAAAAGAGGGTCGCTTATAAAATGCACCGCTCGCTTTATGACAAGGCACACTTATATGAGTCCATCTGAATTATTGACAATCTCGCCGGTTCGCGTAATAAATGCCGACGAATCTTTCCGGAAAGCGTAAATGTAAAAGTGCCGACACGTGTAAAAGATGAAACTTTTAATATTTCAGAGTAGCAATGTCCCGTAAGTCATCCGTCGAAATTTCTCGCGATGTCCACGAAAGTGGCAGTTCGGCGCGTTAATAAAATGCGACCGTACCGTGATCTTATACGCTAATTGCAGCCGTACAAACGTAATGAGATGATTCCGATACAAAAAAAAAACAAATTTCTTGACATTATACATACTATTCCTTTGCTTTCTTTATTTGCATGTCTTCTTTTTAAATTAGTTTAAAACTAATTTCTTTTAATATATAATTTTTATATCTTCTAAAGCTGCTTATTTATTCTAAATTTATCTAATGCTCTCTATCCTGCATGATAGATTTTTACCTAATAATAAATCAATTTTATATAATTTCATTCATATAAAAATAACTGTTCGCATCTTCTAAAAAAAAAAAAAAAAAAAAAAAATTATTGAAGGGCACTTGTGAATCAGGTATCCCGCCCATACGTGTCATCGCGGCGTCATTTACGAGATCCTCGACGCTGCAATAAGATTTTAAAGTAATTATATAACGTGCTCCCTGATAATTTCATGGGTGTTTTAATGACATCTCCCCGACCCTTTCGATTGCGGCCGCGCGTTTATGAATATTGACATCAAATCAAATTCCACGGGCAGCGATCCATTGATAAGTTAAAAAACAAGGCAGAAGCGTCAATATTCGATCGACGGGGGTATACGATCGGGGCCACCCGGTGTGCAATTAAACGTATATACAGTTTTCATTCGTTTAACCGGCTATGCAGATGGTTGGACGGTGTTCTCGCCTGTAGAGAGAGCGAATATTGGGCAAAAACCGCCTCTTGGCCACCCGGAAGGGTTAATGGATGGCAGTTCTCCTTTTCGCGAATGCACTTCTGAGGTAACCTGGATAAACCGCGCGAATGGTTACACCGCTGCGCCGTTTATTTCTAAGGAGCTTTATCCCCCTCTGGGTCTTCAACTGAAATTCATTTCGCATACATATATATATATAGTTAATGAGACGCGCGAAATCTCGCCGCGCTGATAACACCCGAATGGTCGTGCGCTTGGCCGAATTTTAAGGTCACCAGTTTTCGGCACGTTTGCCGAAACGCGATAATGCACTCCGCGCGTCCGGAGGCCAGGGAAAGCGCGAATTAAAAGAAAAGGAAAGAACCGATATATCGGTCGCAACCACGATTTATGCTCATTGCCGCGGCTGAACGTGTCTTTAGTGGGCAGGCTTTCCGAGAGAGATAACGGTGCAAGCCTGTCGAGCGTGCCGCGGCGACGCGACGCGCGGCGTACCTTAATTTGTGGGGTTCCGCGCGAGAAATATCAGGTTCGCAAAACGCCGTTCGCGTTGCGGGTCTCTCCTACTAGCGTTTAGTCACGGTCGCACCGATTGTCCCCGATCGACCGATCCACCGATCGGTGGCTCAGTGCATGTGCGCGAAACAGGCTGCGACTAATCGACGGATATCGCTGCCATCGCTGGAGAAATTAAAAAGGTAAGCATAACTTTCACCAAGAAAACAATAATAATAATTGCAAGAAAGTTATTTAAAAGCGATCAATATTTCGATAAGAATCAAGTATGAAAATCCAAAGTAATACGCGCGGCATATTTTTTTCATACATTTAAAGACTGCACTATCTTGCTCGCCTGACTGCTCAATAATCACGTTGCGTTTTTGTGCCTTTAATTTTCGATCTCATAACTCGTGACAAATATACTGGTATTAACACCTGACATGTACTTTACGAATTAATGGACGTCGCGAGTCATTTTAAAGAGAAAAGCTTCTATGACACGAAGACTTATTACGTTCGCGGACGCGGATGAAAAGAAGCGAGGTTCAGGGGTCAGAGGATGATGAGAGAGAGCGCGTAAGAAGCGGCGACAAAGCGCGACCGAATGCGAGACAACCATAAATCCCGAGCAATCTGTGAGATTTATGCACAATATAACGAATCCACGGCCGCGCGCCGGTCATCTCCGCCGCTTTTTATTTTTCTTCCACGTCGAGAGAGTGGTGCGAATTCGTATCCCACATCAAAACGCGGCAAGGTGCTCTTTTTCCTCGTTATTCTTTGCTGATGCGCGTCTCACAGTGCGAAGATGCGGCGATTTGTCACCGTCGTGCGCAGAAACGCAAGTTAACGTGATGCGATCTGCTTTCTTTGTATCTTTCTTTTTACATTTTATATTTTTTCTCTCTCTCTTTTGTTCGTCGTCGTCGTCCACCCTTCGCGCGGATCGTTAATTTTCGAAACAAGATTGAGGAGACGGAGACCGGAGAAGCGGAAGGAGCAGGATCGATGCGCGCGTTTACCGTCGCCGAAAATTCATTACGCCGGTTAATCTCGTCCGCTTGTCCGCCTCCCTGTCGTATCTTTATTAAATCTCTGGCTTCGCGTCGCAAGATGATATTATCGTGACTCGTTTGGCGCTGCTCCATATTATGTGCTAACTACCCGTGTTAGCCGCCGATAGTCCAATTACCGAACACCTCGCATTGTAAATTTTCCTTTCGATAAAACACGCTGCACGACACATCGTTCCGCGAGAGACGTTTTCGGGGATCAACCTTGCGGAATCGCGCGTGCAAATCGCGCTCGAGCAGAGGACACGACGGAAATGCAGAGGCGAACGAAGAAGGATGTGGCCGGCCTACGGGTGCATATAAAAAGAGAATACCGGCCATATTTCTCGAGTGAACCACTTAGAAGAACGCGGCAGTACGATTCAACGTCGGATTTATGTCTCAGTTGGATGAAATGTGCGAAGATAAGTGAAAAAGTGCCCACCCGTGCGCATTCACGCACGCGAGATTTTAATTCGCGAGTCGGCGGTGTGCCTGTCCTCCGATAATCGTCATTAACCGTTGTTATAAGATTTCGATTATAAGTATGACGTCTCGCGGTTTTACAAATGTCCCGTTAATGCAATTCCTGCTGAACGCGTTTGCAACACATGTGCACTAATTATCACACGTGGTGTAAAGACGGGTCTCGAGATGCTTGTAACGACGATATCGTTTTGTCACTTATTTCACCGCAGCTTACGTACAGTATATCTCTTATACAACACTCTGTTATAATGGGCGCGGAAATGGAAAAAGTATAATACTTGTCATTGTAAGATGTTTTATCCTCGTCTAAAACCATTTAACTTCGATTATTTCGTATGAGAATCGCTTGTAACTCTTTACTGAACTGAATTTATCTAGAAAATATTTCCTACTATATCACCTTTCACTCGCGCTCACGAGTTTGTCTAATCAATTTCATACACTAATCTATCTATCATTTATTTTAAGGCAATGGATCGAGGTTGTAGACATGTGTATCTGTAATATACTTCCATAGATCCATTACTTTAAATTTAAATTAAAATAATACAGCACTCACCAGACACAGTAGCGCAGCAGCGGAGTTGTAACACGACGTTAATCTGTAAAATGCAAATGCAGCGAAATTATAACGATGCTTGAAATAATTAAATTTTGAAAAATAATTATTACGCGCATTGGTATTTTATTTTTTCTTTTAATATACACGTTTAATAAATTAATTACTTTGAAATTATTGAAAAGATCTTTCTTAGGTAAAAGCTTTTATCGAGTTTGAGATAATAAATTTCTTTAATTCTTACGCGAATAATTCAAATAAATGTATGAAAAAATTCCTGACTGTTTCTGCGTTTTGTGCCAAAATGTACAAGTGCGAGGAAATTTGTTCTTTAAGATTTGTTACGTTAAAAGAGACAAAGCTCCTTAACAGTCGAAGCTCGGAAGTGCGCACCGTTTAATTATCCGATGTTTAATTAACCGATGAGACATGGTGAGAAAATGTTACATGTATACTAATTAATATTACAAATATTTTCTTAAATATTTCGAATAGCTTAAAATATATGGCTTGAAACAACAAAATCAAAAATAATTTATCCTACATCATGCAGTGACATAAAATGACGCACGGAACGCGATCGGAATGCATTTATTCGCGATAATAAACGATCGTAATTCAAGTGACAAGAATAATAAATAAACAATAAAACACTCACCCAACGATTGCTCCGCCACCGTCGCCCAACGATTGCTCCGCACCGTTGCTGTTTCTTCATGTAAACTCAGCTTTTTCTTTATTTTACTTTACTTCACTTCTTCTTCTTTCAAACAATGTTCTTTTAAACTTTTCGATTCAATAAAACTTGTTAACACATAATCTCCAAACTTCCATCTATTCCAATTTTTCGTCTTATCTCTTTTACTTCAATTATGTATACTATATTTCACTACGTTCACTGTAGCAACACTCACAAAATGTAGATGGATATATGTATGACATGTAGATGTTACGCGTCTGCATTGTAATGAGCTCCGGTCCATGAGTTTGCTAAGCCGAATCCAGTTAACCCTGCGGGATGACGCGATCGACGCGACGTACATTCGCGAGAGGAAAGACTGGATCGCGATCTATCATAATTAAACGTTCACTAATGAACAGCATACAACGATTGCGCGATACTATGGCACTCCCGATAGCAATCAAATCGCGACGCGTACTTTGTTAGAAAGAAACAATGCTAAAAACGCACAGTAGTGCGACAGTGCGACATGTTTGCGACTGGAGTAAAAGCGACGGGAATTCGAGGATCATCGCACCGCCTGCGTCGCGCCACGCGCCGCCCACTACGCAACAACAATATAGCCGGAGAGCTGGCAACGGAAAAAGCAACATGCCTCGGTCCATGAAATATCTTACCTGGAAATGGTTCGATTGCTGCCGGCAAAGCGAAAGCCCGACCGTCAGAAGGCGGACTGGAAGCTATGTGGGTGGGCGGGCGATCAAACGTGTAAATTTTTCAACAAAAAAAACTATCGATCGGCACGGCTGAAAATTTGCATAGGTATCGAGGAGTATCAAAAAAAGCAGGAAAAAAATTGTCAGAAGAGTAAGTAGAAGCTAAAGGGTTGTCAGAAGCTGCCAAAATTGCAAAAAATTTCGGAAAATTTACATATTAAGAGGCACTTCTGACAATTTGCATTTGTATTGTTTACGTATAGAATAAACTAAGTGCAAAGTGTCAGAAGGCAAAGTGGAAGCGATCATGAGAAAATCGGGTGCAAAGTGCGAGAGCGTCTTTCGGCGCGCGGCGCAGCGCCCAGTGGACCGATCGCTTTTCTCTTGATTTTCACACCGTACTTACATATTTCATAGCACTACTGACAATTTATCTGAATATTCATAAAGGACTAAAGGAACTATTATTAAAATTTCAGAAGTCAATTGAGAAAAATTAATAAATTTAATTAATTTTGTATCGTAACTTTAGTAACATTTTGCGTGATTTTTATTATCTTTAATAAAAGCATATTGAAATGTTGAAATATAAGTGAAAAATAAATTTCTGAATGTTCGAGTTCGAAAAGTATGAAATAGACAAAGTTTTATGAGGGGATTATAGATGAAGTGGATATAGATTAGAGTGGAAGTGGATATGGATTAAAAAAAATTCAGGATGCGACATCTAGTTTGGAAAAACATCAAATCATGAAAGATTCTGCTAATTTACTTGCATTTATGAATGTACTAAAAAATAATGTAAATCCTTTCGATTGCGCAGAAATGAACAACGATTTATTATACAATATAAAAACTGGTTGCTGCGCGCCTGAAGCTGTAGCTGATTTTCTTCTAAATGTTGAAAAAAAAAGGACAGGAATTGCGAGATCAATTTATTTTCGAGTGTTCACAAGATGATCGTCAATTTGAATCTGTCATAAAGCAGAATAAAATAATAAATTTTACAAGTTGCAATAAAAGGCAAAAAATAACAATCAACCATAAAGTACAGAAAGTTTGCATGCAACGCGATTTATTCGGTCGAATGTTAGGGATTTCTATGGAAGAGGCGACAGATATAGAAAAAATGTTTCCGTTCCCGATGACTCCGATGCCTACTTCATTATGTCATTTAGATGGCACGATTTGTATAACAGAAAAATCGGCTATGATAAAAATTCTGCGAAATGACAGTGCTTTACCGACCCACATCGATGTTGTAATTGTTGACGGTTTTTTTTTTAATTCACTCTATGAAAGATGTACCAAAATTGTTCGGCAACATTTCAAAAAAAATTTTACAGATTCTTATGAGTTATAATGCTTCATGTGTGCATATAGTTTTTGATCGCTACTGCTCGCCGTCTATTAAAGATTATGAACGTTCGTTGAGGGGAGGTTTCAGTAGTAACCATGAGTACGTCATCTCTGGTCCGGAACAAGCTAATAGGACACATGATTTTGCCAAAGAACTTAGGAACGACAAATTTAAAGAAGCTCTTGTCCTTTTCCTAATTTCACACTGGCAAAGTAATGATGTAGCCCCTTTTATAAAAAATAAGACCATTTTATTAAATTTTATTGATTGTTATTCGTACAGCGTCAATGTAAATGGTAATGTCGTTCGAGCGCAAAATCCTGATTTTTGTTGTGCTTCGCACGAAGAGGCTGACACTAAAATTGTTTACCATGCGTCTAAAATAAATTCAGATTATAATGTTGTAATCAAGTGCTCGAATACAGATATTCTTGTAATTATGTTAGGTAATTTGCATAAAATAACAGCGAAAATTTATATTGAATGTGGAGTCTCCAGTAGTCGGCATGTTATCGATGTAAATGCGCTTCACGAACTTTTAGGATTAGATCTATGCAAAGCATTGCCGGGATTTCATGCGTTTACCGGTTGCGACTATAATCCTGCATTTTTTAGGAAAGGTAAACAGCGTCCATTTAAAATATTTGCAAAAAAAGAAGAATTTCAGAAAGCATTCGCTAGCTTAGGAGATATGTCGATCGATATGGACGATACTTTTGCGAAAATAGAGTCATTCGTTTGTAGCATGTACGGGTATGAGGCGAATAAAAAAATCGATAATGTTAGGTTAGGTTTCAAATGTTCCTCCGAAATTACAAAATTAAAAATACTGACGAAGTTTTTTTGAAAAAATATTTAAAAACTTCGACGCTTCCTGCTTGCCGCACCTTGCTACACCGAGCTTCTGCAGCAAATGAGAAGAGCACACTATATTGCACACTTGTGGAATAATGCAACATTATCGGATCCAATCAAATTCGAGCCCGATACTTCAGGATGGACATGCACCGAAAACAAATATGACTTTCTATGGTTTGAAGGCCTACAGTTGCCATCATCAGTAAAAGATGTCATTTTGGATAATGAGGATTCGGAAGGTAATTTTCAATTCGCGACTCTTGATTGTATACATGATTTATTTAATTTATTTAACTATTTATTATTTTCTCTCAGTTGATGAGACGAGGAGTCCGAATATGATAGCGATGAAGACCCTGAATCTGAAGAGAATGTGCAAGATACGGAATATGAAACCGATTGATTTTTTCAAAATGTACTGTATTACAAATAAAATTTTTTTTTTTTAATTTTTTATAAAAATGTATAACTACTCAATTGACTTCTGAAATTTTAATAATAGTTCCTTTAGTCCTTCATAAATATTATTCAGATAAATTGTCAGTAGTGCTTTGAAATATGTAAGTACGGTGTGAAAATCAAGAGAAAAGCGATCGGTCCACTGGGCGCTGCGCCGCGCGCCGAAAGACGCTCTCGCACTTTGCACCCGATTTTCTCATGATCGCTTCCACTTTGCCTTCTGACACTTTGCACTCAGTTTATTCTATAAGTAAACAATACAAATGCAAATTGTCAGAAATGCCTCTTAATATGTAAATTTTCCGAAAATTTTCGCAACTTTGGCAGCTTCTGACAACCCTTTAGCTTCTACTTATTCTTCTGACAATTTTTTTCCTGCTTTTTTTGATACTCCTCGATACATATGCAAATTTTCAGCCGTGCCGATCGACAGTTTTTTTTGTTCAAAAATTTACACGTTTGATCGCCCGCCCACCCACATAGCTTCCAGTCCGCCTTCTCACGGTTGGGCTTTCGCTTTGCCGGCAGCAATCGAACCTTTTCCAAGTAAGATATTTCATGGACCGAGACATGTTGCTTTTTCCGTTGCCAGCTCTTAGACTAATAGGTACACGGCAGTTACTCCCAAATGTATTTTCGCGCATTTTCCGCGCGAATGAAAAACGATACAGAGATTTCAGGTACGATCAACATCTCGTGTCGTGACACAAGTGACCGAACGAGCGAGCTAGAATTAAAGACCAGATACCAGCGTAATATCTGGAAATGTAATCGTAGCTTTGCCAACTGCTCACGCGGATAGATTTCAGTGAATTTCACGAACATCGGTGGATTACCGATGTATATATACGCCGAATTTGTACTTCGCGACTGATGGATATTAACCCTTAAATGCCACACCTCTCAAGAATCTCGTAAATGACATGAGGGGTTTAAAAGACCCCAGCATGAAAAATGTTTCCTTACTCATTGATTTTTTTATCTTTAGTTATGAAAATTTTTTTCAATGTTGTTCAAGGCTTAGAAAAGAGAATAAAATGCTTATATTGTTAAAATTTCAATTTCAACATAGTATAAAAAATTAAGTAAACTGAGTACTGCTAAGTGTACAAACGGGTAGGTCACGGCGCACTCAACTATCATCAATGGGAGCATGAGCTCCATTTTTGGCAAGAACATTTGAAAACATTTCATTCTGGGGTCCGCTGGACCCCACGGGGCATTTAAGGGTTAAAGTGCACGCCTAACCCGCTAACCACGATTCTGTTTACTGATTAAATGCGTCGCGATGCCGCTCGAATCGTCACGCATTGGTAATGTTTCGTGTTCGTGTTAACAAATGCAAATATAGATACTTATATATACACAAATATTATTAATCTCGCGCGCGCGCGCGATTCTGATATTTATTCTCAAATATTCTCGCTAAAAATTGATCTCAAATTTAAATGAACCCTTCACATTATTGACGAACGTCTCATACTCGGAAACAAAAAGTATCTCATGCAGATAAATATCGTACTTAAAAAAGAGTTGCATTAATTTATTTAAAATGTATCACGAGTGTGTGTCATCCTTCTCGTGCATCTCTGAGACTCTACCGGAAACGGTCTCGAATGATCGCGTTTTCCACCGTGTTAGCGTACAACTTGACGCGAACGTAGAGCGCGGGAATCGTGCAACGTTAGCCGGAGGATGCTACACAATGATCACCGGCAAGAAGTATTCGATATACCACCGGGAGGAAGAGTACTTAAAGACAGGCTACAGTTAGGTAACATGTGGCGAAGTGACCATCTGTCTAGGAAGCGAACGCGGCGGGAGTTGCGGGAGGGCCGAGAGAGGAGGAACAACGACACATCTCGCCTCGACTCGCGCTCCTTTCCTCCCTGTGCGAGACGAGATAGGCCATTTACGCGTGACTAGCTCGATTTTGTTGTGAAGGCGCGCGTCCCCCTCGTACACGCCACGCTCGCAATGTCGAGACGTCGCCGTCGCGCGGTGATTGACGGAATACCGCGGTGTCCGCTACGTAAAGTGTTTGAGAGCCTCCGCACAAGAACTGTCGCATCGGCCATAAACATAAACTTCGGTCAACGCACAAGAAATCTGTATCCACAAGATAACCGTCATGACGTCATCTCGATCTGTTCGGATACCGATTTCTTGTGCGTTGACCGAAATTTATGTTTATGGACGATACGACAGTTCTTTTGCGGAAGCTATAAATTGTATTAGGTGAAATCCATCGACCAAGATTAATGTTGAGGTTTTAAAACTTGGGACGAGTGATCGATCAAGTTTTTGAAACCAGAGATATGTAAGATGTCTAACGATACGGCAGTTTTTTTAATTATGCGTATTAACGGATTTTAAACAAATTTTAATTTGAGGTTGCGTTAACTTAGACATTTAATTTTGGAAATATAATGATTGCGAAGAGTGATTTCGATAAACAAGTTGCTAGAGAGAAAGCAATTTTTATCAAAGCTACCTTCAAAATGTTCTATAATTTATAATAATTTTACTTAATTATCGACTTATTTGTACTGTACAATTTTCTGAAATTATTATCAGTGCTTGGGCACAGATGGATTTATTAGAATTAATGTTATAATTTAATTTATAATGTTAATTTAAGACTAATTCAGAGTACCATGTGCGCTTGATACTTCGTAAATCAAAGTCAACGTGTTTCCAGATGTGAAATACCTCGTTTTCCATTGCATTCGAGTCTGTATTCTCCTTCATTCATCGACATCATTTATTGACGCTAACTAATCATTTAATTAATACCTATATATTTTATAATTGTAGTATTAAATTGCTGGTAAGTAATGAGGAGAATGAGTTGTGTTTTCGCGCCGACGATTTACATTTTAATTACACACAGTAGCACGAAAATGTTAACCAGAATGTTTATTACATTGAACGTATACTGAATGGGCAATGTCTGAAACAACTTAGCAGACGCTTGCGTCAATATATCAATGTCATCGTTCGAGTTAATTGGCCGACATTGTACAGCTCCAATCTTTTATGTTTTCGCAGAATAAATATCGCGCGACTGCATTGAAATCCACACACAACATCTGTGTCTATGCGAATTCCAACAATGCATATGTAATGCTATTACAATTAATCGAAAGTCTTTCCAAAAAATATATTATGTTTAGAGTATCTCAATAATAAAATTAAAATTATCCGGATACAAAAATAAGGCCAATTTTGCTATACGCTTATGCTCCTAATTGATTAAACAAATTCGTTACCTCATTAATAAAGCTTTTTGTCACTCACCGATCGATGCGCAACAGTGGAGTTATCAGCCACGTAGCTACGTCGATTCTGTAACATTACAAACATAAGATACCAATTAAAGTAACGTTCTAAATCAATGAGTCTATAAGATCGTTCTAACACGCATAGATTTTTTTAAATCGCTTTTCAGTTAAATATCTACAGTTAAAATAATTATGCATTTTTCAAAAAAGATCCTTACAGAGATAAACTTTTATAAAGTTTTAGATTAATTATTTTTCTCTAATTGTTATTTTTAATCATCGAAATAACCCGATTTGAATAAACAAGAAAAAACGGACTAATCCTACGCAAGTAAGCGATAGTACTTACCGCAAAGTTGCTCCACCGATGCTCGATGTCTCTCCTAAACTTCCTTCTCTCTTGACAAGTTTCTTTCTCCACTTTGTCCTAGGTTGTCAGAATTCTTTTTTAAGATGCACTCTCTCGTATCGTAGGTATATTGCGCAAAAGCGAAGTTATACAACACTGATCTGTAACACAAAAATATATCCAATTAAAAATAACTAAAATAAATATGGAAAGATAATTTTTGCGCGCAAGTATCATTTTATTTGTAAAAAAATACCAACAAAAATATTTAATAAAAGAGAAATGTTTTAATAAAAATGCTTTTTCCGATATCAAGATGTATAAAATTTAATTTAAAAAATACAATTAAACGCGAATACAATTAATTACTATAATACAAGGATCGCGCGGCTGTCATACTCTGTACGATATTAATTACGATATTAGTTACGCGACGCGCATACTTAATCATGTTACGACTTACGACAGCAGAAAAACAGGAGTGAACAAAATTGTGGCACATTCGATATCCACGATACTTCAAAAATAAAAATGCAATGAAACACACCTAAGATATATGGCGGTTTCTTGGTCAATTAACTTCGCACGCCAAGAGCGACGCGGCGTCGCTAGATTGATTCACGCGATAGATCTTCGGCCGAACAAGTGTTACGAAAAGCGCGTTCGACATATCAATGTACGAATCTACATCACGAGATATATTGCAATGAATAATAAATACAAGGTTAATAGGTTACGCATATACCAATTAATAGAGATGCGACGTCATTCGTCTCGGCGGAGCCGATCCGTCCCGTGTCCGTCGTCCGTCGCGTTCTGAAAATGAAATGAGAGTTAAGAGATGGCGGAGACGCGGAGACGTTTCGTTCCCCGCGCAGCCAACTTCACGCGCCAAGGGTGACGCGGCGTCGCTACTCGCTACGCGTCCGCGCTCTTATAACTTCGTGTTTATGCATTTTTCGTATTTCGAGTAAAGGCCTACGCACAAGGATTGATGTTAGCGTATGTGGTATCCATCGCATCGCATCCTGCGACGGATACGATATGCTAACGTCAATCTTTGTGCGTTGACTTTCGACACCAACTTATTACGACATTACGATGATAGAATCGTAAACAGTCACGACAATCTTTGGCTTTGGCCCTTACAAATACTATACGCTCGGCTTTTATGACAATTATTGTTTCGCATTCAAATATGCGTATTGATATTCTAAATAGATATCCGCGGAATTTGCAACATCCGAAAATATGTGCTCGTCGCTTTCTCGATGACGATGACTTGAGCGACGCGCTTCGGATCGGCCGAACAAAAGTATCGCGTTTTAATACGCGCGTTTCAATAGATCATCAATGTACGAAGTCCATATTAAATATTGTAGTCAATGATAAATGCAGATATAAGGGTTGATTACCAATTAATCGAGATGCGACGTCACTCGCGTCCCGGAGCCGATCCGTCCCGTGCCCATCGCGTTCTGAAAATGAGAATCAAGATGGCGGAGGCGCTTCGTCTCCCGCGCCCCCGCGCGGCCAACCTCACGCGCTAAGGGTGACGCGACGTCACTACTCGCTACGCGCGCATTTTGAGCAACTAATATACACTTGTCTTTTATGACAATTATTAGTTTGCATTCTAATGCCAGAATAGGCATATTAATATTCTAGATAGATAGATATACTTGTAATATCTGAAAATGATCGTCGCTTTGTCGATCGTTCGCGCAATATATACCTTTGGCTGAATGAATCTTATGAAATACCATGTTCTAACAGATCGTCAATTTGTAAACGCTGAATCTATATTACACGATAGTTGGATGTTATTATAAGAAATAAATACAGGATTAATATAGATTTTGCTTATCAATTAAACGAGTCGCGACGTCACTCGCCCCAGAGGCCCCAGAGCTAATCCGTTTCGTATCCACCGTCGTTAATAGGGACAAAATATTCGGAGATGCTAATTTTGATCCAGTATCGCGATTTTGGTCTACCATGCGAGTCAAGTGGATGAATAATACGAACGTACAGTGTTCGTCAACCAAAAATACGCAATTAAAATTCGATATTGTACGTACAGTAGGCAATTATCGTACGCCTTAAAATATACTATGCCTTTCGGTTATTTCATTCGATTCTGCGATTCGAGTATTCACTTTTTATGTTCCCAACTTATAATGTCCAGTTTTTGTAAATTACAATTTTTTTATAAATATAAACTAAAAGGTATTCTAAAATTTCTTATTTTTGCGTTTATCGCTTTGAATATTAATCCCGAATATTTTTGGAAACACAACAAGAAGTCTAGAAGTCTTCATGAAACACCCAGAACTTTTACAAATAACGGATATTTAGGTTTACATATGTATATTTTCTTATTAAAGTAACAAAACCGTGAATTGATTGCTTGCCAGTTATCCCTAACATTATAAATTTACCAAATTATAAGCTCTTTAATAATTTATTATTTATAATTAAAACATAGCGAGCAACGTCACGCATCAAAAGACACAGTATAATAATTCATGTCGATCAAATATATATATATATATATATATATATATATATATATATTTTTTTTTATATTATACAAAATATATATTTATTACGTGCTACTGCATCTCTTGATTAATTGAGAAAAAATGTGTTATTAATTTAGTCGTTTATATAAGCAATGATAATATATCGTGTATACCGGTTCCAAACGCGCAAGGGTTGAAAAAAAATTTCAATTACGCATCATGCGATACAAGAGGATGGCCGCTCGCCGGGCGATGAATTCCGCTTGTACATACGAGCTATAATCACGCGATGCACCACACGAAAAAAATGTCTTAACAAATGTCCGCGAAACGGAAGATGCTAGCAAACCCGCACGCTGATTGACTCCTGATCCCGAGAACGTGTTGTGCATCGCGGCTTTTCAAGCGCGTCGAGAAAAATGCGTCGCGACCAGTTTTCCTCCGGGGCACCACGGGTCTCTCTCTTTCCGTTGCATTCATAATAATCGCTCTGCGTACCCCGTGGATTACCCGCGGGCTACCTTCAAGCTATACGAACTCGCGAGAGTTTTCGCGAGAACCCCGCCCGATCTGAAGCAGATGATAATCAGGCTCGCTAATTGCCTACGTCGGAATCGCCGCTGGCTATCGCATTTAATTTGCTGCTGCGAGGCGATATTGACGAGCGTGGTAAAGGAGGGTTGGTTTTCTGTACCTTAATTTTTAGCAACACCGCTACCGAATCAATAAATAACGATAGCTCGGAGATAAATTCGTGAGATCGAGACGGAATCAAAAGCAAAGAATACCGCTAACGAGCGTGTGACAGCAATTCGCTAATGTGTCGGAAAATTACATGCAATGGGAATACTTAGCCTCACGTTAGGTTCCAATGAAGCAAAGCAATCGAATGTCTGTCTTGAGATTCTAGTCCATTCGACGATATTGAGAAGATACTTTTAAATCTTATATCTTAATCATCATGCAGTTGTGTAGAAGTAATTTATAATTAATTTACAATTGCAATCTTTATCTATTTGAATATCAACAGATATATATTTTTAAACAAATATCCGGTACTCTCTGAGAAGTTAAAATTACAACCTTGAACCTTGTAAGTTAAAATCGTAGAGATGAAAACTGGATTTTCGGAATTTCGCCAACCTCGCGCTTCGCGCGACCGTCGTGTCGATCTACTCGCCCGATACCGTCCGCGTGCAACCTTATTTACAAGAATAAGGCGGTCGTATCTTCGGAAACCTCCGCACGATTTCCTTGAGTTATCAACACCGGTATTTATCGATGAGACGTAGGAACGCGACGTTGCGATCGGCTACCACGAATACTTAATTAAGGGCGATCGACGATTAATTACGCGCGCGCGCCGAGTACGAGCGGGTCTAATGAAGTTAATTAAGAATCTAATATCACGGCGAGCGTACATCAACGATCTCGTACATGCGATTATGTCGGAATCTTTTAGTCCGGCGAATTATCCTCTATCGCCGCTTATTAATACTTTACGACGCGCACTTGCGAGGCACTCGATTGATGATCGATTGAAAATATAAGGTCTATTTTAGGAAAACGCATCGAGATAAATTGGCTAACGGGATCACGATAGGAAAGCCAATATCACTTCCGATTTTTGTCCCCGCGAACCGACAAAACGCGGAGTGTGTAAATTATGCGATATCTGCGTGTCCGAAAACCTTAGAGACTTGGACCTCGTCGCAATCTATCATTATCAAGTGTCCAAGAAAAAAGAAGGGAACGCTTGAATTAGATCGACAATCTGTACCGTTATGTATTTATACGCGATTCGTTTCTTTCATTAAACACTTCTTTAAACAAAGAAACAGTCACTAGTTCTGCTCGTTCAAATGGTTTCTTACAGAGAACAAAGATAAAAGATAAGTAACAAACGTATATCTTTTAAAAAACATCTCAATAATATTTGTAATTTGCCGATAATCCGCGAGATAATCGGATCGTAAAAAAAAATGCCCGCAGTCGCTTCCTTCCTATCTATTTATGCGTGTGACGTACACCTGGCAATCGATTTGCACCCCGAATTATACCGTACGATCTCTTGATCGCGATCAATCTGATATTTCACGCCGATATGGCAGCCAGCGGCGGTCACGACATTGCAATTGGTTCGTCAGGTCGTTGCCGTTGCAGCCTGTTTGCATCGGTCCGGGAATAGGAATCCTGTTTTCGGCGGACCCATAATCGTAAAAGTCGTTGCCAACCTGTTCCATGGACACGTTCTTACGGTGATTCTAGTACTGAGCTACTCACCAGTCGGCGAATCAAGATATTCCGCGATTTCCGCGATAACCGCGCGACATTCGCCAATTTGCTCTGCCCAAGTGACAGTAAATTACAAAGAATTCTGTGCCGCTTTTTCGTAACTTATCGTATTATCGCTTTATAAATTTGGGAATTACCATATTCCACCTCGACGATATCATTTCGATAAGCTGATCGTGACCAACTACCAAACTGCTGTTATCGATTTCTTTAATTATTTCCATCAGTTTTGATGGAAACCCTGGTTCTAAGTAGTTTACTGTAATACAATTCTAATTAAGTCTTAATATAAAATTGTAAAATAATTCCGCGTTTCTAATTCTTGCGAAATATCCGTTCTCTTTTATATTTCAACAATTTTATTCGGCAAAGTTAAACAACTCACTCGATACACTTTATGTAAACCTCAGTCCTCATAGCAATAATGGCACGCGTTTCGTTCTGGATCGCTGACGCACGTGTTACAGCTGCTTTTCAATCGCATCGCTCCAATACGCTTCGCAACGAAATAACTCGACCACAGACTTTCTACGGTAACTAAAGCCCAAGGGTTGTCGGATTCACTGCTCGTCTTCTGAGTGCATGGTGTTCAACAGAGCGAAGAAAGAGTACGAGCCTTTTAGGATCTACGAAAAAATCCACAATGACATCAATAAACCATCGATCGATCTTCCGTGATGCAATCGCGAGTGATAAACGACGTAACTCGGGTACGCCGAAAAAAGTGTGGAAAATTTAATCGAACAATACGTGCAGCAATAAGTCAAAAAATTCAACTCCAAATTCAAGTTATTTTACTTCGATAAATCTTCGGTAAATCTGTATACACGACAAAATCTTCGGATACACGAACCAGTGCTTGACCATTAAGACCTCGTACTTGGACAGTGTCTCTAGGCATTCTGTTGCATCAGACAATTGCGCGCGACCATCGATTTAATAAGCGGTTATTCACGAAGGATGGGCGGAGAACACGATTCGCCTCTCTGCAGTCTGCACGTGCTAGAGATGCGTTTTGCTCTTCGTGTTCTTTCTGGACTCTTATGGAGTACCATTCACATCCGGCGTTCCATTCTTTCGTCTCGATGTGCTTACGATTATTACGTCAGTTCGCCGCGGGTGAAGAGAAGCGGAATCGGCACGCGTACGGGGCAACAGCGAAAAGAGTACCGCACGATATTTAAAGTTAACAACAATATTCAAGATTATTAAGTTTCGGTGAAATGCATCAGTTTCTCTAACTCGTGTGAATCATATTTTTTTGCCAAAATGTCTCGCCGAGTTCGTTCGATTTCGCTGGAAAGTTCGCGAGATCACACGAGAAATACGCTTCGGTCTCTATAAATTCAATCTTTCTCGTCGAGCGCGACTTTAATTTCGTATAATTTCGTATAATTGCTGCGATCTCACTCGACATTTTTTCACTTCGCGTACCAGAAGTATCACGCGACACTCAACCGGTCTGAGGAACGAAAGGTCGTCGTTGCATTTTTGAAAATTTACTCACCGCGGTGTACGTCTCCATGGATAAGACGTAGAACACACCTGCTTTCAGGTTTACCGCTTTTTTTGAAAATATCATAGACAGCATTAACAGACGTCCAGTTTTGACAAAAAGCACGTCATCCCATTTCGAGAGCCATTGGCTTTGCGTCAACGACGCGCTCTGGAAAATTGTAAATTCAGCGTGACGTGAAAGTTATTAATTATACATATTATTTATATATGCATATGGAAACATAATTATAGACCTTAATTATACATATTACAAATCAAAATTAATATCGTGTTAATTACCGGTTGTAATTCCGTAGAAATTGTAAGTTTATTAAAATGTACCTAACTTAATTTTATCGACTTTCTAACTTTTCGTTCATCGTGGCTTTATTGATTGATTTGTTATATTAACGTATTTATAGGTCGATAGTAAAAGTAAAAATAGATTTCGTATTACTTTTTATCTTCAATATTGCAACGCACCGATATATATATAATTTCGGGATTGCGAATTACTAAATGATAAAAAAAATCATGTCGCACAATTTCAAATAGCGATAAATTACTAATAAAAGAGTGATATTAGAGTAAAAAAAAAGTATTACAGGCATATATATATATATATGATATATATATATATGATATATATATGATATATATATATATATATACAGGTATATATATATATATATAATCGCACCTGATATATCACTTCGTTTCCTATCCAACAGAAATAGAAGAGCTGCGAAACAGCCGCCATCAGGTATATCGCAAACTTATAAGTGTTGGAGCTCTGGCCTATGACCTGCTCGAAACAAAAGCGAGGCTCTGATCACGATCTGACCGCGACTTGGAACTTTGACTTATCACGACTCACCAAGGCGGCTTGGAAGCCGGTTAGGCAAATCATCGTGGTGCTCGAGAGCATCTGAACGAACATGGCGACGCTGAAGATCTCGTTGAAGTCGTCTACTACGAAGAGCAGACGTTGATGATTGCGGATGGATCGTCCGAACCGCTCGGTGAAGTCGTGGCGAATCGCGTCCAGATCGTAATTATCCTTTTCGCAGTTGGTCGCGGAAGATACTCCGCAACAAGCGTTTCCATCGGTGGCACCTGAATTATCTCGCTTATCGACGTTACCGCAGCTCTTAAAATGCGCGTTCAAGATCTCCAGCTGCACAAGAAACAAAACGCACAGATTGGTGATCAAGCTATCTATCCCGATAATGGCGATCACGCCGATAGTGACGGTGCAGGCCTCGACGAAAAAGCCGATCCCGTGCCACGGGTACACGGTCGTGTCGAAGGGGTACCGCGCCCTGACCGGCAGCTCTCCGTTCTCCACGGGCACTAGAAACAGTAGAGCGATCACGAGGAAAAAGGCCAGGATGCTGAACCCGTAGAAGGTCACGCGGCAGAGCAGCAGATATTTGTCCAGGACTTCGTCTTCGCCGCCAACTGAAATTAAAATGGATAATTAGAATTCGGGGTATCGGTCGACTATAATCGCGTCTGGCAGTCGTGAGCAGACGCGCGAAAAGCTTCGGACTGGGAGACAGAGATTCGAGGGAAAAGTACAATCGTTTTCACAGTCAACAAATCGCTGGGGTATACTTTACGCCTTACGGCCCTCGCAACGTGATATTAGAATTAGTGAAACTTGATATGTGATTTCAAAGAAACGTCACGTGTCGCGGGGTTGCGTGTATCAGGCGTTATTATGCAAACTGCCGAGTAATTCTCCGTGAATGAGTCGCGTAGATCCTTAATCGCGTGTCAAGGGGATACGTCGCGAGAAGGACTGGCAGAGACCGGCGGGAAAAATTCCTCGAGTGGTCCTGAATTAACGGAGAAGTCGACGAGCCACGATGGCCCTTTCGCAGGGTCCCCTTCGACGTGCGGATCTCATTAAAACGTAAAATTACGCGCCGTCCTGTCATCGTGTTTGCTTAACAGAGGATATATTTATGTGACTTGGCACTAAAGCCATTTACATGACATTTCACTCTTCTGCGGATTGTAACAATTCAATATTCGCTTAAGAACGGCTACAGATCGTAACATAGACGCGTCACGTTAGATAAATATAAAGGAAATATCGCCAATAATAAAGTTACGCGAAGTTCTGAACGATATTCGGATTTAACTCAATAATTCCCGCATCTAAATACCGCGAATTACACAAACGTCGATAATTTCACTCACTAGGAAACTTGCAGAGTCGATCGCAGCTGTCGATGGTCTTGCGGAGCAATCGTGCGATCTGCTCATGGCGAGTTTGGAAGATCATCACCTTGAAGAACACGACGACGATCCCGGCGAAGATGCACCCGTCATCCGTGACGATCGACAGGTCGTCGAAACTCGAGCAAATGTCAGCGAACAGAGTCACCATGAAGGTGATTATAATCGCCAGGATAGATTTGTTGTACACGTGGTACGAGTACCTCAAGATCGCGGGCGAATTCGAGTCGGGAGCCCATAAGCCAACGTACCTGCGTGAAAGAAAAAAAATCGTTATAAGAGAATATAATATAAGTTAGATGAAAAGAAAATTTGAACTCGGTTGCGGGGATCGTGCAAACGGCGCGCATATACGAGCACACAATTAAGATGTAAACGAGACCAATACGATCTTCTGAGATAAACCGATAAACGCGTGATAAACGATCGAGTCACGCCCACGCGCGATAAGATCTACAGCAGTTCTCACTTTAAATAAGTGAGATGCAGAGCGCTCAACTTTCGGAACTGTTCCAAACGGCTGTCACCCGGTTCTCGCGTCATCCCTGCTACTCCGTTCCGTGACGACGACGACGACGACGACGACGGTAAGAGACACCGGACACGCTGCGCGCAGGGCATGCGGGAGGTCACCTATGTCGCGTGGGTGCGTTTCCTCGAGCGACGTATACATGTATTAAAGTACTCGTTGTCGAGGGTCGTTTGAATCCCATACTCCCCCTCGCTGCGTCGGAGAAGATTGCCCATGATAAACGGGGCGCAGATTGTAATGTCGTCGTTTTTTTCCACGAATTATAGACACTCGCTCGTTACGGCAACGTCTTCCACCTCGCTAATAATTTAAGAAAATGGCGGTAATTGCTATGCCGCTGCAATCCTGCGATTCGTTTCGTTCCTAAGCGTCTTGTACTTCACTGCGATATAAGAGGCTAATGTACAGAAACAATTTATCAAACCGCACATTCGCAAACGTCTAACTAAAATCGTCTGTCGTTTTCCACTTAACGAAATAACCGACTCGGCTGCAAATTTAACAATGTGTGTTTTACCGTGAAACGATTCGAGCAGTTGTATTATCAGACTGCAGTATTGTCAGTCATTTCGCGATTGTATAACAACACCGTGACTTATTAGTGATGTGGACAGCGAAAAAGAATCCCAGAGAGATTTTTATACTAAAACAGTTAAGCCCCGTCATAGTTGTATTAATTTTTTAAATTATAATTTGCTTTTATATACATTTCATTTTATTTCGTCATTTTCTTTTATACACATTTAGTTTTATATATTTTCTCATACATTTGCTTTAATTATAATTTGCCGATATTATACAGTTGCAAAATTAAATTTTAACTAGAGCACGATTACAGTTACAACGTGTATTTGAAAAAATTTATGTTTAAAACAAAAAAAAATATAAATTCCGGTACCGGGAATCGAACCCGAGCCTCCTGGGTGAGAGCCAGGTATCCTAGCCACTAGACCATACCGGATTACGGGAGTCATCTTTTAGATACAGGAGAAATGGTTGGCTATCGCACATTAAGTGGAATAAACTTATATATCGTTGATATTTTTTATAATATATTTACATTTTTTAAATAGTATCGTCAGCTAACTGTAATAATACCTCACAGCAAAACTACAAAAGACCTCTTACAAACACTTATAGTCATGAATAGAAAATTATTATTTTTATATTTTATATCCAGTAAAATAAGTAGCATTAATAGTAATAATAATAATAATAATAATAGTTATTATACTGCACTCAACAGCAAACAAATAATTTAAAAAAAAAATCATTTTTAAAAGAGTAAAAAAAAATATCGTCCGTACTTGAGATTCGAACTGTCGACGTTCGAATAATGCTTACTTTGCGGTAAACTCGGTGCTTCGGGCATTGTATTTATTGATTACAGAGATATAAAAATTAAAACGACAATTGCAAAACTTATGACAATGAGCAAAAAAGTTTGTCAGAAGTGGGATTCGAACCCACGCCCTCAGAGAGGACCAGAAAGCCCCGAAACTCGGTCTCGAACCGAGAAGGTGGTGAACCTTGAGTCTGGCGCCTTAGACCGCTCGGCCATCCTGACAATTGATGAGAAGTCTCTTAATAATGCACATACAGAGCACACACTCAAGCGCACACGCTAAATTTATTTAATTCAAGATACGCACGAATAAATATCGTAACATTTCCGACCAAATATATACAAAAATAAATTATATTTGCCATAAATTTCATGGGAAGTTCTTTCGTACCGCACAATACGTATATGAGATGGAAGACGGTATAGTGCAAAATTTTTAATAAACTCGCGAACAATTTATTTGATTACCTATTATTACGTTGTTCATTCACGACGTTTTTGCGAGCAAAAGAATATGTCAGAAGTGGGATTCGAACCCACGCCCTCAGAGAGGACCAGAAAGCCCGGGAGAAACTCGGTCTTGAACCGAGAAGGTGTGAACCTTGAGTCTGGCGCCTTAGACCGCTCGGCCATCCTGACAATTGAGCTTGTCTCCGCTAACATGAGTACTTACACATTTTTATAATATACTAGCATGCCCCGCCGGGCTTCGCCCCGATCCCGGTTTTTTATTTTTTTTTTTTTTTTTTTAGTTATTCTGCTATTCGGGGCGGAGACGAATCCAACAAATCATAGATCATTAAAATCTGTCCAGCCGTTCTTGAGTTATAAGTGCTGTAACTAACCCGACTTTGTTTTATATATATATATATATATAGATATAATATACATATATAATATTTATATTATTTATATCAATGTTTTCTTTTTCAGGCTACAAATTAATAATTTTCTTATTTTACATATATGTTTTATATATTTTACAGATATCGAAATCATCAAAAATATAAATGTGTGATTATTCTAAATTATGTTATTTAAATTTTTTATAAAACGCAAATTCGATTCAATAAATATAATTTTATAATAAAATTAAATTTAAATTAAGAAATATATGAATTTTTCGATAAAAAAATTAAATTGTAACGGCAAAAAAAAGAAATGTTTCCGCCCGGGATCGAACCGGGGACCTTGTGCGTGTGAAGCACACGTGATAACCACTACACTACGGAAACTCACGAGAGACAGCTCTTTCGATATGAAACATCTAGCATCTGATGCAAGTTTTTCAATAATATGAAGCTTCATTGATACGGTATTGATATGGTTTTATGCTAAAGAAATTTTATTAAAATATTATAATAAATATATCACTTCTGAACTTTATATATAGAAAAGTCTATAATTCTCGGATAATTTAAGTACTTTATATTTATTTTCCTTTTCACACAAATATATTATATCAGTCATTAAGCATGTTGTTATTTATCGAGAATTAATTTTGCATCATGATCAAAATCTCGTCTAAACTGTTAAAAATAATGAAATAAACAATAAAAAAATAAATGTGCATGGTAGAATTTATAAGGTCATAGGTTAGAGGTAGGTTAGATTGATAAATAAGATAAATGAATTCGAGCACAGTACCTTTTACAGCGCAGATAAGAGGAGCTAGAATTATGATAATGGCAATTTTGAAAAATGCAGCGCCGTTATAACCGCGAACAAATCCGTGGGATTCAACGCGATCCATCACGGTGGTCGCGGCACGCTGGAGATTTCGGTATTCTTTGAATTGTAAATGTATGACATTAAATCAAGACCGTTCGCTTCGGCGGATCTGCGGAATTCCTCTCCCAATTTCCGTCACGGTACAAGAATTTACAACCCTATTCGGACAATGGTATTGCGTTAGCGTTGTGACAGCAATTAACCGTGAATTACAACACTCGGACGGTATGCAGACGGGCGGTTTATACCGTATAGTTTACCGATCGTGTTTCTTGTGTTTTTTCGCTCAATCTTTTATCGACGGGAGTTAATGCGCTAGTACTTTAACTTGCCCGCGGCAAGCACGAATAAAAATGCTGCTGTGCTTATACATATTTTAAAAAGCTTCAACAAAAATTTGTAATAATTAATTAGAATTTTTATGTTTTAAATTATGTATACTCATAAACTTTGCATCTTTGCATGAGTCAGCCTAAAGAGAAGCACTGTACATAAGTATCACACAAATAACAATAATTATAACGTACATTATGCCCCGAGAAGAGCGTCCCGTAAGCGTTAAATGCTGGGATTTGTAAGTAACACAGGCGCTTGAATGAACGAGAACAATATTTAATTAAAATTCACAGCTCGTATACGAATAACATTCTTGGCAGATCTCGTCGCGAGTTGGCGATTTGCGTGTGTGTATAAAGATCGCAAACATTAATTTTCGCTCTCTTATCTCGAAATTCAATTCTATCAGGAGTAACGATTGCTCCTGTTGCTCCCGACCACCTTTCTTGAAACTCATTTAATGCGTCTCTTCCACGAAGCACCTTTCTCGCGGCCGGTTTTTTCAAAAAGGAGAAAGAGGACCTGTTTGTATACTTAAGATCAATCTCGAGCACAGTAAAGACATTATAACGAACATAATGCGACAAGGATCGATAAAATTTAAACATACATCGAGTTGAGATATATTAGATTCTAAATAAATTGCCGTATATTTACAATGCATTCAATGTATATATTTTATAGTCTTAAATATTAAAAATTGTCTGAATCTCTAAATCATAGTACGATAATGTATATACGACATTCGACAATCGCTAAAAAAACGCATATCTTAATTCAATGCATTTGAAATATTTTCTCTTATAATTATTAAAAGTTGTTGTAAACTCTAAACTGTTATTGTATGTATATAATACGACCTCCGACAATTTGAAGAAATCATTTAATGCATTCGATTATTTTTAATTTCAAATAATTGTCGAAAATGTTTCTTGAAAATGTATCTCCACACTTGATGTACATACATACATATATATGTATGCTAATTATTACATGGCACAACATCAGCATGCAGGGAAAATTAAGAAGGTAATAAAGAAACGCACTTTGAATCCGCATCGATGTAAAATTTAATTGGTGCAGCAGCCGATCGCGTAAAATCGTTAAGTCGCAAATTTATCGCAGGACCAGGGCTTTGGTGAGGACGCAGGAGAAAAAACCCGAGAAAAGTTATAAGCGTAGAAAGTCGATTAGGCGATTTGATCCTGCTGTAATATCAGGATCACGGTATATAGGTTCTTATAATTATTTATTGAACACAAAAGAATTGGGCCTATTTTTTGGCTTCTTCGCGATAAGAATAACGTGTGGAATAGATGCAGGTCGCCATAAACCCTAAGCTAGTATCTCCTCGTGCGAAGAAATCGACCGGAAAGCGGATGAAACTCGCTATAGTATCTGATGCTGCAGCAGCAGTGTCTCGAATTCTCCCGAAATCTGGATCACTTTGTTACAATATTCAGGCATCGTAACGGTGCCAGGTACTACGACTGGTCGCGGATCGGTGCACGATCGTCAAATACCAAACTCCGACGCGTCGCCGAGAGATTACGCGCGTCTTCGGGATGTGGTTACCAATTCGTGGGTATCGTGCCGTGAAATACGCTTCTCGGCGCTCAACAGGCGAGAATTTAGGACGACGATTCGGTGCCGATAACGTTATGCGATACATGCGGTTGCACACGTATCGGAATCGTCAACCTTGGCGATTGCGATGATGCGGGGGGTCCATTTACATTTCCATTTATCCGGTCTCACCGCATCGACTCCGATAACACTTTGATAGTGAAACGCTTTACAATATCACTGGCAGATATATCGCATGCTCGACATCTACTAAATATTAATTCGGACACGAATTTAGTGATAAATTTGACGTTCCTTCAAAAAGTTTGATAAGAGATCATTATTTTTTAACTTTCATCGATGCTGAAGCAACACCATATCTCTCGCATTGTAATGTATATAACATTCGAGAGTAAGAGGACATTCGAGACACGTTTCGTATATAAGTTATACGAAAAGGTCGCGCGATAAGATTTATTCCGATTTAAAAAGCTAAACATATAAATCTATTTCATCCTCGCTCATGTAAGTCCAAATCTATGAAAGTTGTTTTTCAGATACTAATCTACGAAAGCCAACTTTCGAAAGTGTGTGTGGATATATATATATATGCAAAGGAAGAACGGTAATTTTCCACGAGAAACTCTCGTTTATGGGTCATCAATGTGTCCAGGAGATGATCAATTATTCGACTGGAAGAGAGTTGCATAATATTTAATTTATTTACAAAATTACAATAAATATTATATGTCGGAAGTGGATCGATACGATCTTATCGAGCCGAGATCAAGAATCATAATGATCGGTGGATAATGTTGAAAATCAAGACTGTTTCACGCCTGACGAGTATTAACTCTGATTCAGCCAAAAAAAAGCAGACGAAACATTTTGTGGCGGAAAATTATAATATCAATTTCGAAACGTACACTGTAACATTCGTAGTGTCAAATACTACTCAATATGAGTCATTTTTAACGATATAGGTTGCCACTGCTCCTACTCAATGTCGTTAATTTAACTAAAACAATGTTATTTTAAACCAGTGTTAAAATAATGGAGTTAAAATAATACCGTTTTGTGTTAAAATAATAAATTTCGACACAGACATGGTAGTTAAAAATGTTATTTAACAAGGTAATGATTTAAAAATATCGTCCTTTAATATATAATATTTAACAGTTTAATATTTAACACCGTAATAAAATACAAAAAATTAATTCCAAATATAAGAGTATAAGAAAAATTCGTCATGATTTCTTTGTGCATAGCAAAATTTCGGTAATGCGAGAATTAGTAATACGGAGATCAAACATTCCTTTCCTAATACGACCGATATTAAATAACCGAGGTATTAAATAAATGTGTAATCGCTGGGGTGCAGCGAGATATGCGTATTGTTATCGACGTGTCCAAGAAATACAATGGCTGAGCAGTCCGCCGTGTTGCAGGAATCCAAATATATCCTAATCAGACTCATAATTTTCGATACATTTTTTCGATAGCTCAATTCCAAGTACAACGGTGTAATTTCCTGACTGTCATCCATCGTCATCCAAAAGCCGCTTGCCTGTGAAATTAATTAGAATATACACTGTTCAATACACAGCAATTGAGCGTCAGCTATTCGTTCACAAGCCTCTAAGCTTTCCTGTCGCGTAAACCAGAACGAAGCGATCATACCGTATCCTATTACGTCGTCGATGTGACACTTGCTACATCAACTGCTGAAACAATACCATCTTGAGCATGCAAATATGCTCTCGCGCGCGAGATATTACATCTAGATATTAAATTATATGAGCTTGGAACTACTATAATAAATACAAGATGAACTTGCATGCAGTTAAATTCGTATCTGAGAATACATTCCTTAACGAGTATAATTATCATCAAACTTATTTTCAAGTTGTCTGATAAACAAATATACTGTATCTTTAAGATGTAGCAATATATTCCTATAAAAATACAGAAAAGGTAATTGCTTCACGCAGAGAAACTATTATCACATTATGATCTACATATGACCTAGGCTGCGTTAAAAAAAGAAATTTGATTTTGTACAGTCTATTGTGAATACCTGTGACAAAATACTGTGCGGAGACGTGATATATAAAACGAGTGTACGATAAAAAAGATTCAAATCGTCCGTAAATATATAATAAAAAATAAAGCCGGTACTCATCAACAAACTCATTTTTTCCTTTTGTCGCAATCAGTCGTCTTTTGAATTATCAGTTTATTTCGCTGCCTCGTTACTTTGGTCGTCGATCGAGTATTAGGCGTGATTTGTTTCAATCCTTGCTGCAAAGCTCTGCACGGACTAGCTGCACGTGGTGGCGTTGTACCCTTGAGAAGAGCTTCGACGTCCGCCAATCGTTTCTTCAGCGCTCTATTCTCCTTTTTGAATCTCACAAGCTCGGAATCTTTGTCCAGTCGTTCGTAACCGGAGCTGCTCGTCTCCTCCGCAAAGTGCCTGAACACGTGATGCAGCTTGTCTTCGTACTGCCTCTGCATCAGGATCAATCGTTTCTCGGCTTCCATCAGCCGCCAATCCTGATTCGCAATGTGAGCCTCGAGCTCGGTTATCTGAATCTCCAGACTCTTCGAACTCTCCTTCAAGTCGATCACCTTGCGGAAATATTTCATAAATAACGTTATTATTTCACCGTGAGAGAGTTTCTTCAAGCGTTCCGTCAGCATTCTCTCGCCTTTCTCGCGTTGGGATTGATTCTCATCGAAATCCTTCCGTCCACAAATCATCTCGTTCTTGTGCTCGATCATCGCATCGATAGCTTCGATGGTCTCACCGCATTCTAGCAGTTTACGTTCCTCGACCGTCGTCAAGGTTCTCTCCTTTTGGAACTTCTCATCTAAATCGCATTTCTCATCCACCAGACAGTCCCGAGTGCGCCTCAAATTTCTAATCTCGTGCCGTAATGCTTCTTTCTCGTCCATGTCCGCGGTTCTCTCTAGATCCATAGATTTCTCTTTCAGAACGTGGTCCAGATGAGATATCCTCGCACTAACGTCCAGCAAATTCTTCATCTTGTCCGAGCAATCGGTCTTCGATTTCGTATTGTGTTTCTCATCCTCGCTCTCCGATTGCATTTCCTTCAACTTGGACGCAGTCAGATTATATTTCTCCTCAAGTTCACGAATCTTTTGCTGATCTTTAGCCAGCTCGTCTTCCAGTTGTTTCTTACGTTCTTCTTCTCTCTTCAATTGCCGCTTTAATTTGTCCATTTGCTTCTTCGATGTATTTAACGAGGCTTCTAATTCCAAAACTTTCTTTGCAGAGTCGCCCGCTATTTGCTTTATCATATCTATATCCATCATTCGTTTCTCATAATGTATCGCTATATTTTTCATTAATTCAATTTCTTTCTTGTGTGTCCTTTCCTCATCCTTGTACATAGATGCATTTTCTGCCTGTGCTAATTGCGTTCTCGTGTTGTAATATTCCTCCTCCAGTTTACTACGTTTACGTTGGAACCTCTGCTTCGCGCTACTGCGCGTATCGGAATTTTTTATCATATCTGCAATAAAACGTTGCTTAATCTTAATTGTCGTCTGCAATTCTTCGATACGTTTATGCGCTCCATCCAAATTTGATTGAATTTTCTTCACTTGCGTTTGTTTCGCCTCGTTATTTAGCGTTAGAGCTTTCAATTCCTTGATAGGTTCAGATATTTCCGTGTTCTTGAGAACTTCGAGCAATAAATCGGGTGAATTGCCATTTTGTATCGCAACGAAATTGTCGTTAATGATATTATCATTAATGTTTATTTCTGATTCGCGATTATCCAATATATACGGATTGATATATTCCGGGATGCGATTTTCAAGGATTTGATTTTGGCAAGATTTCCGGCTGTCATTAAAAGCTAATACTTCATTACACATATCGGAACCAGGCAGCATTGAGTTTCTCCTGGAATTTGGATTTCTCGTTGGTGCAGGACGAGACACCGGTACATAATTATTATTTACGGATCTCGTCACCGGAGATATAATCTCAACGTTTGCTTCTCTGAAATCATCCTTTACAGAATCGACAATTTCATCCGTCTCTATTTTAAACTTGCTCATGCACTCGTCCAGCTTCTCTAGGAAATCTGGATTTTCTGAACTCACATCGCTTTGATCGTCGTCCTCCTCCTCGTCCTCCTCGTCCTCTTCATCATCATCGTCATCAACTTCGGATAGCTCGCTCTCAGAACTGGAGGTGCAATTGGGATTGAGCTTCGTTTGATTCCCAGATTCGTCCGTTTTCTCATCGGTCTCGGTTACTTCCTCTATGCGTTCTAACGATCTTCTAACGTTCTCCGCGCATCCCTGTAAACTGGTGGTCTCGTCGCTGGCTATACATTCCTCGTACTCTTGCTTCATGCACAGCCATTGCTCAATTTGATCCTGATCGGTATGTGGTAAGACATTACTTGTCATAAGCTTCGTAAACAGACCTTCTGCATTAGAGACGAGCTTGGACCACTGAGACGCCGCAAACTCCAATCTGAATAGATCCGCGCTGGAGCTACGTTCGCCGGAAGTGGCAGGGGTCATTGGGTCGTGCGCCTCCTCGCCAGCCTGCTCGGTTTCCTCCTCGATCAGCTGATGACGCTCGTGATCGTAAACCTGGTAGGACGGCATCATATCAATGTACGGCGCGCAGCATCGATGATCCAGTATAGGCTGATGTTGAATCCATGGACTATAATGCATCATTTTACTCCCCTCGTGTAATTTCGTCTAACGAGGCGCTCGTCCGCTCGAATACGAGCCAGTCCGCACCTACAAAATGTCATTTCCATCCTGTTATCTGTCTCATTGATTAGGCAAAACTGTCGCGACGTATGAAAGCTATCCTCCTGTTAATCTCATACTCGAGCGAAATATTAAGGGCTGGTTGTTCCAGCCTGTTGGTAAACTACCTAATAGTTAAATCATATGTATGTCTTTGTTTATCCTTTACATTGGACAAAGATAGACATGTGATTTAACTATCAGGTAGCTTACCAATAGGTTAGAACAACCAGCCCTAAATAATGTAAAAACGAGAGGCTTGTTGTTTTCAGCTAAACTTTTTGCACGGTTCATATTTTCTCTTTTTCTTTTCATGTTAGAGAGAAAAAAAAAGAGAAAATACGAACTGTGCAAGTTCAACTGAAAAGAACAGGCCTAGAATCTCCGCGAAAGTGCCAGTGCCTAGATACTTACAAGTGAAGTTCCTAACCTATCGGGATTTCCCATGTCTCAGTACCATGCCTCGAAATTCCTTGTCTCGCGAAAGGGTCGCGACGCATATTACGTTCGGTTACGTTTCGCGATTTCGTGAATAAAGAGACACACAGTTTAGCGATCGTGAGATTCCCACGTCATGAGTCTGCGAGTTTTTTCTCTCGGCAGGCTCGACGGGAATCGATGTCAGCTAACGTTGAGAGTAGAGCCAGGAACAGACGGGGCTGCGTATACGTTAAATTCGTTCTTTGCAGCTACATTTCTCCGCAGTTGAATCCTCTACACTGTAAACGAAATATACGAATCCGTCCGGTCCGCTGGCGCCTTTACGCGAACGAAATGCGTTGTACGAATTGAACTACATCGCCATGTCCACAAATATTTACAAGGGGGGTAGGGTAACGGTGTGTATGTAACTTACCATGTTTTTGGTTATGTTCCACAGCGACTGGAAATGTAGTTTTCTACAAGAAATTCTACCAAAAATTAAAGAAAATATATGCTTGTGGAACACTTGAGCTGTTTCGAAATATTTAACGCTTCGGAAAGTAATTGTTTACAAGCATTTACATCTTCTAAAAAAACGATTTACATTCGATGGCTCAAATCGATTGATATTGTTCAATTTATTATTTGTATCAATGCAGATTAATTTTAATCTCGGTTTAATTTACCTTCTATTTTTTTTTTAATTCTTATAAGCTATTAAAGATTTAAAATATTTAAATTAATCTATTAAAATATTTTTAAATTAATCTACATATTGGGGTAGAAATGGACATTAGCGGCTGTGGATTCTGAAAGAAGGAAATGCAATAATGCGTCAAGCGAGTGAAGCGAGTCTCACCGCAACTTTTAGATGGCGCACAGTTTCGTTTCTCGTTGCTATGCACGTCGCACTCGTTGCTAAGGTAAACTTGACAGGTGTTTATATCAGGAACGTGACAGCTTTGACAGCTCGCCTCGAATGTTACTTTCCGCGATAAAGCACGGTAATACTTGTTTTCTTGGAATGTAAAATAAAACTGTCGTGAAAATGTGCCTCTTGATTCCTAACTTTTGCCCGTAAACCACCCACGTTTGGCTATGTAAGAAAATTTTATCCCGTCAAGCTCACACAGTGCTCTGTCATAAATTAAATACTTTGATTTTAGAGCTTTGCGTCAGTTCTGCGAAAGATCGCCAGGAAGGCTGACATAAACCAGCAATGTTCGTTTATCTGAGCAAGAAGATCTCCATACCGAACAATTATCGATTAAACTGCATATCATGGAATCAGAAAGACGGGTATATTGCAGTGGGAGGAGAGGATGGTCTTTTGAAGGTGTTACGTGTAGACTCCAATGTCAGCGGATCGCACAGCGGCGGAAAGTCCCGAGGCTTGGCTGCGGCGAGCAATCTGAGCATGAATCAACCTCTGGAGGGCCACAACGGACACGTTCAAGTAGTTACATGGAACGAGGAGCATCAGAAGCTGACCTCGAGCGATCAGAACGGAGTTATTATCGTTTGGATGCTGTACAAGGGCTCGTGGTACGAAGAAATGATAAACAATCGCAACAAGTCTGTGGTGAGAGGCATGGCGTGGAGCTGCGACGGCCAGAAGATATGCATAGTCTACGAGGACGGAGCTGTGATCGTCGGATCTGTCGACGGCAACAGAATCTGGGGTAAAGAATTGAAAAACGTGTCTCTCTCTGCCGTACAGTGGTCTCCAGATGGAAAATTTCTTCTGTTCGGTTTGAAAAGTGGAGAGCTTCATCTCTACAACAATCAAGGCACATTCCTGATGAAACTGAACATCCCCTCGCTGAATACTTCCCTTCACCAAACTATAGTGGCCCTACAGTGGTACGATGGAAGAAACGGCTACGTCGCCATGGATTGTCTTACACTAGCTATCTGTTATCGCAACGGTAGGATACTATTGATGCGGGACACCAGCGACGACAATCCGGTCATGATGGAAACCGGGTTGACTGCCTCGTGGTGCGACTGGAATAGTTGCGGCTCAGTCTTGGCGGTGACGGGCATGATGCCGATGCTCACTAACGGGGAAACGAAGGACATGAACGTTATACAATTTTACACGCCATTCGGCGAGCACGTGAGGACCCTGAAGATACCAGGACGGGAGGTAACGTGTTGTACCTGGGAGAAAGGGTCCCTCCGAGTCGCCCTTTCCGTCGACTCTCACATATACTTTGCGAACATCCGTCTGGACTACAAATGGACGTACTTCAGCAACACGGTCGTCTTCACGAACGAGAAGGTTGGCAAGGACGGTACCTGCGTGACGTTCTGGAACACGAGTAGCAACACATGTTGCACCAAGTACGTGAGATCTTTGATATCGATAGCCTCGTACGGGGAGCACTGCGTGCTCTCCGTGAGGAACGATCCCGCTCAGGTCACCGAGCAGTTCGCTCTCCTCGTTTGCAACACCATCGCCACGCCGATAGACTCCAAGTTCCTGGATCTGGAGCCGTTGTACGTCACCATAACCGCCAACATGGTCGTGGCTGCGTCGAAGAACAATTTCCTAGTGTGGAACTTCCGCGCGCCACGCAACTCGACGCTGCACCCGAGCAGGATGCGCAAGTACAAGATCTATCACGTGGACGAAACGCCGACCGGCGTGACCGAAGTTATCCAGGACTTGGATAAGGACGGCTCGTTCGAAACCCCCATTAGCACGAAGGCCACCATGGATCCGATCTGCTGCGTCTACGCCACCGACAAGGTTCTCTTGGTCGGCCGGGACTCGGGGATGATTCAGCGGTACTCTCTGCCACAGATAACGCTCGTCAACCGATACAATACCGCGTGCAGGCTACACAGACTCGCTATTAACTGCGACTCCACGCGCGTTTCTATCCTGGACGCCAACGGTATTCTCACTATGCTGGATCTGGATTCGCAAAAGGCGCCCGATTCGCGAGACACGGACACGAGCGACGATATATCCAAGTTCGAGAGGAAGGACGTGTGGGCCATGTGTTGGGCACGCGATAATCCCTCGCTCCTGGCGATCATGGAGAAAACCAGGATGTACGTTCTGAGAGGACTAGACCCCGAGGAGCCTATAGCTTGCTTTGGATATATTTGCACGTTTCAGGATTTGGAGATACGCTGCGTTCTGTTGGACGATCTCATGCTGATGTCCGACGATATGCGAAAGGACTTGATCGTGGACTTGGAAGTAAAATCTTTGAGAGACACAAGAGAGCTGCTGGCCAAGGTGGGTCTGAAGGAGACCAACAATTTCATTCAAGACAATCCGCATCCGCGTCTCTGGCGTTTATTGGCCGAGTCGGCGTTGACGAAGCTGGACTTGGAAACGGCGGAGAACGCTATGGTGCGCTGCACGGATTACCTGGGTATACAGTTTATCAAGCGTTTACAGAACGTGCACAACGATCAGCTGAAGAAGGCGGAGGTCGCGGCGTTCCTCGGCAATTACGACGAGGCCGAAAAACTTTATCTGGACATGGACAGGAGAGACCTGGCGATCGCGCTACGCCAAAAGCTGGGCGACTACTTTCGGGTGGTGCAGCTGATGAAGATGGGCATTGGCGGCTCGGACAAGCAAATGGAGCACGCGTACAACAAGATCGGCGATCATTTCGCCGAGAGACAGAACTGGGAGAACGCGAAGGAGTATTACGAGAAAGGTAGAAACTTGGAGAGACTTATTCAGTGCTACTACAAACTGGAAGATTTCGTTCAGCTGGCGGCAACCGTGGATCAGCTGCCGGACAAGAGTCCGATTTTGAAGACTGTGGCGCGGATGCTGGCTTCGGTGGGAATGTGCCCGCAGGCGGTTGCGGCTTACATCAAATACGGAGACGTAAAGTTAGCCGTGGATACGTGCGTGCGTCTGAATCACTGGGACCAAGCCGTCGACTTAGCGAAGACTTACAAGATGGCACAAATCGGCGAATTGCTGAGCAAGTACGCCAATCATCTGTTATCAAACGGCAAGCGTCTACAGGCGATCGAATTGTACAAGAAGGCCAATTATAATCTGGAAGCGGCTAAATTGTTGCTTCGCCTCGCCGAGGAGCAAGCCAGGTCCAAGTCGCATCCCCTGCGCGTGAAGAAGATATACGTTCTCGCGGCCCTGCTGATCGAGGACCACATCAACAGCGTTCCGGCGATAAAAGGCGGCCGCAGTAACGTCGTCATGGGTCTTTCTGAAAGCAACGAAGATACCAGGATCATAGAAAACGCCTGGCGGGGCGCCGAGGCGTATCACTTTCTTTTGCTCGCGCATAGACAGTTATACGACGGCAGTTTCGATGCCGCGATGAAGACCGCCCTGCGACTGAGAGATTACGAGGATATCCTGGAAGTAGAGGACATCTATTGTCTGTTGGCGCTATCGAGCGCCGTTAATCACGCGTTCGCCACCTGCTCGAAGGCCTTCATAAAATTGGAAGGACTCGAGACGATCTCGGAGGCCAAGAAAGAGGAATATGAGGAACTGGCGGTGGACATCTTCACGAAGCACACCCCGAAGGACTCCCGCAACAACAAGGCGGAATGCGTCAACTGCGAGACTCTGGTGCCCGACTGGTGTATCACGTGCCCGAATTGCTCGACAAGATTCCCGGCTTGCATCGTCTCGGGCAAACCGCTCATGGACCTCAGCATCGCGTGGATCTGCACCGTTTGCCGACATCACGTCGCAACGGAACGCGACGTTGTTAACATAAACGCCTGCCCCTTGTGTCACAGCACCGTCACGTATATGTAGGCTAAATCGAATAATTTCGCAATCCGTCCATTTTTTATTTGCCAATATTTTACACAGATAAACAGCGAGCTTTTGTATTTTGATAACTGTGCAATGAGAAGAAAACACAATTGGGACATTTCGGTTTTATTTCGAAAAACAACATTAAATTTATTCTATTTGTTGGCCTTTATAATCGGTATACGAATCGAGTATCAATTAATTATGAAAGATAATTTAAAATGAGTTAAATAATTAACAGAGTGCCGTTATTTTCCTGTTTTAATATTGAATAATATTGAATTAATCCTGGAACAGGAATTATTGAGCTCAATTTTAAAAGCACTTTTAAAAGCATGTGAATTTTTCCTTTTGTGCGCGCTGATATATTTTTTACAACTTCGGGTATAAATAGGATTTTCATCAGCTTTTAACGATGAGTATTCGTTTTATTTTTATACGCTTTATTTTTTCTGCATGTCGGTGATATCGTACTTGATATCGGATGCCAGATCGTATCAATCAGCAATAGGTTTTTATTGAAATAAAACAACACGCGGATCGATAGAAAACTCGGTACACCGTTTTACGTTAAAGCGAGTATCTCCCGACTCAGTGGCAAAATGCAATCTAACGAGAATCTAATTTCAACCGGTTTGCCTCGCATATGCATTACCGACATTGTGGCTGTGCGCGCCTGCTATTCCGTCCGGAACGTAATTAGCCTTTAACGGGTGCGATCTCGTATTAGTTTTGTCGTGCCTTCAAAGTTTATGCAAGTGCGAATACCATTGTCGCGTAGTTTTGATATCGCAATTATGCAGCCAGCGGTTTTTATTGTAGGCTTGATAATTGAATAACGCAGTTCTGCAATGCGGAACCAACTCCAAAACCTTTTATTCTGCTATAAGAGCAAATTTCGCGTAACAAAAGTAAAATTCTGCGCCAACGTTAAATATAATGAACTGTAATTCTCATCAAATACAATTTCATTGCGTTTTTAGAAAATTTTCTATCCACAATATAGAACAAAAATCAATATAATCAGAACTAAAACACACGGAAATGGCGCTTGATTCCTTATTGCATAACTGCATTCAATTGATATCTCGTCAGCGGGATCATATCGTTTTTGTATGATGTTATCTCTTCTTGTTAACAATGATATAATCAATTATTAATTATAAATTGATATAAAAATAATGATAAATTATATATTTATATAGAGATAAACAAAGAGATGTAATTATTATGACGCAGATATTCGATATCGAAGTAGAAACTCGTGGATCTCTGATGATTTCTTGCAAAATGTATTGTATTATAGAAATAGCGAATATATGATTGTTTACGTAATTTGATATAATATAATTTGATAACAATCTTATACAACAACATAAACGATTTCTTTCGTCTTTTAATATTTCGTGATGGAATTTTTATTTAAGTCTTGCTCCTAAACCGTCCACTATAAATTAGTTTAATCTATACTTATATTTTACTTGTAGATATATCTGAATAGTATTAAGCTATTGTTAAGAAAGGGAGAGAAAAGGAGAGAGAGAGAGAGAGAGAGAGAGAGAGAGAGAGAGAGAGAGAGAGAGAAAAGGAGAGAGAGAGAGAGAGAGAGAGAGGAGAGAAAAAGGGAAAGAAATAAAGAGGCAGCTACAGAGCAAGAATGCTTTTTCGTATATATATATATATATTTACAGGTACATCTCTTCATAATTATACATTTTGATTACAGAATATGCAATAAATTACGAAAAAAAAAAACTAGTCTTACTCTCTAATAAGATTATCATTACTCAATAAGGTATACTATAAAATTGGACTCGATCTTCGTGCGTATTGCGTATTTAACGATAAAATATCATCATATTGCCCGCGGATGTTTCAATACGTGTTTATATTATGTTACAATATTATACAGTTGTCTTTTCATATACGGACTATTCTCCAGAGTATACATAGATGTACACACACACATATATATGTACATAATATATATTTGTATATAACATTAGAAAAGTGATGAGAAGCAATACGTTACGAGTCACGTTAATACTAAGAAATCCTGCATAGATATATTTTTTTTTGTCAACAATTATTGCTGTTAACAAGTTTTTATTACATTTTGATTGCTATATGCGGGTTGTTAATTATTTACGACTACTTTTAGCATGAGATAAATTTTCTTAAAAGTTATCCAATCTCGTTATATCACGTGATTATTGACGATCTTAAGTAATTGCCCCAACATTTCATTGCTAATCACCGTTAAAGAAATTTAAGTGGAATATCAATATTATTTAAATGTATGTTGCAGATGAAAATAAATGATACGAAGGAAGAGTGCGAGCAGATACGCCGCGAGACACAAGAATCATTTCGTAAATTTCAGTAATCTGAAGAGAATAAAGCTGTGACGTTGGACCAACAGCTAAAAGAGCATCAGGCACGTTTGATCTTGGAAAGACACGTTACGGGATATAAAGAAACACTGAGGCTTCAATTGCAAAAGGAGCTAGAAGCACTAAAATCTAAGCAGCAAAACTTAATTGAAGAAAATAAGAAAGCTAGAGCCTAAAAGCACAAGAGTATGAGAAAGTTCGATTAAATAATGAAAATGACTTGAGTGATTTAAGGATCGTTGCGGATCAACGTCAGCAACAAATAACCGAATTATTAAACCAAGTCTCTCAATTAGAAACGTTAAAACTTCAATTGCAACAGTACGTTTACTATAGTTTCAATATTATATTTTATCAATATAATATCAAAAAGTTATTACATATTATAAAGATATAAAAAATAACTTAGCAAGTCGTATACACATAAAAGTGATAATTGGATTATTAATAACACAAGTCTTTCAAGCTGTCTATCATCTACAGATTCTTGGACAAATTTTGAGTTTAAAATTTGTTTAGTTACCATATTTTCATAACTTTGAAGATTTTATAACGTTAAATTTTAACCCTATTTAATGATTATTTTTAATTACTAAATATTCGTTTTGTTTTTACAGTAAAGAAGAATACATATTGTACATTACAATTATTTTATTTCAAATTGCATTTCAAAATATTTGTACTTATGTAAATTTATTTATTATATCTAATTGAATGCATGTGTTTATATGCTATTGCTATACCTATATACAATGCTTCCAAAATAGATTCAAAGAAATAAAATCATGTTTTACGTCATAATATGTATCGTAAAGTTGTTTAAAGAATATGACGTGTGTTTTATTTAGTCGAAACTAGAATAGATTCCTTATGTAAACGCTATAAGAAGGAAAGAACAATTATAAATATATTAATAATATAATTCTCTTAAGACGCGTTTTATTCGCGAAAGAAATTTAAGGCAAATGACGATTACACGATAGATCCTTCTCTCTTTTACAATTTAAATTAAACTTTAAACTTTAAATGACGCAGATTAAAACATTTATCAACCTAGCTCATTATATTCAATGTGTTACAGACGGTCGATAATATATCGCGCGACGTTATCGACGTTACCCGTTCGATCGATACATTCTCGCCGTTGGCAGCACTGGCGCGCCACTAGCGGGGTGGCCGGGTGCCGGCACTGGCCGTTTTCAAACCTGTTACCGTCCCGCCGTTCCGGCGCAGGCGCGCCGCGCGCCATTCGTCACCGCTCCGGCCGCCGCGCCGGCCGCGCGCCGCGCACATTTCGCTTCACGCTTACAGCCTATAACAGTCAGTGCGTCTCGCGCCGACGAAAAGGTCGGTTCTCGTTTCGGAGTGTCTCGCGATACATATCCACAGCTCGACGATTCCCTCGTTCGACTCGGAGATCCACGGCACGAGGAATACCTCCCGCCCGGTTGGTTCATCGTCCCGACGACAATTCCCTCGCTCGCGATCGCGAGGGGAAAAACGCGGGCGCGCGCGCGGATGCGTAAGTACGCGAATGCTCGAGCCGCGCAAAAGTGTCATCGTTGCGTCCGTTTCGCCGCCGGCAACGACCGTAAGTACGCCGTCGTCGCGAGTAGCAGTGCTCGAAGGATCGTAGCGGGTGCTCCGTCTTCCTTTCTCCGCCCCTCCCCCCCTCTCCCCGCCGTCGATCGCGCGTTTCGCTCCGCTCTGTTCCCGCTCTTACGCGCGTCTCCGTTTCCGCGCGCGGAAGGTGGACGACACGACGCCGGCGCCGCGAGAATGACGAGTACCATGACGACTCTGTGGATTGTCGCCGTCGCGACGGCCGTCCTCGCGACGACGACGACGACGACGGTGAACGCCGCCGGGCTCAAGTGCGACAGTGTCAGGCCGATCTTCGAGGCGCAGGGCTTCCCGCTCAGCGACATCCCCAAGGAGGCCATCTCATGTGAGTTAACATTTTCTAAAGTTTCATGTACAAAGTAATCGCAATCGCAAAATTCTCCGCGCGATCGTGTTCGTATATATGTATATCCTTCGATCGCGTGAACTGCGGCGCGCTTCCCTCTCCATATTGTAGCAAGTGGCATTGAAGCAATTTGAACGGGGGGGAAAGAACTCGGCGAAGAGTTTCAAACTCTTTCGTCTCGATAAGAAACGATCGCGTTCGCGATCCCGATCGTCACGTGGAAGCTGCGCCATTTAGCGCTTAACGTGCTCCGATATACGAACGAGAGAGACGCGCTTACAATTAGAGGAGCGATCGAGCGTCGAGCGAGCTCTTGATATCCGCAGTTAACGAATTCACGTCAATCTCAATTCACCCCGTCCCCCCCCCCCCGGGGGACGAGATCGTATTTTACGTATTAACTCTTTAACGCGCTTAACTCTTTCGACGACACGTTATGCAGACGTTCTTATACGCTCGGATGGATACGGGGCTTGATTTATCGGCGCGGATCTTATCGTTGTTAGGTCACATTATCTCGTTATCGGCGGGCCCGGGCCGTCTCTGATGATCTTTCCGTTTCGCGATCGGGCGATTGAGCGAGACGCGTCAAGTAGCGTCGGGTTTTCGAGTCGCCGCCGCCGGTTGGCGAATAATTGAATTGACGCCGTTAGATTATATTAGAGCGGTCGTCTCTTGGCGATGTCGGGGAGAAGATTTACCTGCAAAATTCAAGCGGAGGGAAACGCGTATATATATATACTTACTCGCGGAATTCCGGCGGAGTTTCTTTATCGCGCGGCGGGGCGACGAAAATACGGTGTAACGCGGAGCAGACGCGTTATAACCGTGGAAATCGCGCCGAGCTCGTAATATGATATACACGACGCGCCCTTGCAATTCGTTATCCCGCAAAAATAACCGAGGCGGGTACGTAGAGCGGCCCCGCGTCGCGCGGGGGAGAGAGGGAAAAAAAGAGAGTCGCGGCGAGACTGCTTTTAAGAGACTTCCCAGAATCCGGTTCGCGCGCGAGCGCCAAGGGTTTTCTGACGAGGCTCTTTTTCCCCGCGCTCTCTCTCTCTTTCTCTCTCTCTCTCTCTCCTCTCTCTCTCTTTCCTCTCTCTCTCTCTCTTTCTCTCTCTCTCTCTTTCTCTCTCTCTCTCTCTTTCTCTCTCTCTCTCTCTTCCGTTGATCGGAGCGAGATCGATTCGCTCTTCCTCGATTCGTCCCCGAAAATTCGATTTTAATTGCGAGGTCGGCGCGCGTCGCTCGCTGATCAGGACATCAAAGTTGAATTTATTCACCGGAACGCGAACGGGTCTCTCTGAGCCTCGCTCGCGAACATATTCGTCTGCCGTCCGTCGAACGGGTTTGGCCTTTCGGCGACTCTGTGAGATCCCCGGCCGAGTGATTGGCCGATCGCAAGGAAAATACCGAATCGCTTTGACTCGATCTCTTTCTTTTGCCGCATTTTTTAAGGATAATCTTTGAGGATAATCCACAAGTCTCGGGATGCCGATTCTATGGATTTTTCTCTTCTTATAACAATAATGTGTGCAAATTGCAATGCTCTGACTGACAATGAATAGCCAAACGGAAAACCATAAATCGCATTAGCGATTATAACAATGGAATTATAACCGTATATGAAAATGGAATGTCTCAAAATTAATTCGACTTTTCGATGACAAATCTCTAGCAGAGATTGTTAAGTTACATTTTCCGAAAATGACAAAAAGAATTGAAGCGATTGTTGAATTCAAAGTCCTATGCTTTGGAAGATTAAGTGGATTATTATGTACGCAATTATTTGAGTTATAGTACAACGGGATACACCGAATAAGTATAAGCACGTGTTTCGCGACATTTCGAAAAGATGGACAAATCCTGTACGCTTGTTACGTCGAGTTTCGCGAACGACGGTTGCAATTACGCCTTACAAACGCGATTCAATCGAAGGAAATTTACTAGGGACCGCATATCGTGCGTTATCGGGAGGATAGACATCAGATAGATAATGATAGGCTACTATTGGTTGGTCGGTCGGTAATTACGGCATGTGTAGGCTATTGAACGTTGCCTTCGATGCAGCGCACCCCTCGTTTTTTTTTTTTCGTTTTTTTTTTCGGAGTCGGCAATTATCGAGCGCCAGCTGTTGCGCCGTTGAACAATTTTTTTCAATGAAGGATTTTAAACACGGTCTATGAAAAGACGATTAGCGTTAGGTGGTTTATACAGCCGTAACGAAGCGAGGAAGATATCCCCGAAAATATTTTTCTGTATAATTGTCTCATCGTATGAAAGGGCTTCCTTCGCTTCCTTTGAACTTTCGAGCACGAAATTGATCTCTCGACAAGTTATCACACGCGTCGAGCTATATCCGCTGTATCGTAAATTGTAAATAACAGATGCATTTTGCATAATTACGCGAAGTAAACGAAAAATAGGAAATTTAAATATCGCATCCTTTGGTCGTGAAATAATTGAATACGTGGAAATTATTTAAAGCTTGGAAATCTTTAGATAAACTGTGCTATTATATGATTGGATGATACAATTATATTGTATATTTGTGTGTCATCACGGAATGTTGCTATAATTTCGGAGCAGCGCTGCTCGTTTAATTTGCGTCGTTTTTCGTCTCGTCGATATTCGGGAACCTTGACGAATTCTTGACGTGATTTAAAATGCCGGGCTTTTGCCGCGAAGAAGAACGAATTACTTTAAAGAGAAGGAAATGTATTGTGTAGGGGTCGATGCGTTAGGACATAAAAGTTGCGGCAAAATCAAGCAGAACTCCGAAGACGCGCCATTTAGCAAAGCTCTTTCTTTCGCCAACTTTACTTTTCACTTTCGCGTCCACATTTTTTCGGGGTTTCCACCTCAAAGCTTACGTTTTCAACTTATTTACTTCCCACCACGTAATGCTAACGAATAAAGTTTTCTGTATCATCTACGATTTCTGCGATCACCGAGTCGCGACCTTTCCTTCAATTCGTATAAAATCTTTCGAATGCTATTTTTGGCATTTTTCAGTAAATTGTTTACGAATATTCTTCCAAGTTTTAGGTAACAAATCGCATTAATTTTATTGTAAAATTTTAGTCCCTTTTTTATTATTTATATCTTGTAAACGTCTTTAAAAATTTGTGAGTTCTTTGTCGAAGAGGTTCAACCGTTGTTCTTTGTAATAATGTCCGCGCGTCAATGAAGAATTGAAATAAAATGAAACGTTACTCCTGTTCGCTTTTTATATCATGCAAAATAATCGTTGGGGCGAGAATGACGCGAAAGGTGGGAGAGGAGGCACCGGCGTGTATTAAAGCGTCATAATCATAAATTCCAACAATCCGCGTGGAATCGCAATTTATTTCGCGAACTTCGGCGAGCTGATTTGCGAGGACCGCGACGTGACCGCCGTTGGATTTATGGCCGATGAATTATGCGCTTTGTTCGTTTAGGGATGGAGAGAACTTCTCCAATGGAGTCCGAGGCGGCCAAGAGAAATGAATAAAATTCCAAAGGACATTCTTGCGCTAAAAATCGACGACGCCGCGGCCGTGATTACGTTTCCTTGTGCTCGTTGATGTATGATTCCCTCCCGACGTATCTCAGATTCTCTCGCGACAATGGCCACGTAATTGCTTATTAGTTACTTGAACGTTCTCGATTATTGAATCGCAAATCAAGATTCTGTCAAAGTAAGGTCCATTTGGAATTATCTGAAGAACAGCCTCTTGTCACTTATCATATCATTGACACACATTTTTTTATCTTTAAATAACCAAGACTTATTTTTGTCCAACCAATAACTTGGTTAAGAGACGACAATAGGTGTATTATTAAAACTTTGACGAGAAAAATTTTGAGTTAGAAAACCATGGTGAGAAATTAATTTATTTTTGGAGCTTGGTGCGACTTTTGTTAAATATGTTGGTATTAAATCCAATCTGTTCTCTATATACAATATTCAACGTCGCCGGTGTGAATAGCGAGATCGTTTTCCGCTGCGTTTAACGCGTTGATCGACTACGGGACGGACGGTACAAAAAAAAAAGCGAAACAATAGTGTTAACTCCGTACTACATCCCTCTCGCGACTTCATTAGCACGTTTTGTGTACGGCGAATTGGTTTTAATTTATGGACCTTTGGAGCTCGCGGAGAGGTGTTAATGGCGGCGGCCAATGACAAGCCGCTCTCGGCTTTTATGTATGTGTACCCGCTCTGTCCACCGGGCGGTGCACAGTGGAAAATCTCCGTGTTTGCGAAGGCGCGCGCGTATTCGCGTCGCGCTACCCGCAAAATCCGCGACTCCGCTATCTGCGTCGCAATCAAACACGTTTATCAGCCCCGAGAGAATATGCCAAGCGTATATGCTCGCACGAGCGCAAGATAAGCGTTTACGCATCGCATTACTGCACACCGCGATATCGCGCAGTCCTAGGTCGGCAAAAACTTTTTTTACGCGGTCGCACATGCAATATAAGCATCGTATTTAATTCTACATATTAGTTTCGGGATTATTATGCAGTCGTTTCATTTGGTTTTGAAATCGGAAAAGCTTATCACCAAAGAAAAGTCTATCTCACGATTTAATATCTCAATATTAAAGCGCTGATACGAGGTCCACGAACGTTAAGGCACTTACGACGCCCAAATGTGCTTGATTTACGTTATTAATACGATAACTTTGTAAACGCGGCTAATTTGTCGTATGCCCGCCGCGCCTTTCTCAGATTCGCTACCGTGAGAGACCGTCGTGTGCCGAGTGATTTATCTTCGTTATCATTCTGACTGCGTTACACAGATACGGGCGCGTTTATCGGTGAGATGAAAGCAAAAGCAGCGTGTGGGTCCCATTTTGGATTTCGCGAGGGCGAAAAAGCAGCGGCGAGAGAGGGCGAGGCGAGACACGGAGACAATCTGGGGAAGGAAAAAAGCGCCAAGGCGTCCGTTCTATGTTTTATCGCGACAACTGTACCACACGTGCGGGCACACGCGTCCTCGTGTCACGTTGATACCTCAGGACCGTATAGTCTTTTTGTCCGATGAACGATGAAATAAAAGGTTTACCAATCTCGCGATTCGCGTCAATCGCTTCGTGTCTTGACAACGCATATTTCACGGGAAATCTTCTAGACTTCGCGTCAAGATTTAGATATAATTAACAGAAAAAAAACTTGTGAACTAATAAATCTAAATTTAATAGATTGCTCTAAATTTGATACAGAACATTTATGGCGCTTGTAAACGTAACAATTACGTTAATGTTTTATGATGTATATATTGTATATAGAAGACGCTCTATACACATACACTGCAATTTTGCACATATAAAAGATATCGTATATGTTTGATTATCATAGAAATTACATTTACGGCACTGTTTGGGTGAATATTCGCAGGGTTCGCTAAAGCTACGCGACGCGGGATAATTAATGCGTTTCTCTCTTCTTTTTCTCCCCCTACCCTTCGTTCTCTCATCCCACGACTTATTATTCGCGAACTACCTACGAGTGGTCGGTAATTAATACTTCAGTTAGTGCGGCAAGCTTGTTTGGCAATTAGTATTATTCTGTTAACATCGTGTTTTATTCCTTTTTTTATTAACACGCTTGCAGTTTATCGCATTTGAAATAAATTATTGTTAGAAATTCCGTAAAAAATAATAATTTGAAGCTTTTTATATGCCTGAGTGCACTAAGGTATGAAAAGTTTTTTAATAAACGCACAATATTCTTAAATCTCTTTCTATCTCAAGTTATAACACAAAGACATACAAAGCCTTCTATAAACTTTACAACTTATTTTTAATTAAAAAAAGAAAATAAAGATACCAGAAATTATCAGAAAATTTTAATTAATATTTATAATTTATTATAATACTCATTTTTACTTTGTATTTGTGTATGTATTATGTATATGTATTTACTTATTTATTATATTTATGACTTCTCTCTCTTGGCTAATGAGAACTATAGTTTTATCAAATCATCATGTTATACATTCTTGTTGTAATTGGATAACAAAATTTCTGGCTACTTAAGAGAATTCCGGTTGACGGTTTGCAAGCATGTTGATGCGACCAGACACGTCTTGCATCGCGACAGCCATTAAAACTAATCCGGACCAATCATTCTCTGTTTAACCTTGCCCATCATTCTCGAAGCTCCGCGGTCCAACGATATTCGTACCCCCATGCTAAATGCAAGGCGACGCATTAACGCGATCGTAAAAACTGTGTTTGACATGTAGTTAATACGTCGCGCGTCCGGTGGTCCACAGAAGCGAACGGTGTCGGAAAGCTTTTACGATCCGATAGATTCGTTCCCAAGGCCTCGCTTCCGGGAGAGATCAATTTTTTCTTCGCCAAGGATATTGACAAAATTAAGTTCTCTATTTGCAGAAATAGGTGTGTGTTACGCAACAATAATTAACCGTAGATTGTTGAGAAAATCTAACGTGGAGTACTTTGTAAAGGAAACGAAGGTCTGATTAATTGTATTTCGTAACGTCTTTCTCACGATATTAACGTCAGAACAATAATTAATCATTCAATGGGTGCAGGAATTAAAAATTGTAGTCGATATTATTTTATATTATTTTTTTTGTATTCAAGAATTATTAATTCGATGACATTCCCATAAACGCATTTTTTAATTATTAATTCGTACAATAATATTGTTACAAAAGTGCAAGTAATCAGACGCTTTGCACATAATTACATACGTAATAAAGTCCCTCCGGTTTTTACTTGTTTTCTCCATTTTCCCCCGTATCCAGAATTCTTTTCCGACAAAGCATTTGACACATAGCCGACAGAGTTTTTCCAAAAGGAAAGCGCTGTCATTGCTCGATCGCGCGCGCGTTTCACTCGTTATACATTATATTAGGCACGCCGTCCAATTTATTCCGTTGTCTCTTAAAAAACCGAACCCTCGGAATGTTCCTTATTCATTCATTCATTTGTTCGTTCATTTTCGAACGTGTTCGAACGTGCAGCTCTTTCCGATTTTTCTCCTCGTTCTCGTCCTTTCATTTGCTTGAAAGAAAATTAATTGACAATGGAGCAACTTAAACGCGCAAGAATGTGGAAAAGAGAAAATGAAGAGAAACGTCGTTTACACGGTATGCAAAACAAGTGTATGAACACCACTCGCTCGCTCCTCTTCTTTCTCGATGTTTAGTCGCTTTCCCATTCGAGAGAGAGAGAGAGAGAGAGAGAGAGAGAGAGAGAGAGAGAGAGAGAGAGAGAGAGAGAGAGAGAGAGAGAGAGAGAGAGAGAGAGAGAGAGAGGCGTGCGCAAGATGACTCAACAAATAATATCATCACTGGGCATTGTGGCGTTTTTCTTCTCTTCCCTTCCTTTTTTTTCCCTTCGTGTTGGTCTCGATCAGGTATATCCCCGCGGTCAGAAGACATGGTCCGTGATACTTTTATCCTCGACCACCCTTAAGTCTACCTGCCTGCTCCTCCTTTTCCTTTGCGAGTTTTTTCCTGTTGAGCGAACGGTATATGGTATAATGAAACAGGCTTACTCGTTATACTTCCTGCAACGTTCTCCGTCTGTCTCGGGGCGTTAAAGACGCCGCGTTCGAATCTCCTTTACTTTAATCATCCCTCGGGTTTCTTTGCGCTTTCTCGAGAGGGTGAGCGGGCGCTCTCGGATTAACATATTTATCGACCGACGGCGGCGCCGTTGAATTTCATGAAATCGTGTCAGTGTCATTTCTTGTCGCGTCTGGCCAGCGAATATTGTTATAGCTCACAGATCTGTGATTCTCAGAGATATATGCTTTGTTTCTTTATTATTTATCTTGTCGAATATTCTTGAACGTACGCTTATTTCCTTTGAAATGTATTGGAAGTGCAAAATGAACAATCGATCGTCACGTTTCCTTTTACGAGTCGTAATATCGCGAAGATGACCCATGCACATATCATTGGGATATTGTTGAACACATTGCTGTAAGTAATTATGAGAATGGCATTGAAGAAAGCATTCTAAAATTATACCGTGCACTGACAATTAATGTCGTTAATTATATCCTCAATCGACGATGAATACTCATTTTTTAAATAATGGAGTAGATAAAAAAAATCACATCCCTGAGAACCGCTTAAATTCCTTTCAAGTTAACAAATTGCTTGTAAAGCAGATCAATTATGAAGCAAATTATTGATAACTAAAAGTACCAATTAAAGTTTTTAATTACTATAATATATGGTAATGCGTTGTGATTTATACGAATAAAAGTTTAGCATACACAGTTGAATCCAGAATAAAAACCGGTTATCTGATCTTGCAAAGACATGTTATCGCTTTCAAAGAAAAACGTGATACTAATACGGTTAACGAGCCAATATTCTGCGAATTGATTTATGAATAGCGTTATCGATACCAGAGTAGATAAATATTATGCCTTGAGATTACGGACTTAGAAAGCAGTGTGTGTCGATTAATCGCTTGAACGTGAATTGATTTTAAACGGCTCGCTCCGATCGAGGCATTAAGTACGTTTTTATCGATATAATAGGTCCATTTACAGAACCGAGATAAACTTGGTACCGATAATAATTCGTGCTAAAAGATAGACCACATATATGTATATGTCTTCGTATCATACTGTGCGGTATTTTCTGCGGTACACTGTGAAGTCTATTCACCTGTCAGCGATATAATGGACACTGCTCAGCACGCTGGAAACAAATGATCAAAATTTAGTGAAAGCTCGAGGACCCTTAATGATGCTGTTCACGCTATGGTGCACGTTTACATGTCGCCGAGCGAAAGAGTAACAAATTGCTGCAGGCGTTGAAAATTTCGTGGACGGCCCATCAGGTATTCCCCAGTGACGTTTACAAGTGCTTGTGTTTACACATGCCTAATGCAATTTTTGAGACCTTTGAAAACATAAAGATCGAACATAAAGCATTCAGATGTACAATATCTACCTGGTCAATACCTGTACGATATACTGCAATAGTTCAAACATTTTCAAAAATTTATCTTTTGGAAAAATCTTGAATTACAATTGAATTGCTGCGTTTGAATGTCTCTCAATGATTAACCAGAGATCAAAGTGTCCTCATTTATCTTCTTATTCTTAAATGACGTCGTAAATTCAAGGAGAGAAAAAGTAAGAAAAAGAAACCATTGTTATATACGGAATTTCGCTCGTTCGCTACAGTCGCTTTCCTTAAAAAATCGCGTCTTTCCCTTGCGCGATTGCGAGAAGGGGACCAGGGGCGAACGGTGATGGATCGGTCTCCGAATGGAAAAGAGATTTAAGCACGAGCGACTGCCACGGACAGGAAGTTATGGGCAATCGGATACGTTTTCTTGGGTAGGCTTTCGATCGTGTCGTCGTGCGCGCGCACACCAGCGAGGAATGCAGAATGCAGCCTTTTCACGGAGAGATATCCAGGCCGTGGCAGAATGCAAGCCGGCCGGAGCAGCGGCGGGCTTAATGGTCGCTGTTATAAGTTATAACTTTTAAATAACCAGCACCGGCGAGGAGGTGCCCTCCCCGGCCCGACCCGGCACTGGGAAACCAGCTCACCTTGCTTCACCCGATGAGTTTCGCTCCGTGTAGCAGTCCTATACGACTGTCCGCTTTACACACGTACATATACACGTGATACGCCTGTGCCTCGAATGCGTAACGACGTTATAACGTTGAGAGATTTCGCGGACGCGACGTATACAACACCGAGTACACCGCCTTGCACCCGCGTTTGCTAGCCGGTCCCGTTCGGGGCATGGCTCCTACCGTTGGTTGTATTAATTACCGTAGTTGGTTGACGGAGTTACATTACGGTCGCCGTAATGCTCTCGTCGGTGACGTTGTGAATGCAAAGTCCAGAGAGTGCGTAATACAGATTAATTAAATTGTATTTGAAACCGCTATTATCATATAAATCTGGGAAACTTTGTGTAAATTCGACCCAAATTGCTCGTAAATAACAAACACTTAAGTATAAGCTACAGAAATGAAAGGCAATAATCCTTTTTATGAATCTTCAAAAACGAAGATATACATGTCACTGACAATGAGATACTTGAGACCTTCGCATAAGAGAAAACAAATTCCAGGATGTTTTTTGTCAGCGCTTTTATTGATTGCTACAAATTAATATAATTACATTAAAAATTAGTAAAAAAAATTTCTCTTTTTTCACATAAATAATGAAAGTTACATTGCAAGTTACGTAGAAAAAAAGGATTAGGGGTGTTTCCACATTCACCGTGTATTATATATATAGCGAGTATTGCATATCATCTGTATGTGTATGTAATAGCCGTCGTTAATATCTGAGAATCTAGTTACAATATTACCTTGTTCATTTTCTGGCATATGCAATTTACAAATACCGATCGAGATACGATACTGCTCCGGTAATGAGATGTCGTTTAGTATAATTCCTGTGTGAAGTACGTAGATTGGGACGCTTCTTGTACGTCGATATGATAACCTCGCGGTTAGTTATAGTTGTCGATTTGTACTCGGTATTTTCTGGAGGAACTCGGCCTGCGATATATGCACGCCAACCTGATTGCAGTGTCAGATAGGATCCTTTAATAAGATTCATCTCTAGGCTGGCGACAGTCCGACGACAGGTTTCGCAGAATAATCACATCGTGTCCGCGACGTCATGTACAGTGAAGCTCGTAATTTCATTCAGTAGGTACTTAGAAAATGCAAGTTTTTGACAGAGTCAGATCTTTATCTGATGCGCAAGATTGTTCGGCCAAATTATTCTGCTAAAATAATTTTAGCGGTTTTTATATTAAAATATAAAAACTTAAACATTTTTTACTGCAAGACAATAACATTATTATACACGTACCAGATATATATTAATACATTACAATACGTCATAAATATTTGATAATCTCAAAATATTTAGCAATCAACTTTTCAGTCATATTCGCAATCACTTATTCGATGCCGATTTTTTAAAATTTAAAATAAACAGGCAAAATTTTATTCAGTTTCGTTTAATAATAGTTTTTTATTACAACATGAAATTATTTAAGTGTTATTATTAATTTTTAATAAATGTGAACCCTAACTTTCTCGATATATAATAACCTATAAAGCCATCTTTTAACAATTGTTTTACGAGATAAATATAACAGCTTTTTGAGAATAGTTTTTACTTCGAGGCAAATACCTGACGAATAGGTACTGGCGCGTTTCAAAATGCAATCTGAATGTTTAACATTTTATCTCCGAGATAAATGCATCGTTGCCAGTCCTACAGCACAACCGTCAAGTAGAATTACGAACACGCGCGCATTTTTCATCGTGCTCTCGCGTGGAGGTTTGCAGGACGTACATAAATAAAATTCAGGGGGAATTATATGAGCCTACTCGTCTTTATTTATCTATTTATCCCCGGACGTACATAAATATGGTGGGTAAACCGGGTAGGGTTTGTCGACCCTGTGATTGATGGGAAACGCTATTTTTACTCGGTATACGCTACGTATCGTGAAAAGGAGAGGGGAAAAAAGCGGGGATAAGAAACGAGGTGGAGAAGACACTCGCCGGTTCTCGGTTCGGTCGTCCGCAAGGCGCCCTCAGCTTTGGCAACGAGCGAGACAGAAGGGAAAGGGAGAGACTTTTTCGGAGTGATTTATCTTGATTTTATTTTTATTGTGCCCGGCCACGCGAAGGTGACGATTTATCGATATTTCTTTGAGGCGCCCCTCGTGATGCATCTCCGATATAACAACAAACGTTACGTGCCGCGTTCGTTCTAGTTTTTGATGCGTTTCACGGCGCGACGAGCAATTGTTTGACGACAATACACGAGAGATATCATCGTCGGTGCTCTGAGTGCTCTGACAGAAGTCATTTCACTCTGAAACTGTGACGAAATCGAATCTGTCTCTGCCTTTCCGGCAAATGTGTTCCGCGGGAGGCAAAAATTCGCGGAATTCGCGAGTTTGAACGGGTAATAGTAATTTATGGCGATTGATAAACGTCAACGACTAATTGAACTTTTCGTCGACAAGTTACCGCTTTGTGAATTCGAGCACGTTCCAATTTGAACGCATTCCCGTTTTGATCTTTCGCGGACCGGGGCTTTTTTTCACGCGAGGATATGCCGAAACAATTATCTCGCGCCCCTCGCGGTCGCGAATCCAATTTTTCGTCGTGATATCTTCTCTATGCTGATAGCATGTAAAATCCGCGCGACTGGTTCGTTATATTTCAAATATGTAGGTGGATGTCGAAAATTATTCATGTTTCGTTCCAACCACGGCGGTAACTCTAAATAATTAGCGGTAAATTGTGGGTTTTGTTTTTTTTTTGCTTATTGACTGCTTAATGTATCCTTCCGTCAAGCACGAAATTACACAAAATATGCTGCGCATATTTCAAAGTCTGTCAATAAAATTGATTAAATAAATCGAAATAAAACGCACGATAAGTATTTTGCGTTTACGTTTGTTAAAAATAGTGAGAAATTATTGCATTCTTAAAGCTTTTTAGGGAGGCAATTGCACGACGGTTGTATCCCCCGTTAAATTGGGAGATTATCAATCGCTACGCGCATTTGTATTTATATCAATAAATTATTAATAATTAAAGAGGAAACATAAATTAATTAGATAATTGTTAATATTATGTTAATATTATGCAAATAAAATAAATATTTACACGCGCTTATATTAATTTTCCTGTTTGTAATATTAATTAAATATGATGTAAAGATGAGTTTTTCGTCCATCATCATGGGAGAAAGGGGGCTTTGAAATGCTCGGTTAGACTACATAGGTAAATGTCTGCAGAGAGTAGAGATAAATTATAGAAACAGGAAGCTGAAGAAGACTGCCGGCAAGCTGTTGCACTCACAATGTAACCCCCATACTCCCTTCCGGCTTCATATTTATACTTCAATATGGCTCTGAGTACTTTTACCTTCTCGTATCTACCCTTTGCGATTAAACATTTAATATTTAATATCCGTATTGTGCTTAACTGCAACGGTGAAAAATTGCAAACTTTTATGTACGAAGTTTTATAAAGCGTATTCTCCTAAAGCGACAAGACAAGTGTTATAATTATTATTACGATAAAATATTTGTGTCGCATTTATGCCCGTTTTCACCAACGTCGTTTAACTTGAACCTTAGTTCAATTCACTCTTTGTTTGTTTCTAAGGAAGACTGTTAGAAAGAAACAAAGAGTGAATTGAACTAAGGTTCAAGTTAAACGACGTTGGTGAAAAAGAGCATTAGTCGTGAAAATAGAAATCAAATATTTTCAGCTAATACGTACATCTTTGCATAACGGGATCGGGTTAACAGAAACACCTGAACTAATTATTGGAATGTAATAATCGCAATAAACGAGCAAAAACGTGAGACACAAACAATTTTTTTCATTGCGTAAAGATATTCTGGCACATATCAATTTTCCAAAAGTTCGAACTTCAAGGAAACTAAGAAACATCAAGGAAAGTCCTCGCAAAGATCTCTCAATTTAACGGGATACGACGACAACCGTCGTGCAATCGCCTCCCTAAATAGACGGGGAACGCAAGATGAGGGCCGTGGAGTGAACGGACATTTCACAGTATTCTAAATCTTTCGAGTTTGTCACGAGAGAAGCGAGCCTCCTCCCCTCCCCCTCCCGCTGCCATACGTCGCGATCTCACTTTGTCCATCATGCGTTGAAGCGCTTTTCAAGTTACACTATAACTGCGCCACTTCGCGACGAGGGTTTCGAGACGGCTTGTGCCTCGTCACAGGGGCGCTCGCCTTCCGTTACCTGACACTACCCGTCACCGGAGAGAGTTGCCCGGGCACCGAAATAGGGGGAGGAGGGTCGGCCCAGGTCTCGCCCCCCTCGACGTTAACGTTACGCCGCTATCGCGGTCTTTCTGACAGCGGCATCTGCGCTCGCCGACGACTTCGTCGTCGGCCTATCGAGGCCCCTCGTAACTCCCTCTTCATAACGTCGTATCACTGCGCGCGAGTCGCTACGCAAGTTTGCCATAAATGTGTTAAAGGATAACGTCTTCTTCTCTGTGTGTGCCGCGTTTCGCCCTCCTCTCCACCACGGAAACTCGCTAAAAGCTGACGGAAGATGAGGGTTTATTGTCGCGACGAGAGTATTCTGAAAATGAGATTTCGCCGTTACGCACCAAACTCGCGGGAGAATTGCACGCTAATCGTCCGGTTGACTGCCATTAGTTTGGACGAAAACTAAAAAACAATATTGTCGATGCATATCTTTCTATTTTTAGAATAATTTGATATTTTAGTGTTTTGATTACGAAACAGTTTCAATTCATGAAATGAAAATGACTACGCAGTACAGTGCTCTCAAATTCTTCGATATAGCACACGCGGGATATTTTGCTAATAGATATTCTTAACAATATGCAGATATTTGCGAAATGATGGAACTATGCTCCATTATTGTGACAAGATTTTTAGGCGTGCTATACATATAGCCAATTCAAAGCAAACAGTTCAATTAAGTCGGGCCAAAGCGAGTTTGCATGCATGATATCGCACGAGTTTCCCCAATAGAGATCGCATGAGTGCTTCTAGTGGAAATTGGGCGTACTATACGGTTCTAAGCCCCTAAGCCTTCGGTTAGAAAGGCAGGCAAAGGATGAATGCCAGGTTCTCTTACACAGAGCAGGTATATATTCACATATAATACGAAAGCGATGCCTGATCCGGGTCGGGGATTAGCCGGCTCATGATCCGGCAAATTAGTCTCCTTAGTCTGACAGCCAACTGTCTTATTTAGTAAGAACGATTTTGGATGCTCATCTCGCGGAGTATAATAAAAATATTCGAGCCTTTTAACAAGAATACGTGTCAAGTAGAATTGACAGACTGTCACATTTTTCCTTTTTTTATGTAATTTTGTGATATACGCGACTTGCGAATTATTTAGAGAGATAATATAATGATTTTAAATAAATTATTAATGAATTAGGATATTACAATATATACAATTGCGATGTTCGGTTGGTACGATGTATTTCTCTCTTATACTTCTCATCTACAATGGATACAAAATAATAGCACGAAGAAGCTCGTCAAGTTTATGAAAAGAGACTTACGTGGTGATACTACGAAATGCGAATTTCTCAAAAGAAATATCTTTTCCTACGTTATATACACGTGGTAATGCATGCGGGGGAAATACGGGGGGAATGTCGTAAAAGTTAAAATTATGTCGGCTGCCGTGCGTATATAAACGAAGAGAGATGATACCTTAGGTGCGTGTAAATACTCGACACGACAGGGTCGTCTGTGCTCTATATAGTCCACCGAGGCTTGAAGAATTCGCGAAAGAATCTCGCCGGGGGAGCATAAAATTCAAAGTTAGTGTCGTGCTAAAAAATGCCAGGAAAAAGATGAATAAAGCTAGAAACATTCGAGGTTTTCGATCGAGATTTATAACTTCAACTTTCGATCGGTTTAGAACTGCGAGGCAAGAAAAAATTATATATTTCCTTCCGTCTGTAATTTTATACGAAATCGGGAGGAAGATCGACACACGCACGCTTAATTTACCGTAATAGCAAAAACAATTTTGATTGTTAAAACAATCATTTTTATCCCAATCGTCGTATATATGTTTGATATCAATCATGTCCGCGCAGCCAAGCCTTTCTTTACGACGCGAGTGCGCGAAACACATGTTTTATGACGCGCGCAAAACGATGCGGGATAGGGCGAGAAAACGTGCTTGAAAGTTTATTGACCTTCATCCCTTTCGCACACAGCCCTCCCGCCGCGCCGCGCCGGTCCCTTTTGCGCGCCCCACCGTCGAATCTACCTTCCTACCGTCGAAATGACGCCCGACGGAACTTGCTTTACACACGATGCACGTATAGACGGTATCGGAAAAAAACGTGCTCGGGATTACACGGGAGGGCTCAAGTCGGCGGCGTCGGTAAACAGAGAGTTTTATCACGGACGGGTACTTTCCCTGGAAAATTGCCCCACCAATTTGATAGCGACCCGAGAGTCTCGTTACTCGCGCGAGCGCACTCCCCGTACTCGGGGTACGCGAGCAAACAGGAAAAATGTCCTGCTTGCGAGAAGACCCGTTTCCAGACTATTTCCGCCTTAAATTTTTTCGATCGAGTCGCCGGTCGAGGTCGTCGAAGACGGAATGAGAAAATCGTGCCACGTATTATTTCGTCCGAATATCGCGATGTATCAAGAAAACCTTATTTGTTATTCATCAGCTTATCCTTTTTTTCCGCACAGCGTAATTGCAGTATCTCACCAGTTAGAATTCTTGGATAATTTCGCAACTGGAAATATTTCTATTTAACTACCACATAAATTTACCTAACTCTTGCATCGAGTTCTTTGCGTGTAACGATGGCAGAATTTATACAGTAATTAAATAGAATGAATTCCCTTGTGTTTTTAATTAAGAAGATATAAAACGCGATATCACACGCGTTTCTCTTTCTCGGAAAAAACCACCTTCGTTGACTGTTCACATCCGGAGCCGCCAACGTCGCGATATCAAATGACACATTTCGATAAGAACGCGAGTCAAACGACAGGGCGGTGCATCGGTTGACCCGCGGAGAAAATATTGCAGAAATTATTATCTATATAAAATACGCAGCGAATAAACATAAATCGTGTGTGAAATGCAAATATTGTGGACGAGATATCGGCCGCGGGATGATAAAATCCGTGCTATTTTTGACGACGAGTAACCGAAGACGCGTCTGCGAAAACGTAATTTAATTCTCGCAAATTAGAAGACATTCTTTTCCTTTTTTCGCGACATATATTTTTTTATCTTAAAGATATTGGAGGGAAACCGGACTCCATTTCTCTGGGCGTGTCTTTGGTTCGATTAATGGATACATTTTGTCGCGACAACTACCTACTTGCGGCTTTCCCGAACGTCGGGGCGTTTTGCTCTCCAAAATCCTGTAGCAACGAATAAACAAAGTCGTTAAACTCGACGTGCATTTGCTTTTACGAGCAGGAAATAAGGCTGTAAAGCTACGCGACACACCGGCGCGGCGCGGCGCGGCGCGGCGGCAACGTATACGCACTAACGCATGTCGTATATGCGGTAGTGCTCGCTGAAAAACGGATCTCGTTCCCGTCGCTCGTCGCTCGTCAAATAATGAGATTCCGTTTAATTAGTCCTATAACGGCCGACGTAAAGGCGAAAGGTAAAGTTGATATACAATTGCTTTCAACAGTCAACGGCCGCTTATTCTCGCCGCACATTTAGCGACAAATGCGGCCGTCTAATCTCTCGACATCGATGTCGACATGTCAAACACGCTCTTCATGTTACACACGTAAACTTAGAATTTGACGACGCGGCGGATTTAACGTAGATTAATGCAACAAAATGGTAATGAAATGATAATAGAATCATCTTCGTCAATTCGGAAAAAAACTACATTTTCTCAAACGATCTCTTTCTAATGTTTCTTATTAGTGTTTTGGAGACGTCTATTGTGAGCTGCATCTCTCGCATCGCTTTCGCAGATCTCATTTTTCCGTCTCTCAAAAAAATAGATCGGTGCCTTCAATCCTGGCCTTGATTTAGGTAATCGCGTTAAACCGCACGGATCAATTGTTCACAAAGCGACTCTTCAATTTTTCGAAGCAAAGTGAATCGAAAGAGGGGGGGAAAATGGGCGAATGGAATTGCGTGAACATTTCGCTCTCTCAGAGAATGGGAATCGACCGGGCTGACTTCGCACGGCTTCTTTTTTTCCTTTCCTTTCTCTCTCTCTCTCTCTCTCTCTCTCTCTCTCTCTCTCTCTCTCTCTCTCTCTCTCTCTCTCTCTATTCGCGGTTTTCCCGTTCTTTCTGCTCTCAACCCCTCCCCCCCATCAGGGTTGTGCGGTCGTTCGCGTCGACAATCGGGCCGTGCCGACTTGCGCGAGGGATTGCCCGACTGCAAAGGAAACCGGGCAAATGTCAGTCGCCCTCGGGGGGCGCATGCACACGCCTCGCGAAGCTTTTAATCAACGCTCACGGCAAAACCTTTCTCCTTCTCTCTAACCCTCTCTCTTTCTTTTTCTCTCTCTTCCCGTGCATCGCCTCGTGCACTTCGCGATTGTATGACCGCGCACGTGAAAGCGAGTTGGGTTCTTGGGTTTGGCCCGTTCGGTCGTCCGCGTATTGCAATACGCTCGCGCGACTTGGATCATTCAGTCACGACGTCTTCCTGTGAACTCGGACTCTCGCTCTTAATGAAAATTACGCGGCCCAGAATTCTATGACGGTCAGTGCACAGCGAGCATTCGCGGACATTAGATTCCTTACAGGTGGAAAGAGGATTACAAAGAAAAACCCATTACAGGAAAATTCAGAAAGGATAGACACTAAATTTAGTTGTTTCAACAAGTATTAAGTTGCATTAAAAAAGGTATAATGCATTCATGTCAACCTTTAAAATTTTTTAATTAAGAATTAATTAATTTAACTAACGTTTAGTTAAACTACCTGAAATATTTAGTTGCTCGTATCGGACTAAATATTTTTTGGGGAATTAACAAATTTTTTTTCTCGGTGTAAACTTCACGCTATCAGAGTTATACGAGAAGTCGATTGTTATTTAGCCGAAGAACGTATTGTCCCAATTTTTCCTCATCGTCTCTCTTCCATTCATTCGCTTTGCCTCGGCGAGTCCTTCGTCAAATTGCGTAACTTGTCGAGCTTCACGATTTTCAGGAATAATTTTTCTCATAGATGCCGAAAAGAACGAAGAATAATACTCGTCAGTGTTCTCACGTTCGTGTTAACACCGTATAAGTATTCCTCGCACCTTTCTGGATTAATTCGCGATCGCAAATCAACGGGGCACACAAAAAGCGTTCGTATAGTTTAGCGTTTTCTTTTGCGCAGTGATATATTTGCGTTAGGCATACTCGAACGCACCGATCACACGTACTATATCTCGTTTTACGTTTCTGCAGTATAACTCGTGGCTTTTACGGCAGGCCTTCGGGTGTAATCAGAATTACGTCTTCGTTGAACGCGAAGTTTAACTTTTACGGCGCACCTTGAGAGAGAGAGAGAGAGAGAGAGAGAGAGAGAGAGAGAGAGAGAGAGAGAGAGAGAGAGAGAGAGAGAGAGAGAGAGAGAGAGATGTAAGTTCCCTTCCATATCCATATCTTCCTCCACACGTTTGTCTCTGTTGGGACAAGAAAACCTTGGGAGATTCTTACGGTTTTCGCTGTTTGTTTAACTTCAACGAACGCGCGCTACTCTGTCGGAATGCTCTCTATTTGCTTTCATTTATGGAGCTGTAGCAATCTCCTAATTAACTGCTACGTGTCAGTCAATAAAACGGCTATAGTAGCAAGTTATTTTTGGCGTCAATGTATTTATAACTAAAACGGAACGCGCCATTTCCGTAATCTGCGGAATTTGTTCTAAAAGGGCGGACGTTCAAGGAGACACGCAAAAATATTCTTTGCATTTTTCCTTGAATTACTTGCTCTTTTAATTCTCTCTATATGTATATTTTTGTTCCTAAAATATTTCGTCTTAGGAAGCAAACGGTATTTTAAAAACTTCTTTACATTCTTTCGCACATTCCTGGCGTATCGTTAGAAAGCATCTTACAGATATATGCGGAAAAAAGACAGAACTGTCTTGATTTTATCTGTTTAGAAACCTTTGTTAAGGCTCCTGTTCACTCACGTAATCATCACTTATCACGGAGATTAGAGAACAATCTCCGTGGCAGTCATGTTGAAAGTCGCTTATGAACAATGGTATTCATAATTTCGTTTCTCTTGAGGAACTGAAATTAGTCGTTAGCTTATAGAAAATAGGACTCAGCCTCATCGCGGATTACATTATTTGAGAGTTTCATAATTATGTTTGACAGGTAGCTGAAAAATTCACAGAGATTGAAATCTGTTTTAGATGATCTCGATTGGAAAATCTAACTGATATACAAATTCTATTTTCCGAATGCAAATCAATTCAAATTACCTCTGTAATTTTAATTCGCGTTTTATCTCTAAGTATTTTAGAGAGACACGTTCTCTCGTATAAAAATGAATTTCATGAATTTTTCAATGAGAACAGAACGTTCCAATTAAACGTTCTAATTTCGCAAGCGACAATTATTTAATGCAATCCCCATAAATTTTATGCATATATGTCGTCTTTTTTTTTTTATTCGACGATATTATATTTATGTGAATGTCAAGAAATGCCAGCGTGAAGATAGAATCCGTTATTTCTTCCTTTGCGTTTTAAACGATACGAAGAATACGCGTCCTTTGTAGCACTTTATTAAGTATTCTAAGGATATTCAGCCCCCGGGAAACGATGTCGCAGGTATATTGTCGTGCGAGAAGAAGCGTTTTTAAAAAGGATGCATTCTTGGATTCCTTTTATACTAGTAACTTTCAGATGTTATCAATAATAATATTAATGTCTTTATTTCGCACGAAAATTTCTCAAAGGGTTATCCGCGCTTAAACGTACTTTTACACAAATTACGTATTCGGTCATTCTTTTCTATATATTGTTACACGTATAATTGCAATAATTAAACGAATATTTCTAAATGTTTAATACTTTTAAAATGTGATTGTAAAAATTATATATATATTGAGAAAATAATTTAAATAGTTTAGAAAAAGTGTATATATATATATAGGTTACTTTAAGTTTCAAATTACTTATTTAAAGTAGAAATAAAGATTATGATTATCTTTTAGACTTTTTAAAGGGTTTAACGTACTTATTTATAATAAGAATCACAATTCCGATGATTAAGGCATATTTGTGGCGAAATCCGTAAACTAAGAGATTTGAAAACAGCGCATCCGCGTGCAGGCTCTCTTAAAGATCGAACACGTTCAGGCATTCGATGTTTGATGGCTTGTAAGCTACAGCGTACAATTACCGGATTAGTGTCGAAAGAAGCTTCTTAGCTGGAGACATTGGTTCGAACGTTTCCATAGTTGTTAGAACATCTGCCAGCCAACGACACTCGCACCCATAACAATAGCTACATAGAAATGTATAGAAAGAATTGTTGCCTGCGCGCGCGAGAATGGACGAAAAAATACCCCATGCGTTCTTCCATCCTCACGTTCGCGTTACTTCTTTGACGTAAATATTTTACGTCATATATCTCGAAGAATATTTTACGTTGTGTATTAAAAATAAAACTATAAAAATCAGATTAAGATAATTCAATTTGATTAATAACGAATATTAACTATTTTTATCATTCCATTTACGCTAAATAAATTTAAACAACTACTTTGCTCAGTCGTTTTTTAAACATTTAATTGTAAGTCTTGAAAACAAAAATTAGTCAAATTAGTAGTCTCGTATTACGTGCCTCGTATTACGAGTTTTATTATTTGTCCGATAATAGTAGTGGATCGTATTCAACGCTGCAGTTAAAGAGAACGCGATCGGACAGCTGCATTCACTGCTAAATGCGCGACGAGAATGCGGACCGAGCGTGCGGCGGTATCATCCTTCCACCATCGCCCTCATCTTTTTATATCGTGAGATCGCGATCTCCCTTGACCGTGAATAATCGTCGCTTTCGCGCCGTAACCTCAGGCACGCGTGACTCACGCAGCACATCCCGCGCGCTTACGCCCGCGATAGGACTATGTAACGACTGTAGAATACCCCGCAGTCCCGCACAGGCTTGCGGGATTGTCATTGATGTCGCAGAAGAGCCAGGCGATAGAGGGAAACTCTCTCGAAAGGACAATGCACGCCAGAGTGCGAGAAGCTGCAGGAATATCCGGTTTCGGCACGGGACGTAGACGTGCGCATTCTCCGAGGAAGCATTCATAGTCGTGCATGCCTCTGCATGCGTGTCGCGATGCGCTGGATGAATCGCGAGAAGCGAATGGGACTAGGGAGGAATTTTTAGATCTTATCTCGGGCTTTGTTCGTAGGATGCTAGCGTGAAGTAATTCGTATTTGATATTAGGTACACGTGATACTATAATAATATCAGAAAATGATATGTCACGAAGATAAATTTTAGAGTCAAAATTAGTGAAGCAGTGTCGAGAGCAGTGTCTCTTTCAGGCTGATCATGTAGAAAAATTTGGATTATTAGGCTGATACGTAAGGGACAATTTCTCATTGCAATCATACGTTTACGTAAGATGTATTAACAATTACGAAATATATTATAATTAAATATTTAGAGTTGATCGACGTAAGGTGAGAGGTTATTTAATGTTCATTAATCATTGATACTCGATTCGATTCACCGTACATTTCTGAGACCGAGTACAAACGTGTGTTCCATTTGCGATTCATGCGTGGTGGTAGATCAAAGGGCGATATATATAGTATCGAAATATTCCCTTTCTATCGCATACTCCGTGCGAACCCATACGCGTCGGCGTTACAACCGCGAGGAGGAACTTTCATGGTTTCTGTTCCCATGGCCAGTTCACGCCTACTGCGTGCCATTTTCGTTTCACGATATCAGCCATGTATATGTATAGATGCAGGAAGTAGCGTATACAGTATACAGGAAGTGTACGTGGCGCGCGAGCATGCTCTTTCTCCACCGTATTTTTTTTTTTTTTTTTCATGTTGCTAGGTTCATTCAGAAATAGCTGTTCGATGCGAGACGCGAATGCTCGCTGCACAAAGGCCGTGCCACGCGAGGAGCATTGAAAGAACTTGTACGTGAAAGCAATTAGAAAGCGACAGATAAGTAAAGTCGTGATCTTATCGATATATCGCATAACATCAAATTTAAATCTAATGACCGCGCGGTGTCCATGCCGTGCCTATTTTAATATCTGTTTCGCTATTTTCGCAAAACGGATGTATGTAATGAAATAAACTGTTTGAAATAATTTAAAATATCGCGTATACTCGTGCAAGTTTGTTAACTCGGATTAATCACAGTTGGTCGGACAGTTCGGGCTCGAGCGCTCGTTAAACTCGCGCGGTTAGCGCGCCGCGTCGACGACGATAACGAGAGCCTTTCGACCAGTTTCGTAAGCCCTGGATCGTCTGGCGTGTGCGTTGCCGCTTGTTAAATACATGACGCATCGTGTGTTTTTCTTAAGGGTTGCTTCCTTATCTCGCGCGCAGACCTCGATGTGAAGGACCGAAGTTTTCTTTCATTCGATTGTTTATTTCGATACGCGTAAACGTTGTTTCTCGTATCTATCGTGTTTTTCCGTAACACGAACATTTGTTCATTTATTTCCTCACGCTTATCTGTTTATCTCTCGATTCCATTACGAAACTAGCAAACGTTTTATTTTGAAACCTACTCGAGTGATACGGTAGCTATTTCTGGTAGTTGCATTCCCCCTTTTACTGGAACGTCTAAAAATTCTTAAGGCGTTGGAAATAAATTTTAGGAGCAGATTATAATGCTTCTCGATAGATTATTTGTAATTAGTCGTAAATAGTGAAACGGAGTTTTGTGCGGCAAACATCGATCACGATTTTTCGGAATTGTCGAACGTGTGTCGGCGCGCCGCGCTGACACGATGGATGAAAAAAAATCGCTAAAAATTGACATGACAAATGTCGTCCCGTTTCGAGACAAAAGCTACGACTCTCGAATCGATTTCGACAGTTTGGTTGGGAAAAAAAAAACAACAACAACACAGAAAAGGGCCAAGTGCGCTCTCCCGGGATGCACTCATTTTGCTACGAATTCTATTAACGAGAGTAATCGTGTCGAGCCAGAAGAAAATCGATGATAGAGGGCAACGAACTTGACAGAAAGCTCGTCGTCAATGGGGTGTGTGCCCCGTGCTGACAGTTAGAGGAAAGAGACCATAGATGAATGACGTGCCGCGACCATGACGCCCGTCAAACACATCCCCTTTCTCTTTTTCTCTCTCTCTCTCTCATTAGGTGTAGACCCTGCCTCCCCTGCCGTTCAACTAATTTGCAAACCAAACAGAAGGACATTACGCGAAAGCTTTGACGCATCTGCAAACGTCTCGAAAATATAACATCTGCGCACACGATAACATGGAAGAGAGATGGGAAATATAGCGATAAATGCGGGTACTCATTAGAGACGCAAAGCGAGGGCTTGTAAAAATTTCAGGCGATGAAAAGATTTAGATATTTTTGTATTTGACGACACACATAAAGATGGGTTGCCGAGCTCTATATATGCTTCAATTAATCTATAACGTGCTGTCTCTGTAATCGTATTTAGAAAGATAGAACCGACAAATATCAAAATTTAAAGTAGATCATAATGCTTTATTATTTATTATCTACTTAATTTCCTGAGTTTAATATTCTAATTTTAATTTGAAAGTTTATTACGTATTTACTTAAAGGTGAATTCTATTAGTTATTTTCATCCAAATTTTTGGCTTTTCTGGACCAATTACATAATTTTTCGCGATAAGATATCCGCTACCGAAGTGACAGTTTCCTACGTGATTACGAAATTATTTTAATTCCGGTATGCGTCAACCCTTTCTACAAGACGCTCTCTATCCCTATGTTTCCCTTCGCGTGCCTTTTCTTCGCGACTAGAATGGTCGTCCAAGATGGTCGCTTTGACAAAGCGACCACGTGAATGGAGATAGCACGTAAATGTTCGTAGCGGTTCATTATCTACGTCGGGACCACAATTCCGTTTGATGTCTGCCTGCGTGGATAAACATTCTGTCGGGGGGAGGGGTTTACTTTCTGCGGATGCGCTCAGCCTCCTCAATTGTGCGACACGACACCGGCGTTTTCTCAGACGTGTGCCAACACGGAAAATCGCTGGTGTACACACAGGTGTCTGGCGCACCGTGAAAATACTGAAAACACTATCGTATAGCAAAAGTGGCTGGGTAGAGCATCATTTATAAATGGGACACGTTTGCTTTTGGTTGATGTTGATCCGCTTCGTTCGACGCCGGTTTTACAGAATCCAATTATAGAGATAAATCAACATTCCATGCAGATATCAATTTGTATAAGAATAATTTGGTAATCGATATATGTATATCTAACATATTTAGCATAAATTTATATCGCACAGCAGTTTTTCAAAGTTTCTCTTCGCGTTTCCTGAAGCGACTAAAGGGATGGAGCGCGATGTTTTCAGTTCCGACAGAGTATACAATACTCCGTTTATTCGTTGGAGTGCTTGAAGATGCAGAATACACAGAACAATCGGCCGCGGAATTCTCTCTCGGCGCAAAGGAGAGCTACTCTATCCTAAGCTATACGAAAAAGCTCTTCGCTTCCATATACCCGCGCTTTTCCCGGCCTCGAGATCTCGGAGGCTGGAAACACTTTGGGGTATCACGCGGGATGACTTGGACGCGTACTGGGTAAACACAGAGAGTGTTTCGGACCCGCAGTCTTTATTTATGAAATCTCTTCTCGGGCGCCGTTCGTTGCTACCGTCGCCGACCAATTCTCTTCCTTCGACGTCTTTCCATTGTAATAAGTATCGATATTTTGAAAGATACCTACATGTCCTACATTAATCCTCGCTCTCTACAATATGTCTTTTTTGCGCGTGATAATCCACGGAGCCACGAGATTTAATAAGGCACGGTTTGAATATGCATTAGAATTGTTCAAATGCCCCATTTCCCGAAGAAACTTTCCTGACACAAGGACATAAATGTAAAAATCTATATTCATGCGCGCGCACCGAGTTTTAAACTGCCTAATCGTGAATGCTGATAAATTTGGATTGCATCGCGGTATCTTTATTTTGAAAATTACCATTTCGCGACATTAATGGACGTACGCTGATTTTAGATGGTTTATCATTCAAATAAAATTTTATTTATGATAAATATGCGACGTCACAGAATATATTTACATACATATTTACATTTATATATTTACGTTTATATATTTACATGGATAACAGAGATATTTCTGATCATATCGGAAAATACATACATTGCATGTATATAAAATTATAAATAAACTTCTGCATCGAATCTATGCCGCGACTTCCTAGGATTACCCAAAGTGGACATTTTGGGAAACAAAACTCGGTCAGTCGAAACTGATCAATGACACCTACATATACATACACGATGTATGAAAAATGTATATCGATTTTTCTCGGAGTAAATTTAGACTGCGCTTCAAAGGGAGATCGTTAGGCCAACAATCCGTTTCGTATCCCAGAAATTATTTTTCTGAACCGTCGTACACAGACTATCGTGCTGCTTTGTGAGAGATAAAAGGGCAAGTAAAGGGGTAAAACGAAAGGTTTCGGCGAGTCACTTACGCGACCATTTGTATCTAACTATACATAAGCATCGAAATTTACATTTCACGGACAATCCCTGCCTGACAAATATCGGCTGTACGTGCGACGCCGAGCTTTGACCTCATGATGCCGCTTTTATCGTCGATCTTCGTGCCCATCCGTAAACCGCGTTGCCATCTTCGTGCCACACTTGAAACAAACGTCGTCCCGGGGCTCATCGCCCTTCTCTCAGGACGTGCATAACTCACAACGGCGCACAATGCCTCCTCCTTCTCGAGCCGTGCAATTACATCGATTTCTTAGGAGTATAGCGTGCTGCCCTTCGTGGTGTGCATGCGTGGCGTGTCCATCGCGATAGCCGGGCGTGCGTTTATGATAATGAAGAAGCCGAGTGTCCCATAGAAGCGAGGCGCAAGTTCGAAAAAGAGTCAGTTTAAATGCGCCTCGATTTTAATTACATTTAATTTCACGATGAAACGAAAACGCGACTGATTTTAGTTGAACGACGAATTCGGTCGCAGATAGCGGCGAGAAATAATAGCTATATAACAGGATTATGACGAAAAAAGATAAATATGAAATTCTAATTCTAAATTTAGTATCTCTTATACGTTTGGTAATTATCTTTGATATTGCCATCTCTATTATAGAAATCCATGTTAGCGCGACGTTAGAATTACATCTCGTCGGATATAGATTACATCTTCGCAGGACGATTTTCCACGTGCGCGAGGTTCGATTTAAAATTTTAGGGAGCTCGTGCGGAGAGTCGTGGGCGCGTCCACGGATCAACGTGTACGTCGGGGGATGCGATACACGCGTATTGAGGATGAAGGAGCGGTCGAGGGGGAAAGAGAGAGATCGAGAGAGGAAAAAGGAAAAAAATGAATGGGTTTTAAAACGCGATGGGGATCCGGTCCCGGCAGGCTCTGCCGCCGACCTTTTTGTTCCCTTTCCACGGCGAAATGAGCGGCGAACGAACGAAATCCCGAGATCGATCATCGACACGGAACCCGGTGTGGGAACGGGACGCGCGAGAGAGTCCTGCGTTCGCGAACGTGGCGAGCGTGAAATCGGTGCGCTCACCTTCGATTTCGCTCTCTCAACGCGCATTCCGGGCACGTCAATGTGCGGATTAATAAAAAGCCGGGCTCCTTGAATCTCGCAATCCGAAGCGACTCGTTCGCGAGCGCGAGGATACTTCGCCGCGAGAATCGACAAATGCTTACGTACCATTTTATAAAGAGATTTTACTAGATATTCCTAACTATTAGATGTATAATAACTATTCTGTTTAATTAAATTATGCAATTGTTTATTTCTGTTATGTTCGCGAAATTAAAGAAATAAGGCTTCGCCTCAAATTGTTACTGAAACGGATTTCCGTTTATGATAGATTGACGTGAATCAATTATTTCTTTGTGTCACGTATATAATTCGGAGTTTCTCACAATCGATTTTCTTCTCGTAATAGATAGGTATATTAAACTTAGTGCATCACATTACGTGTTGATGACGACTAGTTAGAATAATGCGTTATTGTTATAGCGTGACATTATAACGAATATAACGTCATTACTAATATGAGATAAACGTTACTTCTCAAGACAAAAATGATCAATGACGTTGGATGATCGATCGTATCCGCCATTATTCCCCCATGTCTCGAATAATCACGGGGCGAATTCCTTCTCTCTCTAAGCGCTCTCATTGAAGTTGTTTCGCGCGAACAGGTAAGGTATCGGCGATACTTAACGCGCATAATCCGCGACAATAACGAAAGTTTAATTGGACTGCGCTTAATATCTGTCTGGTAGTTGAGCGCTCACTCAAGAGCGTTCGTTTTAAGAGGAACTTCTCCTGTCGGGCAAAGTATATCTCGCATGTGCTCGACGATCAAACTGATGTCTCAAGATCTTGTTGCACGTTAGTAACGAACGGTATACCGGGCCAGACAAAGTTCTCTCTCGCAATCTACCGTCAAATTAGACGATGAGTTATTAAGTGCTCGCTCGCTCGCTCGCGCACTTACGCGGAACGCCGATACTGCTCGCGTGTTTCCAAAGTCGTTCGTTTTGTCATTAATTAACAAACGCGCGTGTCCCACATCGTCGTCGTTTAAACAGGAAACATATTAGGAGAATTAAGTTTAATCTTCAGATTGGAAGAGATTTTATTAGTGTAATTAGAAAACATTTAAATGGGCTGTGAAGATAGTCATCTATATATTGAGATGTTACTGATCATACACAGTAAAAAATCGTGCGTCCAAATGTTAAAATTTTCTTGTGTTACCAAGATTTGACTATTATTGCAATGTAAAATTAACATACAACGGCTGTTATTATTTTCGTAACATTTTTATGTGTTAGGTATATTTATGTCAAAGTGATAATTAACACTTTACGTATGTCATTTAGAAATTGAATATTATTTTGAGTCCTTTTAACATAATTATTTTAAAAAATCAACACGTCTTAAAGTTATTTTAACATAAACAAAAGTTAAAGTAAATCTTCTTAAATAATCGTAAACTTTGACATATAAAATAATCAAATTTACTAAAATATGTGTTAATATAACTCAAAATAAAATGTATAATATATACATTTTGTAAGAGTTACATTAAATCAGACGAAGCAAAATGTTATATCGACATTTTGTACAAGTTATTTTTACATTATACTTAAAGTTAAAAGAACACATATAAATGTAAAATATAGCGTCAATAAATTAACATTTCTAATTTGTCAACAAGTAACACACGATGAATGAGTTATTTTAACATAAAATTTAGAGTGGACTTTCTGGGACATTTGAAAAATGTTACGCGCAACATTTTATTTTTTACTGTGTATAATAACTAATTTTATCATTTTTAAAATTAAATTGTAACGTGTGAGTAACGTGTGCCGGTACAAAATTGAAACAACGCTGATGTAAAAAGAAAACGAAAATATATGGCTAAAACGCAGAGAGGAAGAAAGCGATCGTTAGAAATTTTACTGTTACGAGAATTGTAATTAGGAGAGGACACGAATTTTCGTGATGGCCACGATTTCTCGCACGTGTAGCAAGTCCTGCGAGAAGGAACTTCTTCGCATACCTGCATGCTGAATCGTTCGGGCGTTCAGGCATTCCTGAAGTCTGGCTTGGTCGATAATTATGAGATATTAGTCAGTAATTTATAGCCGTCTCAGGAACCTTCTTTCGAAGGTACGAGCTCTCGCCTCGCGATCTTCCTCCTCTCTGCGAGCCCCGATTGAAGAATGGCGGCCGTGGCGAATGGCTCTTCGTAGCGATGACGATGGCGATGATGGTGGCTTTTGATTCGAGAACCTTTAGGGTCGAATTTATTCTTCCCTTCGATTTTGTTCGTTTCCTCCTTCGTCACTAGCTCCGTTGAACGTTCTTTATCCGGAAATGCCCTGATCAAGCAAAGATGGTGATCATTACTCGTAGACGTGTGATTGCTTAAGTGACTTGTTAGAAATGTCGCCCTAAGTTTTTCAACGTGTAGATTTTTAGAATTTACTTAAGCATTAATATTTCCCAAGTTAGAAGTTACTAAAGAGAAAGAGATTTTTTATAAGAAGCATGCATTAAAGATGCAAGCAGATAATGCAATTCTATCTTTTGACTAATTTAACATAGACTACAATTATCAAATTTCCTGGAAAGGTTGATTTTATGTTAATGAAGAATTTGCAGACGAGATGAATGATTTGGGAACTTTTCGAAAACCTCGTTGCATATGTATACGACGTTATTTCTGCAAAACGACTGCAAATAACCGCTTTAAAAGCGGAAAGCTTGATGATGCATTCTATATTCTCTGGTAAAAGATGGGCAATTCAAAAGTAACAGGCGTACTTAAAACATGAATGATCGATAGACAATCCGAAAGATTACGCCGGAAGTTTCAATAAAAGACCCGCGCCATCCATCATCCTCGTGTTTCATTACACATCTACGCGCCTTACAGCGGAGTTACATTAGCTCCCACTAAGTATTTTATAAGGGATAGGAGGACGCGCGGCGCGAACGCGTATAACATGATTTTTAAAGTCGTTTACCGCAAGAGCGGACGTACTTACCGTGTAAATCGAATCGATCAAAACTATACTTATATATATTAAATTACATCGAAGAGTAATTCGATTAGAATTACTCAATTATTTTCCCTGCATTGCGGATTCTCGTCAAAGTGAAAACCGCGACTGTGATAAGCATAATACAGTAATAATATATTAAGTGTCAGATGGTAACAATAATATACATATTAATGTCTCGGTAGAAATTATAGTTTTCCAATATTTGCACACCGAGAGAATATTAAAATTTGTCACATTTAACTTTATCTAATTTTTTTTTTTTTCTGTTTCAGGTAAGTACCACGAAAGCTTTCAATGAAGATAAATCGTCGTGGCGCGGCGGTAAGCATATACATTTAAAACGTGATGATATTCACAGAGAATACGTTTTGCAAAACGCGAATCGAAGTATAAATAGAAACGTTATTTGCCGCATTTGTTCCCATTACATAACAGTTGTCATCTGCTTATCGTGGCAGATATTCCAGGTTTGTCTCACGGATTGCACACCGATAAGAATTTCCGCGATAAGTGACAGTCGCAGCTGCACTTGGCGATAAATGCGAGTGCGAATGTATTGCGCATCAGATAGACGGTCTTTGTTGCTACATTGGTCTCCTTGACGCACCCTATTTTCTAGGCTCGCATTTACCTGCCACATTTAGCGCTAAATTCTACTCTAAAAAGAGGTTTATATTTAAAAAAATAAAAAAAAAAGAACATGCTTTAAGTTCTTCTTGAATATTTCGGTATGTGCCGAGTGATCTCGGCTAATAAAAGAATTTTATATTACACGCTACGTTACACAATTTTCCTACAGCGGTAAACCGATAATCTCACGATCTTCCGAGCTGCATCTTTCTCGTTCCTCGAGCACTTTAAGTTTCGCAAAGTGGTTAGCATTTTTTTTCTCGTTCAGAATATTTATTCACATCGAGAACACGAGATACAGATAATCGAGCCGCGTTATAATGCGAAATTTGTTCAATGTTCACACGTACATATAAAATAATTTAGTTCACTTAATTTGGAATTCAAGTGTTTTTGAAATGTAAATAATTACACGAGAAAAACATGCAGGTTACAAGTTAGAATTAAACTAGTCTCTCGGATATAAAAATATTCAAATTAAACGTTACGTTTATACTTATGTGTGTGCAAGCACGCAAATGAAATATTTACTCGAGAGAGTTGGGCGAATTTCACGGTGCGTTTTGCGAGGCATTAAAAGAGGTATCGAGACCAGCGTTGTTCTCTTCGACTCATCGCCTTTTACGTGCGGTAAATCTGATAACCGGCGAACGAGGATCGTATTCGTCGTCAATGTTTATCGAGACTGGCGAAGAGTTGTTTAAACTACGCGAGCCGATGTCCGATAGCTGAGAAGCAGGCACGGGGGTTCTCTCGGACGGACACGGGATATTCTCCGAGAAAACACCGTCGCGTCGAAATGTTTGCGAGAAACTCGATGCGAGTTTGTCGAGCGATCCTTGCATGGGTGTAGCTTTTCTTTTAAATGACGTTCCACTCCTTTCTGCAATTTCAACTTATGTAAATAGATACGCGGGGAGAATCGTTTAGTTCCTCAGTATATGCATTAATCTTATCATTATTGCTCAACTGATTTCTCTTTCCATCTGCGATAAGTGAAGATGTGGAAATTCCATCGAATCTTCCCATAAATCTCAATAAAACAGAGTTATTAAATGACTATAACGATGAAAACACGTTTGAAATAGATTTAATTATATTATAAATCAGATTTTTTCATATACATGATTTTATATTTTAACAAACATTGGCATATTATATATTTTTTTCATTGTATGTTATATATTTTCTATATAATATATTTTATTATGTATATAATAACTTATAACTTTCGTATAACTTTGTAGCTATTACGGGTATTTTATTTGCACTTTGATATCTCTATCTTGATGCTTGAGCAGTCATATCGCCGAGAAAGTATACCTACTGTACTGCTACTGGAACTCGACACATTTACGCATATAACTTCTCTTAAATCATTATAATTGCGTAAGTTAATTTTTATCTTTCATATCTATCTGCATACCTATCTTACATATGTATCTGCGATCTTGACGCATTACGTGAAACAGTTTAGATTTTTAATACGTACTCTTAGATAAATGCGAACGGAGAGAAGCAGACAGCTATTTTAATTAGCCGTTTGTTAATTTGAGTGCTGTCAAGTGCAAGATTGTTATATTCGCATACGTATCTGACGATCAGAACGAACGGTATTTCCAATTATAATCGCCGTCGCATACATTTTTCTCGCAATAATATCGCAATAACACGTGGCTCTATTTCCATATATGCGTATAGGTATGTACATGTAAAAATTAAGATTTTTCACACTGACACCGGCGGCATCGTCGTTCACGTGTGAATTAAAGAACTCGTGCGCGATAACGAGCCGGCTGCAGGTTATACTTTACGGGGCGTAATCGCAACGTACGCGATCGCCGTAACGCTGCGTAATTCGTTTTGATTAGCCCGTGGAAGACAGGCCGATACACTCGAGCGATAATTAGAGGGGGTGCCCGACGACGGTGTTTCGCGGGGTGACAAAATGCGTCTCGTTTCGCGACGGTGACGACGCGTCGTATCGTGCGAATTTGCCTGGTGCGCGTGACGCGCGTGAAACTAATTAAAACAGGTCAAATTCCATGTGTAATTAGGGATTAATCCGACACCGAGCCGGGGTGAAGATAGGAAACGCGAGGGTATCTCCCTTCGCATCGCTATCGTGAAAACAACTGTATAACATATAATTAGCGCGGAGAAGCTCGAAAGCATTTTCATTTCCATTTCGAAATTACACTACACATACTTATATTTTTTTTATTCGGTCTTAATTTTAACTCTTTACATATAAGTTGTATACGCATACTATAAATTGCACCAGAAATCGGAGGCAAACTAATGTCGCATAAGAGGATATATTAAAAGATATCTTACTTATTCGTTAGACTTGTATCGAATTCGTTTAATTTTGGTGGTGTAACAAATCTCCGTGTCTATCTTGAAGCTAAATCTCGTCAAGTAAACGGCGAAAGGTATACGAAAATATTTCACAAGTCATATATTTCATTCTTACTTCAATAATAACTTGAGTTTGCACGATAAGAAAAAGTAACTCGTAAAGTCGTAAATTACAGTAAAATTGTACGTCAGGTAAGACCGTAAATTACAAGCGGGCTTTCAGAAATTGGCGGCGCGTTAAAAGTGCGTATTTTCTCTCAACCTTGAACATTTCTGTCATTTAACTGTCACGGCTATTTGTTCTTCGTGCGGGCATTTTTGACCCATTATATGTTGTACTGCGACCTTCCCTTCGGAGCGTCACGGCATCTCTGAACGTTCTCTTCGTGCGAGGTGGACAGAACAATGGCCGAGGATACCCCCCGAGTCTTGATGTAAATCCGCTATCTTAACCCTCTTCCCCGCGCGCGATTCCCTTTATCCCTCGCTGATTTTGCCCAGCAATTTTCGGCCATTGTTTCACCCGCGAGGTTTCTTCGTGCTCTTCCGCTTCTTGTTCCTTTGGCTCGCTTTCTCTTCATCCTTCTCGCCACATTCTTCTCCTTCCTCTCCTTCTCATCTCCGACTCTTCTCGTGAATTTCATTGACGATCTCTCATCTTTTTTTTACAATCTTCACCTATGTGGGGAACTCTCTCAGTTACTTTCGTAATCGATTAGCCTCAATGCTCGTGACTTGATTATTGAAATACCAAGTAGAATAGACTGTAAGATAAATTTTCAATGATTAAGGCCCGATTGTTCCAACCTGTTGGTAAACTAATTAATATAGTTAAATCATATATATGTCTTTGTTTATCCTTTACATTAGACAAAGATAGACATATGATTTAACTATTAGTTAGCTTACCAACAGGTTGGAACAACCGGCCTTAATAGGTATAAATATGAGAAGTGCCGATTATATTGGAGGAAGTTACACGAGAAAATTGTTCAAGTTTTATTTAAATCCGAAAATATTAATAAATGCGATGAATTAAATGTGCACGTCGAAAAATTTATCTTGTTTTATAAAATTGACCAAGAACGAGATATCTAATAAATTTCGTTGAGTCCGGCATAATATAATGCACTGCATTAGCTAAAATTTACGAATACGCATTAGTGTTTACAAATGCATTCTGTCCTTCCATGCAGGACGGAGCGCACGTCAGATTCAGATGGTCACATTTAGCGTTAAACGCGCCGCTAAACGCAGACGAAGAATGCGGGCCTTCTCAGCTTACGAGGCTCCCGCGTGTAATTACATGCAGCGTCCGAAGAATGCAACCGCATTATCGCGCGACAAAGAGGAAGGGAGGCTCTTATGAAATTGAGGAATTCAGACCCCGGGCTCATCTCTCTCTCTCTCTCTCTCTCTCTCTCTCTCTCTCTCTCTCTCTCTCTCTCTCTTTCTCTTTCTCTCTTTTTCTCTCTCGCAGGTCCATGACGGAAGTGCCGTTGTTTTTCATTGAACGCCCGCGACCTAAAATGACAATGAAACTAATGAATGGACTTCCTCCGACGCCCGCAATTAATGTAATTCTGCCGCACTGAATAGCTATTTAAATTTGCCCGGGAGGTGGGCGCGAGAGAGCTTGTGTCAGTAAAATTAATTCGTGCCGCGATATACACGGAAGTGAAGCGGCAGCCGCGTCCAATGTATGCGCTATAATAATCGCGCTAATTGGATCGGTAAGGCGTGACGCTGTGTTGTTAAAAATCTACATCGCTCTCGGATGCAACTGTTTTTTCTTAAGACCGATCAACTGCTTTATTTCGATATATAATTGGACAAAGAATATTCGTATATTTGTGACACGCGAATATATAAAAATGTCTACTATAATAAGCTATGCCGTTTATATTACTTACATTTAATATATATATTTTTTTATTTAATTATTAGAACACTTTTTGAAAAAATCGGGAACTCAAGGATTTTATTTTTTTTTAGCGGGAAAAGCTAGAATTTCATCAATTACATCGAAATTATAAAAATGGAGCGAAACTTTAGTTAGTTTCCTGCATTGAGACAATCTGTTCCGTTTTACTTTGTTAATCGGCTGGAAAAATAATGAGTAATATCGTTTCATCAGCTTTTCCGTGCAGAATTCAATTTATTTCGCGAGATTCCTTTTACAAGTGTATTACCTCATTTACCATTCATTCGGTTACTGCAGGTTATATTAAATACGGCAAGTTAAAGCTCTCGTTTGTAACTTCCTCTGAGGTAGATTTTTTTCTGCTTAATGATTTATTCCGTGCTTTTATTGTGATTGAAGCTCATTCACGTCGCGGTGGTGAGCTTATCCATTTTCACGAGCTCTTTTCTTCTTCCGTTACTTGTTTCCTCATTAAATTTGCAGACGTTCAGACAGGTCACACAAATTCTTTTTTCTGACTTAGTATTATGATTGGGCTAATTTCAAATTATTTTCATATAAATGTATTATTTTTAATTAGAGAAATTCATGAAGAAATGTTCTGTCTATATTACGGTTGTTTAATCATGACTCTAATTCTTACTAAAATATTGTCTCACCGTTATTGCTTTTAATTGCACATTTTTCCGGAACTCCCTTCGTACAATTATCTATAATTGGCAATAATATGACAATCTCATGTCGAATCTACATGAAATTCCGTGGATGGCAGAAGTGACAGAAAACTTCACGTTACGCCACATATCGCTTCATTATTTTCTGCGCCAGAAGCCACCGACTGTGTCGACGATAAACGTGCGCGGCCGCCTTCGCATCGTAAACGCAAAAAAAAAAACGAATGAGAGAGAATCGTCAGAAAGAGAGAGAAAAACGAAAGAGAAAGAGACGGAAAATCCAACCGTCTGATCCGATTCGGAATTTTTTCCAGCCGACGCACACGACGCATTTTCTTCGGGCTGCTGAGCGCGCATTCGTTTAGCGCTCGATTCGTTCACAATTAGCCCGCACGCATTCGCGCGCTCACGCGTGCACGTACAACCCCCCGTGACGCCGGGATGTGCGCGACGTCCTACGCAAAAAATTGCAGGGAGTACGCGTAATGTTCGTTAAAAAATGGTGCCAATGGTGGTCCGCACCTGCACGCTTGTATCGCGCCACTCTCTGATTCATTTATTACAGGATTGATCTCCCGTCCTCTCTCCTCCTCACTCGCCGAATCGCGTAACAAACTCATTCGTTGTTTGCATTTTATTTAGGGGGAGCGCGCGCGCGTTACGATATTTTGAAAAACAGGATGTCCTCGCGTTGTCGTCCCTGCAGAGATAAACACGTCCAAGTTTTTCTTTTTCGTTAGAATTTTATCACGTTTCTTACCAATCTTATACGAATTTCTACACAATTAACTATCATCTGAAAAAGTCTTTTATCGACTCTAAAATTAATCCACAATATGGAAGTCACAATTTCAAGATTATGATATAAAATGCAATGTAAATATAAAAAGTAAAAATGTAAAATTGACAACATTTTATCTCTATATATTTTAATTGGATATCAGCAATATTAGCAATTTGATCCCTGTATATCGTTAATTGGGATAAATATTGAAGTATATATTAATAATTGTTTTGAATTTTATTCGATCGTTCGTTAAACGTAGATTCGATTTATTTTTGGCGTTGCCTCGAAATGTTGACTTTCCGCGGATTACTTTGCTCATGTCTGCACGTTTACACATAAATCCGTCTTCGTGGTCTGGTGCATAACGTGGCGGAATAAATGCGCAAGTGAGAACACAGTTTACACGCAGAATGTGTTGTACGCGAGTATATCGCGCGCGACATCTTAATTAATACGCTTGATGGTTGGTATTAGTTAATTTTTCATCCACCACGGGTTTCCTATGCGACAGCGGTGTTGGTAAAAGCGTGGTTACCTTTTTTTTTTAATTATTTTTCTTACATGTGAAGTTGATGGATTATCGTGAAAGAAAAAACGCAGATCCATTTACCAACGTGATCATCTAGCGTTATCTAGTCATATCAATAAAATAATGAGAAAGATTTAGAAAACATTATTCAATAAGGAGATCTAAATGACATGTTAGTTATCTCGCTTTTTTGTTGCATTGCATTTCCTCACACGTTTTTATCACATTATTTCTTACTTATCGAAATTTTCCTTGAAATCAGGCGTGTCGGGTGATTATGTGTTGCGGTGCCAAAACCAGCGATCAACTACGCAGCGTAAAGTTCTCACGTGCCTCGATGCGAAAATCCATTGATACCGGTGTCCGATTTTCATATTATCAAACGCGCCGTGAGAAAACGCGTATTCGCGAGGCAGTTTGTAATTAAATCTTACGGATCGAAACCTGTTCTGTTACGGGAGCGGGATCTGCGAAAATCCGTGTACATTTCTAATTATATCTATCTCGTGGAAAACTGCTGTAAGATTATAATCTGATGTTCGAACGAAATTCTCATCGTTTACGCGCTTTTCATGCTGATTAGGTATCGTTCTCACGTCGCTTATTACTTCATTACGGGTAATTTAGTTATTTTGTGTATTGCGGCGTACATTAACGAGATAGCTATCGCCAACAGCACGCCGCGTGAAAAAGAAATCTGATATATGACCATAATTTCTACAAATCGCGTCAGGTTCTCTCTCTCTCTTCTTTCCTCGTGCTCCGGCCAACGCACCGCTTAATCCTGTAATTTATTCAAATACGGGATACAAATCCTGGCGCTAATCTTGCCGTTGAATTGAAGTTATAAAAACAATGCATAGAGAGCAAAAATTTTGTCGGGGAAAAGCCCGATATAAAACATTGCTGGATATATAGGTATTTCAATTTGTATACGCAATAAGATATCGCGACATTTTAATTCGTATTGCATAAACCAGTGAATTACCGCCAAATGTATTTATCAGAAAAGAATTTTTGAAGCATTAGCGTTTGCTTTGTAAATATGAATTAATATATTATATACTGATTAATCATAAAATTATTTATTATAAAATAATAAATTATATAGTCAACAAATTTGAATCAGCTGCAGTAACATTTGTGATGCCCTTGTGATGTCTTTCTTCTAAACAGCGTAAACGATGAAGAAAGTTTTTTCTTCGTCCATAATAAGCTTTATGATAATCAATGACGATGATCTTATAACGTTTTACGAGGAAAGGACGCTTTTCTACACATGTTTTATTACAACCTTCTTTTACCGCTGTAAATCTCGTTGTTTCTACAAAAGTCTGGTCCTTTTTAATCAAACGCGGCGGTACCGACAGAAGGTGGTTTGCTCTTCGCGTGTATATATATATCTTAGATATTTTCTTATCGTAGACATTTTATCTGCCGTGTAAAAAACTGTACCGCGACCGTCTATAACCGCGGCATTTGTTTAACGCTTTTATGGCAATTCCCGTATTTTCTGACAAATCTGGCTCTGTCGGCTCCCGAGCGAAAATTAACAACTAAAATTAGTTTGTAGCTTGACAGAAACTATCAATTTCTCATTTATCTGTCACAGAGCTTCTTTGTAAATATGCTATTGATATAACGGCTTAAAAAGTTTTGAATCGAATCACGTGCGATATAAATGGCTTTCTTTAGAAACCATTCAGGCGCCCTAAGAGTTGCTTTTTCTAAAATTTTATTTCTTCTCACGAATCTCAAGCCCGAAAGATCTTTCTCTTCCACCCGGTCTAATCCGCCATTATATCGCCGGTAAAGCGGCTATTAAGATGTTAATCGCGACTTTCACTCGATCATTTTACTACCATGATTTCGCCCGTGCACCTGGAACATTTAACTCAAACAAAAAGAGGAAAGAAAGAGGGAGAGACAGAACAGGCAGAAGGAGAAAGAGACATCGCGACGCGAGTAGGTGGACGTGCGGGAGATAAGGAGGGACAAGGTGCGAGAGGCGTGGGTGCGTAATTTACGCGCGTTCGTTAACGCCAGGAGCACTTCATTCCGCGGCACGTTTATGGCGGTCGTATCCTAAAGCGCGATGACGAAGAGCGCGATAGTGAGGAAGGGTGAAATAGATAGAGACGAGGAGAGAGAACGCCCGCGGTCTTCTCGCGGGTTAGGCACAAATATTTGAGAGAGAGAGAGAGAGAGAGAGAGAGAGAGAGAGAGAGAGAGAGAGGGAGAGGGAGAGAATTTACTCGTCGCGGTCGCTTCGCTTCGCAATGCTGGAAGTTCTAATTACATGCGACCTACCGAAATTCGCCGGTATTAAAGTGCCGCTGTTCCACCTGCGCTCGAGAAAGAGGAGGGCACCTCCACGTGGCCGGGTAATTAAGGCCACGCATTTATAACCAGCCGCGGGGTCTTTTAGTTCGCGATAAGGAACCTTAAGTGTTTCGCACCGCTTGCGCCGCCGGTGGTTTCATTGGGTCAGCTTGATTAACGACGTTTGATAGTGAAGCGACATGTGACAATATTTCTTTTTTGTAGAAAGTGAACAGCACAGGAATGTGAAAGAAATGTAACGTTTGGATAGTTACGTGTCGCGATAATTAGTTTTATAACACACGCCCTGGGAGGCTAATTTGTGTCGCTCGCGCGCACAATTTAATGCGGCGCTTTCGCGAAACGAAACTAATTTCGGCGCTAATAGAAATTTTCGCGGCCGGCGCGCTGGCGCAGTTTCGTGCGGATTAACCATTCGCTGAATCGTGCTCGCGCGACTCGACTTGTTAACGCGAGAGTGTTCGCAAACGAGCGAACTTTGCGCTGCCGTTTCAATAGCGGAGCGGAGAGGAGAAAACGGTGTTTGAATAGGGAGCCACATCGAGATTAAACGTCCTCGGTGCCTCGTCCCTTAACGTGTGCATCGAGCGTAATGCAGTTTACGGCACAACTCCGTGGACCCGTCGACGTATTCGATGAGAACTGTACCGCAGAGAGCGGAAGCGGCCCTGACGGTATCCCGGTACGTCGGATGCGAGACGAGATAGAAGCGCGCGATACGCACAACTCGCTCGTAATTCATGCCAATCGCTCGTGGCGATGGCGAGTGTTTATCATCCGCTCATCGGAGCCTTTAATTTTATACAGATGCTCGTTCAACTGTGACCAGGAAAATTCTTGTGTTTATTGCCTTTGATTCCCGCCGCGAGCTGAGTTTAGTCATAGTGAAACATGAATTTTAATAACACAAGCACACCTCATTTATTTTCTTGCGCGGTTGATTTTTTAATATTGAAGGAGGGAGAGGGAGAAAATGTTGAACTTGTGCTATAGATTTTTTATTTTACATGGTGTTCTATTTATTATGCAAAAAATTTTACAAATTTATAAATTTGACAATTTTTTCCTGATATTCATATAAAGTGAGTGACACTTAGGCTCGTGAATTAGTCGCAGTTCAAGCACGGATCTTTGGACGTTGACGATTTCACTTAAACGTTTCATCGCCATGCTTGACTCGGTGTCTAAATCTGTCAAAACATTCAGATACAGCATATTCGGCGACGGGATCAGCGCCAGCACGAACCCGAGGGAGCCGAGATCTCTGCCTTACGTGTAGTATAAAGCGCAGATACGTCGACGAAGTTAGAGGCGCCATTTTGCACGCTTTAACAATCGGGTAACAAGTCCCGCGTCCAAGTTCGCGAACTAGTTCGCTCCGGAGGAACCTGCAGAGTCTTCTTCTTGCCTCGCCTCGCGAGAGTCGCTCGCGCCCGAGTCCCGAGATATATCGCGGGACTTTCCTCCCCGGCGTAACAACGTGGTGCCGGTGCGTTAAATACGCTCTTTGTCCGAGTTCCTGCGCACTTGTGCACGGCGTTATAAATTGTATTCGCGTTCGGATCAGCGTCGAAGTCATTGTAGTAGGAAAAACACCGCGCTGACGGTGTCGACCCCGGGGCAGTAATTCAACATTTCTGCAAACGCGATTAACAACGCGTGCATCGTAATTGAGTTGTCCGTCATTTACTTACGGCAAAATCCAAAAATGTCACAGCGATGTGAATAATTCATAGTACATCAGAATAAAAGTATCTTTCGAAAATCCCATCTCGTATACAAATTAGCACTGAGAGAGAGAGAGAGAGATGTACGAAAAAAGGTTTTATAAATAATATAAAAGACTCGCGCGGTGACAGAGAGTCATACGTTTATTTATTAATCCAGAGATCTATATATATAAACCCATCTATAAAGAATTCAGGGGCGCGTAGATCTACGATATTAAATATTTTTTTAATTTATTTATCAGCGCGCGACCGAAGATGGCGAATAAAAAATGAGATCAGAGTGACAATTGCATTCTGCGATGCATAATATTTTCTTAGAGATACGAATACGTTGCATTGTTATTTAAATGTAGCGAAGATTCATCTTGATGCTTCCCAATGGTTATCGTCCGCGCGATATCAGACGTGAATGCATCTTGAACCAATTATACAGGCTCAATGGTTCACTGTTCGACGTCATTGATAACGGATCGCATATAAGCATGTCACAACGCGAGGGTCGCAACATATCGTCGGGCCATGTCGGACCTCTCGTAAGGGATATCTCGTCGCCTCATAACGTCACGTTTATAACACATCTCGGACGTTCCGTGTCGCGCCACTCGAGCATTGCAAATCCGTGCATGACATATCGACGTGCGCCAGGAAGCAGTTCTTTGCACAGGTAAGTTTATACGTGTAAATTGCATTGTGCACATACGAGCAAAGTGAGGCCACATTATGTGTATAACAATCAAATATTCAGAACGCCGCGGCCGTACAATAAGAAGTTAATTATATTCTCTATAAATTAGTTGAGACCGTTGAGACGAAGTAATGAAATTAATACATATAAATTGCATTCGGAATTAAAAGTGGAAAGCTAAATAAAATTTAAAACACTCACATTTTAACATTTATATGAAGTATAAATAGTCACTTAGATATTTAGGAAGGTTAGCGAACAGTTTTTCGAAAGAATGTATGTAACTTATTAAAATGGAATCTAAGAAATGCGTGTATTAAACACGATGTATAATGTTACATATAGGTAACATTGTACTACGCGTAATACATATACGTAATTACATGTATATGAATATTTATATCGAGGGTATCTGTCTCCGGGTCTTCTCTCTCGTGGAGATCCTCGCGGGCAACATAGTCAGAAGATTTCGTCAGGATCTCTGCAGGGATAGAAAGCCGGGTAAACGGCCGCGCCAGGCAGGCAAGGGTAGATTCCTGAGGAGGGAAACACTCGGCACCTCGTCGGCCGGGAATTAATCAGGATTCCGATGTAAATAATACGAGAAAGAAAGTCGAACGCGTCTCTCGCGCGGGTTAGGGGGAGGGAAATGTATGCGGTGTCCCGCATGACTAATACCCCGAAAAATCTTCCGGTCTTCTTGCCTCGCACCCGTTTTATCTTCCCTCCGCGCCTTCCTACCTCTCTGCGCCCTCGTTCGGCAACGCAAGTGGCGAGGTACCGTCGGCTGACGAAAGAGCCGCCATCAGAATTTCCAGGCGGCGAAGGGCGGAAAGGGAAGCGTTGCGTTGTAGGGATGAATGGTGCATCTTGTCCCTCCCCGAACAGTGGTTTCCACTGCGGTTTCCTTTACGGTATTTCTTTGTTGTTCGCCCGACGTGACGCCGGAACTCTGGCGTATCGCCGAACGATAGAATTAACAAATGACTCTCCTGCACAAACGTGCCGTTGAAATCTGTTTCGAAAATATGCGAAGTTGCAGAAACATTCTTTTTGTAATATATTTGAATCACAATGAAATTCAAGGCGACCGACGGCTCGGGTGACTAATATCCCGAGAAACTTTTCGTCTTTCTTCTTTCCGTTCCGTCTTCCCTTCGCCTCTCGAGCGTGAGAGTAAGAGTGCAACGGTCGGGGATGCCAAAAGGTGGAAAAAGTGGCGACGCAACGTGTGACGAAGCGACCTGCGAGAAAGTCGTATCGCTATTGAGAATAACGGAGGATCTCCAATGAAGAAGAAAGAAGGAAAGGCTTTTCCCCTCGATTTTCACGCTAGGTTCGTTTCAGTTTTACATTAAGACGACACTCAACGTTGATAAAATACTTTTACGATTACTGTCAGAATTTTAAGGAAGAAAGTTTCCTTCAAGGCCGACAAAGAATTTGCTGTTAACACGCAAAGTGGGATATCCAGTATGCTATCCATCTAAGTCTACGTTTAATTAAAAGTAATAAAACACAAGTATAACGAACGATCGAAACGGTTTCTCGGACTCACGGGCCGCATTCCGAAAATATTTGCGCCTCTCTTTTTCCTCTCTCTCTCTCTTTCGTTCTCGCTATCATCCTCCTCGCCATCCTCCGAGCGTGAGAGCGAAAGAGTAGCGGCCGAATGCTCGGCAGTGCCTGGTTAAAGGACGAGGAGGATACGCGGGTGTGTGTGACGAAAAGTCTCAGGCTCTTGTCGAGGAGGAAAGAGACGGAAGAAGCGAGGAAGAGGGAATAGAGGTGTACGAGAACAGCTGAGAGAGGATGAGCACGAATATGTCGGTCTCGTGCTCCGCGCGCGCGAGGACGAAGAGGAAGGACGACGGGGAAAGAAAGGGATCGCGCGAGAGGCTCAGCGATGAAGGGAGAAAGAGAGAACGAGAGGAAGAGAGGAGAGAGAGATCGGCGGCGGTGGCCCTTTTGCTCTCTTTTAATCCCGCGGCATTCCTTTGCTCGTTCCAACCTGTCTGCTCGCCGCCAGTTTAACCTGCGCGCGCGCGCACGCACACACACACACACACACACACACACACACAGAGTCTAACACACTATTATGTCTGACCTAAGGCGCTCCTACATTTAACTATACGCTCGGCCTGGACATTGTGCATGCGATCGCACGGGTATATGTGTACGTGTTTGCGTGCGCGCGCGCGCGCGCGCGCGCGCGCGTGTGTGTGGTCGAACCAAAATGCTCGGTTGCCGACAATGACTCTGAGTCAATGGGTCCACCGTCTTTGCAGTGGCCGAGTCTCTGTTCGGATTCGTCTTTCTAGTTTCCCGTCTTTCTCCTCGGCTCCTACGCTTACTCCGTCGTCACCCTCAAGCGACTTTTCGACACTTTTGCAAACTGATTCATCGTCTTTAGAACATAAATTTTTTCACGTGATGTTTCATACCTGTCTATGTAAAATGTGACTCATATCAAATTTCGTTATTGCCCGCTTTCTACATTGAAAAACAATTTTCGGGATTTTTTATTAAGAGAAATTAAATAACTGTTTTGTAGCATTTTATCTCTTTTATATATATATATAAAAAAATCAATCTTGTTCTTAATTGACTTCTGCATCATTTTATGAAATTTCTCCTCGAGTTTCTCGTCTTAGATTCGTCAACCTTTAATAAAATTCTGAATAAAGAGATATATTCCGGCAAGTAGCAGCAGATTTTTGGTATAATATGCACTTTCCTTTCGCAATCGGACGTTTCTCTTTAACACGCGTTGAGTTGCAAGTCCGTCTCTGCTCGAGTGTCCTATTTTACAAGTGCAATTGCAGCAACAGGCTGGCAGTGCTGGCACAACTGGTCGAAGGAATTCGTGTATGTGCGTAAATAAAGCTTGTACAGGTTTGATCGCTCTGTAATGCAGGCGGGTTTATTTTAAGGCTGCCATTCCGATCTACTAATCTCACCGCTCGTTAGTTATATTTTATCGCCACGGATATTCGTCATTAGCCTAGATGTTTATCGCTTTCCAGTTCACTGAGTGCTCTCTCCTTCCGCGTGCGAATCGACTGGAGTTACAAGGATGAAATTAGAAATATAAAGTAATATTCACAGTTAAGTAATTTTAAAACGTAATCATGCATATGAATCAACACGATATTTTCACGATAAGCCCGAGATGCAACCGATCGCAGATTAGAGAGAGCGAAAGGATTTAATCCAACGTGGTACAATCGATGGTTCGCATCTTGCGCGTGTAACAGACGTCGCTTAGGCGCGTAATCGTTATCCTGAATAGCTGCTAATTGCATAATCTGCACGCGCAGCGTGACCGCGCGGAACGATTAGCAGCGAACGAAGTTGCTCAGGTTTGTTAACCACCTCGGGCTTGAGATCCCGAGAGGAAGAAGGTGAGAGAGAGAGAGAGAGAGAGAGAGAGTGAGTGAGAGAGTGAAAGAGAGGGGGAGAGGGGGAATAGAGCAGAGGGAGAGAGAAGGAGAGAACGATTAAGTCCAACATCGTGGCGCGAGAGGAGACATATGCGTGCCTTTGTCCGTGCAATAAGGAGAAAGGAGAGAGAGAGAGAGAGAGAGAGAGAGGGGCAAAGCCGTGCCTAAATCGAAACTATAGGAACAGGCGGGCCCCGCGTGTGTACACGGCCGGTCGACCGGACGTAGGTGTGCGTTAAATGAAAGGGATGAAGGAAGAGGAGAGTTCGAGGCATGGGAGAGGAATGTGGTCAATGCATAAACTATACCACCGGTTGGTTGGGCATTCCTTCGGCCCCAAGGGTGCCTATAGTTCGCGAATCGCCCGGTGTGTGCACTTGTGTAATACGTACATACGTGCGTGCGTGCGTGCGTGCGTACGCGTGGACCTGCAGCAACCTCGGGATACCTGTCCGCGACCGGCTACGTGAGCGCAGAACTGTGACGCGATTTTTGGCGTCTGTTTTATTGAAAAGGTGAAGACCGATCAATGTACGCGAATAATTAACTGATAATAAATGTTCGGGAAATAGAAAAGAAAATCTTCTCACTGTCGTCATCGGGAAATAAATGAAGAATAAAATACTGGTTTATTTTAATTGATTTATTAAATTACGGTACGAGAAAAAATAAAACGTTAACAAAAATATATTTATGTTAACAAAAATGATTTTATGTAGCAGATGTTACAGGTGTTACAACAATACGTGTCACAGCTTCTCGAGATAAATACTTCTAGAGGCAGACGTGTCATATAATTCTAATAATTCCCTTGCGTGCGTGAGACGCATGTCGCAAATTACCTATTATTACGAAGTAAACCGCGATATCAGAAGTAACAAACAATAACCGATACCTGCGGGAGTACAACGCGTTTGCCTGTATATATTGTGTGCATGCCAATAACGATGACCGCATTCGTCATACACCATTACGTATTATGCGTGTGTACGTGCGTACGCATATGCCGCAGCCGCGGCACAGATGCGTGCACTCTCACGTGCGTTTCGCCGGCCATTAATGCGAGGAATCAATTGGCTTCGCTTCGCTTTCGCAGCTTCGTTCGCTCGCTCGCTCGCTTACTCGCAAAAAAATATCTCGCTAGCATCTCGCGAATATTCGCGTACGTCGTCATACTTAACAGATCTCGGGTGTGATAAATGCGTACCGAAATTCCGCGAACGACCTTAATCGAAACGATACAGTCCCAGTTTCCAAATTTCACCGTTTCTCTCGCGAACTTCCGCAAATAATAAGACATTTAATTTTCTTAACTTCACCAGAGATCAAAGAATGTATATAGAGCTTTGAAATGTTTTTAATTACGGATCACGATTCTTGATCGTATAAGCACTTTTTGTGCTATAAGAAATGATTAAATATCTCGGGTGCCGCATCCTGCGCAAATAACAATTATCCATTTGTCTTTCTCCTCATTCGAAATATCGCCAAGTACTCGCTCGCAATTCTTTAAAGTACCTGGACCGCGTTAAAGCTCGATTAATCAACGTTCCTTTCACTCATCGTCGGAGTAATTAACGCCAATGTCGTCAGCGCGCGCGCGTGAATCGTTTACGTTTTGGTGGCCCGCCATGCCGATAATGAATTCAAGACGAAACAACGAGAGGAGCGGGTAATTGAACGCGGAACATCGATGGTGCGCCGATTTATATCGACACGGCCTGCGTAGATCGAGACGAGCGAACGCCTCGAATTACTCGGCAATTTTCTCGCGCACGCATACCCCGACCGTGCGTTTTTTAATGGCGATCGCCTTCTGTGACTTGCGGTTCTCTCTATACACGCTCGCGACGTTATTGGCGCCGACGTTGAGCAAACACGAGCGACCGACGTCGGGACGTACGGCGTTAATGAGAACGTTTTTCGGACCTCGTCGAAAACTACAGAACTGCAGAACGAGATGAGAGGATAAAACAATTTCACGCATCGATCTCCGTCATGCAAATTACGGGATAAAACAGGTATTTCGGGATTTTCGGGTTTTGTTTTATTTGCGCGGGATGCAAATTATTGTTGTGTGTATGCAAAATTTGATTAATTACGGTATTAAATATTTATAATGGAAGAGGATTGGTTTACAGCATTCTATTTATAAAGACACGTCAGCAGGTGAGATTTAATAGCGAAATTTTATTTTATATATATATATATATATATATATATATATATATATATATACGAATTACAGTCACTTTAATATTCTCGCATTTTAAGTTGTGAATATTTGTAAAATGTCTGCACTCAAAATAAGTGGTACAAAATAATTAACTTATCGTTAATTGTATCGCGAATTTTTCAAAAATAAACTCTTAACTTTTTGTGGATAAAAATTAATGTAATTCTGCCCTGGACACGAAGCGGAGAATTCAAACACATCCTATTTTTATATATTAGCTTAAAATCTTCTATTTAAAGATAAAAAAAATTTTGTTTAAATCACGATTTATCCGGATCGCGATTTAATTAACGGACACATTACAGCTGTCTCTTGCCAAGAATACGATCAGAACTAGATCAGTGCGTCGCGAGATCATAATTAACCAGTACATCGAACGTGCAAAAGTTTCATAGAGAAGTTCGGCAGCTAGCAAAAGTTGCTCGACGACGCAGACAAACTCGTGTCTAACTTTCGAGTTGATGACCGCTTGTCGTGTCGCTCATCTTTCTCGAGTGGACGAGAGGCCACGCGATTTCACGATACGATTCGCGTTTGAACGATTAACGACTATACGAATTCGACTCGTTGAAAGATAATGCGAGAGAGAGAGAGAGAGAGAGAGAGAGAGAGAGAGAGAGAGAGAGAGAGAGAGAGAGAGAGAAGAACAATTAAATAACGAAGAAAAGACGCAGCCAGCCTCCGCAAGGCGAAATATCCGCGAGAACGCAGGGAAGAGCAGGTCTCTCGTGGCCCTCCTCTGCGCTCTTCGTTTTTTTTCTCGTTCCTCCCGCGTTCTCTTCCTCCTCTCCTTCCCGTCTGCCCGCCCGCGTCGTCGTCCTTTCGCGCACGAACCCAGTATTAGACTCGTCTGCGCTTTAATTACTCTCCTCGAACTCGAACCTCCTTCTTCTCTCGCGACTCTCGAGATTAACGGCGCCCTTCCGATTGTAACTGCGAGTTACATGGGATGGGAATGGGAGGATATCTCGGACTATATCTCGCGCGCATAAACGAACATTTGATTCTTCTTCCCGAACCCAGGCACTTATAATCTCCGCACAAACATCGATTCTCTATGAACTCGCTTCAGAAGAAACGTTAAAGTTTTCCGCAAGGCGTCGTACATCAAATTTATTAAGATCTGAAAATGTTTTTGAGCTCTGCTTCAGAAAATGCAACCACCTACAATTATTTTGTAATTGCTTATTTTACAATTATCGTTTTACATTATTAATATTTATACTATAATCTCTAATTATCTATAATCTAATTTTTTTTCTCATTTCACTAAAAGTGCACGAAAATTTTGAAACTTATTGAAATTTTTCAAATTTTGCACACATTTGTACATACCAAAAATTTAAAATAGTTTTAAATCTACTTTTTTAAGGACCGAGAGAGAGATTGTTCCAACCTGTTAATAAACTAACTAATAGTTAAATCATATATATGTCTTTGTTTTTTCTTTAAATTAAACAAAGATGTAGACATATGATTTAACTATTAGTTAGCTTACCAACAGATTGGAGAGAACAACCGGCTCTAAATTAAATATATAATACTGAATACATTACACGTGTCTTCCCTTTACTCAAGTCATACCGCGTAGTAGTGCTCAATTGCTACGTGTGGACGAACCAACAGCTTAACGTCTTTCTTGCGAAAGACTATAAAGGAATAGTAAAATTCCAACTGTGACCAGGTAGACCCGATTCCTCGCGGTTACGAGTCTGACACTTTAGCACTAGACTACACTGCCGTTGCAGCATCAATAGAGTAAATATTTCGTAAATTTCTGAATAAAACCAAAAGAGCGTTAGCTTCGTTTTATTCTTATCAGGCACTCAAACAGTGCTACTTATATCGATTCTTTCTTTCTTCTCTCAGGAAGAGATGCGTAGTCTTCGAATTCAGTGGCTTTCCTGTCAGATCTCTTGTTCCCGCCGGAGGAATATTCTCTCGGTTTACCATTGTCGTGAAACGAGGAAATGCTGTTCGCAGTAACAGTTAAAGCGGCATAGTCACGTCGACTATCTTCATCTGGTCGTCGGGTTGCACGCCGCTTTCTTTTTTTTTTTTTTACAACCCCAGCTATGCGACTTGCATGGCAGAGAATTCTCAGCAGAAATTAGATCGTTCGGATTACGTATACGCTTAGTTCCACACGACTTCGTAATTGCGCGTTAATTCCCGCTCGGAGAAATTTTGCGTCGATAATGTACGCGGCCTGCGTTATAAAAATTTACGAGCGGCGCGCTAAACCACGCTAGTTAACGCTCGATCGAGATCGACGTTTCCACGCGACTTCGACGAACACGGGATAGAAATTCTCTTTATGTGGTTCTCTTTCGAAGAACAGAATTGAAATAAACGACTGTAATACCGCCATTCGTCACGCGTGAGAGATTTGAAACGATTATCACGCTAAATAAGGATGAAAATTTTGACGTAAAAGAAAGGATACGAGATAAAAATTTCGTTTTGCGTGTTGACACGATTCTAATCGGGACCAATTTGGTTCAGATGATCGAGGACATGGAAATATCGATGCACTCTCGATCCCTAACGCAACGTAACAAGATTTTAATGAAAACTAATTGCTCTAGACTAGTACTCGTAATGCATCCGTGCGTATATGCGTACACCTCCGATTTGGCGCATATTGATTCTGCGCATGCCGAGCAGCTATATACTAATTAACGGTCACCAGAGTATATCATCAGGGGTGACTGTGTTTGTATCGATCATTGAACCCCACACACGTTGCGCTCCCCCCACATATATGTTGATTAATTCAAGATTGAAAGTGTTGCGCGAAGGAATATAACGTTCAGAAATCCGTTATATATAACACACACACATTTTTTAAAAGTAGGGAAAAATAGCGTCAAATGTGACAGACCCACGTATACATTCCGAGGGTACAAAAAAAACGTATACAGACGGAGGGTTATAATATATGTCAAACATAAATTGCATTTAAAAAAATGCTTGTTTTAATCAACTTCTCTCAAGAGTCTTCCAGATTTCATTTTGACTTTTATCTTTTTTGTAATTTCCGCTCTTTGATTGGTTTTCGCTTGCGTTAAACGGACGATATTAAAAATACTGCTCTCTCTTTCTCTCTTTTTTTCTCTCTTTCCGTTTAATAATTAATCCTGATTCGTGCAGCTTTACTTGTCGGATTTATTCGAACGTGGTAGAGAGCTATCAAAGTCCTGTTACGAACGTTATACTACACCAAGAATACAGTTTCGCGGGTCGCGACGGGATCAACGATCATCATCGCGGTCGGTTTGCCACGGCGCGCGTAATTAGATCTCGTATGCGCGCATATATGCGCAGTCAATATGCGGCAGTTATGATTACAACGCGTGCATGTGAGCGTCGATTTTAACAAACGCTGAAGTGGCGCTTCTTGCGGTAATGTAAACGCGCAGAATAAACACGATTCAACGGCTCTTGCCTTCTGTATACGTTTGCTTCTCGGCCGGGTCGCTTGACCAAGCCGAAACAAAGACGGGCATATAACGCGAACAAAAGGAATTCGAGACAAAGGGGAATTACGTTTCGCGTCTCTAATGCGCCTGGCAAAATTCATGAACCGTCCCGTTAAGTATGCTAATCTTTTCCCGCAGGCATTTTCAGCTGGTTTTAATAACGATACAATTATCTTTTTTAGTTCTAAGGTACTTTTCTCGATTATCAACTTCGTAATCCCTGCTCTGCGACGTAACAGACTCTCGATCGACTTTAATCTTTTTATCGCTTTTTATTATGCGCGGAACGTAAATTGTGATTTTTAAAGATTATAACTTTATAAATTGCATTAAATTGAAATAAAAATTTGAGACGTGAATTTAATCAGATTTAACGCATAACAGTTTTGAGAATTGAGATTCGATAATGGTAGCCAGGAGAATAATTCCAGATTCGGAGGCCTAGAATCGAGTTATCGTAAATTTACGTACGCAGAATTATTACACATTCGGATGGGATACCATTGTCAACTTGCATCGAACATTCCTGTAGGGCACGGTACACGCGTGTGTGCGCGCGAGTGCACGCGTATCCACGGGCTTTAGTCACGGGCTGACGGTCGACCGCGCCACCATCTAACCGAGAACGAGAACCCGATGTGTCCCTTTGTTTTGACTGATCGCCACCGGACCGTGGCCCTTGCTGTCCCTTTTGCCCCTATGGTCAAGCGATTCCCCGCGGTTTTCTGCGTGGTTTCCCCGTCGCAATTCTCGTTTTATTGCCACCTTTAGGAATCCGGCGACGACACCCAGACGTCTATATTTGTCAGGTGTCAACGTCGATCGATCATGCGGACAGGGTTGACAGAGGGTGATTTTTCTCACAACTCCGTACGTCTTTACACGCGTATGTCGCGAGCGTAATATGCGATGTAGAATTTTTTAAATGAGAACGATTATGGAGAAAAGCCCGCGGGGGGTGAAATAGAAACGGATAGAAAATGGCTCTTCGCGGATGTTCAATTATATTCGATATGTATAACGTTATATATTGTCTGTCGCGACTACACGCGAATTCCACATCTGACGATTCGTAACCATCGCCCCTGGCCATCAAAACGCATTTTTAAAATACGAACCGGGAAAGCGAATAGCACTTAACGCATCTCGATAAAGCACTCTCGCCCCGCCGATAATCTAATATCAAACATGAACGTTTGGGAAACGGTCCCTCTGCGCTCGTCGAACTCAATTCCGCGCGCATCAAACTTCGTCGAATCGCCCGCGAAGCTTTTCGATATTACTATACTTAATTTTAGATGATATCAAATTAAGTTTTTAAAAAAAACATGGGTGGATATTAAAGAATTAAGCTAAAATCGGTTTAAGAAATTAAACTAATTGTATCATATTCAATTAATTGATTTCAAGCTTAAGCGAACGAAATTTATCATTATCTTACATTTCGCTACCTTTGGAAAAAAATGTTTCGCTCGACGGATAGAGAGTCTTCTTTCGATTCAATATTATACTTTATCGATCGATATTACCTTACTTAATTTCAGATGATACTAAATCAGATTTTAAAAGACATTAAAGAACTAAGTTTAAAATTTGTTTAAAGAATTAAACTAATTAGCAAACGAATCTACGAAACGAGACGCGAAATATGCGATAAGAGGCCACTCGCCGAAATTTATTTGAAGCGAAAAGAGTGGAGAATATTCGGCATGAATATTTTGTAAGACATAAAATTTTCGGGTAAACAATTCTAGCGCGCGGTCTTGGTATTTGTTATTATTAATGTTATTATTAATGTTATTATTCTGACTAGCGCGGTGTTGTTTGGATAAGCTCGCCGCGCGGGGGGATGGGGAGGGGGAGCGGCACGCACCGCTTCGCACCACGCCTCGCCGTGCGTAGGAGCAATATGTCTCGAGCCGCGATCGAGTAAGGTACTATGTAAGAGCGACTAAACGCGATTATTTCCCACGGAACGCTGGCGATTATTACGACCGACCGTGCCGTAGATTGACTCGTGTTACTTCGCTTCGGCAAGTGGTTATCGATCGTATTATCGCACTTTCCGTGCGACCAATCGTGGAAAATATTAACTTGGAGCAGCGATCGTGAATCATTTATTACGAAGTCATTTATATAGTTATTTCTGCAACGGTATATATATTCTCTCCCTTTCTCGGATTCGAGCTCCGTGTGTATTATCTCTCGTATTATCGCTCCAAATCGCGTCAAGTGCCTTGTACAAAACTCGATTATCTTCTACGGTTATTAAAATCGGAGATTGCGAGACCGCGAGTTTAACGACCGCGATTAACGATAAAACTATATCATGACGACGACTATTTGGCGAAGTGATTATTTCGCGTTGATTTTCCGTTGCAATACCGTAAAACGCGCAACGTTCATTGATATCGGGAGTGCCGTGCAAAGTGTCGCGCGATCGTTATCATATTTTCGCGAGTGAACGTTGAGTGCCATGTACGAGAGCATCAGCCGAGGAGCAAATCTGAGAGGAGGAGGAGGCCTCGGAGGCATCGGGCGACGGCGAAGAAACCATAGGGTGAGTAGCTCATATTTTATTTTGCTTGTCGTTTGCAGAATTAACCATTTGTGGTTAATTATTTTGTCGCAAGAATAAATTTTGCAAGTGTTAATTATTCTGAACGTTATTTTAATTTGGTATATTTCTGTTTTACAGAAACGGGGTTTATTATATTAGGTACTCCGCTGCTGCGCATCGTGTGTCGGTGAGTGTGATAAAATTTTATTTTAATCTGAAATTCTGAAGCAATCGATGCGTGAAAATTGTATTAGATATACCAGTTACCTGAGACGTACGTATTAAGTTAAAAATAAGAGTTTTATAGAGAATAAGTAATATAATATTTCAAAAAATCGATTGCTTCAAAACGGATGGATGGAGCTGAAATATTTAATCCTGGAGCACTATATACATAAATAGGGTTTTTAACATAATTAAGAATACCATAAGGGTTTAACGCATCGATACATTTTACTATTAAATATATTATAATTACATCGTAATTGATTAAACGTTTGAGTTTATTGCTTAGATGAAAAATAAGGAGAAAGAGAAAGTGGCATAAATCTGTAACAGGTGAATTATTGGAATATAAAACTTATTTAAGTTTTCCCTTATGATGTTCATATTTCACGAATGCGCTCAATGAAAATAGGAAGATGTTTATCTATTGTATGTAATTATTTGAAATAAAAATAAAAATTCGCAATGAATGAATATCCGCAAAACGACAGAGAGAAACTGTTAACATTTAAATATGTTTTATGTTCTTTTCTTTTATATCTAAAATGAATGTAAGGTTTGCGCGTGTGACATCGCTATATTCTTTTTCAGGATTAAATATTTTTATAAATTGGTGCTGGATACTTCTCAGTCAGACACTTTTTCTAATAGATTTTTTCAGACTATTTTTATAATATTCGTATGTTACAAGTGAAATAAGGATAAATGAAAGTATAAGAACAAATGACATTTTACAATTCTTTTTTAGCCAATTTATTTAAAGCATGTATTTATTCTTATAACACACCAATTTAAACTTGATTCTGCATCTTATCCATCCACATTTATTTATAATTTGACATAATCTGACATCTGAAACAAAATGGTGTGCAAATCTAGATTAAAAGAAAACTCCGCAAAGCGAAATACCTATATATACATTTCAAGAGAAGCGATATTTATGAGATTGATGATATGTAGCCATCAGATAGTCATTCGTAGACTGTAAGTTTATTTCCGATCTCCTGTGTCGCACGCTTTGTCATTTCTCGTTTTTTAAAGTGACATGATTTTATTTTGAAATATATAGACAGCGTTTCATGAAATTATCGTATACATTTTTTGTTTAAGTAACAAGTAATAATATTTCCGCTTTTCTCTAAAGTATACGAATGACAGAAGTCGATTATTTCGCATGTGATGCAAATCTTGAAATGCAACAAAATCGAAATAGACTCGAGATAAAAGTGGGATATTTAATTCTCCAAAATCTGTTTGTTCCGTCCGCTTTTATCAATTGTAATAACTTTGGCAAGACATTTTTCAATCTCGAGCAGAGATATTAATGAAGTTAACGAGATTAACCGCGGGTCAGAAAGAGAGAAACGGGGAAACCTAAATGAAAGGGTGGACTCTCGAGGTGACACGAATGGCACATATCTTTCTCGTGACAATGAGAATTAATGGCTGGTACACGCGCAATATGGCGTGGCTCGTACAGCCTCTCACTACACGAGCTTCCGCGTTATTTCTTCTCGCACTTTGCCAGCCCTTGCCGCGAAGTTTGCACCGCGGTCTCTCGCAAATTGTTAACATTTTACTGCACCCTGGTGCTCTCGCTAAGCCTGATTAAGCATTAATCGTTGAAACAGTGTTTATATAGCACCAGTCACGTTCCGAAATACGAAACGTCGGTCAGTTCGCCGTACTTTTGTGAAGACTTTTCCACGGGGATATTCCGAAGGTTTTTTCGGTCTTTCACGTAATATATATTTATCTGTTTTTAGATCGATCATTTAATCGGATGCATGCAACAATAATAAGGAATAATGGGCATAATGGATAAAAGTAAATTGATATATAAAAATAAATAAGTATAAATAAATTTAGATGAATTTGTTGATATACCAAATATTTGATATGGTTTATTAAACATATAATATGTAAGTAAAATATAACAGGAACAATAATTTTAAAGCATGTTAGGAAGTCCAGATGAGATAAAATATACCTATAATGCAGTATTAAAGGATAATTGGAAATTATAATTTCGATATAATTTTGGCAAATAATAAATAATTGATCGAGACATTTATTTGCCGTGATTATGTAAATTCTTGTCCCGTGGCCTTAATCGCTAATGATAGGAGGTCTTCGCAAACTTCCAAACGCGTGTAGTTCTATGTATTCGCGGAGACAGGAAGCTATCTTGAACCTCGTCTCTTATCTACTACACGATGAAGAGGATTGCAGGCAGGCTCGGATTTCTCTTCGTCGTGGAATTTGCAAAGAAGCGCTCACTCCAGGGATTAAAACTGACGGAAATCGTTATTGAAGTAGCACTTTTGAAGTAATTCAAGTAGCATTTTTTTACAACGAAGTAATATTGTTCGCAAGAAGTCGCGAGATGGTCGATAAAGGGGTTCATTGCATCCTTAAATTTTGCATTTCATTTAGATATTAAAGAGACAAGTTTTATAAATTCTCTTCCATTTTCTTTTTTCCGTTTTTCATTTTAAGCAATTTATTGTTAATGCTGAATAGTTCTGATGTATTCTTTTTAGAAACAGTTAAAATAGCAATAACATCTAATATTTTATATAAATTGATTTTATAGCACGATATAATTGTAGTCTGTATTATAATATTATAATATCCTGTATCACGTCGGACTGTCAGAGTCATATGTCTATATTTGAAATTGTACACCACACCAAAAATACTATTTGCATTAACAATATCTCAATTTAATCATGTTGCTGGATTTATTCCGACAATATTCAATGCACTGTTGAGGTTTAATCTGTTGTGCGCCGCAAATTTAGAATGTTCCATGTTTGCCGAACTTGGACAATGTTCGCTATGTAATTAAATGTTCAATGACAAAAACTTTAATAAATTTAATTTTTTTTTCCAAAAAATCATCGATTAAGCTCTCCTATAATCTCATAAAAACGTTACGTTAATAAAAACAATGAAATTTTACGTGTCTCAAACGAATATTTTAATATTACATTATCTGCAGAATTACTTTATATGTGCGTGTAATGTGTTAAACTCGCGTTTTAAAATAATAAATTTAAATAGATATCGACGTCATTTCGTAATATAATTTTAAATCTATTAAACGATAGTGGCCCGATAATGAATATCATGAGACAAATTGAACAAAATTCTCGGCAAAAAATAGCTCAGAAATTGTCACTTAGCTGATATCGTAATCTAATCCAACTGCGTGTCAGTCGAAATTATTTTAAATAGATATATTTATAATTTTGCATATATGTTCCGTATAATCCCCTGTTATTTAATCATGATTCAAAAAATAGGTCATCACGAAATTATAACTACTTTCGGCGAAATATTAATCCGCTAATTTTAATTAGCGCTATTTCCATTTAAATTTCTATTAAAAAAATAAATATACTCTTTCATAATTTTTCCATAAGTTAAGTTATATATTTCTAATATTCGGATAATAATTGACTTGTCTCAGATCGAACATTTAGTCTAGTTCGAATTAAAATCATCAAAGCTGTTTGACGCCGCTTGTTATTCCATCATTAAGGATACCATCGCGTCAAATCTCTCAGCATCCATTTCAGCATCTTTCGTTCATCTCTACCCGTTATCCTTCCGCAATCTCCACGCCCACCTGAATTCGCACTTTGCATGCGTTCGCGAGGAATCCTTCCTCGCATCCTATTATCCCTATTACTCCTCTCCCCTCCGCCCTCCAAAGGGCGCCCGAAAGATAAAACGAAGTATTCATTTCCGCCGAATATATATTTCCTACGCGACTCATCCGCATTTATTCTTGCTCGATCTTTTCAGAGATTCTCAGCATCCTCCGCTCCGCGAGAGATCACGATCGGTTGGTGAACTTGTTCGAAAATGACATCAAGATTGTTCGAAGCTTAGCACAATTTCGACCCGGACTAAAAAAGCTCGAGGAGAATGAAGAATAATAACTTTTCTATTCGATCCAATCGCTTTTTCGTTGAATTACTCACAAGCACGATTTAATGAATGACAGTAATAGCGTTTTTCACTGGCAGAACTGGTGCGCACTCAGTGCACATTAAAGCCGTTGTACACTGATTTAGTCTCTAATATTTAAAGTAAAATGCAAATATTTTGACTGATAAAATACTCAGTACATATTTTACCAAATAGTGCAATAAAGAATATTGAGGATTTCATGATTTAACCCGATTATATTAAACATACACTTTACGTTGGTTTGTGTACGACGGCTTTAATGTGCACTGAGTGCGCACCGGCTCTGCCAGTGAAAAACGCTATAATAAAGAGGAGCATATTTCATGAGTCTTCTCGTTAAAAAAAATGAAAAACGAGACATCCATTTAGTCCAATATCTGTCGACGGGCGGCCGTAACGTAACGGATTCGAGGGTGGTTGCGAGAACGTTGAAGAAACGAAAGCTCTCCGGGGCGTTAGGGACGGGGGAGAGGGGTTGGAGGTGGTAGAGGCAGAGAAACGGCAGAGTGCGGTTTGGAGCAAACTGAAAACCGATAAACCCGCGATGTCTAGACGAGCCGCGTTTATTTATGTAACAATGTTGGGTGCCCGCGACGAGCAACCGCGGGCAGCCTGCGCGCCGCTTGCTCTTATCGGCGAACTTTTCACGGGGAGTTTTGCGATTCCTCCCCGCGCCGAATAGCCTCTATTGTGTGGCGAACGTCGTCGCTGTTGCACCCATCAGGAAAATCTCAAATGCGAAACGCGACGTCGACGTCGTCGCTTGACGTCGTCCGTAACGGAGGAATTGTATTCGAGGACTAGTTTAGACTCGATCGATTTTACTAATTGAACTGTCGTTCAATTTAAGTAGCGCAATTACATAAGGATCTACTGCATTCCAACAAACACAAATTTTGTTTTTCTAAGTATTGCTATTACATTCCAAATTATATACCGAAATTATATCTCGAGAGGAGGAATAGCGTATTATTAACATTCGTATAAAAAATGTGTATATAGGGAATCGTATTTCCATCCCTCCCTACATGTAACTGAACGTTTAATGTAATTAATGTCAGTTATGACGCTGTTCATACTCTATGTACAATTCAGTAATTGAGTTGCTACGTAAAAGCTGATAATTATACTGATTGTAATTTAATTATGTTCATCGAGCCGTCCATTGAATGAGATGCAAAATGAGATTGCATTTAACACCAGCGATATATTTAACCCTTCGAGAACACACTGGGTCAATTTGACCGTTTTTTTATTTTTTAATAAAAAAATAAAATTTTGTTCGTAAATTACGTTTTTTTCTAAAAAATACTCAAAAATTAAAAAACATTTTTTTCAAAAAAAAAAGATTTTTTTTTAAAATTTTTTTAAATATGTAAATAATTCCAACGGCACTTTTTATTTATATCAATTGATTTAACAATGTTCCAAGTACATCTGGAAATTTTTTCAAGCTGATCGCACTCGTCAATTTAAAATGGTGGACGATCAAAGTGTGTGTAGGGTCAGATTGACCCAGAGTGTTCTCCGTGAAGGAAAAAATAGGTGTGTTCTCGGTTAAATGTATATCTTGGCTAATGATATACATATAAGTTAATTTTCTGCCCCCTTTGACTCTCTTTTTCTATTTTTCTACAAAGTCTAAATTTCTTATATATTTCTATTTTAAAGGTAACAGCAGGTACAAAAAAAAATTTCATTGACCTATTTATAAATAACAAATTAAAATAATTCTCTCTCTCTCTCTCTCTTTCTCTCTCTCTCCCCCTATTTCGCTTATGCTCGCTCGCTTGCTCGCGAAGTAATTCCATACAACCGTAATTACATTTGAAATAACGGTACGACTGTCGCCATCCGTGCAACACCACTATAGCATTAAGCACGCCCATTCTCGCGACGTCAATTCTCCTTTAATTACGTCGATGTGAAGAACAGGAGAGTGACACACGCGCGCGGATGTCAAAGAGAGGAATAATTAGAGTGTGTTAATGACTTACACGCGACGCGCGGTCACCACCGGTGCGGCGGAGATATTTGCCTTTGTACGCCGCATGTATGAACGCAAATTACGAAATACGACCGGGTGCAAACGACGCGAGCAATTGTGGGAGAGGGAGGGAGAGAGAGAGAGAGAGAGAGCGAGAGAAAGAGAGAAACCTTTATTGAGTCCGTCTGCGGTCTCTCGCCTCTCTTATTCTTCGTGGTTAATGTGAGTCACGGTCGCGGATTGCACGCCGACGATGCGAAATATCACATTGCCTCGCGCGATTCTCTCACGCGCCGCGAGAATCGCTGCGCCGGGACGCGGACACGCCGCGAATGGCGTTCGGCGATGTGAATAAGACCGGTAGAGAAAAACCCCCGTCGTGCGTACCATACTACTGCCCCTTTGAATACCCTCAAACAGTCGACCAGTCGTCGTAATTCCTCCGTCTGAATTCACCGCGTCGCGCGTTTTGCATCGCGCAGCTTGTGGGCTCGTTTTTATACCTCGAAGAAATCTAAAGATCCATGAATTTGTTCGGAACCTTATTCAATTTAGTACCGAGTTTAATACACGCTGGCGCGCCCAATAAAACTGTTCATAATCAACGAGTATCTATAAATCTATTATATAATATCTATAAGTAGCAATCGTGATCAAAGATTTAAATTAAAGTATATTTTTCTCTCTTTTTTTTCTCGATTCTGTCATTCTCACGCTTCTCGAATACGTAAATTCTTTTCTCATTTGGATTGATGACGCATGCGCTCTCCTGTAATTAAATTTGCAAATTGCGTCGCTCTTTTTTCTTTTTACCACAAACGCCAACAAGTTGCGCGCAAGAACGTGACGAGATTCATGATGGTTCAGCATCATTGCTGTATTCGTAGCAACCGGCTCTATTATCAACTTTTAATCCGTCGGATTGCGCGTTTGTCCAAACGAGAATGGCGCGTTCCGATGAGATTCGCGGTAAATCCGAGAACGTCTGGGCGAGAAAAGTTAGCCGTCGTATTGTCCGCGTGTGCCCTTTTGCGTCCTACGAGTCGCCCATTGTTATCGCGGTCGGCAGATCACGGGGCGAGAGGATAACATCGTTCCGTTACGTTGGACACGAAATGGATTTCATTAGCGTTCCGCTCGGTTAAAGCGGCAAAATATGGAAACGGTCTTCGGAGACCCCGCTAAAGGTAAAGGGCTGTGAATTTATGAATGAGTCGACACTTTCGCTGCTTCTCGTCGCACCTCGCGCGACGTTTCCTTCTTTCTTCTCTCTCCATGCTTGATTAATTCTTCGTAGTGATGTTATTTAATTGCGAAGGCTGCGACGATGGCAATCAGTGAATATTAAGAAGGTGTTATTTTATAATCTGCGACCACATCGGGAACGAATTGAATAACGAACGATGAAAGAATACTGCAAATACAATTATTTCTTTTCTGCATTTCTTTTTAAATATGGAAACAGCGAATTTAATTTATGATTTAAGTACTCCTTATTTAAGTAGATAAGTACTCATTTGATATATATAGAATAGTAGTGATTTGAATATAAATCTTATTAATTATTTGTTTGTAGATGGAATAGACTAAATTTGTATTAAATAATCTGCATTTGATATTTTGTAATAGTTTGATAATTCACTAATTCAGGAAATTTGTGCGAAAATTCGGGTTACGAAGATAAATCCATTATTAATGCGAACAGAGAGTGAGTTACCACCGAATCACTACGCAGGTTTTGTCGAACACAGTTTACAATTTCATGCAAATCTCGTTGAATGATGCGAGAGGGAAATTAATGCGATTTACTCGGGCTATTACTCGAGCAACTAATTAAATACTTGGTAAATATCTCGTATTAAAGCGCTGACATTTTACGGATTTGTGTAACTCATTCGGTAACATATAATTAATTCATTTGTAATACACTCGGCGGGTTAATCTGAATCAATCCGTCTAACATTGAATCGTTTCATTACGTCGCATTTACTTCCGAAGACGGCTTTTGCTTCGCAGAAATTCGAAGGTATAGGAAGTGACAGACTCTACCAGCATCTTTGCTAGACTTTGAATTCTTTACTGGAAATTTAATTCCCTGAAATTTTTGTGCAATTAATTTTTTTAACAAAACTCGAGTTCGATTCAACTTTGATCCAATTTTAAACTTCAATTTAGTTCCGCGCGTTTCCAAAATTTAAGATTTAAACGGTAACGCCTCGCGAAAGCACCGTGTCCCTTCCGATTCACACGGTGCGATTAAAACTCGATGACAAGTATATGCACGCGAAAAATGTCAGTCACTGGTTGATCGAGAGGATAAATGCATCGGCTCGAAATCTCGTCGGTGCAATCTAAAAAGTCGAGATGGGCTCTTACAGTTGCTGCTGTAGTCGGGGGTCCGGATCCACGCGCATACGACGTATCCCCCACATAAATTGCGCGGGGCCCTGGCGGTGCATGGCGTCGTCGATTTCGTTCTTTTTGCGCGGTGTCAGTGTCGGGGGGGTCTCTCTCTCTCTCTCTCTCTCTCTCTCTCTCTCTCTCTCTCTTTTATGCTTTAAAGATGCTGTGGTGCACCGCCGCCACTGCATCGCCGGGACATGCACCGTCCGCACGACTCGACCGCTTCATTGATAAAGCTGGCCTAGCAACAGCGAATTTTTCAGTTGCTCGTTTCTGTTTCACGTCAAAAGCTTCGACACTGTCGCGTCACTATATAGAACATATATCCGATAACTAACAAACGTTTACAGCTAAAACGGATTGGCTTTTATTTACGAAATTTCGGTTTGACGCTAAGTTTGTTCCATGATTTTAAAAAGATTTGTTTGAAGAATGTTTATCAAATTAATTAAACATAAAACATAAGAATAATATTTTATTATATCTGTTTCGTTACCTCATCCATTTTCAAGTTCAATTGCTCCTAAATCAAACGCTATAACGGTATATTTCGAGACTTATTATTGCAGAAGAGAATCGAAGTCAGAAATTTTTTTACGTATATGTAGATCTGAAGTGGTCTTGAAATTCTTTCTCCAAGAAAAGTTCTCTCGCTTCTTCGTCCACATCCGTCTCCGAATCGAACGACACGCGGACAGCCCAAGAACACTCGTAACGGTGTCCTCACGAAAAATAAATAAAACAGAGTACGAGCGGCGGTGAGCGTGTATACAACGATCGCAAATACGGTCCCTTTCGAGGGAGCTCTTTGCCGGGAGCCATCCCTTGGGCCCGTTCTCTCGAAATCGCCTTCCTCTGTCGTACGGGTATACAGACGAGAGTGTATATTTTTCAGTAGTATCGCATTCACGGTACAGGTGGCTCAGGCTTTAAAAATGCAGTAAAGGGAGGGAAGGAGGGTAAGGAAGGTACGTAAGGTCAAGAGGTGATGGTTACGAGTGGCGGCGGGTGCCTCGAGTGCCAAACGATTCAATGTAGAGGCTCTTTTTTACGACCTTTCAGTCCCCTCTCCCTCTCTTTCTCCCTTTTTTTTATCTTTTTCATTCTCTCGGCATCTCACTTCCCTTGTCGTTCTTTCTTCGTTTTTACCCTACCTTGGACCCGCACGCTTGTATTCCGTTCTTACGCGATTCTATCTGCCCAGCTTTTTTGGGTCAAGTGTGAAGGAGCGTTCGACCGAAAAGCGTTGATGATCGCCGTCTAAAGTTTGAATCTTTAAATACCTCATTGTCAGTCGGAAGTGGCTTCATAAAGAGAAAAAAGATTTTTTTATGACTCGCGATGCGGGAAAATGCACATATTTGAAAATTACGTTAGTGTCAGAAGTTATTTGTAACGAAAAGCATTTTGCTTTTTCCATCTTTAAATTAGACAACGACATTGATTATCCAGAGATCTAACAAATTAATATTAATCTTCACATCTGTCACACCCGCAGTCGCTAATACGATTTATTGAGAAAGCAAATAATTTGAAAAAATAATATGAATGCATAATTTTCGAGTATCGGTGATTATAATAATTAGTATATATATACTATATATATATATATATATATATATATGTATATTCGCTTGTTTCATAGTATTCGCTTACTGAGAACTTTCTTTTGCTTTTACCCACTCGTTTCTCTCTTTGATATCATTCCGAGTCTTTCGTTTTAATATCGCTCCGACACGTTTCTTTTCAATCTCATTTCGAGGCTCGGCAACACATCTCGTCGGCGGCACGGCGCGGCGAGAACACGCCTTTTCCGGATGCGAGAGCGCGTTTACACGCTGCAAACGGGTCCGATGCCACGAACTGTGCTTAACTGATTTCGCGGCTGAGGCACTTCTGTTAAAGAGGCGGCTTTTAGATATCGCCACCTGCGACGGATGGCGGAAAAGATGGATCGAACGAGGGCTTATATTCTTATACGTAAAAAGAGCACGGTGCCGCGCGCCGCGCGCTCGAGCTTGCACGAAGACGAATTGTTCGCCGTACCGACACGGTAATTTACGGTTTTGCCATTAACCCGCTTTTCCGCCTTGTTGGCGCGTCGTCCTCCTCGACCACTTCGCTGCCAAGTGCTCGCACCGAGTCATTAGCAGAGGCCATTCTATCGTCTCGCGCCATTCCTCGTTTTCTCAAGCTAGAAAACTACTTTTCGCGAGTGCGTTCTCATCCTAGAATCAATAGCAACACGCTGACTGATTGCATGGTTCTTTGGCGTGCTCGACACACTCGACAGACATCTTGCACTTGCACTTGTCATGTCAATCGCCTCTCGTTCGCCAAAAAATTTTTAACATCTTTCTTTTTCTCTTTTTTATTCCGCGGTATTTCAATTTTAAAAAGCTAAAAGCTTGAGACATTTTCGTATTAAATTACTAAAAAAGAAATGTTCGTACAGATTGCAATATGCAAATTATTCGCGTCATGCGATTGACAGGATCGTGGACAGAATTCTGCGATCAGTATAGTTTATCCAACTTTTTCCCTTTTATCGTAATCTTTCGGCTATATACTTTGATATAAATATTTTCAGAAGTCAATCGTGTAGATTGGACCACCGGACAGAATCGCATATACATATATACGGCCTAAAAGGGGATATCTTAATTCGTTCTGCGCTCCTGTCATTTGCATGCCGATTTTACGACGTACCCTCGACTTTTTTTTCACGACTTTTATGCATTCGTGTACGCATGTATTCGTGTATCCGTATGTGACGGTCTCTGCCTTCGGCTGAAATAGTCAAAAGATCACTCTTTTAATGATAAATAATGGATATTTGTTTTGAAGGATTATACATATAATATCGCAATTAATTTAGGATTGAGATGATTAAAAATTACATTATTATTTGCTTTAACAAGAGAGAAATTGTTTTCAGAGTTTTTGTAAATAATGCAATTTTAAAGCGTCTATAGTTCTTATAAAAACACAATGTTTTAAACGGCATATTAATGTATCTAATAAGTAACGCTAACAAAAGAAAATATAAAATCGCGATTATACCTCGGTTGCGCTCTAAAATCCAGAAAGACCAACAAGAGAGGAAAAGAGAGCAGTCCGATTCGCGACGAAGGGTAAGAGAGAAAGAGGAGGAGAAAGAAGGAGGGAGAGAACCGGGGAAGGAACGGACCGAAAGGACGTGACGGAGAAAGGACCGCGGTGGGATTACTTAAGTCGTAAACGTCAAATATGCAAACATTGCATTCAGAATTATAATCCCGCCCCTGCCCGCGGCTGCATACTGTGCCGCGCGCCGTCGCGTTTAATATTCTCGTTTCCCCCCCCCCCACGGGTTTTCCCGCAAAGGCTGGCGCGGCGACGTAATATGGTCGCTCGGAGAAATGCACGCGGATGGATCATCGCTCCTGACTATAATGACGCTCGTACATGCTAATTTATTCGACAAATTTATTTGCACGGTCGTGTCGCCTGTGTGTTCCCGGATTTTAACAGGATTTAACATCGTGAATATCTGCGGCCGTAGTCTTAGTCGATTGGCACACTGATAGGCATCGATGATGGAATCTGCCGATAATATATGGCTCCTAAGGTTTCGTTGAGAAATAAGAAGTAACGATAATAATAATAAAGATAATTGTAAACGAAACGTACTAATATTTTTTAAATTAAGAACAATTTATTAAAAATCAAGTAAGTATCAAGTTTACAAAGATGATAATATCCGCATTGCGTTTTATAATCTTTGATTATAATCTTGTTATTTTGTCGCAAGCTAGGATGCTAAAAAAATTGTGATTTTTTTATAAAATCTATATTTTGGAAATAAAATTTGTTAATGCTGTTTGAAGACTGAAATTTCCGTAACAATGTAATAACAATAAACTGCAGTTCTCGGATTTTTTGCGCGAAATGTTCTGCTTATTTAAAAATATCATTTCACATTTAGAGGAATATTTTATACAATATTTATAAAATCGTACACACACAGTTTTTTTTACAGATTTAATGGACTTATCGGTACATTGTTATTAGTAATTTCCTTTGTTTCTATTTTAAACGTGTATCGATGCAGAGACTTATAAATGAGACACGAGACATGAGAAGTTTTCCATCGTTCACATTATCGATATTGTAATCATAGATAGACAAGTGTGTGTGTGTGAGACAAAAATATAGAATAAGTTTGTTTCTGAACATTCTGCTGCCAATTTTAAAATGCATTTTTCTATTCGCTCGCGCTTGCTCAAGGGAAGATAATCCGATCGTGGACGGACGCGGTAAATTCTGCGTTTCTTCGTGTCGATTTCGCGTCGGCGGTGAACGTTATGTGCATACGGTGCCGGAGAACGCCCGGCTCGACGCAAGCAAAAACGAGCACGACGAGCGAAATGTACGGCGGAATGTCGAACATTCCGGCGCAAAAATGCAAATGAACAGATTGCGCCACGAAATTGGGATGGCTCCCCGAAGCCTCGTAACACACGACGTCAGCGGCGACCCGCGATAACGGCCTTTCTCTTTCTGGGCAACCCTCGTCAGATATGTAAAAATAAAGCAGGAGATATGACTTTATCCTGCTTTTAATTGTGACGCCAGACGTTTCGGGGGGGGGGGATCAATAATTCATGCATTTTATTGAGACGCAGTTTTCGATAGGATCAAAAGAAGGTATTAGATATCCAGTCTCGAGAAAAATGTTGATTTGATCGCGTGATTAATAATGAGGATCTATTGCATCTGAAATAATGCGATGGCGCTAAGAATAACGTATTTTTTCATTTTATTTCTTCTGACAACGTTTAACAACTCCATCTTCCATTAATAGTCGCGGCTTATTGTCATTGCATTAAAATAATTTTTGTGCTATTTAAATCTCCCGTGAATCGGAAATCGAAACTTTCAACAGGTGCTTCTTTTCATTGCAAATTGCGGTAGATATATTGATCTAAGTCCAATTGTAAATATTTGAAGACTCGTTGCAAAAGAGTCGAAGTGCCAGAAATAAAAGTTGTAGGGAGAGGGGGGGGTATTCTTGTTCCAGGTAATATTTTATTTATTTATAAATTTGTTTGGTTTTTTTATGCGATTCGCGGTCCGACGGACATCTCACTCCGCGGATATGAACGTCGCGCGTATGACGCTTGAAAAAGCGAGAGGAGGAAAAGCGGAAAAGAGAGAAGAGACGGCAATTCTTTTTGCGGCTCGCCGCTATTTCAGCCGCCATTGTCTCGCGGGAGAAGTGGCGCCTGCCTCCGTCGTCCGCTGGTTATTTTTACTTTTGATACACGCAGATTGGTCGGCACTATTTAACGCCGCATTTCCGCTTTTCGTTCGTTCGAACGTGTACCGAGGCGATGCATAAAAAAAGAAAAAAGAAGGAACGACAGTTTTGCAGCAAATACGTGCATCACGTGTGTGAAATAGTTTATTGAAAAACATCAAATAATCCCATCGTTTCAACATATAAGCCAAGCCACGGCATATCAAAAAATTCGATCGGCATTGAAGTTCGAGAAACGTCACTTTACTCGAGTTCATGAGGCGAGTAAAAAGGAATTTTCGAGGATAAGTGAGTTACACTTGTTTGAGAGGCGCCGTTTCACGCCAGAAATTCGATTTTGCGATCGCCTTTTGATTTATTGCGGACGCATTCTCCATGTCGAAAAAAAATAGAGAAGCGAGACGCGCCAAAGGTCTCTGTCCCCGCAGCGCGATTGAATTTTAACACCCCGTATAGAGTTATCGGGGATTTATCGGCCCCTCGCAGGCGTGTAAATCAAACCGAGAACGATCACTAGCTTTCCTCGAGTTACACAAGTTTCGCCGTTTCGATCTCTCGCGCGGCCATCGATCATGCGTATCCCGACACGTCAAAACTTCTTCTCGTGTGTTTTACTCGTATATATCTCGCCACGAAAAACCCCGTTCGATATAGTCACTCTCCCTCCCTTCCTCCATTGACCTTTTCACGCCAGGAAGCCGCGTGAACCCCGAAAACACGTAAATTCTATTAAAACTTTGCAACCGCCTTTTCTTATCCTGTCCGATACATGCGTCATCTTATCTCCCCTCTCGTTTGCTCGGTCACAATGGAAATTTCTTTTTTCTGATAGAACAGCCAAGCCTATAAATCGCGATTAGTCGTTGCGATAACACTGTCCGGTATTGCCTCGTAGCGTGCGCTTATCTGTTATTATACATATTGGGAAACAGCGGAGGCGTTAAATATCCGAGATTCCCTTTGTTTCTTTGAATATCTCGACCCGTTTTAAAACCTTAAAGCGCATCGCGTCGCGATGAAATTTTCATTCAAAATGTAGACATAAGAATTTTCATTCATAATTTTCTCGACGTCGATTTGGTTTCTCGCCGCGTAAAGACTTATATAAGTTCTCGCGATTTGAAAAATTAATCTTTTATATTTTCGATGAAAATACTGAATAAAAAGATCGATTAAATTTACTTAAGCGCTATTTTTATTAGAAGATATTATTGTTACTGCTTAACGAGCTTTGCTCTGAAAATAAAATATTACATTCGGGAAATGTTATTAAAAATAGAAACGTACTTGGATAATTAAATGCGCGACGTAATTATACTCACGAATTTTCACAAGCAAAGCTCTTTTGCGTTTTTAATTGTGGTATGCATGCAAAACCTTATGGTTTCGTTAACGTATGCATTTATCCGATGCTTGGGGATGTTTAAATAAGTAAATATATGTTATATACGTGCAAATGAAGTTATTATATATACTTGAAGGACATATTTTGAGCGAGTCCGTATATTTTTTCATCTTTTTATATGGAACTCATATTTCATTTTAATTATAAAGATACATTTTCCTGTTTCTCTCAGATACGTATTATTATACGTAGAAGTCTGCGCGAGATAACATCTCTATATATTTACAAAAATAGAATTTTCAAAAAGATCGCGCTGCTCTTTATCATTTTACATGTAAGGTAAATGTACCTATGTCTGGACATTTTTATCATTTTAGTTCTTAAACGCGTTATAACGCGAATTAAAATCAAAGAATCAAAGATAAAAATATTTTTCTAGTATTATATTTTTATCTTTGATTTTAATTCGTGTTATACTTATTTAAAAATTAAAATAATAAAGGTGTCCAGAGACATAGGTCTTAAGGTGTCCCGGCATTGGTACATTTATACCTTACATACGTTCAGAATGAACCGTTTCTATATGTAAAACAACGCGCTCATCATGCTCCGATGTGCGAGCCCTTCGATGCACGGATGCCTACCTTCCCGAGCCTACCTCTCTCTCTCTCGTCTCTCCTCCCTTTATGGCCCGTTCTCCTCTCGGTCCATGCGTTCATCCTCCGTTGCAGAGGCGGCTGCACTCGCGGCGGTCAGGTATGCCAGGCTTGCAGACGAAAAAAATAAACGGAGAAGAAATGTGGAAAGACAAAAAGAGCTGGTGGACATTGCGGAGGAGGGAGGGCGAGGAAAGGAAGGGCGGAGAGGATCGGTGGAGAAGAGAGGCACAGAAGGAGCGAAGGATGCGGCTGAAAAGAAAGAGAGAGGGGTGAGGGAGAGGGAGAAAATGACAGGACGAAGGACGGGTGCTGTGGGGGCGAGAGGGGAGAAATCAGGACGAGAGCAGCCTGACCTGGGCGACCTGGCCCGATCTAAACAATCGGAGCAGATCGGCCTTCGAAATATCGCTAGCACCCGTGGAACACGTTCTTGCGTGTCCATGCACGCGCTCACCAGACTGAGAGGAGTTTCTCTTCATAAAACCCAAATGGATGAACGAGACGTGCGATACGATAACGCGATGAAATATACGGCTGTGCCAAACGAGGTCCCCCCGGTCGCTAACGAGATTAATTCGCGAGCGCGTCTGGCTGTAGAAAAACCCCACCAGAAAGACATTCCGGTAATTCGATCGACAAACGGACAAAGGTGTAAAATTCGAAGCACACGATGCTTGATTAATCCTTAATTAATATCATGCCTTTACCTTTATTCGGTACGGATTATTGGATTATGCGATATATCGCTTCTTTTCGGGCATCGTGGAATACGTTATTCGTTTTTGTCAACTTGTTCGATGAAACTTACGGATTATTGTTCTGTTGAAATAACAGGATGTATTTGAAATATTTCTAAAAAAAAAAGCTTCGTTTTACATAATTTATGTAGTAATTTATATAAAGATTTTTTATTTTGAAGATGGATAATTAAAAATTGTTGCCGAATAGATAACATTTATTCGGCAACAATGTAAATACCAAAAATAAAAATGTCTAAAATAATTCTTCTTACCTATATGTAAATATACATATTGTTCCATAATTATTAGGAAATAACTATTGATAACGTTCTTATTATTTATAATTAAATATATAGCTGGAGGAATAGTAAACGAGGATTTACTGACTCATCTCGGAGTGCTCGTGATTAAGCTTGTATGGACTAGTATGGAGTGACACCGAGTCTTGGATTTAATTTGCATTACGTGCCGCAGAGAATGGTGTATCGCTTCCCAATTAAAACCGCAGGATTATCGAGAAGCTCCCGACATCGTATTAGCACACGTGCGAATGTAAAAGCATTAGCCAGATGCGAGGAGTCTCGTCCCAGGATGAATAAATCTCGTGTCGTAGTGTGATGTAATTTATTAGTTAATACTACGTTTTCTAATACTTTTTTGCAATGCAGAGGAGCTGAACGAGTAATTTAGAATATTACCTAACACGCAATTAATTGAAGAGTATTATCAGAATTATCTGGTGAATTAATTACGGCTATTACAATTCAAAAGGCGGCAGTTTGTTTTATTATGTCCTGCATATTTGAAATAGAGTAATCTTATCTAATTGTGCACACGTAATGGCAATCGCGTCAGCAAAATCGTCGAATGTGATTTTAAACCAGTGATTATTCAGCTGACCCTTTTATGCGTTATATGTACTTCCCACTTTTAATCGCAAAATCCTTTTAGCTCCGCTGTCACGTACATTTTACATTTCGCGGAACGGCTTTATCACAAGTAAAAATTGAATCTCCACCGTAATCACATTACCCCGAGCTCTCTCACGCTTTTATTACGCCACCATATCCAGCGTCGTTGCATTTAACGCTGTGATTTCATAGTGCGAGCGAGAGCGCTTTCGGCGAAGAAAAAACTCAGCTTCTTTGAAAAAGTGCATTAAGATATTATAAGTAGATTATAAAGTATAAGATCAGATAATGAGATTTTATTAGAACACTTATTAATTGATTTCCAATTACATTTCGAACGTTTTTAGCAATCATACTATACATTGTTGGTATGTTACGACGTTAAATCATATATAGTTTAACTGGGATAGTAAAATTTCATGTACTTGTATATAAAATAATGTTAAGATTAAGAAAGACGGGGATATTTTTATATTCGTGTATTAGTTACATGTGCAAAGAGGTCAATAACAAATAAATCGTTAATTTGCAATGCACTATAATTTATTGATTATTTTGTGGGTACATACGCTTATTTTGTACACCGATGTATACAAACGTGCATGGAAAAGCCGCGTTGCAGTACCGCATCCGTAGGATTTCGAGTGTCCGCGGGACAAAATCAGCGGTTCTCCAGCGAGTTCTGGCGTCCCATCGCGTTCAACCTCAAATTAAACTCCCACCCAGCCTGACGTTTGCATTTCCGACGTGATAAATCCGAGTGTTGCATTTCGTTTAGTTGAAATTCGTACGACAATTCGCATCGCGTCGCAAATTCATGGTCCACTTTTTCCATTGCGATTACATTGCGAAAGGATGTTGTGCCATGCATCGGCGATTTGCGCAATTGCGTAATCGAATTTGCGCGAGGGGCTTTAGGAATCGCGTCTCGAATCGAAAAAGTCAGGTGCGAGTGTGAATTCTGTGCAGCTTTACGGGGAACTCTGTGTAAAAAGCTCGAAAATTGAATCTCTCTCTCTCTCTCTCTCTCTCTCTCTCTCTGTAAGATAAAGAATCTTATACATCTCCGTGCCACTTTGCTCCGCATTTGCCGACGTGTTACAAGACGCACAGATTTCTACGCGTCATTGTGCCAACAAAGTTTCTGACGTACAAAATATGAATTTTTTATAGTGACGCGAGATTCTATTTTCATAAGGTTTTGGGCCAAATGAAAAATTCATATTACGGACATTATACGAACTTTACGTGCCCTTATGCGCATCTTGACGCGTGATAATCTCTATTCGTCGATGTGGGCGAATGCTTATCTCTAAGTACAACAGCTCGGCCGCATGATAATCTCAAGTTTTCGTAGTTTCCGAGGTCCCCGCTATAGAAAACATTTGTTCCCGGGATTAATGCGGTTAATGGCCATAATCTTTCGATCTCTCGCGCAGAATGAAAATTGATGTTAAACATAATTCGCGCAGCCAATATATCCCGCGTTGTCCTCGACAATTTCGGCTTTTATTTTCGAAACATTAATTTTACGGACCCGCGTGAATTTGCGAATCTGTCCATTGTGCACACTTTTCCATTTTCGGTCTACGAAATTATCGTTCGTCGAACCGGGCGACGAGCCCGTCGGCAAACAAAACGGGGAGGCCCCGTTAAATAAGGCGGGGAAAACGCCGACGAAGCGACGATTATCGCCGGCTCGACGGCCGCGCTGATAGCTCTGTCGATTCGTGAAATCGTGTCCGGTGCATCGATGCACTCGCGAGTTGGGTGAGTAGTTTGCGCGGGGGAGGGGTTGAAACAGACGGTTGGGAAGGGCTTATGTTCGTGTTGATGGGTCGGCTGGCACGGCTACTCGATTGGAAATCGCGGGTCGATCATACGAGGCTCGCATCAGGTTTGTTTTGCGCTGCGTGTCGCTGACGCGTTCTTTGCTATACGTATAAGGACGTTTTATTAAAGCGACGTGATTCATGGCGTAGATTATGATGGATGGCCCGCGACGAGGGGGAGGAGAGAGACGAGTTTTAAAAAGAATCGCTTTGTCGACGAAAATCACCATTTGTTCGTCGGTATTACACGGAATAAAATTTACTATAACGCTTGTCGAGATAAATGAAGTGATTCCTAACGAAACTGAAACATTTGACAGGGTCTTGAATATTAATAATTTTAGTCATCAATAATCTTTAGTAGTATTAGTAATTTTTCGTTCTTCAAAACGCGAATCTCACCTATTCGGAATGCCGCAAATTCTTTATAATTACTCCAAAAATCCCACGTACGCGGAGGATAATTCCTGCAAATCCGGCAACGTCGACGTGCGACCGCGACACTTTAACACGCTAATTTTCTTCATGCAACAACCATCGGACTGTTCAAACAAATGCATCCTCCCGAGCGTTAGCGTCAAGCTCGCTCGTTGAATTCGTTTAATTGGAAGCGTGCGTGTCGCGATCCGCTCGTCGGCGTCGGGGCACGACACACACGATTCCTTTGTTTCCAGTATAACGCGCGTGTACAGAGAGCGAGAAATCAGGAAGTCTCTCGCCGCCCCGCGCTCTGAGAGATGATAAGATCGTCGTCCGGCCCCCGTTTCGTACGACACGCGCGTAGGGGTAACACACGTCCGTCGTACGCGCGAGGGCGAGAAAGTAAAGTGAGCCCGCGTGCATTTAGCACAATGCATCAGATATGCGGTCGGTCCAACGGCGCCGCCAAGAGCATTTAGGCCGCGGCTACATTTCACAAGTGTTCACCAAGTTCGCAAACGTTACGCAGGAACACGCCGTATATATATATATATATATATAATGGCGTAATAATATTAAATATTTTTCTCTCTCTGTTTTTGTTGGGATTGACTGGAAAGTTTAACCGCGTGGTGGATATGATATCGGACGCAATACGCTTCGGTGCGTATCGCACCCGCCAAACGGTCGGTTATCGCGAAATTCCCTCGTGAGATTCCCTCCTCGCGCGCGTTACTCACCTCTTCGGATTCGAGAGATGCGCGTGAATTATCCGGACCGCTCTCTTATCGGCGGTTCGCAGCCGAGATCCCCGAACGCAAGGGGTGGCTGACCCCCTTCAGCGAATCAGCTGTTCAGGCCGTCGTTACATCGCGACGGGCGCGCGGGGCGAGTCGCGGCGGGGAGCAGGGGGAACGGAAAGAGGGGCACCACCTCGGGCGGCAAATCTCAAAGCATACCACAGAGAGCGACAGAGGGAACGAGCCGAGAGCAAGGGCGGAAAAGAGAGAAGAGGAGAAATACACTCGAGAGAAAGGGATGCGTGGTCGGAGGGAACCTGAAAGAGGTGGGCACGAGAGAGGAAGCAGAGAGCAGGCTATACGAAGGAGGGGAAAGCGGACGCGTGGGAGAGTTCGGCTCCGTCGGGGTGGTGCTCAACCTGGCACAGGTGAGCGGAAGTCGAGGGCTCTGGCACCGGCTATCTTCGAGCTCCGTGAGCTCCATTAGCTCGTGTGGGAAATTCGATCTCCTCGCGACGCTTTACCGGTTGCTGCCGATATGTTGATTTTGGAACGCGCGCTGGTGCCCGGCGATGGATTCCGTGGATTTCTCTCCTCCTTTTTTTTTTGTCTTTCTTTTGGTTATACGATACGCGTTCCTTCTCGTTGGAGACGAGAGACGAAGCGATTTCGAGAGAGGCTCGCGTTGGTCCGTTTGAGGATCGTCAAATGATCGATGTGTGGGATAAAGTTCGTTCGGCGAGATGACAGTCGTGACTGGATAAATCGTATACGCCTGGATGGGTTATACATATCGATCTATTAATGCGAAGCAGTACGACGATAATATGATAATTAATGTATAATGTGGCGAGCAGCATGTCGAACGATATATGTTATTGAAAAGAATGCGATATATACCATTCCGTTTTCGATTCTGTGGACACGGCCATAGAATATAAATGAATACGCAAGTGGGCACGTGATAAATTATCAGCTGAATTGCTAGATGGAAATTTCGGCCGACACTTGGTCACCTTCCATCGAATATTCTGTTTCCAAATCATATACATGCAAATTTTACACTAAACATCCCAGAGCAGTGAATTTATACAAGTATCTTTATTTATTGATATTCTGTAAGTAGCGATCTATAATCGTATAAAATTATTTGACACGAAATATTATACTGTGCGAGAATTGGGAAATTAATATCTTAAAGTGAAATTGAAGAGGTTTTATTTTTATTAACGAAAAAGAATAAGACATGCAAATGTACATAGAGTAAAATTGTATCCTGCTTGTAGTTCGGCGAAAATTTAAAATTCCACCGCACCGGTCTCGTTATTTCAGAAGCGCTTTTTCCACGCAGCTCTTTTATTCTCCCTCACGCGTTCCGTCGTTCCTTTCCTTAATTTCCGCCGAAATTTCGCAGCGACGCGGCGTGCCTCGAACGAGAAACACGCATGGCGACTTTCGACCTCGGCGAAATTGCCGCGCGAGCTCGTTTCGCAAAGGCAAAGGCTTGCCGCGGCAGTCTCGAGACTGTTCGCCGCCGAAATTGAATCAATTAGGGGACAGCGGTATTTTTTTGTCGTGTGATTTACGGCGTCGTCAATGGCGACGACGGCGACGGCGACAGCGACGACGCGCGACGCCCCGTGGGTTATCGCGGATTATTGCGCGCTGCGAATTATGCACCGCTATTATCTGTGATTACGACACCGAACCCCCGATGCTCTCGAGCGCGGTCCAATTAGAAGATATTCGACGTGCTGTGTCGATGGAATAATTACGCGTCCGCTATAAAAATACAGGTCAATCCGATCGAACTCGGGCACCATCGATGACATAAGCAGCTTATGTAAGTGTTTGGAAATGCGTTACACAATTCTCCGGGAGAGTGTCAATTAACCCTGATAAAAAGAAATTCCGTGCAAATTTCCCGTACATTTTTATTTAAACGAAACAAAAACATTTTTTTTCTTCTCCAAATTAACTTTTTTTAAAAAAATCCTTGATGATATATTAAATATATTATTTTGACAGAAAGAGTGATGGAATTAGAAAGAGAATAATGGAATTATAGTAGACAACTAAAGATAACACAAAATTTACGAAAACAAATCCAAATTTTTCATGTCTAGTTGTTTATTACTAAAAATGTTAAATTGAACGTGAAATTACAAACGTGATTTTAACAATTAAATATTGCAGCGTTTAAAAAAAGTATGGCGAATAGGTTGCTTGGTGACGCCCATTGATTGACGTGTAATTTATGATTTCATGATGAACTTTCGAAAGCTTCGATTTGGACGAACGAGAAATTTCGACCTTGTACCAATTTTCGCTTGAATCGCTCGTTATCGCGAGGCGAACGCAAAATGAGAAATTGTGTGAGCGTATAATACGCCTACGCGATTGCGCAGGGCGTATACGATTTGCTGGCGTAAAGAGTCGCATAAATAATCCGGTGAGAGGAGAGACGTTGGGCAAATAAAGCATATTACGGAAGTAATACAAGTTAGCCCGAAGGGTATTGTACTAACGACAGCTTAATCAATGAGCTGTCGATCGCGGTCGCGCGTTTCAGCAGCGGTTTACGGCATTTACGGTCTCGCGGGCAAGTAGAACGCGCGATTCTTCTCAAAACGTCAAACGAGAACAAACTAGTCCAGTGGCTGTTGATTGAAAGTGTAAACAGAATTATGCGTAATGCGGATGAAATGCTAATGTAGAAAACCAATGGACTCTCTCTCTTTATCCCTCCTGTTATTTCTCCACCGTTAAAATCGCATTTTAGTTCCTTATTCTACCATGCAGTTACAATTTTATTAAATCTGGAGTTCTATTAATGAAAGTTTTATTCGATTAAATTCTATCAATTGGAATTCTAATTAATAGAACTTAATCAAACAGGACTTTCCATTTAGCCTTTATTACGACACGTCGGTAAAAAAAATAGATAATAATTAAAATTGTTTACATTCGATCGATTAATATATCGCCATCGTGCAAAGCTGCGACGGTCCTCTTCTTTTTTTTCAATCATGTTCGAGTCATCGCGAATAATCCTGCGAGATTTTCAAAGCCGAGGGTAGGGAAATATCACGGTGAGATTTGTCGTGGCGAAAAGCGAGAAAAGCGAACTTCGGACGAAATCGTAGACCGACTGCTGGCACTCACTCGAAGAAGAAGAAGAAGCGGAGGAAGAAAGTACGAAGGGGATGACGCGAAGGGCGATGCGGGGAAGCAAAAAGGAGGATCTGGCGTGTGAACCGCTGGCCAAACGGCGCCAGTCGACCATCTTTTTTTCTTATATTTCGCAGCAACGCCGCGCGTCGGCTTCCTCTCCTTTTCCTTCTCTCTTTCTCTCTGGTGCCTTTTTCTCCTCTCGATTACGCCCGACTTCTTTACTTGGTTTCGCTCTCGTTGCGTTCCGTCGCCTTGTCTCGAGTCGTCGGTTTGAATTTTGTCCATCAAGCATCGACTCGAGCAGTTTCGCAGATTGCGTGATATTCGAATAACACAACAGATTATACTTTGCAAAACTAGAAATATTATTATTAGAAAAAGATATGGAATGTATGTATGTAGTGCGTGAGATTATTCGGCAGATGTTAAAATTCAAAATCGAAAGAATAACGAATAGGCACTTCTTAGAGGCTTTCCGATATAAGCAAATAAAGTTTCTCTTTAACTTTATTTTTGCATTTAAAAGATATAGTTATTATTATTCTTAAAATATATATAGTTATTTGTATAATAGCATCAATTAACTTGCATTCTCTTTTTACGAGCAACTTTGTGGCATTTATTTTATCTTGTTTAAGAGTATGTGTAAACCCGTAAAAAAATGTATATAATCCCACGTCCGTCATCAGGCTTAATAACGAGATGTAGGTAATTATATTCGGGATATGCGTGCATACCTCCTCTGCGAAACCTGAAAGACGCCGTAATAAAATTGTAACGCGTTGGAACGAAGCCACTCGGCGTATCAATGTCGATAATGCTCGATCGGCCGACACATGAATATATTATTTAACTTATTTGCTTTACAAAGTACCTGATTCTCTTTGAAGGAAAAACGGAGACAGAGAGTTGTATAAAAAAAAAAGAAGTGAATGCGGTTGCAAATCAGGTTTTCCTTGCGGTTGGAGATTACGCGGTGTACCGGATGTGGGAACGGCTGTAAAGATGAGGTGCGAAAATTAAGAAAATCTTCTCTCTATATAATCTTCGTATATTCGATCGTTCTCATTGCCGACTTCTATTATCGCGTTTTCTAAAATGCCAGAAATTAAATTTCGAAATTTGTGTAACACGAAGACTTTACTGTGCTCTAAAAACACACAAAATATAATTTCTTCTATTCTATTACCGACTATTAACATTTAAATCTATTAAAATTTTTTTATTTACGTAACACCAGTGTAAATCATCTTTCTTCTTTTCGCTCTTGATTGTCTACAGATTTCTTACGGTTGCTTTCACAGATCCCCATCGATTAAGTCAACCGAAACAAGTAGGGTACATTTGAATTTTTTAATGAAGCGGTATCACTCCCCGATCAATTAATCATGATTTATCACGGCATCTACCGCTATCGCCACGGGAAAGTTTATCTCTTCCATAATAATCATTCCTGCTCTCGCTCGCAGTAAGATATACTTAATCCGATCGCGGTACAGATTTATGCAAACCATCACCGCGAAACTCTTCGCGTTTCGCTCACATCGATGCACACGCGTGTGCAAACGCACGCATACGGACACACACACACACATACACATATATGCGAGGTCCGGTCGAGCTCGGGTTTCAATTGCTCATTAGTGAAGACGTTAGAACGAAATACGTAAGACACTATACGGCGGTTTCGTGATCCAGAAGTTGGAACAGGTTTGGCACCCGTGCACGTCCAGGGTTTCTCAACCACAGCGGTTCGTCAACCGCAGCCGTTAATTTTAAAGCCGTTAGCGTGCATTTGAAGAACGATCGGTCGGATGTATAATTTCAGAACGCTCTACGACGGGTGAATAATGAACGGAGAAAATTTATATGGTAGTCCTCGTGAAGGACAGCGGCTGACTTCATTGCCGGCTAATTGGCCGCAAATTAATTCTATATTAAGGGGTGCAACTATCCATTGGAGAAAGAGACAGAACGATGAGTCAGGCCGTAGAGCTATGTGAGAAGCTGCTGCGGCCATAAATCAGTCGGATACATTTCTCGACAATATTTGCATATTTTTAATTCCACACGCTATAGTTTTAATTTGTGACGGTTATACTTGTGGCGTTAAAAATTGCGCAGAATCTTTAGTGTAACGAAGTAGCCTTCGATTACGAATCAGGAATGCACCGTCCGAAGTGTATTTTAATTACGTGAATAGTGTTTACCTCCGCAAATTACAAGGAGGATTATGAATTAATTGGCAATTACCAATAGCAAACAGCGCGACTATTACACCGCGCGTGCGACGTACGCGTTAATACATCCAGACGCAGAAGTAGATGCATCGCTTATAATGCATCGCCGTGATAAACAATTAATTGGGACAAATTACGTTTGCGTAAATTACATAACTGGCTCTACTTGATTAATATAATGGAATAAAGAAACACAACGCCGCAGCGCTGTGCGCTTCTGTAACTTTTATGCCAATAGTATATTATAATTGCAAAAAACGTATTGTTGTTTTTCCATGCTGAAAGTTGTAAAATAAAACTGTATACGGTAAATTGTTTACCAACGAAAGTTTAATTTTCTCGTGTGCATTTGTTACGTATTCTGGTTATATGCTATATATTCTCTCCAAGTCGCGTCCGTTTGTATATGAATATATTTATTATTTAAATATTCTGTTCATTTTTTCTTCGCACAAAATTTCGTATGCGTTAATTAAAAATCGCAACTGTTAATTAAGATCATTAAGATCCGGGATTACTCGCGACGATCGAAACGAAAGAATAGCAGTCGCGGACTCTGTCGAATCGTTCGCTCCGCGGCGCGCTCAGTCGCGGAAAATTGCGCGCGCCGCAGTCGATTAAATACACCGTGAGTGCAAAATGATACATAATTTATTTCTTCCATTGTTGCAGGTGAGTACCGAGGCGAGATCTAAATCCAAACCACCGTCGCCGCCGCCGCCACCGCCACCGCCTGCGGCTGACACGCGATCACACCTTTCCTTTTCCCTCTGAAAACTCGTCGAGTGAGTACAAAGCGGTTCTAGAGTCCGACGCCACGTGCAAATAGCGACGTTCTACGTCTACGTCCGCACGAGTAATCTACGCGGACTATCTCCTTTCGCGTAATTCACGCTGACAGCGCATAATCTGCGCGGATAACGCTCCGCGCGCGTTTTTCCCCTTTTTTTTCTCGTTTCCGGGCTGGACTTCGTATAGGAAGAAAATAAATTCGATTCGCGCGACTCTGATTTCCTTGGCCCCCCCCCCCCCCCACGATCGATAGAATATTTTAGTACTCAGGTTGTCGCTATATCGTTTTCGGTCGGGGATGTAAAAGTTTGATTTACTTTACAACCTGTATAGCTGTCACTGTGTTATTTGTTTCTTTTTTTACGACGCAGAAGACAGTAATTTTTATTTAATAATCAATACATGGTCTTTATCTATGCAACATCAAATTGAATTAACAAGATATTGAATCATATCTTGTTCATATTTGTTCTTCATACAATTCATGTAATTTAGGTTTTTTATTATCGTGCGATATCATAAAAAAATCCTTTATAGAGAAAATATAAAGAACATTTATATTAATCAATTTAATTCAATTTACATTTACGTGAGGGGGAGAAAGTATATAATATGATACACATGTCACACACATAAACGTCGCGTAAATAATTTATAATACCCAGGCAAACCGGGTAGTGGCTGTAATTTTGCAGTTTACGATGACATAAAACTCTCTCTTCCGAAGAGAAAAAAGTCGCTGGGAAATTCTATAAATCTTTCGGATAAATCACCAGCCGCGCAGTTGTTTCGGGAACCGAAATCGGGAGAACGAACGAGTAAAACGGCGATGTATATACGTACGACATACGTACAATGTATGACACTCTTATCTCTTTCTCTTGCGAGAAAGAAGAGATTATAGCCACTTCGCGAAACTCTTTAATCGCAATGGAGACATAACGCGACGCGATACGACGACGCGACGCACCGTAGTACTAGTTTGATCTAATCAATATTAATGAGCCGGCGACAATCGGTAGAACGTATGCGCGATCATTATCGCATTCCGGATACCATTATAAATTCGCGCGATAAAGTATCGAGGTAATGCATACTAATCATCGTCTGTGGCGCACCATTATGCTCTAACTTGCGCAACGCGTCCAAGCTCGCGACGATCTCGGGAATGCCAAAACGCAAGAACGCCGAAGCGATCGATATGAAAGATTTAAGAATATCCCGAAGAAACCGCATGATTTTTTAAACAAATCGACAGCACGTATTCGTGACAGTGTGGATTTTCGTAAAAAATTAAAAAAATGAAGCTACAGATCTTAAAAATATAAAATAAAGTAACGGTATTCAAAATGCAAATATCACATTTTTAGAAGCTGTTTCAATTTTGGAAAATAACCGACTATCTCGTACTGACTGATTTAATAATATTGCGGATCGAAACGGAGCGCGTTAGTTTTTATTGCAGCTTTCTCGACGTTATGGCCATCGTCGAATTATTACGACGATCGTACGTGAATTATTTGACGTGGTCATTTATTGACATTATTTACACGCTGTTTATTTTTGTCTCCGCGTTTGCTAAAATGAACAATGAAGCGCGATATCGCGAAAAATGGAAATGGACAATTCGCAATTTCGCGTTGCATGGAATTGAATTGCGTTGTTTTTATTTCGGAAATTTTGAAGTGGCAATGTTGTGTCTCTCTCTCTCTCTCTCTCTCTCTCTCTTTCTCTCTGTCTCTGTCTCTCTTTCTTTCTCTGTTTTTAAAAACTTATTTGAAAAAATAATGTGACATCTCGTTGAAGATTTATGAATCACTATATCCGTTTTTATTATTAGATCGCTTTGGGAAAACGTGAAATGTAAATGAAGTAGTAGAAGGCGTAAACTTTGCAAGATCGTAAACCGGTGTTTGCATCTCAATAAATAATTAACGCTCTTTCCAAGATGAGGCAACATGCAGGACGTAGGTTACGATTCTTTAGCGACCATATATACATAATATACCTCGTTTAGCTCAATAGCTATAAAAATTCTATACTGTCTCTCTCGCTTCTTTGATAAACTAAAATGATAAATGTAATGTCGAGACAACATCGTGACTCAAGCCATATAGGTACGTTCAAAGTACATTTATGACAAATATTAATAATATCCGAATATAAGATAATAACAATAAGTATCTTCTCTCATTATCTCTTCGTATAATCCTTTACGATATTAGGAGAAATAACAACCTATAATATCGTTATTAACCCTTAAAGGGTAATAAGGGTATATATGTTTTTTTTCGATACCTTCTAAGTGTATACGTGGGTCTGTCACGTTTAACGCTATTTTTGCCTACCTTAAAATATTTTCAAAAATCTACAAAAATTCATGAAACATCTGCCTACATTGTAGTTTAAAGTCATTCTATAGTCACTATTTTATAGTCATTTTGATATAAACATTGTTTATTTAATATCTTCTAACAGGCTTGCAAGTTTTATAGTTACGAGCAGATATCATTTGGCCTCGGACGCCGTAGACCCACGTATACACGTTAAAGGTTAAGAAATGTATTATAACATTAATATTTATTTTACGATCAAGCTGGATAAGTAAAAGATTTCTGCACACCGCAAATTTTATGAATTTTACGAAATTGGCAGAGCATGCAGGACAGCATTGTTTTTCCATTTTTCTCATACGTAGCATCAGGAAACTTATCTTATAAACTTTGTTCCTCGAATTTTTAAATTTAATTTTTGAAATTTATTCTATTCTACAGCAGAGAGACACACGAATAGCACCCGTAATTATAGACAAACATCCCGTACGCGTACGTGTCCCTCGCGTGTTCTCGTCTTTCCTTTTTCCGAGGAACTGGAAAGTCGACGCACATGTGCCTGTTCGTACCGCTCCTCGCTTTATAATAATCGAGTTGCGCGCGCTATGCCGATGTAAGGTAATTTCAAGCCGTGGCGGTGCGTGCACGCACGTACGTCCGATATTCGACACGCTAACGACCGGGGCAATTACGACGGGTTAAAAGTTAATTGCGTCTCGCGGAGAGAAAGGAAGAAAGGGAGGAGAAAGTGCGCCGGGGCGGCTGGGGATAATTCTTCATTGTCCGAAAATCACCAGACTCCTTCGTCTATCTACCGTGATCGATGCGTAAGGATGATTCCGATTCATAAATAAATATTTACGCGTGGGAGGATGACTGACGATCCGTTACAATATATTTGATAATTATTTATAGGCTTGACTTAGATTAGACACCGATATTACCCTTTTTCGCCGAGATTAATCGACCCTTTTTTTTATATTACAGCAATTTCGATAAGCAAGTATTTCCAGAAAGTACTCGTAAAAACGGTCGATTCGGATATTTGTGGGAAATGAAATAATCCATAAATTTTTGCCAGAAAACACATTGATTTATAGTTATAACATATTAATCATATTATACTTTGATAACTCAGCGTACGGAATTTTATGTTCGATTATCGAGATTGATTTTCGAATATTTCGAGCAATATATAGGGGAGACCGGGGCTCGTCGGCACAAGAGGCAAGTTGACAATGCGTTCCGTTTATATGTATTTATAGCGAAAAAAACAATGGAAAAGTTATCACAAAATATTTCTTATATGAAATAGGTACTGTTCACAAAGTTTTATTTTAATCAGACAAGTATTACAATAGAAAAAGAGAAAAGTCTGATTCAAGACGTGACAAGTAAATTTTCGAGCGTTTCAAAATATCGTATTAATGTTCTTCAGCTTGAGAAGTAAATCAAAGTGACGTATCATTAGTTAAAAGAAAAGTTTCTGTTACTATACGACATGTTATTTTGACTAACGATAGTAATTTATTGTAATAAAACGACTGAAATAAAACGTATGTAGGGATGGGGTATGTTGGCTCATATCAAGACACGCTTAGCTTGACTTGTTGTTGCCGTGCGCGTGAGACCTGTTTGAGCACGTGATTTACTATCTACAATGCTGATAGAAGCTAAATATATATTTATATTAATATTTTTATGATGAAGAAAGCTACATCTAAAATAGTTCCCAATTATTTTTCTGCAACAACGTTTTGATATTCGATCATTACAAAATAACTTTAAAAGATACAATCTTCATCAAGAAGTACGTATGTGTTACCCGTTTTGTGTTTCTATTACGTATTCATTAATTTAACGTGGACTTTTGTCGCATAGCCAACTTACCCTACAATTGGGGAAAGTTGGCCACAATGCAGCATGTTCATATTTCATTTATTACAAAGAAACTATACGGTATACAGGAGCGTTCCTAGAATGAAAATGTAAAGAAAGGTTCTCTCTATCATATTAGTACTGTTTAATCATGATAATTAGTTGTATAAAAACTCAAATGCCGAAATTGTAAAAACGGTGCCAACGAGCCCCGGTCTCCCCTATTTATTATGAAAAATTACTATGATCCGACATCTGACAAAATAATTAATTGTGTTTAGCTCGTTTACTTTTTTTCCTCTCATTTCTATCGAGTATCAACGTTGCGATTAACGTTATTCGCATCTGTGCAAATATGCAATTTAGATGAGCTGCCAGCGAATGGCCGCGCGGTAAACATGTATATATATGCAGATGGACGACGGAATGTGTCTCGTTGTCTGAAGAGATTACACGCCGATTAAGCGATCTGAATCTTAATTCCGCGCTGTCGGAATTTTAAACGGCATTACGAATTTCGTGGTAGTTTCTATTGTCGGTTCACAACGTTTATTCAATTACGACATTGACAGGCCGGCAGTCGACACTTTGAAGCTACCTTATTGCGTATCACAATTTTAATTGAAAACTCAAGTACCACAGTTTAGTGATACACAGAATACGATTATGTCGCGGAATACCAACGTGGAGAGTAACTTTTCGGCTGGCGATGTTTACACCAGCGCGCGGATTGACGGTCAGCGGTTACACCTGTGAGTTTCATTAAAGGGCACCGTTAGTGTCGATCGACTGACACGAAGGACTCATTGAGATACACTTCGGAAACTCCGAAAGCCACAAAAGACAGTCCCTTCAGAGCGCCGCTTCAAATTGTTGAGCCAGCTGTTACACCGCGCCGGATCCTTCTGTATACTTACCTTTTCCTTCTCTCCTTCGCCTCGCCTCGAGCCTCTATCCAAACGATCGCCTTTATGCACTTAAAGCTAGGTGCATTCCTGCCACCTGCTGTACCGAAATTAAAAAATTCCGTCAGCTGTATCCGACATTGTCGCTCTAAACAGTCTAAACTGTGTGAAGTCTGCGATTACCCGGCGATAAATCTCGTCGATATTATTCGCTTCGTTGACCCTTCGCTATCTGCGAATGAACAAATTTTGTTCAAACATCGATATTAATTGTTAATTATTCTCAACTCTAAACTCGCGAACTCGCGATTCTCGAGTCAAACAATGCCGTATATAACACACGTTCGCGGTTGCGGCTGCGGCTACGGCGCGAGACACGCGTTAGATGCCACCGGCGAGATACGGGAGACGACACGCGTTCTCGTGTGTCCGTGAGTCCGACGACGGTGTTCTCGATGCGACGAACGGAACGGCGCATCTCGCGTGGTACACGGTAGGAGCACGTCCATGTGCCGTCGGCGCCTTTGATGCGGCTGCACACGGCGTGCGCGTGTGCGTTGTCCGGCAGCGGATGAAAGTGGCGCTGCCGAAGAATGCACCTTGCGTTCTCGCGTTCTCCTTCCGCCCGAGAGAGAGAGAGAGAGAGAGGAAGGCGGCCTCTCCTCTCTGCAGGCGAGCCCTTTCGAGCGTTTCACAGCGTGAAATCTGCCCAATCGGGGAAGACAGAAATGCATCATCTGCGTAGCACAGAGATATTCCGCCTCGAAATTACTTTGTTCGATTAATAATTTGAAATTCAAATATTAAATTTTCATGCTTTAAAATGAGATTTTGCGTGAAAATGTATCTTGATACATTTTATATTATTTTGTAAAAAAGAATTGGAAACTATGTAATGGTATATAGTTGCGATATTGATTAGAATTGTTAGCGACCGTGCAGAAAGTATTTCGTTCCGCCAGTCTTTGGACTAATTTTACACTGTGCGTCTCTGCCGGATGTCTTCCTTCGCATGGGTGCCTTCTCGTTTTTCTTAAAACCGGAACTCCCCCTTTACCTTACCATTAAATTTTCATTCGGCACCGCCGACTTCGACCGCTGCACGCAAAGTTGATGTTGCTGATAACATATTAAAATGTATGAATGTGCGTCTCAAGGTTTTAACGCGGTAACTTACGGTCTTAAAAACGCGCAAAGTTATTATTAGATTAACAATCCGATGTCATGCGACCATTGTTACAATGTTTCCTTCTTGCGAAAGAGGGAAGAAAATTGTACAATACAGTCAATTGCATACTATTAATTTTACATTTCTCTTTCGGTCGGCAACTGTTAATTAAGAATGTTGCTAAACATACGCGGATGAATTTTCGAAACGATAAAATTCTCGTCACGCGACAGCTCACTATTTGCATTCGAAAAAAATGACGTTTATTAGTTTTCTCACATCTGCGAGAGCACGCTCCCGCAGCAATTCAATTTACGAATGCAGTTCTAAACTGCACTTTTGTAAAAACGCCGCGTATATATCGCGCCGACTCCGGACAATGGAAAAAGTGACGTTGACGAAGAATGCATCTCACCGGGAGGTAGCCTTCCCGGGGCGGCATTTTTCAAGGCGCCGCGACGCGGCCGCCGCTGCCACCGCCGTCGTCAGAAAGCCATCTCTCTCTCTCCGGAAATCTCGCCGCGCCGTCCATCCTTCGGCGGATAAAACGCGGACGAAAATTGGCTTCCGTTCGCCGAATGTCGTTTCCCAACGCGACGCCGCGCCTCTTCGTGATCGCGTTTTCGGTTCCCGGCCCTAACAAAGTGCATCGGCTGGGATGCAATCTTGTGCAATTTCGTTCGTTCGCCGACATTCGTAACGGCGAACGAATATTCGTATGCTTCTTTCTGGCATTCCTTCCCCTCCGAATTCGTCGGCGAGGAACTCTGAATTCTCGCGGATGCTCGAAAAAACTCGAAGGCAGTTCGCGAAGGAGAGACTCCGGCACCGGTCGAGGAGTCGCTTTTAGCAGATCGAAACGTTTATAAATGCATTTATCTGAAGCATCTGGACACAAGTTTGTCGATCAAAATGCAAATACGGCGCGCAAAATCCCGATAAATTGAAGATGGAGCGTAGTAAAATCGTAGCTCGTAAATAAAATTTTTCAAATTCCCAGTTTTGAGGGCAGATAAATCGATTTTTTTCTCAAGTCATTTGCGATCGCGCTTCACGCTCATATTTTTGGAGTTATAAAGTTATAAGTTCTACGTATCTCCGAGGAGAAAAACGGATGAAAAATATATGTATTAAAATGCAGGAATTTTTCTCGTCCGATCTTCTTTCATATACTTGTACTCTTCTCTCTATCTTCGTCTCTACCGTGAATTTCATCGAAAATTCATCCTCGATTTCTCCCGCTTCTTTGTGCGTCGTACATTTGCGCAGCTGCAACGTAGCCGGCAGGTGATAGGAACACATGCTGCATGGACCACGCTGGGCAACGCATTCCTCCTACTTGACGGAGGCAAAACTCGCTTCGTTGAAGACGCCCGCTTGCTTGGCCGAGCACAAGTCTTAAGAACTCGGACAACGGTGCTCTCGCTGCGCTAAAACGGTTAACCCTTTCTTTCGGACGCAGTCTAGAAAAAGTACTTCTGAACTTGCGCGGTCTGTTAAAGAGACGCGAGATGCACGCGTGAAAGGGACAGAAAGAATTTTCACGTTATTCGTACATCTTTGACATATTGATATTCCGGAGCGGATAATTTCTGTTATGCGAGTTACCTAACGGGGAGATTTAATGGTGCTTTATCTCGATACGGAAACAGGAGATAAACGATAAGAGCTGCTTTTGATGCGTGTGTTTCCGTATAATACCACGTAATCTCCGCGATAATCTCCGATTCGAAGCTATTGCGGAGTACGAAATAGTGCGAGATAAGTAACCGGGACCCCTTTGCTCGCCATTAATCTCAGCTATCATAGAGCAGTATACATAGCGGCGCACAGTAAATGCGGGAATCAATCTGAGTTCTTATAATATGGTAGATAAATGCGGTATAGAAACCGCGCAAGAAAGCTTAAGATGAAAGTATCTGCGCCGCGTGATCAAGTAACCCCGTATTAGCGTACACAGAGAGGAGGCTAATATACCGTCTTAAAAGACCCCCAATTAACGATCATACATGGAATCAAAGCTGCTAAATATCTTTTTCAAGTTCCAAGCGACTTTGATCGTTCTCTCGCTATGAATAATCTCCCTCGTGTAATTTTTTCCTCGTGACGTTTCGTCAAACGTCTACGAACATCGTCAATCATGTGTCGTACGTTTATTCCCTCTTTCACTCAAGGGGCTAATAAATGTCTATTCTTTTCGCGAGCATCTCTTTACCCACCGCGCAGATCGTTACGAGTAACGCTGGCTCAGAGGTCAACCGTCGCTTCCGGGCTCTGAATGCCCTGCAACAGGTCTTCCCTTTCCTTCCTGGCCGATCGGGCCTCGATAAGGATACCTATTGACTACCTTCTCTTTCTCCTCTCTCCTTCCGATTGCGCCGCTCGATGCCCATGCACGCAACAAAATATGGGCCTTATCTAGCCAGGACGATACAGTTACAGTTATCGCATCAGATTCTGGGGATCTTTTTAAGCGACTCTATAAATCGCAGAAGCTATAAGCGCGATTGATATTATTGTTTGTATTGATCTAAAATTGAGTTATCGTGAAGTTGCACGGAAAAACGATATGGTTGCCACAGCCAGAAAATAGTAACATTTGGCACAGCCATATCTGGTGATTGTCACACCCACATTGATGTTATTGTCTTAACTTTATTATAGTTGCCGCACCACCGCGCCAGCGCTGGTATCAATTCTCTATGGTTGTCCCAACCATACATAGGTGTATAGTGATCCATCAATGTGGGTGTGACAACCACAGATATGGCTGCGACAAATGTTACTATTTTCTAGCTGTGGCAACCATATCGTTTTTTCCGTGTGATTATTTTAATTAAATCTAGTTTTAATTAAGTATAGTTTCGCTTCCAAATTTAATACAACAGTCTTGATACAGTTCGCAATAATTTATTGTCCCGAGTAATATTGAAGAGAAGAAGATGCATATCTCTCCTCTCTAGTTTATCTTCAGTGGTTTCACATTAGGTATACATGCGTGACACTGATGTATCCCTCGCATTCAATGTCGGTCTCTTCCGTGTCTTTCCGGGTTTAAAAACTGCATACATCCGTGCATATGCAGGAGAAGAAAAAGCTCTCAGAATGTCTCGATGCATACATACGTGCAGTTGAATGCATGCGCGAGCAATCCGGGGGAAGAAAGAAAGAATAAAAAAAAAGAGTCACCCCGGTCAGATGGTCAGGCCTCATTAGTGAGATAAGTTCCGCGAAGAAGTTTTGCAGAGTACGCTCTTCTCTCTCTCTCTCTCTCTTTCTCTCTCCCCCTCTCCCTCTCTCTCTCTCTCTCTCTCTCTTTCTCTCTCCCCCTCTCCCTCTCTCTCTCTCTCTCTCTCTCTGTAAATGCATGTACACATCACCATCTCTCTCTGTTTTTCTCTCTCTCTTTCTGTCTGCCTCCCTCCCGCTTCCATCCCCTTTTCCTTCGCTCCATCGGCCTCTTGGGAATCTCCAGGCTTTATTAACGTCCGCTATTATCGTTTTAGCCGCGGCATCGCATTTTTATTTTTATCTTTACCTTCGAGATACCGCTCGCGCGTTCAATAATCGCCGCGAAGTATTAGAAGCGCGACGGCGGTGGTTGTTTTCTCTACTTTTGCATCCCTATACCCCCTGTTCCATCGCCGCGGTATGCTTCCCTCTCGAGCCCCCTTTTGACAGTTCGTCCACCTCTATCCCCTTTTCGTTTTCCTCCCCGCGTTTCCCTTCAACCTTTTCATTTAACCCTCCACGCCGACCGCATGGAATTCCGAGGGATTTCGAATTATGCTACTCGCTCTCCCTTCCGCCACTTTTTGCTCGTCGTAGGACCGACATTGCTTCCTCGTATCGTCCTGTCCGGTAGGGCAGTATGATAATCGATACAGTCGTATACGCGTGTATCGCCCCGAAGGGCTGTTTCGGGACGGCGCGCGATAGCAGACTCGCACTCGGGGCCGACACCCACACCCTGTATCGTATTGGAGATTCGTAGGTTCGCTATTAACCTTATAGTCCACCATCGTGAAACTTTTAATATCGTAATGTATAGGAGTTATATACAACTCGACGTATAACTTGAGGTTGCAATTTCAAAGGAAACGACAAAATCAACGAGGTTTTTATAAGCGCACCGTGTTTCTGCAAAAACAAATCTTTTCCAGAAACGGGACTTGTGTAAATAATTAACAGAGAGAAATCGATTTTAGGTAAACTGAAAGAATGAGATTTCTATTCTCAAGCCGGCACTTTTCGGTTCTCATCCGCGGAATCTTGGAGCACGATGCGGCGACGATCGCGAAAATAATAGCGATTGAATACTTGATGATTCGCGCTTCTCCCGAGGACCGTTCTCTCGGGTCCTTCCCTTTTGCTCCGCAATTGTACCGGGAATGCGCCGACCGGTGCATTTTCTCTTTTTCAGGCGGCGAAACTCCTCTTTCCGCGGGATATAAGGAAGACAATTGCGAAACGCCCGGAATTGCCGGCGGGCACGCGGGATTCGCGCTCGCGGCGTGTAAAGGACGTTTCCTCGCCGCGTTTAGCTTCCCCCGGTACCTTCTTTATGGGTGATGATAACGGTGCAACGGGAAACGTAACAATAAATTTTACTTCGCATTCCTATTCTCGCTGCGGAACTCCTGCACGCAAACGATCGCCGATATCCGTAAGCGCGAAATTTAAGGGGCGCATTATCTTCTAAAATTTATAACTATAATTCAGATATAATTATATAGACTTCAGACAGTCTTATAGATATATTATTTATATATATATAGTTAAACTATTTTATATAACAAAGAACGTACAAGATAGTAACGTGCGTCTTTAATGGCATTATCTAACGATATTGAAATTATAATTTATTTAAATTGATTTTGACCCTCGTCGGCAAAGATGCAGATATCTATATGCAAATATCATGACAATTCGCGTGGATCGTATTGAGATAAGCATCGCGCTAACTACGACATTTATATATGCTCCCGTTTCGTGCTACTCGCGCTAAGGACGCATGATAATCGATCGCCTTCGCGCGTCGTAATCGCGCGACATTAGACGGGACGCGACATGGGAACTCATTGCCTCATTGCCAATTGCGTTCACCAGCAAAATTGAAAGATTGCCGGCGTGCCTACCACGCCGGCTACCTTATTATCCCGCCTTATTATACTCAATCCACGAAATCATATATCCGGAATTTCCCAATGTGCCCCGAACCGCCGAGACGTGAGAAGCCCAATCATTCGCACGCACCGCGACGTGCGCGGCGAACGCCGCCCACGGTGCTACATTTAAATTAAACGCGATTCGTGGCCCAAGGCTGCCATTCTTGGTGTGTCGAAATAACATAGAATTACCGGGACGACGATACAAAGTATGATAACTATTAATCACGCATACCCTCGAAAACCGTGAACGGGAAGGAATCGCGAGGAGACAATGTATCGATTTCACATTAGTGTGTTCCGAGAGTTCTTTATTTTTATCCAACGTTACATCATTACGATCTCGCAATCGTTAGCGAAGTGCTAGCGAAGTGCTAGCGAAGCATATTCTACATGTCAAATGTAACGTGTACAAAATTCGTGTAAATAAAAAAACGTACAGCCGAGAAATGTATATAGGAACGTTTGCGCAATCGTTTTTCCGCGCGGTGCAACGCACTGTGGAATCAAGTCGAACGCGAGTCTAGTTTGCTATAAGTGTGTGTTAGCGGCAAAGCGATGCACGAACTATCAGTACAATGTGCAAAAATAACCGATATCTTCGCGATGCAGTTCGCCCCCGGTGAAGCGAACTTCCGCCGACGCATATTGCGCGAGAATCGCTGCGCCATCGGCGCTCTCGCATTTGCATTTACTTACGACCCACTTTTGCACAGAAGACTTCTTGCTATAAGGGCCACTACGGTACTCTCGAGGTATATCTCGCCTATCGAGAAAAAACTGCCTGGAACGGCGACAGAATTGTCAGCGCGAAATGACGATAATCGATTCTGGTATTACGCCAAATTGATATACATCATAAACTTATATATATATATTTTTTGTTTTAATATAAATACGTTTGCCCGTGAATTAAATATTGCAAAGACGACAGAGGAAAGAATTCCTCTTTGATTATATTTAAATATTCGAATTTCATATGTGTTTGTAACATAGCATCACGTACATGTATCTGATCTTTAAGCCGGCAATACCGAAATGTAATAATTTAGCGTAACGATCTAACGCGCCCGTTTGAATTTCGAGGATCTCCGTTTTTTTTCCTTTATCCCTCGGGCTCTCCGTTCTTCTCTCCATCCGTGATTACCATGGCGAACACGCACACGGTCGGACGCGGCGAAGTAAGGTCACGAGAGGATCCAAGATGATTCACAAAAATAAACGCCAGTGATCTCACCGTTTTCGTCATACCGCGCGCGGCGCGGTAGAAGAAGTACAAGACGAAGGCGCGACCAACAATGCGCGATGTGTGCGCCGGATGCCAGAGTAAACTCCGGCTTCCGGGCGGGCTAGCGCGCACGCTCTCGAAAGTATTCATAAATATAAATTGGACTTTGATTTGGCCCCCGTTGGTCCCGGGATTGTGGACGAGAGATGCGGGGAGGGGAAGGGGAGCTTCTGCCTGGCAGATCAAATTCCGCTCCCCTCGCAAGAAGGGACCTTGCACCGGGTGCCTGTGAAATATTTGGACAAATTTCCGGAGCAAGTTCCCTGCATCGAAATGTAAAAAAGAGAAAGATTTAAACGTGCATCCGAAAATGGTTATTTTTAAAAAATTGTAATAAAAAATTAATGAGAAGTACCTTTATTATAAGCTGTGCCTTTTAAATTAGGTCTTGTTTTTTTGGTAGCTATCTGGGAACTGAAAGACACACGAACTTTCTTTTGCTTCAGCAAATTTACTTCTGACATTTGTTCAAGTGTTTCAGAAACACCTTGTACATTACGTTTCCGTTAACTTGAGAGGCATCGATTTCCTCAGAGGTCCTCCCTCTTGCGCAAATGTAGGCGAGCGAGCCTTGTGTGCTTGTTTGCTACTTAAGAAACCGAGGTGATTGACTGACGGTCTCAGGATCAATCAATTCGTCTGAGTGCGAACAAATTTATGCAAATATAAACGTTACGTGTTTTTACGAAGATAAGAGAATTCTAGGAGATTCGCTTTAATTATCAGGAAACTTCTTCGTGAGTTTTAAATTCTTCAGATTATATTCTTTCAGCCGTACTGCAAAAGTCGAGCTAATTGCTCAACGGTGTGTGGTAGTCGCAAGTTTATAAGACATTTTGAAGTTACAGATCGCCTGTAAGATACATCACTTTAACGCTATAAAGACACTGACTATATGTTATTCTCGATATATCACTATGCACTCCTGTTGAATAAAGAAATTACACGCAGGGTGCTCGTTTATCAGATTCTATAACTTCCATTCATTCATTTCGCTCTCGGAAAACACGACGGGAGTTGAAAACTCGAGATAAGACAAATATTTGTCTCTCGGGGACGACGGTATTAACGCACAGTGCGCTGCCCCCCGACGAATTTATCTATCCCGAGGATCTCTCCGTCGCGGAAGCGCTCCCCCGCCGTATACGCGATCGTGTCTCGTTCTATCTCTCCTCTGACATTGTCGAAAATGCGACAAACATGCGGCTCGCGGGACGGAGGGGGGAGGGGACGAAAGAAAGAAGGAAGAGGAAAGGGAACACAGAGAGACGTCGAGGCGATACGAGAAACCACCGCCCCCGGGAATTGAACTCGGGTTACCCGCACGACTACGAGGCAAAAGTGACTCGGCCCCTTCTTTGTCCGAATATAACTGTATTTATCTCGATTCGCCCGACTGAATCATCGGTGAACGAGGAGAACGAGAGACGTTTCTCTCGGATCCTCCCCTCAATCGAGCGCGCGAGCTCAAACATTTCGCTTCCCAATGAGAGTTTACTCAACTCTCCCGCGATTCAGTCTCCTTTGTTATCTCTTCCTGTCTTCCTGTCCCTTAAGAAACATGAAACGCGTTTTTTACTCCGTTGTATCCTCGCGCCCAAGTTTCGCGTTTCTATCGCACTCGACCGTCCAACGTAACATTATTCGTTTAATCAAAAATGCAATTTGATCGAATAATTTTTGTGCGTGTGATGGAAGATCCCACGTATCGATATTCGACATTTTCCGACTTGCGTTTCGCTTTATTCATTCATCCGTTTACTTTTAACATTTTGTCTTATCAAGGCAAAGACTACTTTTGTCTCGGTTCTCATAAATTTCCCCGTCGAGATTATGGAGTTCATATTTCAGAAGGCGAACGATAATACCGGCTTAAAATTGCCGTGAGTCATGTAACGGTCGTTAACCGAGTCTCCGTGCATGATTTCGGTCGCTAATAATGCAAGGTAACATGCGTATTCTCTCAAAAAACGTATATAAGTATAATACACTTAAAGCGCTCTAAAATATCCGTCATTTAAATTTATCATAAAATTCATTCAGTGGCGCCCGCGTTCATGCTTGCACGCGTTTTTATTCCGACACGGGCTGAGGAAATCCGCTAGACGTACGCGCGAATAAATTCCAATTCTTTGACAGAATATTATAAACGAATTGCTTGATATTCCTCCCGCTAATTTGTCCCGTTTCATTCGCCCGACGAAGTTCTACTCCGCGATAACGTTGGAGATTCAGTCGAACATTGAGTAAGCTACACTCGCGTTGGAGAATGTTCCATGAAAAGCCTTTTTTCTTAGCCTCTTCTCGGTCATCGGATATTTTGAAAGAATTTTACGTGGCGCGGGAAGGAAAAATATGACGTGTTTACTGCAGCCGTATTTTTCATTCGACGAAAAATATAGCCCTCGTAAATGGACCTCCTCTTCTCCGCGGTGACGCTCGCATTCAGAGCTACATATGTACGGTGCGACGGGGTGAGCTCGCGTTCGCGGAACGGCCGGTGAATTGCATTTGCGCAATTACCCACGGCTGAGTGACGCGTCATTTGCATAATACGACTCGTTGGGCAATTAAGTCGCACTCCGTCAGTCAGATCGAGTGCGCTCAGAATTTCTTACTCAGCGAATGGCATATTTGTTCTGCGACGTAATTGGCAAAGCGCCGGAGTTCCGCGAGATGCACTCGCGATACCATCTGGCGTACGCATTGACATTTCCATCGGCATCGAATCGTCTTTCCTATCTCATCTTCAATCGTCAGAGCTTTTTTACTGCGTCAGGTTAGGCGTTAAATGCTAATACAAAAATCGCGCACCGTTAAATCACGATGATGAAGTGCAAGAAATTTAGAGTTAATTTTTGAGAAGAATTAAATTAAAATAGCTTGATGATCGTCTTTCTTAATGAGACCATTGCAAAAGAATTACGAAGATTCCACAGCATCTTCATTTTATCGATGATTTATTATTGAATGTTAAATTTTTTTAGAGATACGACGTCTTATTGTAGATAACATTAATTATACTTTTTTTGCAATCTCCCAATCAGAGAACCACTCACACCGACGACGAGCTACACATGAAATTAATTGTCAGTATTGCATTATATATCGCTGACGTATGCCCGCAGATGCGGATATACGCGTCGAGGCTCGTTTACCGACTTCCGAGACTATCATTTTTATTTATTGGTTCGATAACCCTATTCGCGTTTAATTGCGGTGTCGGAACGGCAAATCGTCGGCGGCTTCGCCGATCGGCGATTATCGCAATGTGTCGAACGATCGTCTGCCATTTTTATTGAACACCCGCGGGTGTTATTTCTCTCGACAGGACGAGACGATAGGACTCGATCAGAGGTCTGCTGCGAGTTTATCGTCTGATTAATGACCTCGGACCGAAGCGGAGATGCTGCCTGGACGCGAACTTTAATACGATCGAACGAATCTAATCTCATTGCGCGCGCTACACTTCCGTATAGTTTATTCTCGCTCCACTTTACTTAATCGATTATCATCGCGTCGGCCGCAGCATCTCGCGGACCGGCGATCTCGACGTCTCTCGATATGCATTTACGCGCGTTCTGAATGATAAAGCGTGTCCTCGTGTTTATCTGGCTGAAATTTATGCGAATTTATGATCGCCTTCGAGAGTTGATAAGGCGAAAAATGTCGAGCGCTTCGTTCTCGATTGACACAGTCAGTTGATTTGAACGAGTTGGATTCGCTTTGTTTTTCCGCGCCTACGCTTTTTATTTTCTGTTGAAAACGTATTGTATACCCATACCGTATCGGGAACGGATGTCAATGTCTCGTCAATGTTTCGAGACGAGTATATTTTTATAACAATACAACACTGTTAAATTAATAGGGTTAAACTCAATTTTGAGTAATTTTTAACCATTTTATAGGTCGCCACTGCTCCTACTCAATGTGTAGTTAATTTAACTAAAATAATGTTAATGTGGCTAAACCAATGGAGTTAAAGTAATCCTATTTTGTTTCAAACTAACAAATTTTGACGCACATGGTAGTTAAAAATAACAAAATGTTATCTAACTCATATGGTATATTTTTCAAACAGAAAAGCTGCACTTTTTCGTCAAAACGCTTTTTCAAAAAAAACATCGTGGAGGTAAATTTCGAGACTACAGAATAGGACTTGAAATTTATTGCATTCCAAAATTTTGTAATACTTAAAGTGGTGTTTTAAAAAATAATTCATGTCATTTAAAAAAAGCACTTTATCTTGTCATCATTTCAAATATCTATCTCACAGTCATCCATGCGTTTTTCTAAAATGTTCCATGATAAGAGCAAGTAATGTGAAACGTGAGAGATGCTTAATATTGATGGCCGTGTTTTCCTTATCCGTGGAACGCGGTATGCATAACGTATAACATATCGGAGGAGCGCTAAATGTCTTTCGGAAATTCGTATCCATAAATCTGTGCTTTTATATATACATCAGGTATACGTGTCTTTTTTTACTTACGATCCACACACCTGTGGCTGATGTATGACGGTTGAATGAAATAAGTATACGAAGCTTTTCTGGTTGCGCGTGCGTTCGTCTCGATGTGGTTACGAATCCGTGATAGGAGATGAAATATTAACCCTCCGCGCGACCCTATCGGTCTCTGCTGAAGCTCATCATTCTCGAACTTCGTAACACGCGTGTTTCACGAAATGACCCTGCTTAATGCGTTAAACCTAAATAAATCACAAATTTCTCGAATGCACAGAAGCACGCGACGAGTATTGAACGCCGACATCTCGGAAAAAGGCAGTTTGATTGATGGAAGTTAATTATGTTAAACGTCAATTCGTAAATTTGTACGTAATAGGTATGTAACTAATACAACACAACCGTCTATTTTTTTTCCTCGTCACTTTTTGCTTCTTCGCCGAGACTTCCCTTCCTCAGGAATCGGATGTATTTTTATCTCCGATCAGAAAATGGCTGGGCGTATTGCTTTCCGCTACATTTCCGCGGCGTGAACATTTTTACGTAATTAACCCAATGTCTTATCTGAGCACAATAATTAGAGTGCTCCGGGCGGGGATATTAACTTTTAATTAAACTCTAAGAGCGTCGGAGTGGCAAGGAAGTCTTCTTTTACAAGAAGTTAAACATCGAAGAAAGAAAAACGTGGACGATATAGATCTGATACAAAGCGAACGCTTTCTGTCGTAAATATTTCACGCTATCCATTTAACAGACTTTCAATTATAGCGAGCATTTTTTACTTTGACAGGAGTAATCATTATTTCAATGTATCTCACGAACATTTCGCTTATCATGGACAATAGATATTTTTAAAACGTACTTTTTTTCAATGTCACAAAATTTTATTTGTATACCATCTTGTTTCATGCAAGAGACAACACCTGTCTTTCATTAAAAATTAATAATTCTTTCCTTCATTTCCCCGCCCTAATATTTAATGCCATTTAAATATGTATATACTATCGTGCTTTGGTAGCAATAATTAACATTAATACACGTAAATGTTAAATATCAAACACACTATCTATATTATAATAATTGCCGGAAACTCTCTTCCATAAATTTTAAGGCTAAACTAGCGAAAGGCGCGGCGTGCAATGTCGAAAAGGTTGGAAACTTGTCGTGAATGACGGATCTCCGGTTAGAAGATGGAATATAAGACACGAATGAAGTCTACAAAAGTTGCCCGTGGTCGAAAGGATATCCGGTCTTTCTGCGACATCCTGCGCACCATTATCGGCATGCAAGCGAAAAAAAAAACGCCGCTTTACTCCTGGATGCGCATACCCGCGACAGACCACGTGCGCCTGCGTAAGTTCACGGAGACAAATCTCGCGTGCGCTATGACCGGCGAACGCGACAGGCGGAATAGATACGATCTCCCGGATGGCGGGAGCCGTTTCCAGGACCATTTCATGCGCGATTTAACCGCGATTCGTCCACACCCCTGGCACAGCGGCGATGGGCGGGGAGGGGGCCGGCGCTCGCGTCGTTGGGTGCCCCCTTCGTGGCACGAGATCGACGTGGACGAAAAGTCGCGACGCGTCGTGTTCGCCGTGTTCGGTCGTCCGACCGGAACCACTCGACCGGAAATGGAGACCTCGGCGCGGACCGTGCCCGGACTTCGTCGTCGCGCTGTCCCGCGCCCGCACGGTTTCGCGGAACACACGAGACTTCACGTATCCGTGACGTGTTAAACCGCTGCAAATCCGTTTCGAAGTAAATTACGGGCGCGTTCGCGGAATCCGATACCCCCAGCGTTGAACGGAGCGTAGAGCTTGTTTAATTTGAACGGTGAATTTAAGCGACAGCGAGCCGACTCCGCGTTCTGTAATTAGAATGCTATCAATGACAGGGCTTTCTGCATAAACCAACTGACGTGGGCCACGTGGTTATACGATTTCTGGATTATACGATCAGGCGCGCTTTGACGCCACTTGTCATTAGACTGGCGTGGAACTACATTGCGCGAGTATTTGAATGTTTGAACGCGCGGAAGTACATATATAATGGAAGCCAGTAACGCTCGCATACATTTTCGTTTATTGTGGTTGACGATTCAATGAAATTCGCAAATCGTGACAATAAAGGACTGATCGTAGTTTTAATAGACAGTTTCTAAACATTTTGATACGCTCAGTTTCAATTAATTGGCACCGTTGTTATAATCAGATAAAGGAGAAACTATTGATCGGTACTTTCAAATATATTCGATCTTTATTTTTATTTAAACATCTCCGGAGTCTCGTAGACCGACAAAATCGAATAAAACTCGATTCCGAAACTTCGATCGCGCCTTGGGCCTACTCGTTGTTGCGCCTCCTGCTTTCTTCACGAGCTGAATCGAATCGCTGTGTGTGTTTGGCGGGAGTAAAGGAAACACAGAAGCGCCGTATTTCGAGGTCCACGTCGAAATATATACCGCGGTCGGACGGTGTATCGCGCGAGTCGGCTCGCCCGACCACGTGTTTCGCCTATGTTTAGAAAACGCGCCGGACGTTGTTGTCCCTTGGCCGGTGCACCCACGTCGACCAGGCGCCGATCTAAACTCGGAACGTATAAACAACCAACGGGTATATCGTATACCTTCCGCTTTGTAAACCCGCCGTCGGTCGGAGCCCACGCCACCCAGAGAGGAGGGGCCTTCATCTCCAGCGTGGGCGGCGATGCCCGATCGCGATCCCGCGCTGCGGACCATTGTTCCGAGAGCTGGCCGCGAAGTCACGCCGGGGCCGTCGTCGTCCCGACGGCGAACGCTGGATTAGTTCCCTAATTGCATCGTCTCCTCGCGAGCCGGAACGGTCGTTGAAAAGATGCGGACGGTAACGCGCCGGGTGACTCGAACGAATCGGGAATTTCGAGCGAAAGACGCGAGCTCTGCTTATACATTTCCATCTATTTTACATTTATCCATGTAATTCCTTTCTTTATTCCATTACTATAATTATAAATTATAAGGAGTATACCTTGGCGAATCGTTAGGTTTTGTAGATGTATTTACAGCTTTTAAATTAAATTGTGCACGTCAAATTAACTCGTGAAAAAATTCTAGCCGCATTTATCTGCATTTGTCCGAGGTTTGCAAACGAGAATAATTATCGGCATTAGTTTCGCGAATCTCCCATATGTTTGTCACGTTTGTCCGTTTACATAGCGTCCGTTTAATTCCGCGGTTTCTCATTTTGCCGGCTCTTTTAATTCCAATTCAATTTCGCTCACGTGAATGCTGGCATGTGTATACAGAGAAAAACTCTCTCCCTCTCCCCGTCTCTCTCATATAAAATCCCGCAGCGGGTGATGCCGCATCATTTTCCCATGATGACGATCGAAATCTCATTTCGCGCGTAATCGCGATGATAACAATAATCGAGGCGATAAATAATGAACGAACGTCGGTAGTCGCGCACCCGGAGTGCCGTCGACAGACCGCAAAAATATTCGGCGTCGCGATGCGGTTAAGCCCGCGTTTCGTCACATCGTATATCTGCGTGCAATCAATTATCCAAAAGAGCGCCGTTTGCGATAATGAGTGAGGGGGAGGAACGTAGGCCCGAAGCGGCGGCGCCGCCGGGCTGTCGTGCGTGCACGAAATGCAAATGCACGCGCCAGTGCATCTCGTGACGCGCCGTATTGTCGCCGCGAGAGAATTGCTCGTAAAACTATACGAGCTCTCCTTTCGCCCCGTATACTTATTGGTATTCCCCGACGATCGCGAATCGCCCGTCTGCATGTGAGGTGTCAGTGGCATACACGGAGGGAATAAGAGGGTTGATATCGTTATGTCAGTCTAAAACCTATCCAAGGGAGAAAAACGAAATTTCCTAAATGCATGACTGTCGCTGAAAATTTCCCGTCGAGAGGAAATGGGCTTCAAACTGCAAAATATGGGCATATTTTTGCACACTTTTTTTACTCCACGTTTATATATATATATATACATAATATATATTGTACAACATTTTAATTTATTTTATTTCTTACGAAATATCCTGCAGCGAAATATTTATTCTTCACGTCGTACGTGTGTTTCTTGATGTGTTTCTACTACGTCGAGCCTTGTACAAGGAGCCGTGTCTCCTAAAATTCTTTCAGATTTATTTGCGACAGTTTGGAGAAGGTTGCTACGTGTTACGGAATAAAGCAGACGCCGCATGAAAGATTCGGCACAGTCGGAAACACTCGAAAAGATATTCCATGGGCTTTATCTGAAAACATTTTTCCCTGCTATAACCGCGCACGCCATTTTCGAGGTAACCACGAACTTACGTGCGCGCGGGCCCGTCGCGTCGATGGGACGTAATCCGACTCGCTTTCCCTCTTTATTTCCGCTCCCCTTCTTCACCCTTCTTCACCCCAGGCGGTCGTCGGTCTCCGAAGGAGCCCGTCGGCGGAGCGCATTCGTATGCGACGCGGCAGGTGAGGAGATACAAGGTTCGGTCGTGAGAGAATTAAGGGCGGTAAAGTGGGATTCCCGATGTAGGATGGCGGCGAGAATGGGGTTGGAATTTTTCACTCGGTATCAATTGCCGTCATATCTGCCGACGAAAGATAGGGGTGAACTTCAACTCACATAAATCATTACGCGGAATTGCGGATCCCCGTTCTTTATCACAGATGCCTTTATCCCGTGTCTAAAATTCTCTCTCTATATCAACTCTCGTCTTATTACCACAAATTCGGAGTTACGATCGAATTTTCGTTGCACACGCTTAAAATAAACTACCTTCGAATTTATTTCATTCCAGAAATGCTTTAAATTATCACGAGTTTTTTAGAATAATTATCTCTACGGGAATCATCATTTTTTTTAAATAGGAAAGCGTTGCCTTAATAGAGGCAATAAATATTTTTACAGAGTTGTCGAATTATCGATAAACCTCCGCGCTTGCGTAAAACCTAAAAACCTGTATGTGGCATTTGGTACGATTTAAATTCAAGATTGCTTTTCTTATTTAAAATTGACCGACCATTCTTGAGAAAAGTTGAAACACTTGGGCACAGATTATCATCTTTGGACGAGATAAAACCTGTCTTATACTTATAATACTCGAGCACGAGCTTATGATGAATTCAGACTTCCTAATGTCAAGGAATACAACGTGTACGCCTAAAAACGTACGTATGATGATCGTGCATCTAACTAAATTATAATGTTCTCAGTACTCGCGGCTTCAACCAAACCGATTTGAATCTCGAACACGAAGTCTTAGGTGGGCAGTTTTTAGTAGATTCACGCGCGACGAATACGAATGAATGCGAGCTACGCATTTTTCTTTTTTAACTGTCTTTGATAGATTTACGAGTTCCTCGTACGAATACTCGCTTCAATTATGCCTAACAAGTAGAAAAGACGAAGCCCTTAAATTATTCAGACAGTGTACCGAATATCGAGTTTGATTAATTGCTGATATTGATTTCCTTAAATGACAGTAATCTTGCACGATTTGTGCTTCGTAAAAAGTCTTCATTTTTTAACACAATTATTATAAGCTTAATTAGGAAAGTGATAAGTTTCGAATGCTAGAAATGTTCTAGAGTGTTCAACGACAGCATCCTGAGAGAGAGCGAGCTTCCTAATAGGAAAAATAAAACTCGACCGTTTAATTAGCGCCCTTCAAAAATTTCCTCGTTGGTGCCGCGAATGAGTCGACTCACGCGAAACTTATTCGACGGTTTGGTTATTTTATGGGCCACCTGTTAGAACGAGCGCTCTTTACCGTTTTGCTGTCTCGTCCTCGTCGGCAATCCTCGCCTGAAGGATCATTCAACCGGCTTGAATAAGCGTTCGAGACACGTGTAAACGGAATTTAAAAGGATATCAGATCGTGCGCCGTTGCGATGTCCTATAAATATCCTAAGGTTCAACAGTTTTCCGGTAGACCTAAGAAAATAGAAAAGATTGTCCGGATGAGATCGTCGGGACATTCGAGCTGATATCTTATTATATCGCTATGGATTCATCGGCCGATTTAGTCCGACTTTTCTTCTGTAAAAATGTCCCCCATATAAATGTTTACGCAATTCTTTAGGAGTAATTAACAATTGAAAATAAACCATACTACTCTTGAATTTAATTTCAAATGAATATTACTGCAACGAAATTTTAACCAAGTTTTAATCAGATGGAGAAAAAATTTGAGAAGTGGACATTCTTGCTGAAGAAAAATCATCTTTTTTTATTATGTCTGAAGAAGTTGATATTGAGCAACCATGTCTCCTGCCATTGGACTTTTGAGACACCCCCTAGACGGAACGATGATCCTTTAAGATCCTTCCCCCTACTGTCACGAGGTCTCGGAAAGGTCGCGCGAGTGTCTTCCGGCGGCAGCGAAGATTAACGATGTCTGAGAACGGTGGACATCGGGGCGACACACGCCCCAGCTTGGGATGCGCGCTGCTTGCCTTCCAGGTGGATAAGGTCAGGAAGCTCGGCTTCGTCCTCGTGTATACACACGCCCGCGTCTTGACCGCCGCGTCATTTTGCTCCGTCTAGACGACAACGGCGGAAACCGGCGACGATCCTCTCGTGCAACCAATTCGACGTGTCCCCCTACAAGTCGCATAGGGTAATGCAATATAACACGTGGAAGAGGGTGTCTCCTAGCAACCCTGTCTTCTCACCCCGCGTTCTGTCTCTCTTTCTCACACACACACACACACACACTCTTTCTCTCTCTCTCTCTCTCTCTCTCTCTCTCTCTCTCTCTCTCTCTTTCTCTCTGTATCCGAAACCGCCCTGCTGCCTTCCTCCCCGCTTTCCCCGTCCTTTAAGCTTCGCTCCAAAACACCCTAAATCCTGCGCACGCCGCGACAGGCCGCACAGGAAAGTTTCGCTCGTCGCGTTGTCGCAGGTGCGTATCTACGTACGCGATCCGATTTCACCGGACTTTCGTAGTTTCGGAACTCGCACCGGTTGGAGAGCGTTGCACCAAGAATGTGGAGGCTGAGGGAGCATCCCGGCGAAGATGCATGGATTTTCATGATCATCGTTACCCTTATTCTACTAAGAAATATTTCAATTGCGCGGATATACTCTGAAATTAATTTTATTAAATTTTAATTTATTAACATGTTTTTTATACTACTTTTATTTTTAAAGATAATGCGAGATACTCGAGAGAAACTACATTCGTGAATGTTAACTTTTAATAAGAACTCTGTTCGTTCTATTTTGAGTAATTTTCCTCGAATTTTAATAATTTGTTAGATCCGTCTATAACTTCTATCGCTCGCAAGATTGATACTCGATAAAACTTTTAAGTGGACATTTGCGTGTGCGTTCACAATCGGCTTTGAGCTTTAGCCACCGATGATTTCTAACAATAAGTATTGAAATAAAAAGACACACTCGCGCGAGGCTTCCATTAAAATTGAATTGTAGGAAAATTTACATTTATTATTAATTAGTCGTGGTAAATTTACTACCTGCTTGTTTAGTCATTGCTCCTCCGCTGGATAACGGATATTGAATTGAATTGTCAGCGGATACTGAACTGATAGTTGATGTGGAACGTGAATCGATCCCCGTCGCGATCTGCAAAGTGGAATATGCAACTTTTATCGCTCGTCGGCGCTATATCCGTAGTCACGCGGACTTACGTCGGTTTGTATCGGCGCACCCGGTAGTCGCCGGTCGAATATGGATCGATGGCTATCCGAACGGTTTAAATATTTCAATTCGCGTGAAATTGCGCTTATACGAATGCAGTAAGAGCGAAGCCCTTAAGACGGGATTACCGAGCTGCTCTGCAAAAGAGATCGCTTTACATTAATTGATGCGATAAGAAGTGTCTGGCGTACTATACTATAAATATAGATAGGAATGATATAGATAAATATAATACATGAAGTAAAATAGACGTGGAAGAAAAGAGATATCTATTTAATAATTGAATTGTACATCTTTTGGTTTTCATATTACATCTCTCGACGTTCCATAAACGAAACAAGCCAAGCTTTTCGTGAACGTTCGTGACACCGTAAGATATACTTAGAAAGAAAAGGATGTATATTTAAAAATAGATAAATAGTACATTTTTCGTTGCTTTTATTATATTTGTTTCGACATTTTATAAATGTTATACCAGCCAAACTCGTGACATTGTCGGTCGATCTTACGATAGAACAATTATCGAGTCACTCTTCCGGCTACTTATCGCATTCTTGTCGACGTACTGTCCCCAATTGTGCGGCATTTCGTTGAAATTCTATTCGAAAATATGCCACACGTAACGGCAACGCGGAGCCGACTCGGAAACATTTTCCCGTCGACCTCGCGCAATCGAAGTGACCCTCACGCATGAACCATCCCGTTGATGGCATCGATCCTGAAGGGTTCCGGCGCGTTTGTGTCTACACGCGTCTATAATACGTGTGTGCGTTCATACGTGCGTGCGTGTAACGTGCGCGTCCACGACGTTGTTCCGTTCGCACGCGGTGCCTCGCCGACCGGCCCGCAGGCCCGCCTTCGATTATCGAGCGTAGCAAACGAGTTTCGATTTTCAGCGGCCGTGGGGTGCCACGTGAAACTTCACAGACGCGCCTTTCTTTCGCGCTGCCGCACGTGTACACACGTCGCTATTGAAGGCGCGCGTGCCGAGGGGTCGAATACACAGAATCGAACATGTCCGGGATGAGCGGACCCCACGTTTACCCACGTGCCCTCACAATGTGTCGCGGTCGATCGTTATAGTTGTTGAGTTTGTCGGTCACACTTCCATTTACGAATCGCGAAACGCGTCGGCTGATTTGTTTTGCGAGTAAGTAGTATGCGAATTTGGCTGATTTGTCGGTCGCACATTTAAGACGCGTCGCAAGAAGGAGCTTTTTCCTCATTTTTTTTTTCGCGGAGAGCGGCTAAGGAAAGGACCACGTTGTCACGAGGGTGGATTTTTGATGGCTGCCAGTAAATATTTAACGGCCATTTCGCTGCGGGATGACATGGCGAATGCTCAGAGGCATACGCCCCTCCGAGCGCAGTTATAGCCCTTCGTGCCCTCGTAATGGCAAGCGCGAAAGGATTCCCCGGGGATACATTGTTCCGTTTAGTCGGCGAGCCCGCCAAACGATCCGCATTTGTCGCCAGCGATCAATCTCGCGAGAAATAATACACGATACAATATTAACGTTATATATACGTATAATCTTCCCTTAAATTAGCGTACTGCATGCCAATGCAAAGCAACCAGTAAGAAAGAAAAGAACGGATTGCTTAATGTTCCGCGTAAGAACAAAATTTCTTTTTAATTTAACAAAGCAACATATATAATGCAACTTTCTCGTTAAAATCTGTTTTTTTCCTCGATTTTTTTTAAATTACATTTATTTATTACTGTAACTACAACTGCAATATTTTTCTTGTCTTCATTGGGAGATGAACATCCAGACGAGTCCCGAAGAAAAACGAACAAAGAGCTCGAACGCAGCCGCTTGGCATCCATGACTGCCACCATGTCTCGATCGTATCCCTGGCTTTTTTTTCCTGTCGGAAATTCCAGTTTTCCCGAAGGAAGTGATTTAAAGGCCCGCCATCCCTTACTCCCTCTCTCTCTCTCTCTCTCTCTCTCTCTCTCGAAATCGAAGACGAAAGGGCGGAGAGAAGAGGAAGATCTCGGATGCGAATCCCGGTGGACTGCGTGGAAATTCCTGTCGTGTCGCTTTGCCACGCAAATATTTGGCGTTTGCGAGACCGAGAGTCTTCTCCATTAATTTCCGCCCTATTTTCAACTTCAGCCAAGACGCTTTACTTCGCCGCGCGAGAAACAGCCCGTCGCCGCCAATCACGTCGTTTTCGGCGTGTCCCCATCCTCTTCTCCGTCTTCTTTGGGGATCCGCAAACATTTAGGGGTTGTAAACTCCGGGGGAGCTTCGCCGCTCGTTCTCCACGGTGAATGCTCGCGACGGCGCTCACTCGATGCTGTTGCCATTTGTATTCCGCGACGACGGCCGTACACGGGGTATCTTTTCATCCGCGAGCTCTCTTTGTGCGATCTCAAGTGAACTTCTACTCGACAAAAATGTCGAGACGTCAATGGTCTCAGAATTATAAGAAGCTTTAAGAGTCTCGGCGAAACAGGCTTAAAAGATGGCGAGAAATAACGAGATCTTATTCCTCCATTAACTCCAGGAGAATTTTGCCTTAGAATCTTAATTGAGATTAGCTGTCGAGATACAGAATTTGAAAGAAAAAAAATCGAAAAAAAGGCTTTAATATATAAAATAAAATTAAATGCAGCTGTGCTTGTATTTATAGCGTTTCCGGAAATATCATCGCGTGTACCATACCGACGCGACCATAATTTAACTTTAAAATGCAATTGTCGCGGATAGGATGCGAAAAAAACTCCGCGACGGTTAATCCTGTTAGCTGTTTTAAACATTGCGAGGGGATTATAAATGTACATATGACTGCATGTGTTGGCCCCCGGAGCGCAATTAATGTGAGAAGAATATTCATGATACTTCAAGTATAATATAATGCACTTTTTCCATTTATTAATTCATTAATTTTCTTAATTAAACTCGAATTATAGGTTACATATACAGGGGAGAAATAATTTAAATCGGAGAAATATTCGCGATTCACACTTTAAGCTCAATGGTACATTTTCACAAGAATTATTAATAATAATAATTTTTTAACGAAACTCTACACATAAATATAAAATTTTATCATTTTGATATATATTTCAAAGAAAAAGCTTACTGGCTACTCGGATATTTTTATTCGCCGCTCTTGCGGTTAATTGAATTAATACAGCCGGTCCGTAAATGAGAGACTCACGATATCGTTAGGCGTGCAGGGAACGTCGTGTAAATTCACGACACGCCGCTTCCTCCCGATTCATCATCCTTATCGCCGCATTTTTTAGCTTCACGAAATACGTATCGCGTCTACGTCCGCGCGCGCGCGCGCGCGTGTGTGTGTGTGTGCGTGTGTGTGTGTGTGTGCGCGCGCGCGCGCGTTTTTGTGTGAGGGGGGTACTTTAGCATTAATCCCCGAGCTTCCACACATCTGCCGTGACGTCGCGAAATTAATCTCAGGATACCGCTGTACATTGTTTCGGCCGGCGCGCAATTAATTTGCATTCGCGTGATCCGGCCGCGCGCGCAGGCATTGTTTTTTATTAAGGGAACGCGCAATGCATCGTGCGGGGAGTCCGGGGACGTTAAACACGCCTCGGGACTCCCGTGCGTGCGCCCCGCGCGTGCGGCCGGCATGATTTAGCTACGCACCGCGGAATTTACTCGCAATTAGTCACCCTTATCGACGCACTTAGCGTTTGCATTTTTTCCCCCTCCCTCTTCTCGTCCACGGGTACCGAGGATGGATGACGCCACCGCCGCTAAATCTGTAACTACGGTTATTATTGATATTGCGACGAAAAGTCTCCGAAGTCGCACGTGATTCTTCCTTCGCGGCGTGCGAGATTCTTTTGCTATAAAAGTATAGACGAACGTTCCTCTCGCGAAACTGCGACGCACATGCTCCACTTTCGGGAGACGTAAACGTTTAAATATTGCATAAACATCAGGTGTAAAATTTAATCGACTTGAAGTGGGTCGCAGACGGATTTTATTAAATATGAGACATTTCACGTAAGTATGATGCGATTATTTTTTGTTTAACAGCGCGGTAAACGATAACAGGTCAAGTCGCGACAAGTCTATTACATACATTAAAGTGAATATTAAAGTGGGTGACATGAAAAATTTATTCGCGCGAAATCGGACTTGATATTTTTCGCCTCTCGCGCAAAGTCGGTGGATTATTTTATGATGTTTTTCGGATGTATTACTCGCGGTATATTCTGTCTCGCTTTTACAGCAACGTCGGATGATCGTGAGTGATACGCACGACGATACGCGAGATACATTGGATCGCAGGATCGGATTTCGCGGACGCCATTTGGGGCGGGGGAGAGGGAATCCACTTACAATGGAAATTTCTCCATTTCCCGGCGTGGCGCTTTGCATGCGCCGCGCGCGGGGAAAGCTCGCAAGTCCCGATACCTCGATATTGACAATTATCGTCGGGCAAACACGCGACCGCTATTTCTCTTTCTCTCTCTCTCTCTCTCTCTCTCTCTCTCTCTCTCTCTCTCTCTCTCTCTCTCTCTCTCTCTCTCTCTCTCTCTCTCTCTTCCTCTCGCCCATAAATATTTATTGGCACGTCAATATTCCGATTCCATTAGCGGAGTTACCTTGAGTTAGCACCGTACTCTCTCGCCCAATTGTAGAGCAAATACATCTATCGTTACTGCTCTGCCGTTGATCCGCGAATACGCCTTTTTATGTAAGCGATCTGTTAATTTCATTCGTGCGAAAATTACCGCGAAATTAGAGCGGAAGGAGTTTTATATATTTTCTATCAGATAGTACATCATTCAAATTGATTATCGTGTGAGGAGGATTAATCACTTTAAGAATTCTTTTCGGGATGCTTCGATTCTATTTATTTTTTTAATTAAATCACATTTTTAGAATCTTATTTAATTTAGTTTTGACGATTTTCTTTCGGATTTATTTTACTTGCTTTTATTTTATTTATTGCAATAAATAATTCGACTTTTTATTTTAAGAAATATTTTAAACGGGATGTGGCAATCGATATTCACAAAATAACAGCGGTATGAACAGGTCTTTGCAGACATTTACGAGTGCAATCAGCTTTTCGGCATAAAAACTCGAATGAGATATTTAAATGAAAACGTTTGATTTGTCCCACCGACCATCGACGCGCTCTTCAAACGGGACCGAGTGTAATTGTTCAAATATACGTGTATGTACACGCGGATTGATCCCGCAGAATTTGCGTTGACGATAATTTATTCTGCAAGTGCTGTAAAAGCGCAATTAAAAATTATTAAAAGCGTTAAAAGTATTTCCTATTAAAAATTAGAGGGCCAACGCACGTCGAAAATACGATGAGAAGTGCGAATTATTATTGTTGAAATTTCACGATATACGACAATAGATTTTAATGAAGAGCCTTAAATCAATGCCGCGTCGAGCGTTTGTCGAATATTAATTAAACATCCGAATAAATGAGATTTACGCGATAAAACCTTTCGAGCTACAAATGCGGGCTAAACGTACAAATGTCTTTCATATCCCGCGCGGTTGAGAGACGCGTAAAAAGACGTGGCTTCCCGTTGACGTGCGGAGCGAAAAAAGATGTCTCGTAAAGTTGGAAAGGGTTGGAAAAGCGACATGTCTGAGAGCCAACCCTTCGAGCGGGAGAACGTCAGCGACGACACGCGGCGGATGCGCCAATTTTCCGGAGAGGAGACAGGAAAATGCGGGATGGATTGGATTTGATCGCGTGCGCAGCCAATTGTACATGAAACCTGCGGATATATGTGCGCAGTGTAAAGTTATAAATCGCCGATAGGTAGTACTTATATACGCCGATCGCAAGAACGAGAGACAGATATCTGTGCGCGCTCATTATTCAAACTCTACTTTTAATTTTATCATTCTTATACCTATATCTTTTATTTGTAATACGCCAGTAACGCCGTAATTGAAGCTTCGATTTAGGTTTTTCTTTTCGTGAACGCGAGACTTCTCGACATTTCTGATCGTCAGGCAAGATCTCAATGCTAATAATAATTTTTGTGAATTTTATATATTTTGCCTTTATTTTTTTTAACCACGCGCGGATTAGGTACTATTTGATCTTGAAACTTAGTTCTTTACCAAAGCTGGAAATGCAATATCATATTATCAAATTGATGATCAATTTAATATTAAGTAATCACTAATAATAAAATTAATAATAAATAAATATTAATAATTAATATTACTGATGTTGAAAGCATCATACGAAATGTATAACATTGACAAAAGTTATTAGAAGATCTCGCCTAATGACCGAAAATGTTAATATTTTTTTATATTGTACTTTGCTTAAAATATACGACCATCATCGGTCATTATTTACTTATTAAAGCGGGATTTCTCGTTTTTTTATTTTACTTAACGTGCTCTCTAAACGTGTGTCCGCTCTACTGTACGAAACTTTTCGCCAATCGGGTTGTGTATTGACCCTTTTGACCCTCCACCGCACATAATGTCTTTCCCTCTTTTTACCAAACACGCACGATCGCGTAAATTGCAAACGCCAATCGATAACGGTGACGTGACGCGGTAGCGAAGACGAACGCGCAAAGGCTGACCTTTCGTGTACAAAAAAAAAATTGTAAAAAAAAGTAAATAAATAAACCGGGAGAGCGAGAAAACGGCCGTGTCGCCTCGCTCGAATTAACCCGGGGTTAATCGGCCGTTAAGCCTGTCCGGTGCGGAACGCGGTGGCGGTGGTGCATCGGCACGTGTGCAACGTCGCACACGTTCTCGGGACGAATCGATCCTGGAACTGACCTAAGTTTAGCGACCCTCTCCGTTCGCTGAGGATAAAGAGGCCAATAGATCAAGCATCCCGACCAAATTACGCGCAGCTGTCTAATTTCGTATTAAAATGTATATTTCGATGCACCGAGTCCTGTTGGAACAGGACTAAGCTAAAGTTCTCTTCTTATTAAACTTTTATATATCTATAATTATATCGTGGCAGAGTATTACTTCACTTTTTATTTAGAAGCTGCGCATATTGCATATTTATAGTTTTCAGTTTTCAACTAGCAAAGCATTAATAATCCTTGAATTCTAGACGCGACTAATAAAATGGCTAAATAAAAATCAACGGATGAATAAATCATACATTATTCTCGCTCTTTCTTATTAATTCATATTCTTTGTATTCATAATCATATGTACTGATTACGTTAAGTTGGACAAGTTATTCGCAGATTGATAAAGCAATAGAAACAAGATAAAATTTAGAAATACGTAAGCACGGTCGAGAAACGTGCAGTCACTAATTTCTGACCGCGCAGTTCGTTCGTTCGTTCGTTCGTTCGTCGCAGCCACTCATTCTGGAAGCGCGACGCGACGGAAACCCCCGGCGTCTCGGCGGCGTCGCGACGCCACTAACGAACGAACAGCGCGAGCGACGTGCAGAGTCCCGTTACGCCTTGAGCTTTTACCGCGCGCCCCGCCGAAGCTTTTACCTTTCCCGCGAGCTTTTAGCAGCCGAGCCGACCTCCCCCTCCCTCCTCCCTGAGTCCTCTAAAACCCTTTTAATACCCGACCCGTGCGCGGACGGCGACGACGCGCCAAGAAATTTATCGCACTTGTATATTGCGAGGCCTCTTAATCGCTCGTGAAAGCCGCGACGTGCGAGGCTCGCGCGTAGCTTTCTCGACTTTGTTCGCGGAAGCCGCGTGCTCCTCGAACGGAATATTAAGGATATTAGATTCCTGGAGATATAGAGACGGATATTTGCGTCTGAGGAAAAAGCCGCGTCTCGAAAAATGTCGCGAAACTCTTCGATGCGAACTTTTTAATGTAAAAATAAACGTATATGTACAACGGGGGGCGACGAAACGAACTTGTTTCTGACATGTACGACTTGTCTGGATTTTTCGCGGGCGACGAGAAGTATGGAAGTCTTGTCTTATTTGTTGGAGCACTGAACTATTCGGCAAGTTTTTTTATTGACCGGCGAAATAGGTGCGATATAGAGAAGAGAAGAAGAAATATAGGATCCAACGCGTCATAAATCGCTCTTTCCCGAATGTCGCCCGTCCATTCGGTGTCGCTGCGAATAAACCGCTTTGCTTGCCTATCGATCCGGACGATTTGGCCGGAACTCGGCGACCGTTACCCTCGATCGCTTTTATCAGCTCTTATATAGCTGATGCTCGCCAATGCCGCAAAGTCTAAGCTAATTTTACACTCAACCCTTCCTTTCCGCGCGTTCCTGACAAAAACCTCCCCCATTCGCGCTGCCACGGTCATTGGGAACTTTGAGACACGTCGTAAAAGTAATCCCGATTCATTTCCGCGGGATTGCCCGTGTCATTCTTTTCTCTATCGCCCTCTCCTCCGGGCTCCGCGCGTCCCCCGCGTTCCCCGTCACTCCTATATCCAACTTGCCCTCCACCGATGCGAAAAATTAACGAGAAAAGTAATCCAATTTGGGTCCAGCAACGGGGTAACCCGATCGGGACGCGCGGTTGTCTCATATCAGTACAAAATTACCTTTTTCAAAAAAGGTAAAAAAAGGGCGCCAAGTACACGCGTGGTTGTTACCTCGAAAAAAAAACCCAAGTGGTAGTATTATTAATTTTATTCAAAAATAAATAAAATCTATTCTAACCTAGGTGGTAGTAGCTTTAATTTTTTTAAACAAAATTATTAAATTACAAAATTGTTACTTTATTTAATCCAAGTGATATCTACTTCAAAAAAGCCTAAATAACAAGTAGTATCTATTAAAAAAAAAAAAAAAAAAAAAATGTGAAATCTTTTAATACTGCGCCAATTACAATTACAAAGAGAATATATACCTAAAATAAAAACCAAGTGGTATGTATCTTTGTATTCCTGAGAGTCTTTCTATCAACCCAAGTGGTAATATAATAGTTTTAATTCTCCTTGATAAAATTATAATATTACAAAGAATTATTTTAATCACAAAAAATTAAAGAGGTAACATTATAAAATAAAAATATTTAATTAAAATAAAATAAATAAATTTTTCTTGTAAAAAACTTGGCGCTGCTTTTTTAAGGTTTAGAACCTTTGCACAAGACTTTCGTATGGCAACGTAGTGTAACTAAACGTGGGTCAACGCACAAGAAACGCACATGACGCTTTATACGTCAATACGTTTCTTGTGCGTTGATCTACGTTACGTTACCATACAAAAATTTTGTGCGGAGGCTCTAACCGATACGTTTCTTGTGCGTTAATCCACGTTACGTTACGCTACGATATCATACGAGAGTCTTGTGCGGAGGCTCTTATCCAGACAAATTTGCATAGCGCATAAACATAAGAAATTAATTGGTTTATATGTATATGTGCAAAAGGAAATAGACCAATCCATCTCTTTATGCATATGCTTATATGCACCTATGCAAGTTTGTCTAGGTTGACCTTGGACAAAGCAGCGCCAAGTTTTTTACAAGAAAAATTTATTTATTTTATTTTAATTAAATATTTTTATTTTATAATGTTACCTCTTTAATTTTTTGTGATTAAAATAATTCTTTGTAATATTATAATTTTATCAAGGAGAATTAAAACTATTATATTACCACTTGGGTTGATAGAAAGACTCTCAGGAATACAAAGATACATACCACTTGGTTTTTATTTTAGGTATATATTCTCTTTGTAATTGTAATTGGCGCAGTATTAAAAGATTTCACATTTTTTTTTTTTTTTTTTTTTAATAGATACTACTTGTTATTTAGGCTTTTTTGAAGTAGATATTACTTGGATTAAATAAAGTAACAATTTTGTAATTTAATAATTTTGTTTAAAAAAATTAAAGCTACTACCACCTAGGTTAGAATAGATTTTATTTATTTTTGAATAAAATTAATAATACTACCACTTGGGTTTTTTTTTCGAGGTAACAACCACGCGTGTACTTGGCGCCCTTTTTTTACCTTTTTTGAAAAAGGTAATTTTGTACTGATATCATGCGTTTTGTAGTGTTACGCATTAGGCCAGTCATATTAGACTAATTTAGAGGGGTAACCTTCCAATCACTCTTTTCAGGTTGCAACCACCATGAATCGCTTTGATTTAAGGTGTTGTAAGTGTTGTAAGTAAATTTTGCTTCGCATAATTAATGCGCATTAAAAAGTTATTAACAATATTATCAACAAAAAACGCGATTTTTTTTTTTTTTATTTTTTTTTTTTTTCTATTCAAATATCTCGAAAACTAAGCAAGATAGGGTAACTAACTATACGTACCTTTTTGTAGAGCGTAAAATTATCTACAATAATGATCTGAACAACATTTATTGTCAAGTCAGTCGTATAGCTTGCACGCGCCGTCAAAGTCCGAGACTCGGATCTCGAAAACCCTCGATTTCATCAGTTTTTGATGTTGCGTCGGTGATTTTTTTCAGTCATTTAAAATAAAATTAAAAATTCCCCAAAAAACACACATCATCTGAGAACTACAAAGAATACTTTTCAGGGTGTAACCGATTTTTTAGACCTTTTTTCTTTAGTTTGTAGCTATGTAAGCAAAAAATTTTGATTTTTTGGACTACTCTTAGTTTTTCGCTGTTTTCAGGCCTTAAAATTTATTTGAGACGAATTTTATCGTATGCATCTTGTTGTGGACGAAATTTGCAACAAAAAAGGACCCTTGTATTTTCTTCGTACGACGGAGGCTGATTTTTTTATTCACGCGCAAAGTTATCTAATATTGCGCATAGGTCGGATAACGCTTGTTTTACACTAAAATAATTATTTTTTATTAAAATTTACGTAATTTTTCGCATTATTATTGAACCATCGTGCAAAGCCGTTTTTAAAACTGTTTCTCATGTTTACTTAATTATTAACAAATTGTTTATTTAAAAATTATTATAAACAATTAGAAAAACATGATATATTTGTTGTACTCGTCGTCTTATTTCAACTCAAAAAATGTTTTTAAAAAATTTATTTATGTTATTTATAACATTTATTCAAACATGCAGTGCATCTTTTGATTATTTTTCGCACCATCTCTGAGCCAATGCAATGGTGCGTTTTTTGTGGTTTTCCCTGTAGGCCTAATCCACAAGCATTGAATATATGTCCTTTCTATGTGATAATTATTTTGACATTTCTTGGATACTAAAATTATCCAACACGCAGATGTTGATGAAACATTTGCCTCAAGATCGTCAAAAAGTCGTACGTTTTTCAGTAAATTCGGGGGGTTTTTTTTTAAGGAAAAAAACGCACCATTGACTTTACCTCAGAGGTGGTGTGGAAAATAGTCAAAGGTGCACTGCCTGTATGTTTGAATAAATGTTATAAATAATATGAATAAATTTTTCAAAAACATTTTTCGAGTTGATATGAGACGACGAGTACAACGATTATAACATGTTTTTCTAATTGTTTATAATAATTTTTAAATAAACAATTTGTTAATAAATAAGTAAACATGAGAAAATGTGTTGAAAACGGCTTTGCAATATGGTTCAATAATAATGCGAAAAATTACGTAAATTTTAATAAAAAATAATTATTTTAGTGTAAAACAAGCGTTATCCGACCTATGCGCAATATTAGATAACTTTGCGCGTGAATAAAAAAATCAGCGTTCGTCTTACGAAGAAAATACAAGGGTCCTTTTTTCTTGCAAATTTCGTCCACAACAAGATGCATACGATAAAATTTGTCTCAAATAAATTCTAAGGTCTGAAAACAGCAAAAAATTAAGAGTAATCCAAAAAATCAAAATTTTTTGCTTACATAGAACAAACTAAAGAAAAAGGGTCTAAAAAATCGGTTACACCCTGAAAAGTATTCTTTGTAGTTCTCAGATGATGTGTGATTTTTTGGAAATTTTTAATTCCATTTTAAATGACTGAAAAAAATCACCGACGCAACATCAAAAAAACGATGAAATCGAGGGTTTTCGAGATCCGAGTCTCGGACTTTGACGGCGCGTGCAAGCTAAACGACTGACTTGACGATAAATGTTGTTCAGATCATTATTGTAGATAATTTTACGCTCTACAAAAAAGGTACGTATAATTAATTACCCTATCTTGCTTAGTTTTCGAGATATTTGAGAAAAAATAAAAAAAATTGCGTTTTTTGTTGATAATATTGTTAATAACATTTTAATGCGCATTAATTATGCGAAGCAAAATTAATCCCACTTACAGCACCTTAAATTAAAGCGATTCATGGTAGTTGGAACCTGAAAAGAGTAATTGGAAGGTTCGATGTCTAATATGACTGGCCTACATCCTCTTCTAAAAAGGGCATGTCATCCATACGATCTATCGAATCTATCGAAATATTGTTGTCGCTTTTCCGCTTTTCTCGTCCTGCTGCCGAGAGATCATCCTATAAATACTAAATAAATTATATACATGTATAATATAAATATAAATAATTTTAATTACACACACACACACACACACACACTACGTTTACGCGAACGTTACTTCTGTAGTAACTTACGATAATTCCTTCGCGTAAACGGGATTTTGTAGTAACTTACGATAATTTACTCCGCGTAAACGAGTAAATTATTGTAAGTTACTACAGAAGTAACACTCGCGTAAACGTAGTACACACACACACACACACACACACACTATCTGTCACGTATACTATGTTTACGCGAGCGTTTTACTTCCGTAGTAACTTATACGATAATTCCTCCACGTAAATGGAGATTATGTAGCAACTTATGATAATTCATCCCGCGTAAACGAGTAATGCCGGGATTACGATGAATTTAACGTAACGGGACGCGACGGACGCGAAGTAACGTAACGTGAACTTAAGAAATTACGATCGCCGTAACGTGAAGCAGCGTGCATTTCAGAAATGATTTGACAGCTTGGTATGAATAGAAGGTTAAGATTAAGGTTATCTTTAAATTACGGCGATCGTAATTTCTTAAGTTCACGTTACGTTACTTCGCGTCCGTCGCGTCCCGTTACGTTAAATTCATCGTAATCCCGGCATAAATTATCGTAAGTTACTACAGAAGTAACGCTCGCGTAAACATACAGTTTGACAACTTTTACAAGGCAGCATATACGTACGTGTTTGTACGATTTTGTAGATACACCTTCCTTCTTAAAGATCTCTCGGCATCAGCTCTTTACGGTCAATACTTATATATATTTCACTATCTGTCACGACGGGGCAACGGTCACGACTATCACACACTTAGGCTGATGGCAGAGAACGAGACGTAAGTGTCGTAGTCGTGGACGTAGGGTGACGTAGGCAGAGAAAAACGTAGTCGTAACGCCTATTGCCTACAATAGCCTTACGACTACGTTTTTCTCTGCTTTACCCTACGTCCACGACTACGACATTTACGTCTCGTTCTCTGCCATCAGCCTTACACTTATCCTTTTCTAGGTTGTAAAAAACTGTCACGCACTGCGACAGTGCACGAGTGCACTCTTGTGTCAAAAATGGGAAAGTGACACACCAGCCGCCATTTTTGTCCGACGTGGACGTTTCTTAAAAAAAATTTTCCACATTTGGTTTTTGCATTGCAATATCTTCGCTCGTAGGGCACGTAACAAAAAAAAAAGACTCTTATTTATAAATCAAACCCCAAGCTATCGATCGAACCTACTTAGAAGTTGATCCGTTCACTCGTTATTGAGATCTCAAAATCTCGGATACTCGCAACTCATGCGTTCGCGTAAAAGAGTCACGGTGCGTCTCGCTTCGCGCGTACTTGGCGCGAGACACTACCGTGTCTCTTGATCTTTGCAGCATTTCTGTTGTTCGGGGCGAAGACTCGCTCGCGATAGATGTCACGGACCGCGCATTGATTTACGTTACTCAATAATTTATTTGATGTCTCCAATTTTTAAGAAGCAGATACAAGAGCATCATACTCAGTATGAAGCTTTTGTATCTACATCCTGAATTGGAGACACATCAAATAAATTATTATAAATACATAATAACTTACATCTTATTATATAGAACTCGCTTGTCTAACATAAATTTTATTTCATTATTATACCCATTACACACAACCTTGAGAGCCATACTTTACTTGCTAAATAATAATTTTTCATTACACTGATCAATTAATTAATTGCAATCAAATTGCAAAATATTTATTTTCAAAATTAACTTTATAATCTCATTACAGTCAAAATATTGTTATGCTATTTGAAGTAATGTGACGTGTATGTACGCCTTTTATGCAATTGGAAATATTTTAGTTTAGTATACTTAACGCATTTTGTTTAATGGAAAATTAAGACGAACATTACCATCTATTGACTCGACGTTCTTGTACACACGTACGAAAACGCACACTCGTCGCGCTCTATTCCATAATGGAAGGAACTTACGCGAAGGAAAAGCAATCTCGCGGGAAGGGACTCCGGCAAAGTCAGGCCTCGGTTGCCGCTGCGTCTTACCGGTTTATTCGCAACACCCATGGGAAAATCGTGCGCGAATCAGTGTGCCGCGTGTGTGCAAACGTCGTTTTCGCGACTCAGTCTCGCCAGGGAGCTTAACTCAATTACGCGCCTCTCGAAACGCGATTCCGGCGATTCGATCAGCCATGGTGCGCTCGTCGCGACGAGCGAAATGGCCGATCGTTGTGTCGTTTAAACGACGATTTCGCGATCGTTACTCAGGCTTATCCCGTAAGGCTGGATCGAGCAAACGAGCGTGAACAAACACAAATGAACACTTCGCTTCGGTGAGGACGAATAACGTCGAGAGCACATCGGGGCAAGTTGCTCATTCGTATTTGTTCACCGCTCGTTCGCTCGAAATTGCTCCGGCAAACGTGGACTTGAAATTGCATTGGATGTTCATCACGAGTGAATTCTTTATCATTTATCATATATTGGTGATTAATGCCAAGAATTGTGGTGTAAAAAATAATTATAATATTTAATTTAAAAAATATTAAAATCTTATTTCCACCGTGCGCGTATAACTTTTTTTTTTTACCACGAGTATAGCGGGCGCCCTTCGGCGCGCTAAGAGGATTAAAGCGACGACGCGAATCCGGTAATTACTCCGCGGAGTCGTTGCAAAGGATTACGAGCTGTAATTCTGCGACGCGTGCGAAGGTGCGCGTGTGTGTGCGTTTTGAACATCCGCGAGAGCGCGGACGCCTCCGAATTTACCCTCCGCGTTTCCGAGTGCCCTCGAGGAAGCGAGGACACCCTCTCTTTCATTGGGCGGATCGTTTCATCCCCAAAAATGCACGCGTTACTCGCCTCTCCCCGAAACACCGAAGAAGCGGTAGACGAGGCGGATGGGGAGAATCCCGTGGAACGTTTCCTGTTTTGCGCCTAACAATGGGTACTTATCTCCGAACGATTTCTATCGCGCCTACAGAAGCGATTTTCACCCCACCCGCGGAATCTACCGATGAATTTTAGAACGTTTCGACACGCTCAATTAACGCCCTTCCCGTTGCTTTATACTTCGGCGATAAACACGGCGATTTATATCCGCGCGATTTATCGCATCGCCGACGCGATAGATTGGCTGCGAATTGGCGTCGCGGATTTTCGCCGTAACCACTGTCACAGTTACTTAAAATTGCAATATCGTTATTAGAAGATCGGAAATATAATATAGTTCTTGACAAATATGTTATTAAGAATTAAGGAAAAAAGACACTGAGACTTATTCTCGTCTGGAGCGAATTAAAATTACTGCATTTTGAGTAAACAGTAGCGGCGGCAAACTGGAACCACTTCCAACAGGAACAGTAATTTCTGTGCTTAATTTACGACTTGACACTCGTTGATGCGAATGTGTGCAGAATAGTGTGCTTCTCCTCCTCACACGTGCGGGAGAGAAAACAATGTCTTTCGTCCTCCTAAAGTCTGAGCGTTTTGTGTACTTACGTAGACGTAGATACCCTCAGATTCTTATAACTAAATTGCATTTACCGAAAGTCTCAACGAGCTTTTCACACCGAGAGTCTCTCCTTCCTCTTCAAACACACTCCAGTCACGGTGTTTAGCCTGAAAACATTTTGTTCGCTGTTGTCTTTCCTTTCGTTTTTAGTTTTTCCATCGACGGAAATGCCGATTGAGGAATGTAGAAGCGAGATTACTTGCGCAATTTTTCTTTCATTGCGTTCAATTAAAGCTTTTATTGTATTCAGTTGCAATCTTATTTTGACTTTGTATAAAAAAAATTAGTTTGTTTATATGTTCTGATCAACAGCTCAACTTATAGTATTTTATTATTATAACGCTTATTATTTAATTATTTTTTCTCACCTATGATGTTAGAACAGAGGTCGGCAAACTTCTTCGAAGATTTTTGCGAGCTAAGAATAAACATTAAGGATACTAGATACTTTTATAATAAAATAGAAAATATTTCCATAAATTTTTCGACGAAATTAGAAACATAATATAATTACGCGGGTAATGAAAGATACGTCGGCAATTTAACAGGGTCTTAAGAAAATAAGAAGAAGAAAGATGTATATATAATTTTAATTTGCCACAGGCGGTAGAATTTCTGGATCCTGTCGAACGTGACGATCGCTTCACTGTCTCGTCAGGATATTTTTCACTAATCTAAGTTTTTTTTTCTTCTGTTCATATAGCGAAGGAGCTTAAAGTATGCGGCAGCGCGAGGAGCGGCGGCGAGGTGTGCTGCTCGGCCGACATGGAGGTGAGACTGCAGGCGCGGGCACGCGACAAGCACGAGAAGGCCACCAAAGAAACTCTCCAGAGAATGCATCAGGTCCTGTCTATGCGGGGAAACAGGTTCCACAGTGAGTATAGAGCACCGTCTTTTTCCGATTTCGTCGATAAGGGAAACCCGCGGCGCGCGGCAATGCCCGATGGGAATATCGCGGCATATGTTCCCTCTTTTTCTCGCTAGATCGGGGAGTTGAGTGAGTGAATGGACGAAGGGCAGCGAGAAAGAAAACAAAGCTATATCCTTTATCGCTTACCACCGTCAGTGTCGAAGAAACTTTAAGGACCGCATGTTAAAAAATTTATTACTCGTAACTTGGAAAGTATTTTTATCAAAACGTAGATCCCTATATTTTAGATACAACAAAGTATTGTCTCCGATGGAAGTCTTTTAGGATAAAGTAAGCAGAAATTAAATTCAGCGTATTCAGCGTTGGCGATTAACAACCCCCTCGTGTCCTCCGATATACAAATTTCAGCGTAAACCGCCCCTCTGCTTTCCACGCTTGTCCAGCATTTTGTTCGCTTTACACCGGCGAAACTCTTTAATCGCCTTATTCAAATCCTTTTAATCCACTTATTCGAAAGTAACGCGCTGTGCTCGTAGGATTCAGGAACTAACCGGAAGTAAAGCCAATATTTCATAGTAAGAGACTCGAGTTTCCAGCAGTCGGAAAAGCGAAGCGGGAAACTGACCCTTCGTTTTGCACGTCCGCGAAGAAGTCTTTCGAAAGATTGTAATGTTTCTGTAAGAACGAGATGTATAAGAGATTGCAAAATAAGTTTAAGTATATAAGAAAAGGAACTCAGAGATTTTACTAAAGAAACTTTTGCGGAGCGGGGAGCAAGCTTTTTTTGTTATATAGAAAATGTAAATTTACAGAACCGCGAAGAATCAGAAAGTAGTAATAACTAAAACAAATTTTACAACAGTAAAATGAAAGTAAAATCTCTCTCTCTTTCTCTCTTTCCGCGGTTAAGTGTTTTTTTATCCTCGCCGAGCAGTTTAATCGGCCGGACGTCACTCGGAAGATCGCACCCTCGGTGAACAGTCCAGTCAATCCTCCCGGGCGAACTTTTTTAACGGACATGCTCGAAACACAACGCTCGATCGAACGTACACTCTCATCTTAAGCGTGAGTCTCCCTGAGTGGGCGGAGGGATGAAGAGCGGGGGGATGAAAGGAGATTTCAGGGATAACGGCACAGCCGCGGCTCGGCGCGAAAGTGGATGTTGACGACCTCTCGCCGCGGCCGCGCTCCTCCTAGCCGAGAGCGCGAGGTCGGCTCGCGAGGGTTTTTTTTTTCTAATTAAAGGGCAACCGCGCGGGCTGCATCGACGAGGGTTTTACAAGAGTCGTACGAAGGGGGGCGCGTGCTCTTGATGCGGATACTGTCTTGTGTACTGTCTTGTGAAGAGGGCATCTGCATGCGGGCCGTTGTTGAGCGTTGTCGACTATTCGACTCGATTGCGTCGACATACGGAGGAAGAAAATAATGGCGCGTGCAAAAATGGGGCAAAATTTGACATTTTTTCCGAACGAGGGACTGAAAAAGTGTGTTAAATAAAATAGAAGTGATATTTTTTTCACGTAACAACACGGGATTCTATCGTCGAAAATATTTTCGAGCATCATATACATTTCGTATTAATCACTGCGGAACGGAATTTTTTGAAACCGTTGGAAGAGAGAAAACGATACATTTTTGCCGCAAAGATATTAATTACAAGGGAATGTGCGGCTGGGGAAAAAGAGCGGCGAGGAATATCTCGTAATATTTTACCCGATTTTACCGAATTCATATGGCAAGGATGGAAGCCGCCGCGCCACGGCCGCGCCGCAAATAAAAGCGTCCTTATTGATTTGTTATTCGGCGATTTATAGGGAGAATCTGTCACGCCTTCGCTCATGTAAATTGCGCGGGGGATCATCAGGATATCCGCCGTTTCCTCTCGTTTCCTCCGTATTCGTAAGCTGCCGGTACGGCATCCACCCTCCCCGAGTGTTCCCTGCATATTCGCATTTGCATGCACCTTTTAGATATCCGAATCCCCGGGTCGGGATATGCCTGAAATTTGATTTGCCCGAGTTTGCACGACGTTTGCGAATACACGCGACTCAATAACGAAACGGTATATACAAGTATTATACATATTTATTTCGCGCAACTAAGTCGTCATTTATCCATACTTTCTTCATTTCTTTTCTACTTTCTTATGAAAAGTATTTGTAAAAAAATATTTGTACAGCTATATGTAGAGCTTTTATTTGTTCGTTCATCAAACGTTTGTAAGTCTCGATAACGATAAAAGCAACATCCGGGACGTCTATATATCTTTGTGCGCTACAAACAGATGCGATTGCATATACTTAGAGCGCCGTCTGCACCGCTGCAATTAATAGTTGAATGTTGAACGCGAGCGCGCCATCGTAATTAGCGTAGGTAGCGTTAACAATTCGCACAATACCCGAATGCCCTCGGAATGCCTGTGTCGAGAACGATAATTATTCGGGCTCTCTTGAAGCCGTTTCGAACACTATATCCGTTACCGTGAACGCCAGCTGCGTGTCTCGAAGAGCAACCACTCCGAGAGAGAACTTCTTCGGGGATATTATCGCGTATATAATAGAACGCGCGGTCTTTTAGGTATTTAAATGATTTTACACAAAATGCTCTTTGCTATTTCTTTGCTTTATTTGACAAAGCAATTTTCATCGAAGCGAGCATTAGATTATACCTCCATTCTATTAAGGGAGCTGGGAACGAAGAAATCTTTGGACGAAATTAAAAATGAGATCGCTGTAAAGTATCCGAACTTGACTACGTTATCTCATTTGGTCGATAAAAATCGAGGGATTTAATCGGCAGGTTTAGCTTCGACCGCGAAAAACCGTGTCATCGCGTCGTAAAAAACCTATAAATGCACAAGTTACACTGTTGACTTTCGTGAGATTGTCCCCGTTATAATTGTAGAACATCGGTGAAAATCAGGGAAAATTGAATGGCACACAGAGTATCCTCAGATCATTTATAAATCTTCTAACTTGTAAAAGAAATATTATTTGTGTGACGAGATAATTTATGAAATGAAAAATTGACGTTGGAAAAATGAAAGCAAGAAATAAGTGAAACTGAAACAGAGAGAAAAAGAGTTTTTTATATTAATAAAATTAATAAAAAGGGAACATTTTTAAACAATTTTATGTTCATATACAATTAATATAAAATGCGTATTAGTATAAAATTAAAAATTATTTTTTGTTAAATATATCTCTTCTGTATTTTCTTTTCAAAATTTAAGAATAAAAGGGTTAAAAATATTTTAAGAGTATATATATACATTTCCTGTCGCGGACGTCATTCTGTATAAACGATGGAGGACTCGTGCTTCTCGTAAAGGCCTTACGAACTTCTATCTAGCGGAGTGCCGACTAAAGTGGGTACCAGGTGCTAAAGTTGGACGGTGGCACCTCAAAGAGGCTTCGGTTGTAAAAGCCGACGTGCAGCGGAAAAGATGAAAGACCGACGAGAAGGTGCGGCCTTCGAATAATTTCGTCAACGGGGGAGACCGTTAGACACCCGTGGATGCTTCCCGAGCTGGGACGTGTTCCAATTTCCGCGCTAATTGCTGACACTCCGGTCTCGCGAGTATAAGATCAAAGATATCGATCAAGGATATCGTCCCCGCGTGACGGACATTGATTTAGAAAGGCTCTCAGAAATTATGATGATTTTAAAATCAAACGGAATTCCAATCGGTATTTGCTACAGAAATAAAACAGCTTGTAATATTAATTTTTTTATGCTCCCTCAATTTTGTTGAATAAAAAATTTATTTCTCCCTGATTAAATAACATCAATATTTAAGGAAATGTTAAACGATTCCAAATTTAATGTTGCATTCTCATTTATACGAATCATGTCGATAACGCGTCAATCTTAAATTCAACGGGTTTTTAAACTGTTATGTCGTTACATTTTAACTCGTACGCTAAAAGGTATGATGTAACATTTAACGTCCGACTTAACTGCATTTATCTGCATCCGTCAGCGATCGAGTGACCTGTCAATCGGAAAATTTGCTCTCGTAACGGACTAGCTGTACACAAAAGACTTAAATAATTTAATAATAAAATTCCGCTGGGGCACTGTATAAAATGTCACGTTGGCGTACCGATATTGAAATGTCAGGTCAATAAAGAAACTACCGTTGACTCAATCTCGCGGCTGAAACGGGGCCGCGCAGCCCCCGATGAACAAAGCGCAGCGCGGCGGGGCGCGGTGCGCTTGCAATGCAACGAGAGAAACAGCGTTTTTTTGCCCTCGATCCGCCGGCCGCCACCCCCGTTCCTCGTTCTCGCTCACCGACGAACAACCTCCTTATCGTCACTTCCGCTCGGGGGGAAGGGGGGGAATGTGATTAAAATTCCTTTTAGCGACGAATCCGGCTCCCTTTTCTGTCGCAAGTCCACCGGAGGTGTAAAAAGCACAGACGTCGATCCACGTTGAGGGACGAGAGGAACGGAGAGGCAACGAGAACTGTTGGGTAGTTGCCGCAACTTCGTTGGGCTTTTAATTCGCAATACGAACCACCCTCCCGTCCTACGACGACGACGACGACTCGCACCCTGAAATCTCGACTAATTTCCCGTTTTGCGCTCGACCGCGATTTTCCGCCGGCGAGAGGCGCCAAAGCGCCGAGAAACTCGTCGCGATAAGTTATCTCGGGATTTCTTTCGCGGATCTCCCTTCTTTACGTCACATCATTAATATATAATAATATTAATTATCACAAAACTATATATAATGAATAATAAAAATTAACAATTTAATTAAATGACTGAGCTGTACACGAGCGGAAGCTGGTAGAACGGCGATTAATGGCATTTTTAAAGTGTTACTTTATAAAATTATTTACAAGCTGCGATTCAGAGAATTAAGCAGAATTACGTGGACTCGTGTTTCTTGTCGTTTGCAGGTTTTTTCAAGGATCTTTTAGCGGGCAGCAAACGAGGTTTTCACGAGATGTTCAAGAAGACCTACGGTATTCTTTACGAGCAGAACGCGTACGTCTTCACGGACTTTTTCAACGAGCTGGAGAATTATTACGCGAAAGGAACGGTGAGTACCTTTCCCTCTCTCTCGCTTTCCTCCCCTTGGAATTTGATTATCTCGACGTTAAAATGGCGCGGCTGCGATTTATTTCACTCTTTGCCGAGAATTCCGTCTATAAGGCCGGATCCCGATCAATTTATGTTAGAACAGCCTCTGCGTTGTTCGGTCTCTCTTTGGAGCACTTCCGTACAGAACAGTTTTTCCCATATTACCGGCAAATTTGGAATTATGGTACCTGTAACGTTGAGCCATTCATTTACCTCTCGTTTGATGTCGCGCGGGGTGATGCCCCCCGGTGAAAATTGCAATCGCGCCTTAATTTCCCCGTCTTCTCTCTCTCTTGGTTTCCCTTTGCTCCCCCAGCAGACACCCTTCGCCCTGGTGTATTAAGCGCGAATAAATAAGACGACGAGCCGTGAGGAAAATTTCTGGAGCTGCCGGGCCGTGTCTCGGGATCTAAAGTTTATTACAAGCCGTTTTCCGCGCAATTACGCTCGACGACACCTTCCTCTCTCGGAATATCAGCGAGCGAGAAATGTAAGGGAGTACGAGGCGGAGTAAGAGATATAAGTGCGCGATGTATCCTTCGAGACAGTATCGCGAGCGGTATGTACGTGCAATGGGTTACGTGAAGGGCAACGGTAATCTCTTTCTCTCTGTAGCTTGCCGATTGAAACGGAGCGACGTAAAAGGCGGTGCCGCTATCGGAACTTCCTGTAATTCGACAGATGTCACGGTATCCGTATATCTTCGAAGGAAAAAATTGATATCCCTTTCCACACACGTTCGGCTCACTCGAATATCCCTCTGATCGATTCGTACGGGACTCAACGACGTGACGTGACGCAACGCGTCACGTTCCATTCAATTTTTCTTATAGCGTCAGCGTCGCGACAAAGGTATCGCAAAATCGTATCAAGACCATTTAAAAGGAAAGAAATATTTTTTGTATTAGGAAAATCTAAACGTGCTCGACATCGTTTAATTATCATTTCTTAATCCGAGAGTCATAGGAGTTCGGAATAATTATTCGCTCAACATTAATTTTACGAAAAAAAGAATTGAATTTCGAGAAAAGAAAATTTTTTTAGAAAATGGTTAAGCTTTTTTATGAATTTATTTTTTAAGTAGGCCCAACAAAGTTAATTCGTTTTTGTATCGAGCCCTTGAATTCCTCGAGGTGCGATCGAAGGATAATCGCGCGACGTGAGTCGACTTTCAGCTCCGCCCTTTAACGCTTTTAAACTTCTATTGGGGTCTGCGGCAGGAACAACCCCTTGTCCACGATGTCCGGTTCGCGCCGCCGAAGCTCGAAAGTCGGGGTGGAGGGTGGAATCCACGTGCGAAGGCGGATTTAATCAATGTGCTTTTGACATCGCCCCGGCGTTGTCCCGCTAAAGGGACTCGCCGCCGCCGAAGCGAAAATATCCCGTCGCCGAAAGGGTCCCGTATATACGCGTTCGCCCCGTGTACCTGTCCCTACCTACCTATCGAAGGGCTTCCGCAATTACACCGCGATCTATTGAATTTACTCGAGCTCGTCACCCCCTCCTCTCCCTTTCGCGCGCGCGGGGCCGCTTTCGGACTGCTCCGGGATGGAATTTAATTTTACTTGGAAACACGATCGCTTCTGGGTTGTGTTGTTTGGCGTCAGGGAGCGCGTTATTAAGCGGACGAACGAGAGAAGACTCCGAAGCGAGCGCGAGATGTAATAAAGTCACGATCGACGAGGAGAGCGCGATCCATCCCCCACGGGGATGGAACGCAACACCGGGCACCAGTTGCAGCGAGGTAACTGATGAAAATAAGGCGCGGAAACGCGAAGCAACTGTGAGATTATAGTACCTACCGTGATGCAGTACCTACCGGACAGGAGAGAAAAAAAGCGCCTGAAAAAAGCAACGGATTTAAGAATGAATGTCGCGTTGCGTTGCTTCTTTTTGAGGCGATTTTTTTTTTCGAAACTCCGAATGAACGTCGAAGAGACCGTCGCGAACGGAAAGGATATTTAAGAATGCAAACTATCGGACTATCGGATCACAATTCCGTGGCGCGAGATAAAAGAAGCGAAGTGGACTTCAGAGTTTCACACATCCAACACTTGCGCTGCAGGGCTGAGAATGGCTTCTGGCTTGGAATAAGGGACGTAAGTGACAGGTACACGGTTGTACAATTCGTCACGCGGTGTCAAAAGGAGGAGGATACGGAGGAGGGAAGACGTCGATCGAGACGAGACGCTTTGTCGATTGTCATTCAAATCGTCCCTCGAATTATTCACCGGCGCCGCTCGGAACCTGTTCCGCATGCACACGACGGAAGGCGAAGTGCCCGATCGCGTGAATGCATTATCGTTGGCAACGCTCCTGTCACTGATAAATTTATCGCGAATATTAATCTGCCGCGAATCGCGCCATTGTCCAACGCTCCCGGGAAGCTCCGAAAGAAAAACGGCGTTTCGGCTTTTCAAATTTATTATAACAAGTCATAATATCAATTAGAATTTATTTATATATTTCACACATAAAAAATAATATATATCTGTATTTGAGTCAAATTACGTCATGTTAGATTTAATATGTGGTATTTAATTTAAACACATAAAATATTTCAATTAAAAAAATTATAATTAATTGAAAATATTTAGTCGAGTTAACAACTTTTTTTCAGTATATAAAATATAATGTATATTGTATATTGAAAATATTTCCTGTTGCTATATTATAACGTGCAACATTATTGCATGTTTGTCGTCTCTGAAACTCTAGAATTTTGTGAAACATCCTGTACATCTCTGTTACAACGACAGTTTAAAATCACGAAGAAAGTTCTCAGACTGTTCTCGATATTTAAAAGCGCAAGAGAACATCCACTAAATGTTCCAAATGAGCATGATTCATATTTTGTTCCAAGATTCAAGGAATGAGTGTGTAATTAGATTAACTGCCATGGTGACGTTAAAGGCGTATTTCGCGACTTGTCCTTCAGTCACTTTCCTCTTCCTTTCATTCGTTCCCTCGCAGTATACAAGATCGAAACAGAGTTCTTAGCGGGCGCTCTTGTATTCTAATTGCGCGAATAATCGCTGGGAGTCATTAATATTTCATTGAGCCGGCGGGCTCGGTGTCTCGGTTGTCGGCTTTCGATTAATCCGAATTATGATCGGATCCAGCGCAATTTGTCTGAGGTTGCGACGGCTGATTGCCGTGGTAAATCGAAAAAGCGCGTGCTGTCCTCCGAATAATCGTTGACCAAATAAATCGAATTAGCACTAATGTGATTATATACGCATGTATCAGAATTAAATGTATAATGTAAAAGTGTAATTTATATAATTTTATTTGCGTAATATCTTTCTCAGTACATTAAAATTATGTTTTCTGTAGAAGACTTATAATTTTGTTTCGAGTTTCTTACTAAAATGAATTTTTGTGAAGAAGATTGATTATACGTTTATATATGCAGATAATTCAAATGTGGATATATGTTATTGTAATATATGCGTATATTTATATAACGTACATACGTATTTCTTCTATGGATTCCAAATTCATCCCTATAATGAAGAACTTATTATATAATTTACAATTCTATTATTCGTTTTAGGTGGATCTCAACGATGCCATGGACAATTTCTTCAACACCCTCTATCAGAAGATGTTCACCGTGCTCAACAGTCAGTACAACTTTGACAATAAATATTTGGAGTGCGTGGGCGAACACATGAAGGAGATGCGACCGTTCGGGGACGTGCCACAGAAATTGGGCGTGCAGATTAAACGTTCGTTCGTGGCCACGAGAGCATTCAGCCAGGCCTTAACCGTCGCTGCGAACGTGCTGAAAAATATGCAATCGGTAAGAGAATACACTGTGACAACATCGAGACAGTCCAAATCAATGTAGGTCGATTTTACGCGATTCAGACCACGCGATATCCAATCACTCCTCAAGCAGATATTTGTATAATGAATTTTGTATATTAAGAATTGAAATTCAGGCCTAAATCTAAGAAAAACTTGGTCTTCCAATTTTTAAAGAAACTGAACGAAAAAAATTGATGTAAATCGATTCGATGATATTTCTTTGTTTATTTTACACTAACTTGAAGTAATTAAAATTATTAAATTGTAATTTATAAAATATTTAGGACATAATGACAAAAATTTATAGAATACATGTCTATTTTATGTTTACCTTGGTTTTTATTCTGCTTCTTTATTCCGATTCTTTCTCACTTTGTTCTGTTCTACTTTACTTCTGTTCTTCTTTAAATTTCTCCGTATGTTTATGGCTCTTACGCCATTATATCGCAACCGCAACCGCGCATAGATTCTAAAACGAACTCTTTGTTGGCCGTAGCTGAAGCCATCGGCGGATTGCGCAGCTGCCTTGACCAGGATGACAGCCTGTCCGGCCTGCAGCGGTATATCGGACAACGTGCTGGCGTGCAGCTATATGTGTACCAACACGATGAAGGGTTGCTTAGCGCAACACGCGGCACTCGACACCGACTGGAATCAGTTCGTCGGTAAGCAATTTCTCCTCGCTCTCTTTCCTTCTCGCCCGAGTATATCGGTTATTATATCTCGAGAGAACACGGATCATTGACGCGCGCAGTCTGTTGTATGTACGCGTCGAAAGTCTTCTTTCTACATAGGATTTTTTTATGGGAATGATCGCTCTTCGCTCGCATTAACGAATCTTTTATTGAAAAGAAAATATTTCGAAAACCGAGACAATAATAATATCGATATTATATTTTCCTAATTTAAAAAGTTTTTCATAGAAGTTAAAGAATAGAAGAAATATTTCTCACGAGACATTCCGCGCGAAATTTCTTCTTTTTTCGTTTCGCTAGGAACGATCTCGGGCTTCAATTGATCCGCTTTTCAATTTCCAAACACAGAGGCCGTGGACAAGATCGCCGATCGGCTGCTCGGACCGTTTAACATCGAGGTGCTAGTGCGTCCAATTAATCTGAAGATATCCGAAGCGATCATGAACTTCCAGGAGAGCAGTTCTGACGTGTCGCAGCGCGTGTTTACCGGTTGCGGCCGGCCGATGCTGGGTAGACGTAGACGCAGGGACAATCGCGAACTGGAACTGGAGGAGTCCCTGAATTTCGATCAGGAAACGTTAACGGAGGATCGCGCCTCGACTGCCGCGATTCTGGACAAGCTGGTGAAGGAAATACGCCAGCGGGTGCGCGATCTCCGACAATTCTGGGTCTACTTGCCTTATCGGATGTGCAACGAGGGTCTGGTTGCGCCACCCAGCAATACGAAGGAATGTTGGAACGGCACGCACGTAGACAAGTGAGAACGATTAAAACTCCATTTGTAATCAGTTTCACTTGTTAGCGCTCAGCTATAAGAAATTTATTCATTACAGATAAATTAACAATTCAATTCTCTACATGTTTTAAATGCATAATAACGTTGCCTTTGTATCATAGCAAGTCAGTACGCGACAATATTCGCTTGTTATTCTTTCAGGTACTTATATCCGGTGTCGTCCGATGGCGAGTCTCAGACGATGAACCCGGAAGTACGCAGTACGGGACCAAGACCGACCATCGTGAGGGATCAGGTTTTCGCGCTGACCACCATCACGAATAGGTTGAAATTGGCATTCAACGGGCAAGATGTCGACTGGATCGATACTGGTAATTATCTGACGGTTATTAATAGCATGCTATAACAATTCTCTTTGTCTATATGATAATATTTATCCTTATGACTTCACAGACGAAACGTGGTACGGTTCCGGGAGCGGTTCCGGCGACGGTACGTTCACCGACGACGAGGATGGCTTTAAGGAGGGCTCCGGTTACGAGGGACCACGTGAGGAATTGGAGCCGGAACCCCCGAAACAGCCGTCGCCCCCGGTCGTCCACGAGGTTGAAATACCACCGCGAGTAGATATCGAGCCGCACAAAGGCACGGGTACGAGCAGCACGGGTACAAGCAGCAACCAGACCATCTCTGTGAACAGCGGAGAAGACAGCAGGCCGAAAATGTCGCTGTTTAGGGCGCTGACGACGTACCTGATGCCGATAGTTGTGATGTGGTTTGGCGGTTGCTTCAACGACTTGCTGTGATCGTGTGAACCTTGTGACTCTAAGCATAGCGCTGTGTAAAATATTGCCCGATTGCGAGCCGCGATCTCGATGGCGACGAATGAAGGAAGGAGGATCACTCGATGGACTCTCAGATCGCGTAAATCGCGCATCAGATCGTCCCGCGAATCTCGCGGATTTCCGCAAAAACGCTTCGAGAAGTTAAGGAAGACGTTTTCGCGAATGGAACGTCTTCCGGTCCAATTCCTCGGATCCTCCGATTCAGCACTCGTCAAATCGACTGCGTGCATGAAATCGATTTAGCGAGTACCGAAATCGTGTTAGGTGATCGTCTTAGCGAGTACATGGATATTCGTGGCCATAGCTACTCGCTCCTGCCACAAATGGGCAAGAGCGGGAGAAATCGTGCGAGAGATTCGTTATCTACGCTGCTATTCGAATGAGAGACTGTAGGCACTCGGCGAGAGCTATTTCACTGAACTCTTACAACACTAGCTTTCGTCAGAGATGGGCCGAAACGGCGCTTGGAACTTCGACGTTTCGAATGTTATTTAGAACTAAGAAAATAATTCCATCGAGAAGATAGACCGCCGAGCTGAACTTCAATGAACATCTGAGAGCGATTTCACTTCCATTCTTCCACCTCGCTCTCTCGAGACGAATCACGCAGGTGTATTCTTTCACCGCTCGTGACGTGCGTGGTCATCTCGCAGCGGGATTTTCTTTCGGAGTACATAAACGTATCCACGGACTTTTTTAAAGATACGGACACGAGATTACTTTTGAGATTTCCGAGAGATGTCTCGGGAAGGAATTTTTACGTGAGCTGGATAGATATTACGAGTGTAATACTGTTGTATAGTACGCTGTTACGGATCATTGCGCCATTTTACGGACTTTCCGAATTTTAGAGATGTACCGTTAACGTTATATCAGACTCTTACTGCCAATTGTCGAGATTCGAGTTTCTGCGTAAGTAGATTATCACCGGTGGTAGGATAACGGCGGTTATTCCAGTCTGAACCGAGTCTTTCCGAATTTTAGATACGCGAGCTTATTCCATACTGAATATGAATTTAAATGGGCACATTATCGCGACAGAAAGATGGCTCGTTCCAATCGGGTCAAACATTTCCGGACTTTAAACTCACTCTCTATCAGAATCCTACTGCCAACTCTGAGGGTATTGAAAAATGTTCTCGTTCTTTCTATTCGAATATCTAATACAATACGCAAAGTTATCCTAGTTCGTCCGTTTTCTTTTGGCACGCATCCTTTGATAAGCTGCCAAAGATGAAATCGTCGATCAGGCGCGATTGCCGCATTGCGTGCCGTTAATCGCTCGGCGAGTGATTGAGAAGCATAATGTAATCGTACGTCATTGGTGCATCATGGTGATTATGTGCAAACCCTAAATGATCGTGCGAAGAGAAAAAGAGAGGGAGAGAGAGACGTTAATTATATACACCCGAAATACGTAAGATGGACCGAACGGTATACGAGTATACGAGCAGGACTGAGTATTTATTAAGTGTTCATCATGAGCATCTCGGATGCGCGAGTCCTGAGTGCGCGGCAGGAGGCACGAGAACAATCAGGATCCTTGTCCCCGTTGACGTTTCACTGTCGCGGATGGATTTGCAGACAAGCCGCAGCCCCATACGTAACGCCCACGGCTTTAATTAAAATCGAAGATTTTAACGTGTAATTGACTGCGCGTTTAGCGCGTCGAACGGCATTTACTGATGTTATATTATTATTTTTTGATAGTCGTCAGAAGAGTCGCGAAGGGATCAGCGGCGATTCCGTAAGTCCATGGCAAGGATTCAACTTGGCTCACGTTATGTGTGAGATATATTAACGAAGACCAGTGTTTCCGTCGCTCGGTTTCGCCGACAGCGAATACGATCCCTTTGGTGCAACGTGTAACACGATACAATCAAATGGAAATAGCAATTAACGGATAATAACGGCCTGAACGGGTACCGGAGGGTGTTACGTTATCGCGAAACCGAGCCGTAGAGCACTGTAACATTAATCTGCAGTAGAATTAATAGCGTGGAAGATGCGAAGGAACGTTCGTTGCGATGTAAGGTGTAAATAAGGATAGGGGCGATAAGGATAAGGGAGTGTGATAAGAATGCGACGTGACGCTTACGCTTTCGGCGTTTAAAATGAAGTATATGTGTATGCGTCAGACTTTATACGACGAAAGAAAGAAAATAACTACGGAAAGATTATACAAAGTACAGTTACGAAAACAGGAACGGAATCAGTTTGGTTCTCCGATTACGTGAATTCCCCGTATTTGTCGAGCGTTATGAGTCATCGAATGAAATAATGGTACAAGTCAGTAGTATAACGGATTAATCATTATTTCTTATTATTTTTAATCAAACTTTGGGCTTTTTTGCTTTAGATTATTTTCCAATCTAATCAAAAGAATGCAAAAAATATATCAGGCTCGGTTAAACAGTTTATTGTTTATTAAGATATGAAATTTGCAATTTGTTTCTTTACGTATGTAGAAAATGATTTCGTAATAATGCAAGTATATTTTATGTATTTAATATTTTTTATTTAAGTGTGTGTAGTCTTAGAAGGGCCTCTTTTGTTTCGCAAAAATATGGCTTATACCATTGTGCCCAACGGCTCGTCTTATCCGCCACTTTGCCGTATCGTTCGTGTAGGAATTATTAATTCGGAGGCAATGGTGTCGAGGCGATGCGAGAGAACGGCGGTCAGAGGCGGACTTCTGTGATAAAATCAAATAGATCGAGCATTAGACGACCGCCCTCCGCACATCCGCGCTTTCTTTTAGCGGCTCGCCGTCGAGGAGACCGCGAGGGACATTAAGAAAAAAAATCTAGTGAAATATTAAAATAGTATATCACGGATAAAACTAATTATTTGTAATTATATTATTGTAATATTATTATTTTTATTATTATTATATGTTATATATATATATATAATGAAATTAATATAAAAAAAAAATTGTAGCGCTCCACGGTTCGAGTGTTTTGTGCGTGCGCATGTTTTAAGAGTCGTACGTGCGAAAAGCGAATTTCGCGATGTCGTGAATTCGTTGGTCCCCGCGATATATACACGAAGAAGACATATGTACATTGTACACACGTGTTTTCCACACTCACACATACCCACAGATACACACGTGTGCACACATACATAGGCATTTGTATGAAGACATAATTAATGATTTAATCCTTGCCAAATTATCTCGCGAAAAACGTTGCGCACACTTTTTATACATATATATATATTGTGTATGTATGTATGTATGTATGTACGTACCGTATACATATAACATATTATTCTTTTTTCTCCCATTTTTTTTTTAATTCCTATCCCCTTCTTTTCTTTTAGTTTAGAAAACGGCGCGTCGTACAGTACGGCGATGCAAGGGTATCGAGGAACAGGAAACAGGGTGTTATCCGCGAAAGCTTTATTAACGGTTGATGGGTTTGTAAAAAAAAATAAAGAAAGAGAGACACGGAGCGTTTCGCACTTCTCTTTCTCTCCTCGCGAGGTCTTCGAGTCGCGACTGAAGAAATCCGAATGTTCCTGTCTGTATTCGAAGATTTAGAAGAAGAAGAATATCTTGCTTAGGATTACAAAATGTACACCTCAGCGATTACATAGAGTAGGGAAGAAACATTTCAGTTTCGCAGAAGCGAATCACCTTTCGATCACGATTTAATTCATTTTCTCTCTCTACAGTAGATCCTACCGAGCTTACTCTCTTTCGCTGAAGAGGATTCCGGCTCCGCTTGTCGAAAGTAGATTAAAATGTTAGAAGGGGGTGAGAGATACGTTCGCGCACGCACTATTTTTTTATTTTTCCCCTTCGAGACAAAGTAATCCTCGAATAACAAAGAAAGAAACAAATCTATATATATTATATATATATATAATATATGCTTTAAAATGTGTGTCTCACAAACGCATCCGAGGCCCGCCCGGATTTCCGGTCGATAGAGTCGACGCGAGAATGAGAAGGAGAGTTAACGAATTAACGAGTTTTCTAAGTGCCCCACAGTATGATAGAGAGCATATACATAGATTTATACGTAATATATATTAGCGCGGAGTTGTGTGCGAGCGTATACGAGTAAATACGAGTGTGTGCATGAAAGAAACCGTGTTGATCTGTCGATCTTAGGATACGATCGCGATAATGTTTCACAGAATCCAAACACGCGTCTCATTCCCTCGAACGAAGCGAGGGTGATGTTATAGTACGCTGACACGCTAATTACGCCGACGTAACAGTTTCATTTGGAGATCAATTTTAAACGAATATAAATAAAAACAAACGCAATAAATCACGCAGCTAAGCTTGCGTATCGCAGTACGTCTCGATCAATTCTTGCCTTCCTCCGACCGTGACTACGATATGTTCGACATATGTGTATTTAAATTATAATAATTATCATGATTGTTTTCCGCGGTAATCGCGATCCGCTGGTTTACACTTGTCCCGTCGTTTTAATTCCTCTCTTTTAGAGACAGGTTCCGCGGCGCCCCTTTATCGAAGGAAACGGGAGGGGACGAGAGAATATCTCGAGAACGAAACTGCGTTTTACAGAAATCATCGTATATTTGTTTCTGATAATGACAAGTCTCAATAATATTGTACATCTCATGCGCGACCGTTCACTAGCACTAGGTAAAATAATGCGGAACCATCTTTCCTATACTTAAGATCCTATACAATTCGTGTTAAATTACATAAATGGTGGTCAAGCAACGAAGTACCTGACTTTTTACGATTGCCTCAACCGCAGAGGCGGCGCCGAGTGTACGGCACGCGATTATAACAACCGCGTTTGCCCCACTCGAAACCGGATTAAGTCACTCTGGACGAGGATGTTCAATTCGCGCTTATACGAGTAGATACTCTCGGCGAAGAGACCTCGCCGGTAATCTTAAAACGAGCACTGAGTTTAATCTATAACGCCAACACAAACGTTCTCGTTTGAGAAGGTCGTTATATCGCTCTCGACGTGAAACGGTACGATAGATCTGCTCTTCCTAACTATACCCTTTTGCATGAAACGAAGCGCGCACTTCGGCGGACTTCAGTGGAAGCAAAAGGAAAGACGATTCAGAAATAAAAATGCAGATTTTACAAAAAAATGCGGCTAAAAAGAGCAAATCTAATTATCATTCTTCTGACTCCATTACACACCAGTAATATGTATATACTAACGATAGTAGAATCACACGATTGGCAATACATATTTTCGAACATATTCATGTACATAAATTGAGACAAGATTGCATCAGCGAGGTCGATCCTAAAGGAGAACGAGTTTTACGATCACCCCAAGGCCAATTTCAATAGCCCTGGTTAACTAAACTAAAATCCTTCCCTTTCATATTATAAGTAGAATATATAATCTAAGAATGGCAGCAAATTGATCAGTTCGGACTGACGGTGCACGTGGTTTTAGAATCTAAGGCGATGGATGAATCAACGGGGAAATATATATAAATCTGCGATCTAACACACATCCTAAATTAAATTAAAGCTTTAACGATTACTTTAAATCTGGCTTAATTGAGATTAAACGATTAATTTTCATTGTTTAAAGTTCTGCAAAAGTTCCTTTACATCTTGCTGGGATTCTCGATTTAAGAGAAAGTAAAATCACGATTCTGCTGACGAAGCTTCTGTTCTTTTTCCTTCTTAGACGCATTCTTCAATCGCGAAGTTAACTCCGCTGCGGTAACTTTGTGCCAACTTACGCTACTTTAAACTTGTACGTCTTATCGTTGACGTGTACAAGGTAATTTTACGTGGATCAGAGCCTCGATCCGATCAGAACATATCCAGGTTTGTACATCCGCGGTACATATGCTCAGTCTCGTCGTCGCCAAGTAAATTTCGCCCGCTGGCTCGTCGTTTCCGCCGCCGGAACGGTACTGGCCGGGTGAGAATACGGGCACGCTGGTTTCGTGCAGAACGGATGATACTTACACTGCTGGGCCGGATGCGAGAACACGCAGCCCAGCTTCGTGCAGGACAAACCGAACTTGCACTTGGGATGCTTGTAGGCGCACTTGTCACCGAACTTACATGCCGGGAAAGCACTGCGAAAAATAATGAAAATTTAAAAAATCAATAAATATTAGGTAGAATAATGAAATTTAAAAAAAAAGTTGAATGCTTTCTGGCATGTAATTATAAAGAGAAAAGAATCGTTTATATTCTGATGCAATGAGTCTCTCGAAAGATACACTACCTGCACATAACAGGCGGGTGAAGGTACGCGCATTTGTTCCCTAACGTACAATTTGGCCAATATCTACACTTCTCCCTGGATTTGTCTAAAACGGTCGGGACCGTGTTCTCCACCAATGGTTTTTTATCCGGAGCTGAAAGGAGCAACACGTTATAGCGATATACTTTATATCGCTATATTTCGTCGTGAACAAACGTGAAAAAAAATTTGATGCATACGTTTGGCGGCCAACGTCGGCGGTAGCGACGCGTTAGATTTTAGTCGTGCGGGACTCGAAGAGTGAGATCTGTTGTATACGATAGGACTCAATTTTCTCCGTTTGCGCGGCATCTCGTCAGTCTTATCCACGTTCTCTGTGTTGCAGTTCTCGTTGTTCTCCTCACCGCTCGCCTCCTTCGGACTGGCATCCGCGTTATTTTCCGCTTCGTTATCTTCCGTTATTCTAAATGTACTTATCTCCAAGTCGTTCTGCGCTATCGCCGACGTTGCCGTCGTCGCCGTCGTTGCCTCACTGTGCGTCGTCAATAGTGCAAGCTCGTCGTCCTCGTTCACCTGCGAGCATGAGGAGGAACATCGTGCGTCTAGAATGCGCGCGAGGAATTAAAATTCAGAGGGGGGAAGGAAAGGAGGGAATGCTTTACAGGTGGCGGAAAAAGAAATTACCTCCATCTCCAGCCGCTCCTCGTCATCCTCGGAACTGATTTTCTCTTTCATGAGATTGTTGTTGTAACCGTTCAGAGTGACTAAGAATTTCTGATTGTCGTCGCTCCTTTGGAACAACGACATGACCACTCCCATATGCTCGTCCGTTACCGGTTGAGGTACATCTACGGATTAGGTGATAATAAGCGAGAAATTAAAATCCCGGGAAAGAGATGAAAGAGTTAGTCTTTGTATCGCAAAAGGATTCGTATTGGAATCTTTATTTATCTTAAACATATCATCATCGTTTCTCTGAAATATTTATTATTTTAGGCCAGTCATTTACTGTACTTCTTACAGTTTGTAAATATTTGGAAGCTGTTAGTATAGGTGTTATTAGTGGAAGATTGATGGGATGATAGTTGGCTTCTCGACTTGAGTACCGACTTGACGGGTCTCAGATTCAAGCCCGAATGTCATCCCGCATACTTTTCTAATAAAAATTATTTACCAAAAAGTAAGTGTTTGTTCCGCCAACAATATTTAACCAAAAAGAATATATTTATCTCGACAACAATTGGCAATCAATACACAATAGCTTCACAACGTTTCAACCCAGGATTCGGGTTCTTATCAAGTGATCTGATGAGAAAGAGAGAACCATCGCCAACACACTCTCTGTCTAATGCTTATGAGATTTTGGCAGAAACATCATACATGAAAGGCTAGAAATTAACAGGAAATAAGTATGATGTCACAGCAAAACGAGTAAAAAAGTACTTATTTACACAGAGAATGCCCCACGATGGCTCCAATTCATATTGCGTACCATACTAGCGAAACTCACAATATCAAAATGGCCAGTTCGTTCCTGACTTCCATCGTGCAAACATGTGTCGTCTTGTGGCTCTGTAATTTTGATATTTCGTGTATGCCACCTTAATGTTCTGAATTTCGCTAGTATGGTACGCAATATGAATTGGAGCCATCGTAGGACATTCTCTGTGTAAATAAGTACTTTTTTACTCGTTTTGCTGTGACATCATATTTATTTCCTGTTAATTTCTAGCCTTTCATGTATGATGTTTCTGCCAAAATCTCATAAGCATTAAACAGAGAGTGTGTTGGCGATGGTTCTCTATTTCTCATCAGATCACTTGATAAGAACCCGAATCCTGGGTTGAAACCCTGTGAAGCTATTGTGTATTGATTGCCAATTGTTGTCGAGATACATATATTCTTTTTGGAAAAATTATTTAAACTTTAATTGAAAGATTGCGAATAAATTATATATGAGATGAATGATACCCAGGTCTTAAAATAATAATAATAGGAAAATCGATAAATAAAGATTCCGACGAAAGGGTGAAAGTAGGATACGAAATAAGATCCCGTAACTCTTTCAAACTCTGAATGCGAAAAACACGTCTCCGCGGAGATGGGACTTACACGGTTCGTGCTCGACGTCTTCCACATCCAGATGATCTATCGTATTTAATTCGACTTGAATCTTTTCCATGACCAGTCTCTTACTAGAATTAAAATGTACCGACAAGTTTTGACTTACATCACGAGCCGGGGCAGGCTTAAGACGCTTTAAGACCGGCTTCTTGTCCTAACAAAATTGAGCCTTCGATGAAAAAAATTCATTCTTCCCTCTCCGACGTGTAACATTTTTTTTTTCCAGAAACATATCGCAGACATTTTATCGACATTCTCGGTATTACAATGTTACAGAGAGTCGCTTGGATTTACAGGATTATTTACAATGTATTAGCGAAACTTACGAATAGAGACGGTTCCGGGTTCTTCTGCTTGACGACCGACTGATTCGCCTCCGCGACCGCTCGCAGCAAGAGCGACTGCGTGGCGCGCTTCTGCGTCGGTTGCAGCGGCTTCAAAGGTCTCGGTGTGACAATCACTTTACTCGGCAACCTCGTGTCATCGATATCCTCGTCCACATCGCTGGTCGTTCCTTTGTCCATCTTGTCCAGCTGCGATTTTGCGCCCCCGTGTCCCCCCGGATAACCGGTACTCTGAGTCGCGCTGAACGGCACTTCGTTCGAAGCCTTCGTACGTTTCCTCTCGATCCTCGCGCCGGCGAAGGCCGCGGATCTGTTCACGGCAACTATGTGCGACTTGACGGGTCCGGTCAGCGACTGCTCGTCGTTGTCTGCTTCGTCCTCCTCCTCTTTCTCCACCCTTGCCTCGTTTCCCTCGGCGCCGGGATTCAGGGAAACTAAAGACTCGTCGTCCTCCGTTGCCGTCCTCAGCTGCCTCTGCTTGTGCACCGGCCTGAAATTATTTTTCAACGGGCCGAGTCTGTCCTTGATGTTCTTATTGTTGTTTCCCGCTTGCTCGAAGCTCTTCGGGTTATTCCTATAATCTGCCGCCTCTTGCGACTTGCCGGACTGTCTTTGGGCTTTACTGTTGGCACTCACGGTGCCCAGACGATCCTTGATGGTGCACGCGGACTTTTTCGCAGACACGTCCGTTTTGGATCCCGAATTCGAGATCCGCTCTCTCGACTCCGCGTTTCTGCTCAGTCTCTCGTTCTTGCTGCTCTCTATTCGGCTCCTCACGTCGTTGACTTTGCTCGCGGCCTCGTGATGCCGCGACGAGTCGCCGTCGCGATTTCGCCTGAAGCTCCGATCGTCCGGCTCGAAGTTCCTGCCCTTCCCGCCGCCGCCGCGTCCGTTGTCGTAGCGATGCGGCTTCTCGAACCGCTTCTCCGACGGGCGGTAGCGGCCGTTGCCCTCCTTCTCCCGGTAGTTCTCGAACTTCTTTCGCGGCGAGGTTATGCCGAGCCGGGTCTTCACCGACACGACCGACGTGATCCTCGGTTTGTTCACGCAAGACTTGAGCCGCCTCGTGGCCGTGTCCGGGGAGGACGACGAAGCATCGTCTTCCTTCTCCTCCTCGGACGGCTTCGGCCGCTTCGCCTCGTTGCTCCGTTTCTCCGCGCTGTCGTGACGATTACCCGACGCCTCCAGCGATCTCTTCAGACTCTTATCCGGCGCCTCGCTCGCTTTCAGATCGCGATGGGTGTCCGTGATCTTCGCAGCGGGATTTTCCGGCGCGGCGACATCCTTCGCGGTCTCGTCGCGCCCGGAACTCTGCTGCGACCTTCTCGAGGAAGCGGAATCCTGATAAGATCCACCGCTGTGCGTCAACGATCCTTCGTCCGTTTTACTTTTGCTCTGCACCCCCTTGATGTTTCTCTCCGCGCTCCTGCTGTGACTTCGTTCAGCGTTTTGATTAGGCGCAGAAGATTTGATCGAAGTCTGTTGCTTCTGCGCCGGCAGCTGCTGCTTCTCGCTCTTCGCACTTTTGTCCGCGAACTTGTCGACGGCCGTGGTGGACTGCTCCGCCGCCTGGTCCTCCAGGAAGGAGGTCGCGATGATCTTCTTCTTCTTTCTCTCCTCCTCCTGTTTCACCACCACAGTAGGCACAAACTCGCGGGACGATTTCTTCTTGGCCACGGTGACTTTCTGCAATTTCTTCAGCACCTGATCGTGCAGCCAGTCCACGAACACGGTCGTGCAGTCCTCCAGGAACAGATTTAGGTCGTCGTGCATTTGTTGACGGGATTTCTTGTTCACCACCATTACCAGTATGTAATCGGGTAGCTCCTCGTCGTAACGAACCCCCAATTCCATAAGCTTGGCGCGTATGGCGCTCTGAAAGAAATCAGGTCGCAAAATTTATTTAAGGAAAACTGTAGAACGTATTCGCTTTCTACTCGTTTTTCGCAGTTAAATAGAAATAGCAAAAATCAAACCTCGTAATAAACAATTTATTACATACATTATTTTTTTAAACACTTCCTTACTCATTTAATGCATAACTTGAATATTCCTAAGTGCAGTGACATTTTCCATAATGTTTTGCAAATTCTAATTAACATTGCTAAATACGCTAACAATATCTCTGACGTTTATACATTCCAACGGCCTCTTTTAACTTGTTCGAATCAATTCATAAGCCACTGATTTGAGGTTGCCTCACAGAAACAATTCTAGACACCTCGGTAGCCCCTGAACAATCCCGCAGCGTCCAATCTGTTTCTCTGAAAATATTCCTCGCAAGAAAATTAAATATTGTGATTGGCTTACGAGGTTTGAGTTTTTATACACTTTGCGATTCAATCTAAATAATACCATCCATCAAGTATATTTTTCTTATTGTTAGAAGTACGTAACAACAATCGCTTCTCAAGGAGAGTCTTCTATTATTTTCCAGAAAGAAGACAGAAGTATAGCTTCCAATATTTAGACTTCTGCGCGAACAGAGAAACAGAGATCAACGCTGAATAAATAAAAGAGTTTACTTGAAGCTGCGGTGCGCCCGAATTTTCCAAAAACGGTTCCGGCGTGCGTCCCGCGTCTTACCGAAGGAACCGGACGATTATATGATAATCGGGATGTGTGGGATATCAAACGTCACGCGCGGGTCCTCGTGCAGCCGGACGATCGGACGACCCGGGGACGAATGTCGCACCGTCACCTGGACATTCCGAGAAAAACTCACCCGAAGCTGATTCGTGACCTCGATGCCGCGCGTGTCCATGATCGTGGGATGATCGCTGGAGTTCCACCGGGTCGAGCGTGAACCAAGGTCAACGTCAACGTCGTCGTCGTCTTCGTCCTCGTCGTTCGTCGTGTCGGCGACCGGTCGAATCGATGAGCCGATGCGATCACGAGTCGGCGTATCACGGAACGAAAACATTATCCGCCATGACGGACGGACGAAACGTCGTCTCGCTTTCACGGAGCATGAAACGAGTATAGATGCGCGACCGACGTCGAAAAGTGGTTTTGCCAATTTCTACTAGCGTGACGATCTTCGGCCAATCGAATTAGAAAATTCACCTCGAGGATGATTCAAACTACATTTTAATTAATTTAATCGGCAATTAGTCATCAAGATTTATTTACTATTTTGTTGACGTGAATAGAAATTATTAGAATATGATGGAAATTATGAATCCTTTGATTTTTACAATGTATGAAAAAAAAAAGATTAAATTACAGAGAATAAATTATACAATCAGAAATTTTACTTTAAACAATTCTGTTGCATTGCCATTAATCGCTAATTAAATTGCCATTATATAGTAATATATATTATTAATATATATTTCTTTTTTTATATTAAAATATGTATATACATATATTTTATATATAAAATCTATTGATTAAAAGAACTATACTACATTTTCCCTAATCCGTCAAAAAAAAATTGAAATTAAAACTTAATAGTCATGGTAATTTAAACTAAAATTAAATCTGAGAAGTATTGTTTAAGAGAATATTTGCTTTCTTATCTAAGATAAAAGATATTACACGTACAATATTAAAGTCATTGTCAATATCATTTTGAGATATAACATGAAGAACTTCACGTGTGATTTATTCTTCTACAGATTTACATTTGTCTCCCTTTCTCGGAAAATATTGGAATTTTTGGTTTTATATATACATACATAGGATGCCTATAGTGTACCAGAAAAAATATATCTATCTGCTTTCTTTTTCTATGTAAAATAGGTCTCTAATTTGCGCTGCGCTTTGTCCGTACTCTCGTAAAATTGTGTTTTCGAGGAGTGACTTCGCAATGTTCTTCCGCGTATCCACAGAGTTACTCTTGCACGTTTTTGATACTGTTTCTCCCAACACGTCGAAGAGGCGCAATGCAATCGTAGGTCCGCATACACAAATCCCACGTTTATCTATTAATCGTGGCAGTTAGACGTTATTATTATTATCAATCCAAGAATTATAATTAACTCAAAATTTTTTATCTATTTTGAGATAATTATGATTCGTTCTTTCGTTCGATTGTGTGAGCAAAAAGATATCAACATTTTGAAAATTTTGCCACTTGATCTTCAAAATTCTCAAAGATAAAAAAATCAAGATAGGTCAATAGCGTTCAACGCTAAAAGTAATCAAATTAAATATCAAAAACTTGAAAAAAATGTGCGCATTTGTAGATAGCGTGGTCGCCGTGCTCGTTTCCTCGCCGTTGTTTCGCATACTTCAATCTTTAATCCGATAAACTCTCGCGGTAAAAGAAAACAAAAGTATGTCGAGATATATAAAAGTCTGTCTCAAACTTTAATAAAGTTATAAAGCAGACAATATCACGCACACAATATATTTATATGGTAACAACGGATCGGAATACTCTTTAACGACTATATACAAATGTCGGTCTTTTTACTAAGCTAATGTGTTAGGCATATTATTTTACATTCTTAGCTTCGATAAATCGTGTGCATTTGATCCACGATTGTAGCACCTTATACCTCTTTAGAATATGGTATCCATAAAATACTGCTACATATCTTCGTTTTACGTATTGCCACGAGACCATATCCTTTACGGTGATCCTTGTAAACGTGACGTGTTACTAGGATGTTACTAGGATTATATCGAGACGCGAATTACTCTTATTAGACAAGCGTTAGACTACTGAAACGCTATTTCAACATGTTTACAATTATCTCTGTTTCTTTCAGATGAAATTAAAAAATAGAATTTAAAAAAAAAGAACATTTTGGAAAGTACTTCTATTGGCAGTGTGTTCTAGAAAAATCTGCTAAAGAAGCCCTTCTTCGTGGTGGAAGCTTTCAGGAAGACCTGATCGATATCCTTAAACACTTCTTCAGCGGACTGAGCTGCATTAATGTAGTAATGGATCCCTTGTAGAGCGTAGTAGTCGACAAGAGGTGCGGTTTGCGTGTGATATGTGTTTAATCGCTTTTTCAAAGCTTCCTCATTGTCGTCAGATCTCTTGATCAAAGGTTCCCCGGTGATCTGTCAAGAAAAAGATTTTATGTTTCAACACACGTCCCGGATTTTAATTCAACTCCATAATCTGTTCATTTATGCAACCATTATGTCTTAGCATATGTATTCGTCATTAAAAACACGTGCTGTTATGCGTTATCTCCGGTAGAGATATATTATCAAAATCATGAGGGTCAGCACGTCGCTAAACCTTTATCTTTCATTAGCGTTTTACAAACGCATCGATTTGTATTGAGTGAAAAAAAAAATATTTTTCCAAATTATGATATAGAAGGTTCATCATTTTTTTTTATTAAGGCTTCTTATCACTTACGTCGTCCTTCATGGGAACTTTGGGAGGAGCAAACTGCTCGTGGTACGATCTACCACTGGCTGGATGTATCAGCCTACCCGTGATTCTTCTGATCAGTAACTTGTCCTCGATACCGAACTCAATCACGGCGTCGAGCTTCGTTTTCCTCTTGTTAAGCATTTCATCGAGCTGTGCAAAAAAAGTTTGGTCAGAGGCAGTGATTTGGTCTCTTCTGTGGGCATGCGTTCAGAGAGGAATTATGCCTAGGTAACTCTAATGCCATAGGCCGGTATTCACAATCAGATCTTATTTCAAGACCGTCTTAAGCAATATCTGAAGATGCTAATACGGCTCTGTCAGATTGGTTAATGCCATCTTAAGATTGTGCTCAAGACGGTCCTAAATATAAGAACCGACTATGAATACCGGCCATATAGTCTAAGTGACGTAAACTATAGCTTAGAGTTACTCAGATTGAATTTCTGAACGCAGTCCAGAGTGAACTCTTTCTGGCTTACCTTCTCCGCTTGAGGCACGCTCCTCGGAAAGCCATCCAGCAAGAAGCCTCGCTTGCACTCGGGTTTCTCGAGATTGGTCTCGATCATGCTGACCACCAAGTCGTCGCTGACCAATTTGCCCTCGTCCATTACCTTCTTAATCCGAGCTCCGAGGGCAGAACCAGAGCTGACCTCGGCCCTCAGCATATCGCCCGTGGACAGATGACATACACAGTATCTGTCTTTGAATAGCGGAGCCTGGAAAAGGGGAACGTCATTCAACTTAATTAATCCTTGCGATTGTAATCAAACGTTTCAGCGTGACTTTGAGATATCTTCTAGACGTCTTTGATTTTAATCGAAGATTGATTAACATAAAAAGCAATTTGTAATTAAAAAATATTCAAGGAGATATCTCCGAGTTTTTATGAAGACCTAATTACAATACAAATATGGACGGGAAATGTATCGTTATAAAATAAATATTCTCGATAGAGCAGATTGGCACCAAGCAGCACAATCGTTCCATCCTTATTTCATTCGATCCATCAGGCCACGTGCGAGAGTCAGTCATATCAAAAAGTGACAACTGACAAGTAGCTTCTTCAGCTTGAAAAATAACGAGGCGCGAATTTTTTCTAGACGCAAAATACCTGAGTGCCTTTGCCGCTACCGGGTGGTCCCAACAGAACGGCGTTAACTCCGCTCGTCGGTGTCTCGAGCTTCTCCTTCGGCTGCTTCGGCACCACGTTCGCTTGCGGCGGCATATTTTACGGTATCTTATTAACGGGATGGGACGAAAGTTCGCGTGGGTACCTCCGCGAGAATGCTAATTGCTGCCAGGGTTTGCCAGGGGAAGCGAAGCCACCGACGACCGACGACACCGCGTCACCACGAGTATATAATAATTACGCGCGTGACGGATCGCTGGAACATCCCGCTCCCCGCTGAAGCACGCTGGCTCGGCTGGCTGCACGCGACACGCGAGTCCGCGAGGTTGCGTGTTGCGTGCGTAAGCAAATCGACGGTCGATGTATCTGGCTGGCCTTTGCCCGAGACGCAGCACCGGCAGCACGCCTCATCTGTCGATCACCGCAAGAAACGACTTCCGACTCCGACTTCGCCTCGCCGGCTCGTCGCGTCGATTTGAACTACTGCGGGAAATACGAGCAAGATGAAATAACACGAAGGAATGTGCATGCATGATACATTGTTTAAATATTAATCATGATTTTATAATTAAATGTCAAAATCAATTTATCACGAACAAGATGAAACAACGCGAAGAAATATTTATGCATGGTATTATATCATTAATATATTAATTATAATCAAGTGTTAAAATCAATTTTAATATTACCATTTTTGTTATTAAGATATATTATAATTATATTCTATTAATTTTATTTATAGAATTTTGTAATACACTATAATGTCGTAATGTTATTGTTTATTATATTTGTTATTTAATATATTAACATCACGCTTCAACTGTTGTAAATTACTGTAATAATTATGCACGATATGTATATTAACAAAAAAATATTCTGACAAATATAAGTTATTAAATTATAAATGAAAATTAATTTGATTAATAAATTTAAGAGAAAATTATCTATATTCAGTAATACATGGCAAAGCACAAAGATGTAACATATCTCTTCGCAAAGTTTCTTATATGAAGGAAAAATCTATTTCAGATCTATATATATAGCGGTATAAAAGGTCTATTGTTAAAATATAAATAATCAAAAATTTTATGTAAAGAATATAAGAATATAAGATATATCGATGATGATTAGTTAGCTTCAACGAACAGTCGAAGATACAGAAAGCGGCAGGGTTTATTAAGAATGACAATTAAGAGAACTGAAGGCTTTTGCTGTAGATTCCGTTTCCAATTCTTGCGTTTAATGTTCCCGTTTTAGTATTGCAGATACTCATACAGGTTTAATTTTTTGACAACAGATTGTACGCAAAGTTTTCTCGGGACGAGTTGAAACAAAACTCCTGTGAAACACTCGAACGCATTAGAAATCGCGGCGTTCCGTTCCCTTCTTCAAAGACGATACGGAGACGAAGAGACGGGCGACAATTAAAAAAAGTTTCTCACTGCTCGGTAATCGGCATTTTATGCCTGTCCGGTTCGTAAACACGAAAAGCTCATCCAATCGAACGAATTCGCGTTTGCGCTTTTCACGTAACGCAGAATTCGATATAAATTAGATAATTGATTCCGAGCGTTGATCAATTTCATTTAAGCTCGAGCGATTTTTTTGCATTCTGTATAAAAATATCGCTTCTGAGAGCCGAGAAATTATCCTCGGGATTTTTAATCCCGCGAGAATTATCCCACGATTTACAATTGCAAATAAAAAAAAAAAAAAACCAAAACGAAAAGCTCAAAGATCGAATTTCCCGAGTGTAAACCGGGAAACAGCTCCTCGGATCCAGAAGAAGAAAAAAGCGCACGCAGCGGCCGTTAATTACAGTCGGTGAAGAAACGATCGCGCGAACACGTACGTAATGCAAATAGAAGAGATTTCGGCAGCCTCTTTGTTACGTGTTATATGCAAAAATAGACTTTACTATCACCCTCCCTTTGCGCCGACGAGGAACGACGAGAAAAACCGTCCGTTAAAGGAAACCGCGGTCGAAATGTCGAACTCCTCCGCGTTTCTTCCTCCTCCTCTTCTTCGTTTCTTCTTCTTTCCTCTTCCCGAAAGACTGCACACGCATACGCGTTCACGCGATTTATATTTATCAATGTCGCCACACAATTCCGTCCACGGCGAGAGATTCACTCGCAGAAACCTGCTTCTATTTGCCCCGGGTGATCGGCGAGGGAAGTATCGCTTCTTCGGTCGTTCATCAATGAAATTATCGTTATTGCGGCTGCGAACGCACCGTCATGTATTCCTCCAACAGCGGGTATATAATTATTGTCTATGCATATGTATATATGTATTGTGTATATGTATGTATATACGTGTATATATTTATAGATTCTACAAAAAACGCGTCTTGCATGTTTAGATATTACCCTTGGGCTTGGTCGCTTTTTAACCGCGATTTTACACAGATGAGGAATCGCCAAGCCCACGAACGGACTTCCGGCGAGGTGACAATTTGCGGAGACGAACGGCGTTATTAACTGCTGCTTTTCTTTGTTTTGTTCGAGATGAACTGCCACCGGTGTCTTCTCCTATCTTTACATAGAATCGCTCCTGCAAAACGAAATCGGACCGCACGTTCGTTACCTTCGATATCGCAACGCAAAGCGGACGCGGATCTCGAGGAAACGCATCGTTTTTAAACTAACGTCACTCGTTTGATTGGAATTTTATGGTCAATATATAAGGACGGCGTACAAATAGATGTAGCTACAAATCTAGATGCGAGGAGACGTGGAAAGTAACAGACGTGACGCAAAAGGAATACCGTGCTTGTACGATCGGAGGTACAAAAGTTTCGTAAACGCAGTGTCCCGACGAAGAAACGAATTCCCGTATAACTTGTGATCGAAGAGTTTACGCAATCGCAAAATTGCATGAAATTATACAATAGCTTTCAGCGCGTTTACGGTTACATCGTTTGTAAATCAGTCTGAAGCAGCCAGTATAAACCACTGATCGCCGTAACTTATCGCGATATAAATAATAATCTCTACGCAATAAATATATCTAATAAATATCTAATAAATATCAGTATAACTCTGTACACAAATAATTAATAATACTCTGGTTATAAATACTAAAAGCAGAGACTCATGTAGGCTATATGAATAAAAGCTGCGACGAAATCGTGTCCTTTTTTTTTTGCGTATCATAGGAGCGGACACAATTCAAACGCATGCGACATCGGAGAGAAAATCATAGCGATCGGGGTGATCGCCCTTAAATTATGTTATCCGTATCCGTACAAACGTTTCAGTACAAATGATACTATTATACATCGTCATATCGTAATAGAGACTTATGAAATTGGTGGGTTATGAAATCCGCTAGAACTTAGATTGCTTATTGTATAAGTCCTAAAAGTATATTATGCGTTAAGATTTTATCGGTATCAGATATTGCGTGTTACTTGGTGTTAACCGTTTAGCCTCCTAGAAAATTTGTGTACACGTTGTGTATATGATTCTTTCGGACCCCCTCCGTCCCACCACCTATTACCGCGTTACTCCCTCCCCCCCGAAACGGATGGTTCACATATAGTCACAGTAACGTCTCAAGCCTATATTTGGTCGCAACGACTCGTCAACAATATATCTAACATCCTAAGAATGGCGTAATATTAATTAAACATTCTCCACTTCTCTGCATGTGTTTACAGTGATTAGCATGCAGAAGCATCGTTCTAATTCGATTTCTTTTATCACACATTTTTTTCTCCCCTTCTTCGAAGCTCGGAGGATCTATCTTTGCGAATATTCTATTATTTCAATCTCCGGAAGCGACCTCGAAAAAACGAAACACTTAGGATACTCTCGAAGCTCGCAAGACCGCGCTAAATTGTACTATTCGGTTGTGAACGATGCAACTAGGGTTCTGAGAACTCTAAGCCAACACATGATGATACACAACTGACGCGATCGACAACGGCAACGTTTGTTCGACGATCGACGTCTAAATTACTCGCGACATCGCAAAATACACCGAGCAAAGGTAAGATCATTAATCGGCAAAAGGAAGTTTACGCGACGTCGTCGACAAAACGCTATGGACAAAAGTGTCACGCGCGTTCATTTCTCTCTGTCTCTCTTGCAACAATATTAAACTTTGGAATAATCGCGTATATACAGCCGATATTTGATTACTCGGGTCGCAAGTAGAAACTACCATTTACAGAATACGCTTACATACTTCTTCATGCAGATTCTCCTTATAACGAGTTACAAGTAACCGAACGCGAGGACGCGCGCGATTTAACATCGGTATCGTGTCTCCTTCTTTATAGCATGTGCAACGTTATTATAGAAATTGTAGTGATCGCTATACGAGACTGTCTCGTAATCCATTGTGCGCGTGCACGTATATACCCCGGCTTAATTCAACGCTACATTTTGTACAATTCAGTAAACGCCGTTCCGTGCTCGCGAACGAGTTCGCCCAATCTGGATGCAACTGTGACAACTCTTGTTCGAGTGACCGCAGTGCGATCAGTTAAGCATTATTTACAGTATAAAATCCCCGTGAACGTAAAAATCCTGTTCAACTTAACGTTCCTCGTATCGCAAACGCAAAGGCGTCACTCAACAAACCTTGTATACGCCGTGCGTTGCATAAGAAAGGTACGCAAAATGACGCAACTCATCGTCTCGTTTAAAATGCTATAAAAAATTTCCAAAAAATTGTCCGCCACTTGGAAAAATCCTTGAGATTACCGTTCCGAACGGTGGAATGGCCCTCAACGTGACTGCGGCGATTTGCGGAGACGAGCAAAGATCTAACACACTAGCGCGTTCTCTAGTGTGTTAGTCGCCTGTTTCATATGGTCTCTTGACTGTTCACCGACTGCGAGCTGCGTGACGTTTTTCGACTGATCGGTTCGAGGTATGCCGCGGGCGCCCAGCCCTCCACGCCGCTGCCGATCAGTTTGACGAACCACCAGCCGGCACAGCCGACTTTGAGAAGCTCCAAGGTATCACCCTCGCGCATCGTGACTTCCGACTGTCCCACCGCGCAATAATCGGCCAACGCCACGTATCGTCCGCCCTATGATCGTAAGATAAATGCATTTATCTGTCAAGATATATTGCAAAGGATTCAAACGCTAAGAACACAATAAAATTACTATAAAAATCATCACCAAAAAGAGATCGGATGTCTCCAAAATTCTCGTAGATTGATTTAAAAAATAAAAGAAAAGTCGACAGAAGTTGAAGCCTAGTTCGTAAAAAATTCTCAAGTTTCTACACTAGTCTAAAATCTAGTCTCGGCGCTTGAATTCTGTAACAAAGGAAAGACTCACGGGTGCCGGTCCCGGATTGTCACCAAAAGCGTCTTCCTCGTCTGTATTGCTGTTTTCCGAACTCCACGCCACATCCTCCTCCGTGGACTGCGACACATCGGTCATGTGAGAGATAACGCTGTTGCTGTCGACGGATAACGTTCGCAAAGAGCCCGATATACTGCCTTGAGCTTCCCACGAAATAGTTTGCCGCAACGGCCTTTGAAAGAAGCAGAAATAACGAAATATTCCAAGGATAGAAGTATTATTAATTTTCAACAACACAATTACATACTTGTGATTGGATTTTCCAAGAGCCGAATTTTGTTTGCCTTTAAGTTCGGCTAGCTGGGACATCAGAACACCTTTAATCTGACGTACCCAGGATTGCTTCACGTCGATGTTCGGCGCTTGTATCGTGTGCACCTCAGCTCTACCCTGCAACCATATCTCGAATCGCTTAGCGTCACCTTTCACCGATTCCGTCAAACCAATCTGCGACATCTGCAATTAAATAGAATTATGAATAGAACGCTTAGATAATTACACTTAAATAGAATGAGAGATAATTTTAAGATTGAAAGATACCTTCAAATATCTCTTAAAATGATACGTGGCTTTGTCGTGGGCCTGAGGCTTGCTGTGCTTACAAAATATCAATGCCTTCTCGTATAAGAAAATATGTCGTTGAGATGGTTTTAGTCGCAATAATCGCTCCCGCTTGCTGCTGCTCCAGACACTAAACGAGCCTTGTAACAATAATTCACCCTGTGCACTCAGATCGCCCTGTAAATGCAGAGATACAAAGTATAATAAGAGATAATAAACCATAATCTGCTATCAAGAAATAAAGCCAATAAAGGTGCTTACTCCAAAACCCGTTATCGCAGTTTGATGCATGCTGTCATTAACGCATTTTAACACAACTAGCATGCAATCCAGTGCCTCCTGCAACTCGGTGCAGCACGAAGGTTCGTCGCTATACTTTAACAAATCCTTTAACAACAACTGGTACTTGGTAATTCGCTGAACGGGCTTGAGAAGATATGCGGCGAGCGGCAGTTTATGGCCAAGCTTCTGCTGGCAGGCTGCGAGAAACTGCGGCTCGCTCTGTATCTGTTCGCGCAATCTCTCAGACCGCGGAATGTTTTGACAATAATAACTGTACAATCTAAAGAACATCTCGCGCTAAAAATATAAAGTAAAATTAGATTTTAAGCAGATAACAGCATGTATACACAAGTGCTGTGCGCTCACCCTTTGAACAAAGCACAAAGCGACGAGCTCAGTGTTCGAAATGCAATTCTCCAAGTCCCTTAGAAACGTCTCCCCATGAAAAATATAAATATCCTCTAAATTTCCAAACAACACGTCCGCTTTGCCAACTAGTGCCGCGGGTATCAGATGAGCCATCGCCTCGTTCGCCATTTCCATCTTGTAACCTTTAACGATCGAGCCAAGTTCGGCGACGTAGATTCGCTCGGTTTCCACGAGTTCCGCCAAGACGTGACCGCGCTTTAAGCGCAAAGCTTCGACGTCCCGTGGTTCGCTCTCCGGCGACGAAGACTCTCCCTCTATAGGACTCATCTCCATCTTAAACAAAGATAAGTAGAAAAGTTATATATGATGTCAGAAATTTATAAAATGATATAAAACTAACATATAACCACCCACAAACAGAAAAGAAAATTTACCTTTGGCATGGTATTAGCTTTCTTGAGAATTCTGCCAGACTTTACGATTTGAGGCAGTGATTGTAAGGGTTTGACTGGTTCTGGAGTAACGGTTTGTACTGGTCTGGCTGGTTTGATCAACTGCTGTTTTAGTGCCATTATCCTCTTGTCGCACATCAAGGACACATCTTCTATCCTTTGCAGAACCTACGAGACAGATTTCGGATCGAGACACGCATCTCAGATGATCAGAAATATTTCGGAAATATACGCACCTGCGTGATGAGCGCTTTAGTTTCCGGCATCACGGAATCCTGGAAGATACATCGGGGATGGTGGAATTCCTCCGCGGCTTCGATCAACTGCTGCAGCTCTTGGAGCGCCTGATCCGGTAGCGTGGTGCTGTTCTGCGACGCTAACAATTCTATTCCTCGCGTACACCATGTGTTAGCCTAGTCGGTTAAACAAAGGATTTACTCTTTAATCGAAAGGAGAGCAGGTAGATCTGAAAAGCGAGCTGGGCGTACCTTATCTATACGCTCCATAAGTTCCCTGCACTTGGTCAGCATGTGCAGTCGCCTCTCCAGTCTCTGACTGAGAATGGTGCAGACTCTCTGCAACTCCACGCATTTAGGTTCCACTACGTCCGCCGGGCACTGATGCCTGCCGGACAATAGCTGTTGACCAGCGGATATCACCTCCTCCGCGCGATCTATGTCTCCCTATAAACACATATAATTATATTTATGCACGACAACGCTATTATGTTGATATATGAAAAGAAGGTGCTATGAACACAACCATGGCATGTTTCTCAGTCTCATTAAATCGTCTAGAAAGAAAGCTTCTCGTAAAAAAAAAAAAATACTATTATATTGCGTGCAATGCAGAGATCGAGAAATCATAATGATAGTCACATTCTCAAAAGTTCATCGGTGATCGGACATGAATCAAATCTCCACCGGTTTTCCGATGACACTTATGCGTGCATTTCAACTAAAAGAAGTAAGAGAAACGAAAGTAAGATATATTAGCTTAAACGGTAAATAACGTGTAATCAAAATTTAAATTCATGTAGCGCCTACGGAAATACTTGTCGAAACGTAACGCTTTCTATTTGACTCCAAGACATGATAAGTATAAGATTGAGATATATACGTGATACGTAGATGCTAAAATATATATATCAAAATCACTGTGTCTCAAAATGTATAAACTCTATTACAGAATACAAGTATTTTGTTAAGTGGATTGCTTACCAAGACCCAAATCCACATGGTATGCAACAAATAGGACTATCGACAAAATGAGGAAAGCGGTGCAAAGTAACATTTGTGCATGATGTGCGTTTATATATACCATATATGTTTTACTGCTGATGATCACGTTCAAACCAGATATTACGTGGTACATATAAATACGATAACAGATATTTAAGTGATAAATTCGTTCCTATTCTTCTTATTGTTATGTATTGGAATTTTTAAATCGCAAGAAGAGAAATGGTTTTTCATAATTAATAAAAAAAATACTGGTTTGAAAAGTGCATTTTGGTGCTTTGAGTGCAATGTGTACATTCTGAAGTCCAAAGTTAGCAATGTTGTTGAATTGCTTTCATTAAGGACGTTCTCTCGTCCTTATACTAGAGAAAATCGATTTTCTTAGGATTTTCTTGAAACTGTGAATATACGTTAATTTAGGTGTGCTTTATGCGTGGTATAAATTTCAGTACCTCTTCCGGTATAAAAAATCAAGATACTGAGCCACAAAGTTTCAACTTTTACTAATGAAAAGGTTTTTCAGGCCAAACGGTAAGAAATACGAGGTTGGCCAAGAAAACCAAAGTTGCTCCTCTCGTCGAGTTCTATAAGGAAAAAATGCCAAAATTAAAAAAAATTAAATTTTAAATTGTTTTTTAAACTGCGAGGCTCAGTATCTTTATTTTTTATACCGGAAAAGGTTGAAATTTATACCACGCATAAACCACATATAAATTAACGTATATTCACAGTTTGAAAAAAAATCCTTAAAAAATCGATTTTCTCTAGTATAAGGACGAGAGAACGTCCTTAAGACTTCGTACAATCACATTATCTTCCCACTATATAATGGGTCTTTAACATTATATTTCAACAAACAACTATTTTATACTGTAGGGACAACTTTTATCTTTATAACTTTATACGCTATTTGAAAATGCATAACTCCCGAAGATTCTCGTTAAGTATTTTACCAGTAAAACGATCAAGATTATATTGCAGTATCTCGTCGAGAAATTACTAATTAAAAAAAAAAAAATGCCACGTACTCTGCATATTCGCTGAAATGCCGATGTGTCGTGCAACAATTGCTCCACTCTCGCTTGCGTCTCGCCGACTTCCGTCATTTCTTCCGCCGTCTTTAGATGCTGATCTAACGTCGCTTGCAATTCTCGGAAATCTTGTTCAAATTGCCGCAAAGCCAGACAGTGCCTCAAACGTGAGCTATGATGCGACCAAAACAAGTCGAAGGTTCGCTCGGTTTCCTCCAACTGAACGAGTAATCTAAAATTGAATCAGAACGTTAAAAACTACGGTATATCCGACATGTTACAACAGTCCAAGAATATCTCTAATTTGTAGACTTATAGATTTGTTATTTTAGTTTCTAACTTGCTAAATTAATTAAATCAAGCGAAACGCGAATGATTTGCGAAATTCACGAATATTATATAAAAGTAGTTATTTTATTATTCAATTTATTGAATGTTTCACGTTACCTCTCTACTGCAGCAACATTTCCTAATCTGTCGGCCGTTCCTTTTCCAGTTAGCTGCCGTACGCTATCCAAAAGAGCTTCTCCGTGTCTGGCAGCGCTAAGTATCTCTTCCTTTAACTCGTTATATTCAGCTTGTTGCTGCGACAATAGCGTTGTCGTTGCGATAGTATTGTTAGGAAATTCCACCTCGGCCAAACGTCGCGTGAAAGAGTCTAACGCGAGGGACACGTCCTGCGTCATCGATGAAAACTTTTCCAAACTCTGCGCACAGAGAATAACACATTCATTTATACAGATTACACAAGTTGATTCCAGTATTGTATAAATTCATTTTGACATATTTACAATTCTGTTCTGTATCCACGTGTGATGGCAATACGGCAAATCACCGCCGAGTTGCTCGGTGAGCTGTTCCGTGTCTATGAATTCGTGCAGCTCGGTGATGTTGGCTAAGAATATGACCCTGAATTTGAAATCCTCCCGGAATAATTTATTCGACACTTCCGAGATGGCCTTTTGTAAAAATCCGACTGGTCGTAGCACATACGCGACGTGTACCAAGCCGGGAAAAAATGCCTGGAAAGAAGAGCCAAGAATTTATGATGAGAACAATTATATCTCAATTTATATATTTTCTATATATTTTTTTTAGACAGATAAACGCGCATGAATTATTACGCAACGCGTTGAATGCACTTACAGAAATTTTTAGAAGCACCGTTTTCACTGAATTCCACTTGTCGTTTCTCCGGTCAATTATCAAATGAAACCCAAGATCAGCCTCCTGCAACCTGAGTGATAAAATTTAAAATACAAATGTAATTTAATTTGATTCAGGTGATTTACAGTACAAAAAAAAATAGAAACGTTATCCATAAATTAATCACGTTAAATCAATCAGCTATATCCTTACGTTGGCACAGAAGTAAGATACAGCATGAGACGCTGATAGTCCAAATCAGTCAAATTATGAAAATTGCCATTGTCTGGAAATGTGATTATAGGACATCCCTCTCGCGTTTTTCCTCCTAAAAAGAACGGGCGAGAAAAAGGCTGTTTAAAAACTTGTCCCTTAACAGAAGTAAAATCTCAGAGCAGCTTAGAGAAAATTAAATATTTACCAGCAATAATAGCATATTGTGCTTGGAGAAGGTCTGCAACATCTCGAACTGCCAAGTCTCCATTTTCTATCTCGCCTGTCATACTCTCTACATCTTCTGGAATCAAATATTACCCTTTCCGTTATTACACTAATATTTTTGAGAATATATTTTAGGTTTACAGTGTTGTGTGTGTGCTTAAAAAAAATTAATAATTCGTAACAAATTTTTCCTATAAATATCCAGATTGATAAAAAATGTGGCAAATTTCAAAATTGCTTGAGCATATACACAGTTAGAAATTAATTAGAAATTGCTTCCTCTGTTATTTCATGTATTTGGATATTTGCAACATATAGATATTATTACACATAGGTATACGCTTATAATATAAATCCCCTGAATATGTTTAACGTAATCACAGCGGTAAAAATTTTTACCATGTATTTTCTTCTTAAATTAGAATCGAAAAACCGCGCATGCCGAATTATTTGAGAGAATACTGCACTTCAGTGGGTATCACAGTTGTCGCTCGATTATAGTGAAAAACTCAAGTGACCTAACAATTCCAGTTGGCACTCTCTTATGCAATGTTTACTGTGAACGCACGGCTCAGGTCTCGCTGGTGTACTCGTGTACTGAATGCGAGTACCCGATCAGAGGTTGCACTCGCATGACCTTGCTGATGCCACTGAGCTGAAACAGTTCCCTGCAGTACCCACAATATTGCTGATATAACTGTAAACCAAGAGGCTCTCAAACGGGAGACTATATCCTTAATTATGCCAAGAATCTCGAAAGACGAGGTAGTTAATTTCTAACTACCGATATATTTCTAGAAAGCACCTAGTCTCGCAACGGTTTAACGCCTACTTGCCCGTATAGGAAACTGAACTTCAGATATGCGAAGGCCATTGGAAGGGAACGAGATTAATTATAAATTATATATTGACGCGCCTGTATTTTTTGACATTTCTGAAACACTATCGGATTTCTATAATAATTGCAACTAGAATTTGACGTGCTACGCAATAATTAAAATTTTAGATTTTATCTGACAGTTGTGATTGATCTTAATTTCAACTCAATTTATTTTGTTTCATATGGGAATAAACATCAAATGTATGCTTTTACACGTACACGCTGCAAATAAAATGTATAAATTATACATACATAATATTTGTAGTTAGTAATGAGTGATTGTAAGGAGTTTGCGTTTGTGCATGAATTGAGAAGCACTGCAGCTGTTACTATAGTTACATACTTGATTTCCATGACTGGAATTCGCGGAAGGAAGAAGAAACATTGAAATTCCTTTACTTTTGGGCGTCAGATCATTGAACGCTTCGTACAAGAGGGTAGTAATGAAGGGTCATATAAAAAATAAATTATACTTCATGGTTTTAAAGAAAAAATTTTTATTACATGAAATGAGATAGACTATATATTTTTAACAAATATAATGTAATTAACGTTCGCGTCGCTTCTATTACGAGATAAGTCTTATCTGTGGATATATTATCTACAAACATTTGGCTAAGTGCTTTTTATTGGTCGTAGGAATATTTCGTGCAGTTATCGTTACATCCAGGTTTTTGATGAAACGTAATTTACTTATCTTCAATAAAATAACAAAACTGTATTTAATACAGGCATCAGTTACGTTCTTGTTTATATACTTGTGTATATATAATTTGGTATATATTAAGGGATTATCGTACATATTTCTCATATTATATATATATATTACTGGATTCTCAGTTTAAGACCCGGGAGGGATGGAGCCTCACAGAGCAGGCATATATATCACATCATTGTATACACATGCATATATTCTGTACAAAACTATTTTCACATTTTGTTTTCACAAGTCTTCCACGTTACACCGCTTTCGTTTTCGACAGGGTGATAGCAGGACTGTTAACTACCAGACCGCGCGTAGTGACCTGATAACTCACGGTGCAGTCCTGCAATTTTCTGATAGGCGTCAGCACGTAGGTCTCGCTCTGTCCTAGATCGCCGGTTATCACCAACGGCAGTATCGCGCCGCCCTTCGCCTCCAGGTCCGACTTGGGCGATTTCCGTTGGCCCGTATCGTCCCTCGCGTCAGGCTCGGCCGTGCAGTGATTCTGCGCGCTCTGATTTCTCACGACGAACTCGAGTTTGGCGAACTTCACCTGCGGGAACTGCACCTTCATGAAGCGCCGAAACGTCGAGTAGCCCATGTTCTTGACGTTGGGCGACACTTTCTTGCAGTACCGCGTGTACAGATCGTGAACCGTTTTCCGCGTGACGTCCGACGGCAGGTGCAACGGCGCGTTCTTGGCGAGCTTGGTCTTCTGCTTCGTCTCCTGCATCTCGATGAAGTTCTTCAGGAACTCCGTCGCGATCTTGTATATGTCCAGCGAGAACGTGTTGTGCGGCACCTTGCCGTGATTGCCGTGCACGCGCGGCGTCACGCCGTGCGTCATCAGATGCTTCCGGATCCGCTTGATCTGATAATGCGTGCAGTTCTCCAAGTACAGAAAAGCGTCCAGGCAGACCCTGCGGCCCTGATAAACGTACTGCGCGCGTAATCTACGTCGCTCCGTGTGACGGGCAGTTTGATAGGGATCCGTCAGACAGGCCATTGTCACGCCCATCAAATACATGTCGTGCTCGGCCTTGGTTAGCTCCGCGATATTTAGCCTGTGCCGATAAACCACCTCGGGATTTAGGTCCTTGAAGCACTGATCGTCGACGCATTCGCAGCCTCTCTTGAAGCGTTCCAGCACCTGGGCCGGACTGTCCTCCAGTTTCGTGGGATCGTAACTCGTCTCGCCCACGTTCCGAGCTTTCTTCATCTTGATCTTCGCGACTGTCTTCTTTGGCTTGCTGGTGGAGACGCCCTTGCGTTCTTCGTGTTTCTACAACGAGAATAAATCGACGCGTGTCAAGCAAATTGCCAATTTTAGATTACAGAAAACTGTTTGACATCACAATATTTACTAAATCTAAAGTACATCGGTAAGTTAGCATATTAAAATTTCAACGTGTATAAACAAATTTTATGACTTTTTTTTAAGAAAAATGCAAATTGTATATAAAAATAGGTGCAACATAATGATTTAGAGTTTTACCTTCTTCTCTGCGTCCGTTACTTCTGGCTCCTTTGTTGCTTTACTTTTATCAGCAACAGCGGCCTGCGTACTAGCTTTCACTTTTTCCTTAGCCAGCTCCATGTTATTTCTCGATTCGTACAATAGTTTCCTGTCATGACAAGATAATATATTTTATAACACGGATGAAATAAATACAATTATTCAATATAAGTTCACATCAATATAAATTATCACGTATAAGTTTCTGTGACAGTAAATTGCGAAACAAGATTGATAATATATATATTGCAAGTTTTTAATTTTGATAATTTTTAAGCGTTAGTCTCCTTTTAATTTCAGTCGCACTCTCTGCGCTTCGTTCCTTTCTCCTTTCTCTTTTTAAACGTTTAAATAATAAATTTACACCTATTTCACTCCGAATGCAGAAAGTGTGCGAGAGTGCAGCCGCGTTAAAAGGAAACGGCCGCCCACGTGTTCAGCTGCACCTTCCGCACCCGGGACGCGACAAGTGCGTGCACTTGATTCCGGAGCAAGGAAGAGAAATCGGAGTAGAGTATGTGTAAGATCCAATTAGGAAAACTCCACGAATGCGCTTCCGTGGGCCGCGTGTCGCCGGGTTCGGCGGGCCGGGGTGTCCGCGCGGGAGTGCAGAAAGTGCAGCAGCGAGGGACGGCGAGCCTAAGGTCGAGAATCGCTGATCGCGCCCCTCGGTCACCAACTTTCGTCCCTACGGCCCGCTACGTCGACGGTTCTACTCACCGTGGTGCGACGGGGTGGCGCGAGCCCCACGGCTCGAACGGGTCGTCCGGAGGTTCGACGAACGTCAGGTCGACGGAACGGCGCCTACGCGAGCTCGATCTCGCCGAGCGCAGCAACGTATCGCGCCGTAATTCACCAGCCAGCACTCTCGACAAGTCCCGACGATATGGCGAACGTCCAGCTCGCGTTGTTGCACGCGACGGGAGCGGGGGCACCCACCCAGGACCGGGCGCGAGCGCACGGCGCCCCTCGCCTCCCGTTCCGTTGGCGCGCCGCGATAAAAGGTATCACGGCTTCGAACTTGTCTTGGCGACCAAAAACGTTTGACAACGTTTTTCGCCTTAATCGGGGAAATTTTGGGTAAACTGCAATAGAACCTCCCGTTCTCGTGAAAATAAAATACCAGGAATATCATTCGTTTATGTCAAAGAGGGAAATTTTGCTAATAATTCAGTTAATAATCGAGCTGTTGGCGTTTTGCGTCTTACGGGTGTGTTCCGCATCTAAAAAGTTCAATAAAGAATGGAATAAGAATAAAAATGGGTGAGACTCGACGCTGATCATTTCACTTGCTCGAGATATAAACGCGAGGCGAAAGCTCAGATAATTACAATTGCGTATCTTTTATACATTTCGCAGAAGATTAACGAAACAAAACAAGTATTCCGTATATCTCAAGACAAAGTCGTTAATTCGACCGATATCGAGATCGATTCGTTTTTTGACTCGGAAAGTATTAAGTAATATCGCGCGCGGTGTCAATGTATCCACGACCGTGTCGAGGAGGAGCCTCGACGGCGTTCGTTGTAGTTGGAGGGGAAAAAAAACCTCCCGATTCCGCTTCAAGCGAAGGCGGAAGTGCGCGGATTATTGATTGACGGCAAAGTGCGGATACAGCCCTGGCGCTCAACCCCTCCACCCTCCCCTGCCCCCCGACTCTACACTGTCCCGGCGCGCGAGCAGCGCGAGCGAGGGGAGAATGCCACCCCCGGAGACCGCATGCATGCACAATGCATGCAGCGCGCCGAGACGGCGAGAGCACGCTCCAAATAGCATGCACCGTATATACGCGGGGCACGAGTTCTTTCGACGACGCGACGTAATCACGGATGAGATTCCGCGATCCTCTCGTCTTGTTTGTTGTTTCAATGTCGAGCCTCGACGTCAATTAGCGATGGGATTAAGTAACTCAGGGCTGGTTCGAACTCATTTCGTTCAGATTCAAGTATTCTTGAATTATACTTTAGGTATACTTGAACGAGCTTTTATTTTTCGAAATAATTATAAAGAGTTCGAAACTACGCGCCAACAGACTCGAACCCTACTTATGTAAGGGCCGGTTGTTCCAACCTGTTGGTAAACTAAATATAATAGTTAAATCATATTATGTCTATCTTTATCTAATTTGAAGGAAACAAAAACAAAGACATGTATATGATTTAACTATTAGTTAGTTTACCAACAGGTTGGAACAACCGGCCCTTACTGCATAAGTAGGGTTCGAGTCTGTTGGCGTAGTTTCGAACTCTCTATATAATTACTTTGAAAAATAAAAGCTCGTTCAAAGTTACTTCAAGTATACTCGAATCTGAAACGAAATAAGTGTACCCCTCAAAAAACAAGTTACTTCCAAGTAGACTCGAACTTGGATCAAATATGTTTGAATCTTTTACGAGTACTTTACTAGAAATTTAATGTGTGAAACATAATGTGTGTTTGTACACACATAAATATCTCTTCATTACAATTGTACGTGATAACTTATGCATTATAATAACATGACATATTCGAACACTACGAAGAAAAAAAGAAGTGTCAAATCAAAACTTACATACTCATATATTCACAACAATCTATAATCTTCTTAAAATGAGAATTTCAACTTTTCAATTCAATTTTTTTTCTTGGTCGTACTATATAATATATAAAATAACTTTAACACAATACAATCTCATTTCAAGATTTCCACGTTGAAACTAAAGACATTTTCAAATCAAGAATATTCTTTTTTTTCTGTGTATTGTAAAAGATTCGATTCTTTATGATGGAAAATCACTTATAAATACGTTTCGAATCCTGCAGGCACTCATTCTAAATTTCGAAACTAACTAATCGGGATTCGATTACTTATAGCAAGTACAATGTATAAAATATTATTTCTTACGAATATCATTTGAATCCAAGGAAATTAAACTTGAGATTATTGGATTTGATTCGAATTTTAAATACATATTGAACTTAATTAATCCCATCCCTAATGTGTCGATCAGACATTCGCATGACATACGTCACGCTTCGCGCGGATACGGATCAATCCTTTGTCTCTTGTCGATTAAATACCTCTTTGTTCCGAAAAATTAAAGATATTTCGCACGGTTTCTGAAACGGCGTATTTGCACTTCCCGATAAGGAAAGATAAAGCCATTTTATTCCTTATCGGGACACGTTTCGTACTATCGTTGCTTTCAACAACTAAACCACTCATGAACCACTATAACAACTCGTGAACAGTTTCGAATAATTTACAACCTTTGCGATAGAGAAAATATAAAGCCTGGATGTGTGTGTGTGGTGCATTATTTTCTATTCGTATACATTATATGGGTTCACAAACACAGAGAGGTCTCGAGCTCTTTCTGCCCGCCCAAGGTCGCGCGGAAACCGCGGAAGCGAGTCGCGATAGCGTCTCTTATCGCGAGCGTGACGGGAACAATTTAAAAGCCGCGCGAATTTCGTTTCTCTACGTCACGAAAAACAAGACGCTCGCTTTAGATACGGCGAGGAGCCTGAAAGCATTTGTATAAATACCTAATTTGCACTTCCCGATAAGGAAAGATATAGTTATTTTCCAGATACACGTTTCGTGCAATCGTTGCTATCGACAACTAGACATCACCTCACGAACGATCGAACAATTTACAATCTTTGCGAGAAAATAAAGCCTGATGCATTATTTTTTTGCTCGTATACATATGTGTACTCTATTAAGTATCATTATTAATTATTTATTCTGTTAACAGATTTCAAGAAATGATGGAGACTACGCGGCGTTAAATGAATTAGTATGTCGAAGACAAAGCCGACGACAAGTTTATACTTGAATGATATGCTCCATTTGTATATGAGAACGAGTTTCTATACGCCGCGCGAACGATACGTCGTATGTACGAGCAGTGCGAGTCAAACCTGTGCATTTGGTCGAGCAGTGTTGATGGCAGGGACAGTTGCAGGTATGCGGCGACTTTCGGCGGAGAATCATCTTGGCTTGCCTGGCGGTCCCGATACTTATCGTATTGTCACGGAGAACGCCGCAACTTGTACAATAGAGCCCCGGCGGCGCTGTAACAATCAACGCTCTGCCACGACGCGGAGAATCATCGACCACAGGCTACCGCACGTTTCACAAGGCGACTTAAATCGCTAAGTCCACTTCAACGGTTCGGACTTTTGTCCTCGCGTCTTGAACCACGTTGCGCGACACGAGACCGCGGCGAGGCTGCCGAAGCACTATTATAACACAACAGCACTGTACGGCAAAACGTCGCGAATCACGGCGTACCGAGTGTTTTGTAGATACAGCAGATTGGAGAAAAAGAAATTGCGGTCTCAATTCTGTTATTTCAATTTGTCGAAGCGCTGCAATCAATATGTAATAATTTCCGATCTAAATTCCGTCGATATTATACGTAGAAGAAGAGAAATAATGTATAAAGGATGCTCGAGGTTGCGGCGATCGGAATTTATGCCTCGTAATTTTAGCGTGAAAGCGCCGAGGCATCAGCGCTTTGAGTCACTCTTCTGTACATCGCGGTCGCTTTCTGACGACGTTATATGCAACGAAAATTGGTACACGATACTGCAAGCAAAACTGACGGTCGACGGTGCGGCAGAAGTTCGCTGGCGCGGGAAGTTATCGCCACGTCGTAATTAAACGTTGCGCGATAACATCGGCGCTATTCTGATCGGCGCTGTGCAAGTAGGCTGAGGACTCTCCTACAGGCATTCTCAAATCTGGCGGAGCGCGAGAATTCCCCTTCCCTGAATTAAAAGACACCTCTCCCATTTGAGACGTCGGTGGGCGACGCGACGTCTCGATTTTTCTCGGTCCACTCCTCTGTATACGCCGGTCGAAACGTTAATTGTCAGCTGACGCATAATTTACGTCAATCGGCATGTTACGTTACGTGTACATTATTTTATCCTTTTCGCTCAGACATCGCGGAAACTTAGCAACGTTGCGCCGAACGTTAACGTTCTAGAGACGCGTCGCGCGATTTTAAAGAATAAAAAATATCGCGGAGGATTTTGTTATCACGAAATAACTTTGTGTTTCTGTCAGAAGAATTAAAATATATTATAGATATCACAAATACCGTTTTACAAATCGACCTCACTCGTGTCGAGATAACACCAGTCGCATCCACTTAAAATGCTAATGATTTAGATTCTCGTACTCGATTGACCACGACAGACACGAAGACGAGTTATTGCAATTGCGGGGGTCGTTATTTTTTGGCGCGATCAATTATATATCTGCGTGTTACTCCGAGATTAATATCTCATTGCGGCGCGACTTGCGCGCGAGATTTCTCTCGGCGCCGCTAATAAAACAATAGAGCGGTCTATCGCGCCGTTCTATTTACAGTCAGTTACATCTACCAGGTCCCGACACGGATCGAGACGAACGGCCTCGTCGTTTTTACGCTCTCGACAGTTTGCCACGAGGATGCGCCGGTCACGTTGCACACGATTGCCACGCGCTATATATGCGCTATATACGGGAGAGCCTCATCAAAGTTGCACGAGGGTTCTTTTTGATCGATACCAACGTGTACTCGCGTCCAGCAACCCTTCCGCGAAGGGACGCCTCCGCAACTCTTTGTTGTGCAGAACGGTCGTGAAAAAAGTAAGCACGGTATCAAATTAATAATCGACGTTGCATTAAATTTAGATTTATTGGTAATAAATTAAGTAATTTGAGATATTGCTTTACGATAAATAGCAATCGATATACGTAAAACAAAGACTAAATGGATATTGATGAAATTTTCGAACGGGATTTTACGTCTAATTATTATATGAATGAATATTGATGAAATTTACTGTCAGGATTTCATGTCTAATTAGTATATTGTCAGGAAATGTCAATTTATATTAAGAGAGTCATTACCGATTATGATGTCAATGATATGTCAATCAAAATGTGCTAATGTACGGTTGGGCTGAATCTTTTGTCCCTAATAATGTTATTCACACGTGAATTTACGTATACATTTATTCGCTTTAGCAAACTACTAATGCCAATTGATTTATTTTAACCGTAAGATATTGCTATTTGAAAATTACCGTGCAACATCCCGACTTAGATTATAATTCTCAAGCGATTTATGGTTTAATCTGCGAAGATTTACGACGATTCGTGGCGGGATATTTTCGAAGAAACATCTGCAGTTGAGAATTGAGAAAAATTAGAGTACGCGATATATAGCGTTAACGAACAAGAGTGTGTGTTTCTAAAGTGTGAAATATACACGCGGCGGCGGACGACGACATTTCCGCCCAGCCTTTTTATCGCGCCCGCGGCATTTCCACTCGTTATCACACTCGCGAGATTTCGCGCCGGCTAACTTTTATCGCGCTCGGGAGATTTGTCGGTCGGTTATTCGCTTCGCAAAGGATTATTACTCTGGCGAATAATTTGTCGCAGCCGGCAGCGATCGCGCAAATTTAACGAGCGTATATACATTCATCTAGATTTAGATTCGTTCTTCACGTCGCGCTTCTCGTTCCTTCTCTGTCTCTCTTTTCTTATTCTCGAGTCTCTCTGGGAGTCTTTTCGTTCTCTATACGACCGGCTTCGTTGATCAAGCCGTGGTGTTATCAGCCATGAAACGATGTTCGGTGGTCAATACCTTGGCGGAACGAATTTACTATCGACGCTACAGCTCGTTTCACCGTCGACGGACGTCGGTGTACCACTAGTGTGTCGCCTCGGACAGATTTTAAAACGGGTTTCGATCGAAGAGGAAAATACACCTCGCGATTAGAATTGCGTCTTGAAACTCGACACAGTTCAAGAAACTTTCCAGGTATAAATTCGTAATATCTTTGAAATTGGATAACGTTAATATTGCTCATTCTTAATGAACTCTGATACGCTGCGGCTGTACCGTACAGAGGTTGAAATTCGGAGTCGCTTTATATAAACCTTTGAGACCATCGGTAAAGCGCAACTCCTCTAACCGGCATCTCAGGGTTGCCGGTTGATCTACTGTTATGACATTCCCCGGATGATGTATTGCATAAAAGAAGCTCGCCGGGGTAATTGCGCGACGTGTGGGAACCCTTTCCCGCATATTTTCCGTTGATCACGATCTCGCGCCTCTAATTTACCCATCAAGCGTCATGAGTTCAGGACTCCGCACAGCAACACGCTTTCCCACGAATTCCCGCGCGCCGCCAGATGCATCTATCCGCCGCTACCGTTAAAATCCGCGACGCGGATCACTCACCGCCTCTCCCGAACGACGACCGCGGTTCTCCGCGGAACGCCGCGCTGGATGTCGCGAATCGCGACGATCTATTTACGCCGACCGGGGCTCTCCCTCGGGAAGCAAGTGACTCGCACGTGGGTGGTTGTAGATTATCGCGACGATGATGCACGTTGACAGGCGAATTAAGGACGCGCACGTATATCGGCGCGGCCACTATCGCGCGCGCTCTCGCACATGCACACCGGACGGAACTCGCGTTATACTCGGGGATCTCCCGCATGCGGATCAGCGCGTCGCACACGCACACGCCCGTTGACGCTCCGCGTGTGATCGATAGAACCGCCGCCGCCGCCGCCGTCACCTCCGGCGACTCCCCGCCGCGACCGCGATGCACCCACCGCCGCCGCACTTGACGCGTGGTTACGGGCCTGAGAGGTGCTTTTAATTGAAGCGCGATACGCTTCCTCACGCGAAAATGAGGAAATGTAAGAACGTAGCTCGGAGATGCGTCATCGTCGTCGCGGACGGATGGACGGACGTGCGGAAAGCCGCGGTTCCGGGAGGTTCCACCGGTGCGTCGCGATGCGACGGCGCCATAACGCGGCATCGCCGTAGGGGCGACCCGGTCGACCCTCGGGGCCCGTGCTCTCGATGCCCAGCTAGAACGTGAAACTCATAATGACATCATGGTGACGTTATCGTGACCTTGTTCATCATTTAAGTTACTTGGACATGTCAACGTGATGTCATTGTGGGTTTTGTGTTCTATCTAGATAGAGGTTGATATAGGGAGTGCTTTTCATGTCCCGCGAACAGACGAACTCTCGGCTCGATCGCCAATTGGCGGCGTCCATTTCCATTTTATCTGTGGAAAACGCCCGACAGATCGCGAGACAGGGATTACTTTCGACTACGTCAATTGAAGTGGCATAATAGCTACGATCCTGATCGGCGGGGGAGGCAAGGTACCGAGGAGGGTCACCAATGGCGAGCGAGCCGCATCGACGTGGTGGGGATGGGCGCACGTGACTCGCGGCGTGTCTCCCGTCTCTGTCAAAGTCGGGGCGCGATATCACGGCACATATGCACGAGTTGAGATCCTTTCCCGACCTGCTCCCGCGAAACGCAAGCCAATTAATTCATTCAGAAAGGGACTTACGAGAGGTTTCGCACCTTTCTTCCGCCGCGTGGTCCCGACACTCCCGACGCCACTTGAATAATACGAACAGACGGATTACCCCTTGTGTACCTGTCCTCGGATTACCATACGCGGGAAAAAGATTATCGTGCGATATACGGAATGATTGATTCGGGTATGAGTAATAAGCGATGAATAATGGGGAATAAAGTATCGCGTGCCGTGGCACGTAACTTATTCGTTTCGTGAAAAGTTAAATAAGTACATTATACGAAGCAATGTAATTTCTTGAATATTGGGGAAGAAGAAGAAGAAGACGGCGACGTAGCTGAAAATACACTATCTTTAACATTTTTATAAGAAAGCATTTATATGTCATAGAATTTTATAGCATGTAAATTAACACGCACACAGACGTACAGACATGTATAAATTAAAACTGATTGATAATTATACTTCCAATAATTAAAATTAAAGTTTGATAACTGTCGCGACTTTTAAAACTGGATTTTACGAGAATTATTTGCCGTTGTTAAATCAAGCGTATTATAAGCATTGTACGCAGTTCATCGACCGGAGACAAAGATCCAAGCGAATTTGCATGAAACGCAGATCAGGCGGTTGACGTCATAAGGTGCTGCTTTACAGGTATAGTTATCGAAACGAACGGAGATCGCGAGGAAGGTTTACACGACAAAGGATATTTCGCGAGACGACGTTACTCGATTACTCCGTCAGACGGGAAATTGATTTATCGTCATCGTCAAACGGCTGCTGTAATTCGCACGCGGAAAGAAAAAAATTCGCGGGAGGCACTTTGCGGCGCTAATTAATCCTCGCGGCTGATTACTCGTCATTCGAGAAGGTAATTATTCCGAAGAGAGGGGAGAACGGCGAGAAAATATCGATGGATCATTTAACAGAACGTGCCACTCTCGTGATCAATTGCGGCGATACGCGAATAAAAGGAAAAATGAGTCCCATTGTTTGTAGATCAATAATAAACGCGCGTGTCCGTATGCGAATTCCGCAAATAAATCCGCGATCCATTGTGCATCGGTCGCCGCTTAATCGAGAACGAAAGAATAAGGGGCGGGGAGGCGTGTAGGAGGAATAACGAGAATCGATGAGGAGGAGATCGGCGAGGAAATCAAGAGGAATTAATCGTCGTTTAAAAGCAAGAGGCGATATCACAATTTTTTACGCGCACATTCCTCTCTCTTTCCGGTTAATAATTACTCGAATACCGCCGATAAAATCGATGAACGCACGGAGAAAAAAAATTCTTTATTTGAAAATATATTTAGTTTCAGCGTGAAAGTGTTGAAATAAGATTACGTTGCGTTAGAGCCGGTCTACAATACGCGGAGTAAGCCTGGAGTAAGAAGTAAGAGTAGGCAGAATTAAGCGTTATAGCTTCTGGTTGGGTCTTGATTGGCCGAGCGTAAGTGTAAGAGTAAGAATAAAAGTAAGAAATAAAATTAATTTATTTCGCTTACACCCTTACGCCAGCTCTCTTAAACCGAAAATAGAGCCAGCCCTCTTATGCCCGATCTACAATAGTTGTAGTAAGCCTCAAGCTGTAAGAAATTGACCAATTACAGGCGAATGTGAGGAGAATAATCGACTGTGATTGGTCAATTTCTTACATCTTGAGGCTTACTACAGCTTACTACAGCTATTGTAGATCGGGCATTATGCCTATACTTTTACTCCTTACTCCACGCTTACCCCGTGTATTGTAGATGACACTTTAAACATGCTTGAATGAAGTCTTTATATAGTTCAACCAGTATAGGAATGATTTTATTAGAAGAGGGATGCTATTTAGATATTAAATTATGAGCGTGATTTCATATGGGGTGGAATTATGGGGTTGGGAAGAAAAGAAAAATTTAGAAAAGATATTGTTGGATTACGCTAGATGGGTTTTCAAATTAAAGTTTTGCACGCCGAGATATATAATGTCTAGAGAATTAGGGTTGAGCAAATTAAGGATAGGATGGGGAATTAGAGCTATGAAATTTGAGGATAAGGTCAGGGAAACAAATGAGGAAAGGTGGATTAAAAAGTGTTGGCTGGAGAAAGAAAGTAATGATTGGAACGATAGGTATGGTAAGGAAAGAGAGAAATATTTTAATAGGAACGGTTGAAGTGTTGTGGCGGTGAAAGCCTTGAGAAGGGAGGGGAGAAATTTAGGTAAAGAAATGTGGAAGAGGGATGAGGATGTACAGAGGCAGTTAGAGGAAAACAGGATTTTAGATGCAAGGTATAACAAGAAATATAAGGAGCTAAGTATGGATTTGGAAGGCCGAAGTTATTTAAAGTTGGATAATTTCGACAGGCAGGATCTCGGGGATAGTATCAGAGCGTTGATAAATTTAAGATGCGGGAACTTAAAATCAGGTAACCAGGTATTGGCTAGATGAAGAGAAACAAATGTGTATTTTTTGTAATGAAGGCTAGGATAATATGAACCACTATGTTGAAGATTGCGTTAAGACAAAGGAATGGTTTACAGTATTAGGAAAGGATAGTAAGAAAAGGTTGGAAAAACTTTGGAATGATAAATTGGACACCACCAAAGCGGAGGTATTGCTAAAAGTTGTTAGGGAAAGGGATGCGAAAGAAAAAGATGATAGATATAGGAAGTCAATAGGTTGTGAGAGAGGCTGTGAGATAAGTAGTTAGTGCAATAAGATTCAATAAGAATCGAGGTCCGTGCGTGTGCGTGTGCGTGTGCGTGCGTGTGTGTGTGTGTGTGTGTGTGTGTGTGTGTGTGTGTGTGTGTGTGTGCTTTGTTAAATAGGTTTAATAAATAAGTTATTAGGTATTTAGGAGCATGAGAAGAAGTGTGTGTGTGAATGAATAAGGAAATGATTGTAAACCAAGTCCACTTTCTGGCTGTTATGCTAAAGTTAATAAATTATATATATATATATAGTTCAACCAAGAAAAGAATGTTGAAATAAAAAGTTGAAATTCTTATAAGATCTAGATTGTTTCGTATATAAGCAAGAGATAACTATAATCTTCTTATAAGAAAATTACAGTTTTTTATTTCAACATTTTTTTCTTGGGTTAAACTATATAATGACTTCATTTACTCAAGTTCTCTTCGTTTAACGCAATATAATCTCATTTCAAGATTTCCACGCTGAAATTAAAGATATCTTCAAATCAAGAATATTCCTTTTCTCTGTGCGGCGTGCGGATACTTTTCTCGAGGTGGTTTCGATTGTCGTTAGAAGAACGGATCCTCGCGGGATACGCCTCGATCTCTTCGACGACGGCGCGTTTTGGCGCGTTCGAGGAACCCTCCCGAGCGATAACACACGGAGATCGATAGAATCACGGAGGACCCGCGGTCGCGAACTCGTAGTACACGCCGAGCTTCCCACATCCGTCATCCGTCGAAAACCGTCTCCACTCGACGTCACGCACGCGGGGTACGCAAATAAATGAAGCACGGCCGTCCCCCGTCTGCCGGCGGACTCGAATCGAGAATTTAATCGGCCGCCCACTTCAACCATCCCTCCGTGAGTAAACAAAAAAGAGGAGAATCGTCCGGCCGCAGACTCCGGCTGTAATTAAATTTCTGCGAACTACCGAGAAGAGATAAAGAGAGAGAGAGAGAGAGAGAGAGAGAAGGAGGACGGCGGAGGACGCCCCGAGGGCCCTAGCTGTTGAATCTTCTCGTTTGTCGCATTCGCGTTTTGCGCTCTTTGCACATAAATGCAATTACTTACTGTCGCAAAAAGCAAGCTTGGAGAAGGTGGAAAACCTAGAAAAATGCAGTCTGCAAGTATAAATCGAAATAAGTGCGAAGCTCAACATACCTTCGCAACTTCGCGTATGACGTCAAAACTCAAACATCAGAGGTTGCGAAGTATTGTCGGTCGCGCACACATACACACACACACACACACACACACATACGTGTACGTACATGCACGTGCAACCCATAGTAACGATTTGTCGGGTTACGTCAAATTAGTCGCACCGGGCGGACGGGAGTTTCGAGCGTCGCAAAGCCGCGGGAGATCTTCCGCCGAAGCTCATCTTCGATCCATATATCCGACTCAACGCGACGATGTCGCAATCGCGTAAAACTTGCACCCCGCGCGGGGGAAGTGACTGTGGAAGAGTGCGCGTTCCGGGTGTGCGGGACTCGAGGGAAACCTTCCTCGGGTCTCACGGCACGCCCGACAATGCGCCTATATGCGCTTCCGCGATTCGCGCGATCGCGACCGGCGATCTTACGTCCGCGGCGCGGCGGCAAGAAGTTTACTCGAGAGAGAGAGAGAGAGAGAGAGAGAGAGAGAGAGAGAGAGAGAGAGAGAGAGAGAGAGAGAGAGAGAGAGAGAGAGAGAGAGAGAGAGAGAGAGAGAGAGAGAGAGAGAGCACAGGGCACACTCTCCAGTTTCCTATTTATTTATATCGCCAGCGGATCCCCCCCCTGACGTCGATAATGGGAGGGGTTTCGCCTAAATTATTTGATTTGATTGTTTTTCTCAGTATCGCGCTCAGCTTTTCCTTCAGGTTCGACGAGAACTTGGTGTCCTGAAACTTTTATTGCATTTTTTTTCTTAGATTTTTTAAAACAGATCCAATAAAATTGATTTCCTTCATTTGTAAGGAGGGGGGTTAACCCAAAAACCTCCCCCCTAGGAGATCCGCCAGTGTTTTACGTTATACATATTATTGCGGCGCAATTCTCCCGCGAGGAAATTGAAAGGCCGCCCGCGTGGCGGCTCGCCCCTCCCGCCGCTCTCTGTACCCCGTTCCCAGGTGCGATCAGATCGAAACGTAGTAGGTACACGGACTTACCCGCCTCGAGCAGCTCCAGGTCCAGGTTGCCGCTCCGGCTGCGGCTGATGCTGCTGCTGCAGGCGTTGTAGCTGCCGGAGCGCTGGCGATGAGCGGCCGCCGTCTCCTCCATCGCCCGGGAGGCGCTGCGCTTGAACTGCTCCAGGAAGCTGTCGATCTGGTTCTCGATGCTGGTGGGTGAGCTCGCCATCCTGACCCCCCCCCCCCCCCCCCACGTCAACGAGATCCGTTCCCGCGATTGACACGCGCGCGCGAGATCTCCTCCGGTCCCACCGGCCCGGCGGGCGACGACGACGACGGCGGCGGCAGAGAAAGAAATAAGAAAGAAAAAGAGAGAATCGGAAAGAGAGACACACACGGGGGAGACAGGTGGACAGAGACAGACGGATAGAATCGGACAGAGAATGTCACGCGACGGGACTACATCGTCGAATCGCCGCGTCTCCCGCACTTGCTCGACGCTCCCGTCCTCGTCCTCGTCGTCGTCGATGTTTTCCCCCCCGGGCGGGTTAACGGCGCGAACGCTGCCCGGCCCCTGACGCACCTAGTCCCGCTGTACGCCGCATGTCTGCATTGTCTGCCGCTCTCCGCGCTCTCCCGTCCCCGCTCCGTCGACCACCCGACGTTCCGCGCTGCCGCTGCGGCGCGGCGCGGCGCAGAGTCCGCGGTGCGATACTGCGATATCCTCGGGAAAACACCGGAACCGAAACGACGCAATCGCTCGCGCTGCCGCGCCGTTCTCGCGGCAGGTGTCGCGACGAGGGCTCTCGCCGAGTGCTGCGCGACCCGACCGCCGACCGGCGCGAACCCACCACCCACACCCACCTGACCCCCGTGCCCCGTGCGCGACTGGTGACCCACCACCCACCGCCCACCGCGAGGGAGAGGAAAAGAGGAGGGGGCGTCGATCGGTTCGGTAATTATTCCTGTTAACGCGCATGAAAGGTCGCGGGAAGGATAACAGAAACGAAAATTCGTCGAAAGCAAATTTAGCAAAATATGCCATATACTTATATATATTAGAATTATTATATCACATATTATATAATTAATGTAATAGAATCTATGCCGACGGAATGTGACGGCAGATTCACGGAATGAAAATGGAATATGTGAAATATATGTCATCTGATTACGGAGAGAGAGAGGAAGAGAGAGAGAAAGAGAGAAAGGGCAGATTTCGCTTGATTTCTGCCTGACAGTCTGCTGTCAGATTATGTCGTTTATTGACGCTAAAATCTGCCGGCAAACTGCCCGGCATGCCGCTAATATTTTGCTTTACCGCGGTTTCTGCATCGCGTATCTAAACGAATAATAATTTTTATGTAACACAAAATGCAACATAAAATAAGGTATATGCAAGTCGTGCGTAAAAAGCGCTTTACAGCACTTGTTGCACAAATAACTATTAACTGAGAATATGATGAATGAGTGAGTCTATGAATACGCGTTCGTCGTATCTCGTGCATTCAGCGCTGGACGCGAGCATGGTCAATTTTACGATTCAATTATCAGGTCAGCAGTGATGTAACAGTTGATTTTCAATCACTGGGTGTCGCGACACGTAACGTCGCTTGTTTTTTTCAACGTTCGGAGACCGTTGACGTAATACTATACGTCCGCTCACGAACTGATAAGAATTCCGCTGTAATTCGTGTAATCAACGGAGTATATTATTTTCAGTTTATCAATTTTAATTGACTCGCGCGCGCGTCACGAGATCATCTACAGTGACTGTCGGTATCTCCTCGCGTTATTCGCCTTCACGAGCCGCCCGAGCTTATTCTTTCCCTCTAATTTTCTAATTTACTTTTGGCAAAAGCCTTCAGAAGCCGCTGTAACACCAGATGACAACTCCGTTCTTTGTAGTTTTATTATATTGGGTTATCTTATGAATAATATGTAAAAGAGAGCCCGATTTATTCTTTAGCTCAAAACCGAGAAACTTTTTATCGCGAGAAAACTGAAAATTTATTATTAAGATGAAGAGAAGTTTTAAATAATAATGGAGAACATATTTTTGATAAAAATTAAAATATCCAATTTTTTGTTTTATTTCAAAAATATATTTAAAAACAACATATTAAGGGAAGACCGGGGCTAGTTGGCCAGTTTTTCAGTGTTTAATTTTTAATAAAATACATAAAATACATGTCGTTGTGATGTTTCCTGTCTACGGTAATACGTATATACATTTGGCTATCAGAATAAATTTTTAAAGTTATCTTAAATTGATGATAATTAATGCATTTAAATATTTTCCGTATATACCTTTCACGCTGGCCAATTAACGCCATAATCGAAGTTAGTTGACCAACATCTATAATATATGGGGCAAGTTGACGGATAGATATGTGATCGGTTAGGTTAGGTTAAGTATTATTGGCAGCTTAATCCAGCGGTAATAAAATAGAACTATATTTTATATATAGGATAGTTGTTTTATTATAAATTTATTAATTATTTTTGATATGATAATCATTATATTAATACCATGAGACAGTTATCTCTTTGGTCAAACTAGCTTTGAAAAAATAACAGAAAATTATATATGTAATAGACAATTTAAAAAAATTAAATCTCCAAATTATTACAAAGAAACTTAAGATTTTTTAAAATTAAATTTAAAACTATATAGTAATTTTTGACATATTATTGATCTGAAATAAGTTTTCATTAAACAAAACATAAAATCGTCTTTCTAAATAACAAAATAAAAATTCTGATCTCTACATTAGAAACAAAAACATCACAGTAATTTACGTCACTTTTTAGTCAATATGACGACGTCATTCTTTGTTCTACTTGGCTCAGGAAGTGGTCGTATTCTACTTGGCTTAGGAAGTGGTCGTATATGTTTTCTGGCGAAAAAGAAGTTGACGGTTGATTAGTTGATTCACTTAAAGGCAATGAATCGTTCCTGTTTGTATTAGAGGTAGACCTTATTTGAATAGCATTTTCATTAGTTTCTGAAGCAGATGATTTTTCAGCTTTGATGTGACTGCTGTCAGTGACTGAGACTGGTCTGTCTGTCACATAAGCTCCAGAAAATCCAGATTCTGGGAAAATATTTTCGTTCAAGGGATAAATTCCAGTAACTCTGAATCCAGATTGTACATTCTCACTGCTTGTCGCCAATGGAAGTGAAGTTTTAATTAATTCCGGAATGTCGTAAATAGTTATAGTTTTTCCAGGATGACAAACTAGCCAATTATCGGCTGCCGTGTTGTAGTACTTTTTCAAAGGACCATAAACGGATCTATCAAGTGGTTGGAGCTTGTGGCTAGAGTGAGGAGGGAAGGACAAGACAGTTACGCCGTTATTCTCAAAGTAGTCAAGTACTTCGGTAGGTAAATCATGGTTGTCTAACAACAGAAGAACGGGTCTCGCTTTGAATGGCCTCGCGTATCGAACGAAATGTCTTGCGAATTTAATAAAGTTTTCTTCCTTCATCCAACCTGATTTGTTGCCATCACCAGATGATCCCATAGGTCCACTTTGAACAAAATGATCCTTATAATTTTCTCGTGGAAACATAAAAAACGGTGGAATTGTATTTCCGAGTGCTGAAACTGCAATTGCAACCGTGACCAATGTTTTTCTTTCATCGGAAGTAATTTTTCCCGATTGTCTCACGTCACGTCGCGCAATTATTCTATTAGGTACGTGAACATCAGTCGTAATCCCAATCTCATCGACATTCCATATGTCTTCGGGGCCAAGATGTAAGCAATTATATACAGTTTTTAACTTGTTAAAAAACAAATTTACATTATTTCTGTCGAAAGATGTGGTTCTGGAGAGACTTTTAGCTTGTGACCTAATTGACAATGTTATAGTTTTGCGTTTAAGAAACTGTTCCAGCCAATCTTGTCCAGCGATTTCTTTCGTTTTCCATGAATCAGGTATCTCTTTATTGTATTTTATAGCAAACTCATATGCAAATTTTCTTATTTTATAAGGGGTCATCCAATTAATATCGGCAACTGTTTTTATATAAGCAGCTAGAGCGTTTTCTTCCTCGTCGGTAAAAATTTGCCTACTTTTTTTGTATCCAACACTGTTCAAAAGTAACTCCGACTTCGCGATGTCTGGATTTTCTTGAACTTTATTTCGCATTTTAGCAACATATCTATATAAGGTTCTATAAGGTATATCATACTCTTGAGCGGCTGCAATAATACCTTTCTTGTTAAAAATTATCTCACGACATGCTTTTTCCATGACGTCTCTGCACGTTTTAGCTCTTTCTGTTTTTCTCTTGTACGTCCTCATTATTCTAGAAAATAAGTTATTGCTTATTACTATTTAGTAATAAAAAAGTTCAAGTATATAAAATAATACGGGTCTGTTCCTTTTAACTGGCTGAACAGTTTAGCCAGTGCAGCTAAGAGAAACAGATCCAATATAATCGTTGGTTGACTAGTCAACTAACCTCAAATATCGTTAGCCAACGAGCCCCAAACGACTATTTTTGAGTTCTTCATCTAACCTTTAAATATTTATGGATCTAAATGAAACTAGTCTCAATCTCTTGTCTAATAAACAGACTCTAAAATAGTGCTGTGACACTTATTCTTTTTTAACTACATAAAGCGTGAAAACAAAAACATCTCCGATAAAAATTATTTATACTTACGTAGACAATTTTTCGATAAACTCGTACATACAACTCTACACATGCGACTGTGGCACTGTGGGCGTCTAGTGCAGTTGAAGGAGGAATACTTGTTTCTATAGTAAATTTTGGCGCGAGCTATAGCGCGCATCCGTGTCCAAGTTATTAACGATTAGTCTACCTGCCCCTATCGCCAACGCCAACTAGCCCCGATCTCCCCTACTTATATTATGAGGTGACCCAATATTAAACTTTCTTAAAAGTAAAATGTAATTGACATACGCGTGTGAGAGAAAAAGAGGTAACGAGCACAAAAAAGTTTAGTTAAAGAAAAAAACAAAAATGTTTTACAATATAATATTTTGTTTGCCGACACAGTCGGCATTTAAATCGGCGGTCCTAAAACTGTTTTTAAATTTGTGATCCCGTCGTCGGTAAAGTGGAGCACCGTCCGTTCCCGGGCGCAACGTTCAAGCGGCGGGGAGTCGGCGGGCTGGGGCGTGGGGAGGGGGAATATCGGAGTATCTCGCGACTCGCTGGCGGCTGGCGCGGGCGCGGGCCACAAACCACGACTCGCCGCTCTCTTCACTCGTGTTGTGGCGCCGACGAGGTGCACGCGGACCGTTCCTGATTCCATCGGTCAGTGCCGGCAGGTGGTGGGTGTGCACGGAACGTTGTTTCGCCGTCTCTCCCGGTAGTCTATCGGCGCACGGAGGAAGAAGAGGAAGAGAATCAGCTCTCTCGAGTTCTCTCCACCCCAGCACCAGTCATGGGCGGTAAGTCCACGCGAGTCTTCGATTCCGGGCGAGAATTCCGGTGCGGCCGACACGCGGCTCGATTCGCCGGCCGATAACGTCGCTCGCCGGTCTTGACCCGATGACCTTCGTGCCGCTCGACTAGCTCAATCTCCTGGTCTTCCCCCCTCTCCTTCCTCTCCTCTCTCTTCCCCGTCGTGCTGCGACCGGTATCGGCGGAACGGATCCGTGATCCATCCCGATCCATCCCATCGCTCGCTGATCGGAATCGTCGTTCACGCGTGACTCGAACATACTTACCTGTAGCAGGATTCTATGATTCTAATAATTCATTAACGACGGTTTTGGTCTCGTTGCGCAGGCATTATATATATATATATATATATGGAAGAAAAAAAGCTGCGCAATGACATCGAAATTGTCGTTGAAGTTACAGAGAATCCCGCCTCTGGCTCGCCGGTGCGCCGGCTCGATTGTTTTCGTTTTTTTTTCTTGCGGACGGGCTTCAAAAAGTCGAATTTTTCGGCGGCAATTCAAGCTGTTCGAACTTCTCGAGCCCGGCGCGTCGATCGTGCAACTTCGCGCGTCGAGCTTTTCACTCGTCGTTTCCCGCTCGTTCCGAATGTTCCGATACCGCCGTGAACTTGTTCACAGATCGATCGAGGAATTACGATCGCGCGGAACGGCGGGTTTTGAAAATTTTCACGTTTCCCAGGGAAGAATTGTGTGTGCACGATCGTTTTTTGCCCAAAAGCCGAAAAATCCGGTACCGTTAAACGTGTTTCGAATGAAATTGGGGTGAAAGAGGGAGGAGAACTCGAGCGCTCCGGCTGAAGGGAGATTACAGAAATCGCCGCTAACTATAGAAAAGAACGGAGGCGTGGCTCAGATTCCGAAATATTGCAGCGTGTTCAGTCAGAAATATCATTACATAAGAATATATAAGTTCCTCATATATGTAAATTTTTCGCGCTTTCTATAAAGTCTTTGAAGTAATCTGCAAATAATCGAGTAATTATCGTCCGATTTAGAGGCGACGCAATCTCCCTGAAAGACCATCGTCATCTTCTCACAGACTGTCGCGCTAATTGGTCGCGTAATTAGCAAGAAAAGAGGCGAGGCTCGCGAGAAAGATCTTAACTGCGTTCCACGCGCTTCTCTCTCTCCTTCTCTCCCTTTTTTTTCCCTCTCTGTCTTTCCGAACGCTGGATTCCTCGCGCATAAGAGAAACAAGATAAGTCAGCATCGTCGTGTCGCCGGCGACGTATCTCTGACGTTTATTCCTGGCCGGCTCCTCCTCCGAGCGGGAGAGAAACTCGGCGGCGCCTTGCCAAAGCGTGCTCCGAGAGCGCGCGCGACGGCTCCCGTATTTTTATTCTTCCGCGGAATCGCCCGCGTAACTTTACACTTTCGACGCCGCGAGGCCGAGATTTTTGCCGCTCCGGCCCGTGCCCGTCGTCACTCGCCGGATTGTTCGCGCAGGTGTGCCCGAATACGCGCCAGAAAGAATCGCGAGTCGGAGAGCGAGTCGCGACACTCGCGACACCGTCGACGATATATTTAGGGTTACTTACGCCGTGTGTTTTTCTTTTTCGCGGGCGCAGCTTTGTTCGGAACGTATACCTCACCTCGGATCCCGTCGTCCACGTGGGCAGGGAAATTTCGAATCTCGCGGCGCGCACGGAACAGATCCCGTCGTCGTGCGAGACCGACGATTCGGATAATCTCGCGCGGAGACCTTTCGATTTTATCTCGTGGAAGATACGCGAGCGTCGATTGGTTCTCCACTACCAATAAGTAATACCGCGGCGATCACGTCGCACCGGTCTCGAGTGTCCCGTGACGGCATATCGATTGCATATGTAATTGAGAGTTATATGCGATAAGAGAACGACGCTTATATATCGATCGCCCACCGGTTGTATCTTGATAATGGTGGGCGGGGAATATTTATTTTCCACGTAAAATCCAGGTCACTAATATCTGAGAATCTGCGATTTTTGTATATGTATTAAATTACCGGATGTGATGAGAGAAACATACCTGTAAAATAATATCCGATGCGTTGCAAGAAATAATTTGCAACAATATTTATTTTTCACGTATAGTGATCCAGATTACTAATATTGCAGGAGAAATTATGATAATTATATAATGATTGTAATAATTATAAATCTGCTATAATTGTTAAATTACTGGATGTGACGAGAGAAACGTATATTTGCAAAAATAATATATCCGATGCAAGAAATAATTCGAAGCAAAGTATCCCAAAAATTATCTTCCTCGCATACTTCGGATTTCGATGTGTTCCAAAGATTATTGATATTATCAGAATATAATCAAAGAGAGAGTTTCTCTACTTAAGTCATGCGTTTTCTAAAGAGAGCTCCCGCTTATCGATCAAAAATTTATTATAAACGAGACCTATTGATTTCAATGAATCGCTTTTCTTTAAAATTGCTAACGAAAAGCACGGATGATCGTCTTTGAATAATCACAGAGCACTGCAAATAAATAGTTGTATATTTAAAAGAAACGACGTGTGCTGAGATGCTCCGCACACGAGTGAACTAATTGTCAAGTTCATTGGACCCTTATCGGCGATACTATTTTTATGCGATCTCAATCTTGACCTCGTCTACTTTAGCCTCGGGCTTAGAAGTCTTCTCGGCATTAGAAGTCCGGGGCGCGTGTGCTCCTCGTATATAATGTTCTCGTCGTATAAGAACAGACGATACCGCGCTATAGACTGGCGATTAGCATATAAATTAAAAGAAGAAACAAGCGTTCAAATTAAAAAAGGGGGAGAAGAAATGAGATCAAACACACTTTTAACTTGCCATATATTCTTTTCGAGTCTTTTATTCGTAGATTCTCTCGCTTCTCTTAGTACAGGATATAAATACAGTCGATTGCGGCCGTTAATTCCGGACTTGCTTCCTTTTAGCTTCTCAAACGTTTTAACTCTTGCAGCTGACGCTGGAAATAAATAAAATAATTCACAGGAGTTATTTAATTAACCTTTACTACGTTTTTACGCGAGCGTTACTTTTGTAGTAACTTACGATATATCACTCGTTTACGCGGAGTAAATTATCGCAAGTTACTACAAAATCCCGTTTACGCGAAGGAATTATCGTAAGTTACTACAGAAGTAAAGCTCGCGTAAACGTAGTACTTGCAAATTTTTCAGAATATCTCTGTCGGCGATCGGTTTTCATCACTATATAAGATTTCGCGTCGCGGAAAATCGCTCGAGGACTACGCCCACGTTGCTGCGATTTCCAGCCGCGAAATATCATGAGGAATCTTATATCAGGTTCACAAACTCCGACGCTCGCGAGTGCTTGACCTAACGCAAGACGTATGAATGCATTTCGCTACGAGAATGCGAGACCGGCTCGCTATTATAGGAGCTGGAGAAGAGCGGGCTTGTATAAATATAAACTTATGCCGGCAGTCTGGCTCCTCGGGTTTCGGGTATTCTCGCGCCATAATGTAATACGTGGAAGGCCTCACCTCCGCACCTCTCAAAGGGAAGATGCAACCCTCGCGACATTAAATATAGCGGGTGTGGGACTAAAATATTTTCCCCGTCCCGCGCGCGTCTCTCGTTGTAATTTATACGCGAAACGACAACCCCCCGTGGCCCGAGGCACGGAGATTAACTATCCCGCTTCAAAATCACACACGCGCTAAAAGACTAATTGCTCCACTTTAAAATTAGGAAGAATTCTGGCGCAGTATTTTCGTTTCCTTCACAGATTCACCAAATTCATCGCGATCGCGAGTTCTATTTCTCTATTTTAATCTTGAATATTTTTGTAACTAGTACTTTTGTTACAATTCTTCTCTCCTCGGTCGATTTGTGTTACGTGACAGTAACTGAACGTTCGACGTTATATTTTATGTTACTTTGTCCAAATAGCGAAAGTTAATTTCGATCAATTAAATTAGGCGTGACGGAAATGCGTGAAAACATAGAGAACAGCGAGAGGAGAGAGAGAGAGAGAGAGAGAGAGAGAGAGAGAGAGAGAGAGAACGGATAACATCGAGCTTTTGACGTGACTTCGCTCTTGAGAACATCGGCAGCGAGAAATCCGATCCTCTTCTTCCTCCGCTTCTTCCTCTCTCGCCCTCCGCGCTCCGCCGTGACTCATTATTGTCCGTCACCGACGTTTATCCGCTCCGGATTCTAACGCGTTCGCCCACGCGTATTTCGGCGTAACGACATTAGGATGACATTACGCCACGTGCGATCTTATTACGATCTCCGAGTCCGGGAGCTTATATTGGGGAACGTCGCTTGCCGGGCCTCGATACGTGCTTTCCTTCCACTCATGGAGATTTTTGCATGAATCGCGTGAACATCATGTGGGATTAATGGTGTGATCGAACGTCCCCAATCACGTGTACATACGATGACAGTCTTCCTCGTTCACGAGGTTATCGTGTGCCTCGGGCCTTATTTGTCCAAATCCCTAATTCGCGTCAGTGCTAACAGCACCGAGTAGATCTTGATGCGAGAGATTATTGCGAACGAGTCCCGATTAGAAATCGCTGCAATGAGACCGCTTCGACATTCTCATTAAGATAAAATGGACTTCGCATCTGTACCGTTACATTCGTTTAGTGTAAAATTATATTCACTTTGAATTATTTTTAATCATTCTTATATAGGTCGTCACACTGCTCCTACTCAATATGTCGTTAATTCAATTGAAACAATGTTAATTTAACCAAACTAATGGAGTTAAAATATTGTTAAAATACAAGTACACTGCAAATCCAAGTATGTTATTTTTACACGAATGAACGTTCAAAAATAACACATTAGACTGAAGCTCTTTTTACATGTTTTCTTTTATGTGTTAAAATGACGTGATTTAAAAATGCAAGAAATGTGTAAGAAGAGCTTTAGCTAAAGTAACACACTTGGATTTGCAGTGCAATAAATTTCGACACACATGGTAGTTAAAACGGTTAAAACTAACAAAACTCAAGATATATTGATTTGAATTTCCGTCTTTAATATTTAAGTTTCATTCAAAATATTTTCTTGATCTATAATACTATAATCTATAATACATCATTTTACATCACAAGTGTGTGTCTAATTATCAGTCTCCTTGATATTTAATAGCAAATATTGTCCACTTCTAGCGATCTTTTTCCGACCGATCGACGAACTTTGAACCGATAACGAACCGATAGCGAACCGATGAGTTGTGCACCGCCAAGCACATCTTGGCGCCATTCTTTCGTCTTGTTTATTATTGTCTTTATCGGCGCGTAAGAAAGTCGACCGCGTTAAATTTAGTACGTTTGAAGAGTATAATTATACATAGAATTATTATAAGTACGATTCCGAGGCAGAATGTTCTAACGTAATCATCTTTCTCTCATCCTCCATTCCGATTCAAATAAATGCGCAAATATGCGACGGTTTAAAGATCACGCAACAAGATTATAAATCATGCACCAAGTATCTTGCAATTTTGCAAAAGACGATCGCGGGGGACCGGAGGCCGAGTCTCGTCGTAGATCCACCTAAGAATAGGTGACGTGTTTTATCCAGGGGGGGAAAATAGAGCACAGCCAAAATTCGCTGGTCTGCTCACGCGCGGATGAGGATAGTATCAAATAGATATCAAATAGAAATAGGATACGTTATAAATAAATGCGCGATAATTTTGCGCCTGTGAAAAACACGAGGTACGCCTCTGCGTCTCCCTCGCTCTGCCAAGTTTTCACTGCGTAGGTAAAAATGTTTGCACGTGCCCCAAGGTTGGGGATTTGCGACTTACTTAAACGTGCTTAAACGTCGCTTCCGTTTCCGTTGTCATGCGTTTAATGAACGATTTGCGTAACGCGCATGAGTAGTTGCGCGAAAGCAATGCATTTGCATTTGTTTGCATATAGGCGTCGTTTTAGATCTGCTGCCTCATAAATGCTGCAGTCCATTTGACGTTACAAAATTCTTTGAAGCGTTCTCTCTCTCCTCTTCTTCTCCTTCTTTCTTTACTGAAAGAAAGGAGGAAAGGAATGCTTCGAAGCATTTGTAGTGTTAAGTAGAACCGCAGCCAGAAACACATTTGCGAGAATTTACTTACTTTTCCAGTAATAAAATGTACTCGAAAATATTTGTAGAAGTGAATATGAAAATTTAATCGCTAAATGTGGCAATTTTATTACAGCAAAGACTTTGATATTAAGAGTTCAAGAGCTTTTGGACTCCCCGTGTATAAGAAATCTATTTTGAAATTATCAGAGAAAAGCAAGGATTTTTATCTTATTTCATAAAACTTTTGTCCATTGGAAAGATAATCTGCTAGGTATATAGGACATGTAGCATGTCTATGATGTGGAACTGTGGAACGCAGTCGCGAACATAAATGTCGCTTGAAATAATTGCTTACAATTAAAGCTCTCTTGATGTCGCGTCAGGAGGAAGTGAGACCGATGCGAGAGAGCTCTAATTATATTCGGACTTGGGAGGCTGCCAACGTCACCTTCGTTTTCGGCTTTTACCTTTCGTCTGGCGTCTCTCTGCTTGCATTCTTCTGCGCCGCGCTCTCGCGGCAGGACGCGTCGGGGATGCACCCGAATTTTTGTATCTACGAAGACACCGATATTTATTCCAGGCACCGGTGGCGACGCAATTTTTCACATTCGCCAAGAATTTGATAAAAAATTCTGAACATCGATCATTCTGATTTATGAACATTGCAAAGCACAGTAATATTTTTTGTTTGGTTATTCGTAAAAGTAATAGACATTTTGCAACGGTTTACATAGTTTTTTTTCTTTCGTAAATCTGAAGTATCTCGACGCCTGTAAAAGTGCACGTCTGTAAAATATATATACGGCGTACGCGATAACATTTGAACTTCGCGGAGTTCGTTGGCATAATTTTACAGCCTATCTTTATTGCGCTTACGTAAGATATCGCGGTTAATTTGGGAGTCAGCGTTAACCGTGAAATTAACTCGGCTTTATATCACTTATCAGCGCGCGAAGTCAAAATTCGCTTTGCACATATTAGTCTTTCTCGTGCTGCCTCGGAATTGAATCGAAGGACATTCCACAAGAACATATTTACATACAAAATACGTGCCATTTATTTTCTAAGTCTCGCGAGACTCTCACCAGATACTGCTCATTAGCGACGCTATTCGTTAAAAACACAAACGCTGAACTTCTTTCTCGCCACTTCTGAACCAAGCTCTTTGCGTTTCTATTGTAAAATGCACGTTGAAATTTAAAAAAGAAATGTGTAATTTCTAGATTAATTGAACAAAATTAATCGTTCATAATTCGAACTAAATTAATCGACGTTTTTGACGTTCGGCAAACGCGAGAGACTAAAGAAGAAATGAAGAAGCAAATTTTTCCTTAACTGTCTTCAGCCGAAGGCAGATATAATGGAGGAAAAACAATTTTTAGTTGTAATAATAAGATGTCTGTGTATTGAAATTTTGGACCTAAAGATTCGTCAAGATGACCTTAAACGACACTAATATTCTATCGCGTGCGCATTTATATTCACGTGTTCTGGACACGTCCACTGGATGCAGCGACGTAGATTTAAACGTCAGCCTCGCCGGCGTCTAATAGCATCTAAAATAGATCGCGGCCCGGGTGCGTCGAATAGAAGCGAATGCCCCATCAAGCGTTTTATCGGGTCTTTCTTCGTCTTTCAGGATATGCATGGGTTACACTGGCTACGAACGATGCCTACTCCCTGGGAGCGCTGGTCCTGGCGCACTCGCTACGTCGGGTCGGCACCAGGCACGATCTGGCCTGCCTGGTTACTCCCGGAGTTACGGCGACCATGAGGTATCGTCCTTGCCCAAGTTCAATACAGCGATTATCGGAGGGCAACACGTCATACGCATGCCGAATCGTGCTGGGGAAAATAAAGACGAAAATATTTTCGTAGCATTTGTACTTATTCGACATTAGATTGTTATTCGTGTTATTACAACAAAAAACTCGAACATTTTTTTTATAAGAATTATTCAAATTTGTTGGGATCAGTTTTTGTCTATAGTTTATTTAATAAAACTCATGAAAGATGTATCGTTAGATAAGAATCGTGCATTAAATTAGTAACAGCGTATTCTTCCGCCAAGCTTTTAAATTTTGAAACATCAGTAATTTTTATTGGAATTAAGAGGTTCTCACAAAGAATCAAACTTCGTAAGATTAGACAAGTTAACAGGCCTAATATATTAATAAGCAGGACAATCAACGAGCAAAAACGGTTCTACACAATGACATACGATCAGATTTTAATTGCAATGTGTAATCAGTGTTTTTTTTTGCGCCAGAGAAAAACTGGCGGCAGTATTCTCCTTGGTGCAGGAAGTCAATGTTCTCGACTCAAAGGACGAGGCGAACCTGGCCTTGTTAGCTAGACCAGAGTTGGGCATCACGTTTACCAAGTTGCACTGTTGGAGGCTAACTCAGTACGAGAAGTGTGTATTCGTTGACGCAGACACGCTTGTGAGTAACCCGAAATTTTATTCAAATTATACTATATATTTGTTACGTACTCTTTATTTTACATTATTTTTTTACATCTAAAACTGACATTAAAATTGGAATTGGAATTATAATATTCGAGCTTTTAATTCTATATTACTATTCATTTTTTTTGATGTAATACATTTGAAAAGCGAGTTACATATTATTTAATAATAAAACAAAATAATATGCAGTACAAAAGACAAGCAAAACTGTTATATGAGTTAAATTGTCACGTCACTGTAGATATGTTTCATGTTTTTAGGTCTTACGAAATTGCGATGAGTTATTTGAGCGAGAGGAATTATCGGCCGCGCCTGATGTCGGCTGGCCTGACTGCTTTAATTCCGGAGTATTTGTTTTCAAACCGTCTCAACAAACGTTCGCGTCAATCACCGCGTTCGCCGCCGCCAAGGGTTCGTTCGACGGCGGCGATCAAGGCTTATTGAACATGTACTTCAGCGACTGGGCCAGTAAGGACATCTCCAAACATCTACCGTTTATCTACAACATGTGTTCCACCGCGACGTACTCCTACCTTCCCGCATTTAAACAGTAAGCGCTCGCGCTCTTTCGATTCGCCACGATTAAATCCTTTTCCGTTTTCTAATTCTCATTTACATTTCTAGATTCGGCGACGACGTGAGAATAATACACTTTATCGGCATAACGAAACCGTGGTTACAGTATTTCGATACCCTGACCGGTACCGTCGAGCCACCACCTGGAGCGGCACATTTGCAACCGCTGTTGCAATTGTGGTGGAACATATTCTGCGAGCGAGTGCATCCCCAACTGTCGCCTTCGATGGTAAGTTTAACAATAATTCGTTTTAACGCACTATGCATTTAATATGCTAAAATGACGAATGATACTTCTAAACTGACACTCAAAATGCATACCTATTATTTTAAACCAAATTTTGTACATCTAATAAAGAGAGATCTTTCTTGTCCATGTTTTAATGATATGTGAATAACGCATTTTTACTCATTTTACACTTATGCATTTGGCTGCAAAAAATAATAATACCGCAATTTCTCTTTTTTATACTCATGCATTCGTTTTATAAGCAAAGCAGTGAGCAATTATATTCAATTATAATAAACAAGACGAGGGTAAGATACTCTTACATACGCGTGTCTACTGCTTGTAGTTTTCCAATAGATTATTTTTCATATTTTAGTATTATTTGTGTGAAATGAATAAGATTTATTTATTTTGTCGTATATTCGATAAAAATTACAATATAATTCTGAGAGTTTCCAGTAAATAGTTTTATCTCACATCTTTCAGAATTTTTACTGACGAATATCAGAGTTGCATTGAGTTCGCGATCTTTTTGTAAATATAGCTATACAAATCTAAAATTTATCGAAATGCTTGCATTTTTTTATGACTTTTTTCAATGCTGTATGGAAGCTTGCATCATAAGTGGTAGCATTTGAGAATATAATCATAGCTATGTTTTTTTTTGCTGCATCTTTATACGATATAAAGTGTGTAAATTTTTTTGCACTTCAAATATTTTGAACTCAAGATTCTCTAAAAAGAATTCCTTATTATCGTGTTTTATAGTTCAAGATATAGTCTTGATTTGCAATTTTCTTTGTAAATATTTGTATAGTGCATATTAATAGCTGCATTTAATTTTATATCTATATAATTTCATGATATATGAATAATATGATTCTATAATATAGATATAAGTATTATATTTTTAGTAGAATGCAATGAGAATTTATGTGTATGCACTTTTTATCTCATAACAATTTACCAAACGAATAATGCAGCTATTAGTATAACGGATTTTTCTAGTATTAAACCAGTGTCTATTTTTTTTCTTTGATCTCTGTTCTTTCTAACTCATACACATGTAACTCGTGTAAAAATTTAATTCGGCCGCTATATATGATAACATTTAATTGCATTATTCGTAATATCTGTAATGGCTGGGTCGAGCATGAATGTTATTCGTGTGGCATTTTGAAGCTATTGATATAATACCAGAAAATATTTTATTTACGGTGGAATAACATTTTACATTATTGCTACCGTGTAATGTCAGATATGGAAAACATGACGCTGTAAGAAAAATGGACACTGTCAAACACTTAGTTCAATACTAACCGATCGAGTGTGCATTTTTCTGTTTTGGCATGATGCTTGCATAGGCCACCAGCACATTGGCTCCAATTTGGCACGCATTTGCTCCTCGGTCCTATGTACCCCCCTATCCCAAGATCTCCGATTACTCCGACGCAACAAACGGCAACACGTACAACTCTCGGATTCCGGATTTCTCCGAATTTAAAGATCCCTGGGAAGGGTACTCCCCGCAAAACGATCCGCCTTCGACCGACAATAGCGCACCGAGTGATAAGGGCGGAAACTGTTGCTGCGGAGTTAAATACGAGGAAGAAGCGAATGTTGTTCGTCAAAGTGACCACAATGCAACTCAACATAATCAACAATTTTACTGCGAGCAACAGCACTCTTCCTACACGCCCATTCAAACGTATGATCAACATCGAGAACATGCGACTTATTACTCCGGAGAGAATCGCAATCAAGAGCATTCTGTACAGCACACTGAACCCCATAATTGGCAGCAACACAGCGAACATCACGTTGAACAGCACCAGCATAACGAACAATGGACTGAACAGAGACATCATCATGTGCAACATCAGCATCACGAGCAGCAACATTACAACGAGCAAAGACGATACAGCGAGCAGCACCAGCAGTTTCATCAACATGATTGTCACAGAAATAAAACGGATGATCATCATCAGCATCAATCAGTTCAAGAATTGCAGCCTGCCGACGTGAGGCACGAGAGTCACGCGCAACACCACGCCAGTGGTAATAATCAAGCTAGTCATCAAAGTGTACATTATCTGAGTCAAATTGTTTCTCATAATGAGTCTCATGCGCAGCACGAAAAGAATAGCGAGCAGGCGTTAGAAGCTGCGAATAATAAAGCGGACACGCGGAGAATCGATTTCCTTCCTCCCCCTCCCGCACCTTGTACAGATCTCCACAATGTAGCCACGCGATCTGACCCGAATGTAACGGAACATCTAGACAATGCAAATGTAAGTAATTGTTCCCATATCCTTTTTTTTTCTAAATTCGAGTCGAATATATTATCACTGTACGCTTCCGTACATGTTTCTGAGAATATATCCGCTTTATTTCGCTAAAAAAGAAAGATCATGAACGCTTTATGATAATTATAATTATACTGCTGTAAAAGCAACTTTTTATGTCATCGATGTATTCACTTATTTCGACAATGCTTGGGACATTACTTGCACTTTTATTGGGAATATTTGTTCGATACATAATTTCAAATCATTTTGTTTGCCACTTATTTATTACGTACAAATTTACATTTTGTGCAGTTTTGGGCCGATTGTGAATATAAATAATTTCGTTTATTTTCTGGGAAACGTAACGGTTTATCAATTCATCTTTGTGTGCGTACTAACCCGTATTACTTCCACATTATATTCGTAAAAAACACGTGCATCCTATTTTAAAGTGTCTCCATGTAAGTAGCATCAGCTTCGTATTGTATGTACGTATACCTGATTTGTCTTGAGGAATGCAGAAGAGATAAAATTGCTTGAAACGTGTGTGTTTATCGTATCGTTTGTCATTAATTGATTCTTTGATGTTGCGAGCGGTTTGAAATGAAGAAATATTCTTCTTAATTGCACACAGGCGGGTATCGCTGGTGCTCTGGCTCAAATAACGTTGGGCGAAGCGAGGAGCGCCGAGCAAGTAGCCCTGGAGGAGCACATGAGGAAGCAGAGCTGGGAACAAGGGCAGATCGACTACATGGGTCGCGACAGCTTTGACAACATATGGAAGAAGATCTGCGCGACGCTCTCCATCGCGCCGCCACGGCAATCAACTCCGCCTAAAGAGGTAATTTAATGTCGAATAACATATTCATGATGTAATGAGCAAGCTTAGAAATTACCGTGCTAAAGTCATAATTAAAACATCATCAGTTATTTTCATCTTTAAACAGCGAGATCTTAAAAAAAGTTGCATAAGCAACGGTGAAAACTATTCTGATAATGAATAATTTATACCGCGATGAATATTCGTAGGATATCGCTGCTTTGGAGACTACTGTAATAAAGGCTGCTGCAAAAGAAACTGCTGTAGAAAAGACTGCTGACGCACCTGCAGATGTCAAAGTGGATAAACCAGCCGGTACGTCGCTCTCTTATTCATGAAATCGCGTTATCGTAAAAAAAATTGTAATAAAATATTTGAAGCGCATTTTTATGAATCTGTATTACAGGTAACCATATGTCATAAATTAGAATATTTTATGCACGCAGAAACTGAAATAACACGATATTCGACTCAACGAGCACTGGTTCGCCAATCGTCAAAATAATTAAGGAGATGCGAGATATACTTTTGAAATAATTTTATGTGCTCACGATGCAAAGCCATTAACTGTTTCCTCGAGTATGCTTTGCGTTTTTGTTTGTTTTTTTTTGTTCCACTTAATACAGCATGTGATAGTTTTATAATTTCGAATTGAAGACGTCGAGCGAGGAAACGATTAAAAACGATATGCTTAGATGGATACGCGAATTTGTTGCGATATTTCGAGCGAAAAGTACAAAACGTATATACTTTTGTTAATGCAATTGATCTAGTTTGAGTGTTTGTGAAACAGGAACAGAGGACAGCAACTAACAGATCCTGGCGCCATAGCATTGCTGCGTCTTGTATTATCGTTTTGCTTTAATGGGGTAAATATTTTATGTACTCACACAAAACATCACATTCTGACATTATTACTTCTTTTTTATTCTACTTCAGAATTATTTAAAACAATACAATGCATCTAAAACCTATTGTGTTGTTAATCTTATTGCTAGATTAGGTACTTTTTAAACCTTTTTAGCTACTTTTTTGTTACTATAAGATTACCTTTTTTACTTTATATTGAAATTTTTTTACTTTAAAAATTTTTTTAGCTTGTTTAAGAAAGATTCTTTAGAAATATTATATCTTTAAATCAGTGAAATGTATACACTTTCAACATATTTTTAAAGCTGTGTACGTAATCGATATATAAAATGAAATGTATATGTATATGCGAACAAAGGGTGTCAGGTACAATCTAATACGAATACTTTGAAAATTGTTACGTTATGCTTTTGTATGAATAGCACGCTTTTATAAATCATTTACTAATTAAACATTTTGCATTAAATATTGCTTCTTTAACCCGTTGCGACATGATCGGCTTTCCTTCAGTCTTCAAACAAGTTGTCATGCATTACATGTGCGAAATATTATGCTATGTCCATTATATGCTTTATATGCTTTATGTTAACAACGAGCACATGAGCGTTATTTATAGTTCACATGCGGAATCATATACATTTGGTCTTCCAAAATGCTTAGCAAATGTATATTATTATTTATGACCGTATTCACGGTTTACTCGCATACATTATATATTATATTGTTCAAACTCGCACATTTTGATACGTGTTGGAACAAAATTGGATTTTCTCATCGTGATCAATCATCGCCTATTCTGCTTAAAATTACGAGATGTAAATATGCGATCTTTTCAATATTAATCGATAATTTTACTTCTATTTAAATTAATTTAAGAAAACGGTCTTTATTCACCGTATAGAATTTTTGCACGATTTCTTCGCTCAATTTTCTAGAATAGTTCTTTCTGTACGTATGTATTTGTTTGATCGCGTTTATATCTGTCACTTCCGTTTTTTCTTCATTAGTTGAAGCGGACAAAGATCCAACGCAATCTCTGATATGCGAAGTTTCCAAAGAGGAGAAACTTTCGGCGACGCAAATCCCCGAGCAGGAAGCACCCGCGTTACCTTCCGAGAAAAGTATCACAGTAGAAGCTGCCGCAACGAAAGTATCCAGCGAGCTGGTACAATCGGGAGACGCTTGGGCGAAACCGACAACGGAACCAAAGGATGTAAAATCATGCGAGATCAGTACTTCATCAGTGCCTCCGCCGCTACCGCTGGCAGAATCTCTGCCCGCGAGAACAACTGCGGAACAATGCGAGCTCGCAAGTCCGCAGACGACGCAGAAAGCGGCGCCTCAAAGCGAAAGTCTTTTCAAAGCGAAAGAACCGCAACAAGCTGATTTGCAAACATCCCTCTTGGTTTGCAAATTGCCTGCGCAAGAAGCAGCTACGCCGGTTACACAAATTGGTAGTACCGAGCCAGCGCCTACCGAGACTCCGAAGACTCCAGCTTCGGCTGCTCAAGACGCAACGCAATCTGCAGCTCCGATTAGCGTAATCAGTCTGCAGGACATTGCTATAACTTCTCCTGCAACGCCAGTAGAAGACATTGCGAAACGTGTAATCGAATCCTTGCCCGACGTAACACAGCCTCTCACGATAGACCCGGGCGAACGGCACGCGGAGATGCTGTTGGCGGCTTCCGAGATCTCCACTGTGAGTCCCGTGCCTATTCAGGTGGCGGAATCAGTTCTCCAGGCTGAGCCCAAGGAGTCCGCGTTGGGTGCAGCTGTGGCCGTGAGCGATCAGGCAATTGCTACGACGGTCACGGCCGTGCACGAGTCCACGGATATCGCTTCTGCGCCGACCTCGCTCGAGTCCGTTCAGTTGAACGGATCAGCTTGCGAAGTTGAGAGACCCGGCGATGTCACGAGAGACGCAGCTCCAGTTCCCGGTCTACCGAAAAAGACTGATGCTCCTCCTCAGGCGGCCAAGGAATCAGCGAGTGACTTAGTTACCAAAGACGTGCCATCAGAAGTACCGCCTGCTACTGAAGGAAAGACATTTATCAGTAGCAGTGTGATGCCCTTAGGAACATCGTCTGGAAAAGAATCAGCGGAACAGGTTGCGAGAACAGAAGCGAAGCTATCAGAACAGATTGCGAGAACCGAAACAGTGGAGGCGAAGCCGGCGGAGCAGATTACAAAGACGGAAGCCAAGGAAGAAAAGTCCGCGGAGCAAGCTGCAAAAGTCGAGACAACGGAAGCGGCTGCGCAAGCCGAAGCAACGGAAACACCGTCTACCGAGCAAGCTGAAGTAGCGGAAGCGGCAGGAGCGAGATTCCGGAGCGAAGTTCTGGAGTCGTCGCCGATCAGCGAGCCGAGTTTGCCGCTGGAAGAACCCATTGAAGTGAAACCGCCAAAGGTGCCATCAACACCGACAGTGACTGAGGCCACCCCGCCGACCAGTCCGTCCGCGGAGAGCGCACAGGAGGCGAACGCGAAGAAGAGCCTGAAGAAATCCGATTCGACGGACGGCGCCGACGGCGGGGAGGGCGCGGACAAGAAGGCGAAGAAGGTGGTGAAGAAGGTGACGAAGAAACCGAAGGCGAAGCCCGACGAGGCGGCGCCCTCAGCCGCGACGGAGGTCATCGCCGCGGACGGCTCGCAGAACAAGGCGAAGAAGTCCGTGAAGACGACGAAGAAGACCGGCACGAAGACCCTGGAGGCCGACACGAGCGTACCGGAGACACCACCGCCTACGGCGCTGGCCGGCGCCGTCGGCGTCGACGCGCCTGTTCCGCCCAAGCGGAAGACGAAGGGCGGAACGAACGCGAAAGGTACGACCGGCAAGAAGCCCGAGACGGAGGAGTAACCGAATCCGAGCCGACAATAATTAACGGTCTCGAATAGCGCGCTGAGCATCGAGAAGAGAACTTTAATCCTTTTGAGACTTCGCGAAACCTAAGTATTTTCGCGCATACTCTTTTTTTTTACGATTTTCTTAAGATAAGAAGATTCCCCGTGAGATCCCCGATCTTTTATTACCTGCAAAGCGTAGTAGACACTCTAGAAGATTGTCGCGACATAGTCCGAACGCTGTCTCGGAAGGATTAAAAGATACGTTAGAAGATCACACTCGCTAGTCTGTTATGGTTTTTTTTATATACTTTTAATATATGTCTCGCGAGAGTTTCTATATCGCCGTTGAACCTCGATACCGCGTTCATCGCGGGGGTATCGAGCGATACCGAGAGTTTAATCGACGACGATACAAATAATTCGTGTTCATACGAGTCGCGTTACTCCACTTGTCTTGTTTTTTCTTTTTTTTTTAATTAACGATATGCTCGCTTCTCCCGCTATGGTTTGTTTCTGCCTCTATCTTCTTAGATATCGTACTCGTATAATTATACCGTTTCCTCGAGCCAACACGTTGCTCGGGGCCAAGGGTCTCGCGCATCCTGAAATGTTAATGAGCCCGAGTCTCGCCCGAGCGACGCGAGCTCTAGTGTCTCATTGCGAGCGAGCATTTTATACATGTTTATTCGCTTCGACGAATCTGCCAGAGCTGAGATCATCAGCTGGTGATTGATTCTGTTGCGCGAAGCCACGTGTTTTTATCGCGAATGCGGTTTCAGGATCGTGTGTCGCCTTTGCCGTGCAGTCCGACGTTTCTCGCACCGACCTGTGAGATCGCCGACGAGGGAGAGAGAGAGGCCCATGTTTTATTCACACGCATCGTGTGTATGTGTGTGTGTGTGTGTGTGTGTGTGTTTTGTCTGCATCGATCGAGCGAGACGGCAGATGAAAGGCAGGTCCGCTTGTCTAACGGATTCAATTATTGTAATTTTATCAGGAAACGAGAGAAGGAGAGGGAGAGGAGACACAGAGAGCAATGAGCTAATTTATTATACGCAACGAGAACAATGTAAGCAATAGAACGGCAACTGAGATATTACGTGAGAAAACTGAGCGGCTCACCTTTTTGTATACTCATATATATTATATATTAGATATATTATATATTAAATTATATTTTACAGTGTGTATTTTTACTGAATCTGTCTCGTTGATATTTCTAAAAAAAAAAAAAAAAAAAAGTACGTACGTTTATCTTTTCCACATGCTATGTACAAATAACAAATTTCTTACTCTAATTTAGATTTAAGCAGGTCAGGACGGTTCTTTCTCAAGTACGAGGTATCGATCTTTCGAAAGAACCATCACGCAACTCGCTGCGACGTAGCATAACGCAACTGAAAGCTTTTTAATAATGATGAAAAGAGAAGCCTTTGCCGATCCGTTCGCAGGAAATAAAAGTTATAGGAGATACTCCAAAGACGCAGTGTAAGATTTGTAACGAGACTTATCGTCAATAAAACACGTGTCGTCAATGAGAAACATTATTATTATTAGAAAGTGGTCAACGGGTAAATTATTAATGTATAATTATATTAATGTGATACGTATATATAATAGCTTCGGTTTCAGTTTTGTTATAAGCATAAAGAAGCGCGACCTAAACGGATATTTGAACATCAAGTTTCAAGAAAAAAAATTGGCTAAGGATATATTTAACTAAAGAAGACATCACAGAATATACGCTTCTTTATTATATAGTCTTTGAAGAAAAAGGTAATTGAGTTTTTGTGATTTCAGGCGTGCTTGTGTAAATTCCAACTGGGAAGAAATAAAATTTAAATTTTCGTTAATTTATTTCAACAAGAATAAAACGCTTTAATATAAATAAATAGCAATCAATATATGCAAGATAAATAAATATTAACATTTTCGGTCATCAGGGGATAAGGAAAAATATCTTCTTCAACGCGACCCATTCTGCATATTCTGCATTAGGATATATTTTACCACGTTATCAAATTGATAATCAATATAATTTAATACTGATAAAAAGAATTGATTAGAGAAGATGCCATTTTTGATCGAATTTTGATAGCTTAATAATAACATTTCTGTTTGAAATTTGAATTTTATACACTTTTTCCAACTCAGTATACTGCGCGCTGATTATTTGTCGGTCTTAAAATACAGCTTTTGTCAGAACAGTCAATCCACATATTTAAATCGCTAATCGATTTAACTTTTGATGTCAATTAGCGTCCAATTTAAAGAATTTATTTCGAAAAATATATAAATTATAAAAAAGAAAGTTTTCATTTCAAATCCCGTCGCGTCGCGCCGGTCCGGCGCGGCGCGGCGGGGAGCGCGCAGGCTGGTGTAGCCGGGTGCAGGGTGCAGCACCGCCGGGGGACAGCAATGGCCGCCGGTGGCGCACGGCGCACTGCGCAGTGGTGCGCCGCGAGTGACAGGTAACGCGACACGGTCCGTGCTCGAGCGCCGCACATCATCGCCGGGGTGTCCGCGCGCGGGTTTCGCGCGAGTGAAGTGAATAGAATGCTCGTTCCCATCTGAGAGACAGGAAGCGGTAGAGGTAGAGAAAGAGAGGAACGAAAGTGTATAAACGGCGTGCGGTGCGTCGTGTGTGTGTACGCGCGAGGAGAGAGAGAGAGAGTGAGAGAGAGAGAGAGAGAGAGAGAGCCGAGATAGCGGGGCGAAAGATATAGGGGAGAGAACAGCGCGAGCGGCGCGGCAAAACCCGCCACTGTCCCCGGCGCCGGTGCGGGATGATCAAGGATATGGCGGACGATGAGGCCATACAGGCCACCAACGACGACGCGAGCGAGTGCAAGCGTTACGCGGTGCAGCTCGGCTACTGGTGCGACCCGTTCATCAGCCTGCTCGTCAAGCAGACCGCGAGGAAGCAGCCCGAGATCAATCGCGGCTACTACGCCAGAGTCAAGGGCATCGAGCTCTTCGTCGACAAGTTCCTCAAGGTGAGAGAGCGTCGGCGGCCGCCACGCATCCCCGGGGGAGAGGATTCCCCTCCCGTTCAATCCCCTTTTCGATTTTGGTTTTCCCTCCCTCCCCCCTACCGCTCGCTTTTCGCGGTTCGGTTAGCGAGGCCCGTGGGGAACGGTTCCGTTCGAACGCGCGACGCTCCGGAAAAAAGCTCGCTCGTCCCCTCGCTGCACCTTCTGCACCCTCCGCGTCTCTTCCCGCCTCTCGCCGAGGTGCACACGCTGACTCCGGGGCGCGTTCATTTTTCGGTGGTATTTCCCGCACTCTATATATATATATATATCTCCCGTTTTATTCTCGTATACATAAAAGGTTCCGAGAGCGCGTGGGTCGTTTATCACGAACGCGGAAGGGGCAGGAAGTGCAACTGGCTGCAATTGGCCCGCTCGCGGCGGGTCTAACCTAGAACGCATGTCGGAAACAATCGGGATGATGGAGAAAGAGAGAGAGAGAGAGAGAGGGAGTGAAAGAACGAGCGTGGCAGTGGGAAGGGGGAGGAGGGGGAATACAGCTGATCCGGGCGGCAGGGACGTGCCATGGCAGAAACCTTGACCCGACGACGGCCGAGGCCCTGTCCTAATTCCCCTGAGATTTCCCGCTTCCATCGCTACGGCCAGCCGATATATAGGTCAATGAAAAACGCGCGGCGCGTGGCTTCATTCCCGAGGCCGGCGCCGGCCGCACACCGCACACGCGTTGCGGAATTCGCCCGTTATAGCGGGACAAAAATATTCCCGTCCGGCGTAAAGCGGCCGACTGCGTTTTCCGCTTTTGAGAGCTGCTTGGCTCGTGCGCCGCTAAACCGCCGCGATGATGTGTAATAATATATACGTGCACACACGTAGTATAGTATACATATATATATAGAAAGAGAGAGGGAGGGAATATCTTGGGAACATAAAAACGAAAAATCAATCATCTTCCGCAGGGCGAATAAAATGTAGCTCTAGTTTATTCGGGGAAATTAATGATAGCGTTTCACATGAAATAAAATATTGTCTTTTTTAATTTAATATATTATGTACTTTGTGTGTGTGTGTGTGTGTGTGTGTGTGTGTGTGTGTGTGTGCAACTATATTTTATTTCGTGTTACAAACATCTGTGTTTATATTATATGAATTTATCCTTCCGTCCTAATTAGACAATAAATTAAGCGGGAGTTGGGATATACGCCCTTTGATTATTGTTTTTTTTTTTTTAATAAAAATGATTTTTATTGCAAGAGAAGTTAAGATTCTGTCTCTAACTTTTATATTGTTGCGTAAATATATTGATTATCGTGTTCTTTTGATATCACCAGTTTCAAGGATGAATTTTCTTTCTTTTACACAGCTGTCCGGCGGTAAAGGTCAGATCATAAACTTGGGTGCTGGTTTTGACACTCTTTATTGGAGACTTAGGGAGGCGGGGAATAGCCCTGCGAACTTCATGGAGCTCGACTTTCCCAGCGTAACCGCGAAGAAATGTTATCACATCAAGAAGCACAAGCAATTAATCGATATGCTAAACACCGAAGGTATTTTATCGTACGATATTCTTATTTCTAGTCATCTGTGTGACGTGCCGTTTCCTCATTTTACATACGCAACTGCGATCTTTCAGACGGAGAAATCCGATTTTCGACCACAGACCTGCACGCCGCGAATTATCATCTGGTTGGTACAGATCTGCGACACATAGCGGAGCTAAATAACAAATTGGCCCAAGCCGAAGTCAATTTCAATTTACCCACTATGTTCCTCGCAGAATGTGTTCTAGTATACGTAGACGCTAGCGCGACCTCGTCACTATTGAAATGGCTAGCGGGCAAGTTCCCGAACAGTCTCTTCGTCAGCTACGAACAGGTGAACATGAAGGACAAGTTCGGCCAGGTCATGTTGTCGAATCTCCGCAGCCGTGGGTGCTTATTGGCGGGCGTCGAGGATTGCGAGTCGTTAGAGACTCAACAGAGACGGTAGGTATATATCCTTGCTCCGTATATCCGAACGGCGACGTTCGACGAGTCAAGTATAATTCGACTTGCAACTGTTGCAGCTTTACCATAAACAATTGGGAGGGCACGAGCGCGTGGACGATGGTTGATGTTTATGATTCACTGCCTGTAATGGATCGTAGTCGGATCGAGCACATAGAGATGCTGGACGAACGAGAGCTCCTCACCCAGCTGCTCCAGCACTACTGCATCGCCGTCGCTTGGAACGGACAAACATTTAAAAATCTGTCTATAGCACAGGGTTAGGTGTATCACCGCCTAACTCCTTCTCTCTATGTCTCTCTCGCGAGTTACTCCAGGTAATGACGTCATATAATTCGGGCTCGACGAGCCCACGTAAGTTACGTAATGCTCCGATCGACAGCAGATTAACTTTCTCAGATTGCGCTTAAATACATCCCCGATTAATCGACGAGTTAAAATAGTCTACGTTGCGAGGAAGTAGTATCTTCGAATTAAAATGCTTTTAACTTTTCGCCTACAGAAATATTGTAATAATTTTTTTTATATATAAACTTCGAATATATTCTTCGTTCTTCGCCGAGTGCGTCTTGTATATGTCGCGAGTTGTTTAACGAGCGCTGCAACGAGAAAGAGATTGCGATCGCGATGATCGAATCGCGTGAGATCCGTATGCTGGCTATGCGAACGGACAACACAAGTTTTTGCATCCTTTCGCTGACGATATTTCCAGTCATCCTAATTTTTACGTGCAACATATCTGAATTATGTGTTAATGTATAACGATTCTACCCTGCGAAGATCGTCTCACTCTTCATTGCAGATTTATGTATAAAGTTTTACGGTCGTTATTATAATTATAGATTGCTATTGTTATATAGAGTCGTGGCCAAAGGGCGCGACGCGGTGCGCAGAGTAATTTATTATATTGCGAGATATCATTGAGGATCATACCATTCAACTCATTACGTTTTTACCACCTTGCTTGTTATCCGAGTATTATGATTTCTTTATTTTAATAAGTGGAAGTCGTAGAGTTCGTGTTGATTGCGAAGGATATAATTTTCGTACATACAAAGATCCGCAAAATCCGCTTTTTTTATCTGCATTCTTCTACGATTTTCGCACATAAACTGGAAACGCGTTCTCACGCATGCAAGTAGTAAAATGTTGGGAAGACGTGTAGAAGGGTACAACTAAAAATACGCGGATTTATATTTTTAATCTTTCACCGCAAATATATAAAGCTATTTTTCTGGAAAAAAAAAACATTCGTACATAGTACTTGGATTTTACGAAAGTCTTAATATACATTATGATATTTAAGATATAATGTAAAATTATTCCTTACGCGCGCGACCCGATCCTTTTGCGTGTGTGTGTGTGTGTGTATGTGCGTGTGAGAGAGTGCGTTATATGTTAGAGATTACGATTTATTGAGCCGTGATAAGGCGATTAGTATTACGATGTAAGCGGTCAGTTTCGTACAGGCGCGTGTCTTGCGAGCCGCGCGGAGAGAGAAATATATATATATAAATGAGTGATTACTTAAAAATAATAAAAGTAAATGTATGCAACGAAAGTAAGACTTTAAGTGTCGAGCGTGGTATTCTTGCGAAAGAATCGACGTGCGATGAGATACATCTGCGAACATCAGCTTGAAAGAGAATCGGCGACATGCGTTCTAAATTAAAAATTTTATTCGTTCGCTCGTAGATATCGAACTCGTAACAGTCGTAACCCTTGCTTGCAAAAAAAAAGCAGAAAAGAAATCGCGCGCCGATGTTCTTCGATATACAAAATCCGACCGTTTTTTTTACGTTGTACAGGAAGACGCTTACGCTAGAGCACCAGTATTCCGCTTCTTTTCAACACCAATACGAAAAGTATGTTGCACAAGCAGGTCACGTATCGATATACGGTGGTGAGGGATCGACAAAGATTTATTTTCATATTGAGGAATATCAGGGTGACGCATGTGAATTCGATCTAAGGATATAACGCGAGGAGATATCATAAGCTTTTACGAGACATTCGAATCATCCTTTTGTAGGTACAAAGTGCGCGACGTTTCTCTTGAGCAGAGCTCGGGACTTTATCGTCGCAGGTAAAACGAAGCGTGACCGCCGAGATAGTTTATCGAGCATCAGTGAAAGGGGCATTGATCGCTTTTCTGGAGTCTGACGGCCTACCGGATTGGAATATTTTCTGTAAGCGGTATCGTATCGATGTACATACTCGATTTTGACGATCTCGCCTCAAGATACGAACGACGGTAACTTCTCGGTTCTGCTAACGAGCGAGTTTCTATAATCAAATTTTTTTCTCGCGTGTGTGTTTCTCGATACCGTTTCTTTCTCATACTTTTACTTTTAGCGTTACGCGAGCAACGGTAACTTATTAGATTTAAGAGACGATGAGAAAGCAATGTGGATTTCACCGGTAAACTGCATGGATCCGCAGAAGGATGTTACGGGTGGTTCTTCGGTCTTTGCCCCTTCGACGAGTAAAATTACATACCTGGAGTAACGAACACGTATAAGAAAAAAAAAAGATAGTCAGATGTTCTATTTTTCTCAGAAGTTATAAAACATTGCAGCCATTGTTACGATATCTATTAACGTTCGTAGATAAACCCCTGCCTTCGCCACCCCTCGTCCGACATGTCGCCTTTGCACGTAGAGGAATAATCGAGACCTACCTACCTACCTACCTTTCGCGTTAGTTTCGTGTCACGGGTAAGTCATTCGAGGTAAAATTTGCTGATTTATTCGAGCGCTCGTTCATGTGTTCAAGTCGGCTTCAAGTTTGAGAATCAAAAAACTCTCCGAGAAGCAAAAACTCCTAGCAGTTAGCACGTCTCTTTCGAGGCATTGTCGTGAGAATTCGAGCAAACCACTGCCACTGTGAAAATTGAGTGAGATCTCAAAGCTCATTGAAACTCATTGTCAGTGAATTTGCCATTTTCACGCGCACCTGTCGGCTCTTTGAGACGAAAAAGCGATTGCGACAAACCCGTTTAAGTTATCTTTGTAATAATTATACAGAGCGAGATGTTTTTTTCTGAATTTTTATTTAGGAAAATGATATATACATTTTTTTATCAGTCACGCATTTAAGGTTGAACTTATATTTTAATCGCGCAACAAGTGCGATCATTATAACACTAAATCTTTTTCAATTAAAAGCTGATAACTTTACATTATTTAGTTCCAATAAACAACGAATTTTTCACTTCGCCAGAATTATTGCCTAAAAGCCGCGTATTTAAGAGGTTGTTTGTTTTACGTAACTCATTATTTTGTTACATCGCACATTTGTAACATATTGCTACATCGCACAGAATAGAATTATCGTAATTCGCGATCAATTAAAAATGAGTGAGTCCGTAAGAATTAAAGGAACTGCGAGAAGTCGAGAATATATAAAGGTAATTTGATTCTTAAACTTGAGTAATGCGATAAACGTTGTGCGAACAGTGCCGCGCTGCTTCATGTTTCTTCGCCTCGATTTTATTCTACATTACATTAAACTTATGTACAGATGTTGTACACCTTGAAAAAGAATAAGATATGAAATCTATATATATATATATATATATATGGACATTCAGTGTGCTTCCACTGTCATTATGAACTGATAAGGTACGATGGAAAAATTGTGCATCTTTGTATTCGCATAATTGTGATATTGTTAAATTGTGCATTTAACGATTAGGAAAAACGAGCGGTCAGTTATTATAATTGATTGTGGCTTCCTGTTTGATATATTTCTTTCACGTGTCCCATGCTGAGGAGTTTCTTTAAGTGGGAAAAGAGAGCAGCTACGATAATATTAAATTAAAATATTTTTAAATATATAAAATAAGATATATATAAATGTATGACGGTACACTTCTCCCATTTAAAGTCTTTCATTTAATTTATTTTGTAAAAGACGACTCAACACGACTTTATTATTTCAACGAAACTGATGGATAAAATGAATAAACAGCATCTAAGAAAAGAAAAAACATCACAGATCGATCGTATTATTTGTATAGCTGTACATCTGGAATCGCCGTTTTTCGTGTAAAGAGGTATAAAGAGATATTAAAAATACATAATTTTCTATATATACCTTTAGATACACCTTATGCTTTACACCTTATTAAATTTAACATTTGCATTGATCGCTTCCGTGGTTTACACGGGAAGTACATACAATTCATCACGAAGTTAACTTGACATTTTTATTATTATTTACATTTTTTTTTTCTAGAAATTGCGAGATGATATATGAATTGTATACGAAAGAATAATGAAATATTCATCAGCTTTTTCCTTCCACGAAGAAAGCAGTTTCTATTATCCCTTACATCTAGCGCGATAAAAACTTAAGATTTGGATAAGTTATCTCTCATAAGATAAATTTATCATATCTTAAAAACCCAGCGGATTTGATTGTACGCATCCACTGATGACGTCGCATCATTCTTCGAAATTTTACTCAATTTACTGACCTGCTGTAGATTATATGCAGCGCGATTCGATGCTTGTAACAACAAATTGCATTAAGCAATCGTGTCTAGCAGTTACAAGCTAAACTGTATATTCACATTATCGCTAGCAAGATCAAATAATATTAATATAATGACAGAAATTCGAGTCAATGATTCCTAAATTATTCCTAGTCAATCATCTGAAAGATACTTTTTAAATTAAATACTATCTATATGTTAATTCATTAGCTTTAGGAAATTATAAACAATAGTTACAGCAAACGCACTCGAAAGCCATAATACTTATTGATCCTGCTATAGGATTTGAATAAAAAATAACATATATATATATATACATACCTCCGCGCACCAAGTTTGTGTCATTAATAATTCGTGTTCTACGCTAGGCAGATTCTTGTTCAACGACACAAGCTGCGGTCAACTTGACGCTACAAATGCTTCGAAGCATTCCTTTTCTCTTTTCTTTCAATGAAGAAAGAAGGAGAAGAAGAACGCTCCAAAGCATTTGTAGCGTCAAGTGGACCGCAGCCACAGTCGTCCTGCTTAGGACAACTGCCATTGTATACGTATCGAAAGCAGCATGCGTGATCCCGTTGAGGATAAATTGCTCATCTACAATGCCTCGTCCGTATTTAATGAGACAGGACTCTATAACTTGGCCAAAGCTCTCCACGCTCTGCAATTATACATATATATTTTTATACAAGGAAAAATTCCAGCTTACGTTCGAATTATTATTTTCACCTTCGAGCAAAGCGCGGCACTTTCCGTCAATTTCAGATGTACCAAATTCCCAAAGGCAGGCGGCGATTTTACATTTCACCAATAACGCTCGGTACATTCCTATTAATGAAATTAATATTAATTAGGAAAATTGACAAAAATGTATCAGAAAGCAAAATACATCCGTAAACAGTTTTATCTTGTACCCTACGCTCTGATGCGCGGCCAGAGTGATAGCGAGACCCAAATCGTGATAGCCACAAATCTCGACGATTCGAGCGTACTGAGTATTCGTCAATCCCAACCCGCCGAATTCCGTGGGCACTTGCAAACCGAATCTTCCCAAATCCCAGATGAGAGCGGCTGCCGTTTTCTCGTCCATGTACGCGTTTTGATCGTTCTTAACCACATCGTTTATTTTATTATCATCAAATAATGTCCGTAATTAAGAAATAAATTATTTGACAGCAATATGTCAATTTTCCTACTTTTTGTTTATCTGAAATTTAGTATTCCTCTTATTGTGTAAAGGAATATTCCTCAGATTATACAATACGCTTGATCTTCCAATTTTAGATGTTTAGAACCTATGAATTTGAGAACCGACGTCATTAACACATGGATCGAGTACTGCGCGTTAATATAAGTAAACAATATATACATAACAGTTCCGGCCGGGTTCCCATTATCGTCATAGTTTACATAACGTATGCGTATACTTGACAGGATTTTCCGTACCCGCGGGGCACATTCCAAGGTCCAGGTATGTCAGACGCACACGCTTGTAACTAAAATTAATTTATTTTATATTTAAATTTTTTTTTTATTTTTACTTATAGTCATTTAATCAGATAATATGTATATTGTGAAAATTATGTCGTGCCGATTATATCTTAACATCTTATTTATATTTTTTTTATACTTTTAATATTATAATATAATATATATGTACTAAATATTTTTCAATTATTTTTTAATAATCTTCTTCTTTCAACATGTTTTATACCGTATCGTGGTAATGTCGATATCGCTCAGTTTGCAAGAATTGAGATTTTGTAATATTGTATGTGGTAATAAATAATTAAAATTTTTTTGTAAATATAATTAGGTACATATAATTTGCTCTTTTTTTGTCGGCCTACATGCATGTTTAATACAGTGATTTACGCATATTAACAATTATTATAGGTATTTTATTATTTAATGATCAATAATGTATTATGTATTTTAATAATCAATTATGTGTTATGTAATGATCAACACTGATTGGATGATTGTTCTGCGTGCAAATGTCTTCATTTAATTTTAACAATATGATAGTAGTGAGTAAATAGTTACTGCGTACTACACAATACATTATATACATATACACGTTATTATTATAGTCATTCTATGGTAAATGCGTATAAAAAAAAATCTCAATTAACGATTTCATCGCCACGGGAAGTCTTTCTGTGTAATTTTACGCAAGAAAAAAGTGGGGAACGGCCTTGATTTAAAAGAAATAGCAAATTAAAGTTTTTACAATCTTAATACTCTTTTTATGTATTACTAGACATCACAGACGCGCGCTTCGCGCGCGCTATTTAGCTTTAATATTACACACAACTGTCAAAGTATGCTATGACAGCCGCTCACGAAGTTAGCGCAGCAACAGAATCAATCAGCATCGCGGAAAAGAGCCAACAAAGCAATTGGAGACTTTTGAGAACACTTCGAGAGATGCGAGTATCGATTTAACATGCCTTTTTTTTAGAAAGGATAAAGTAACATTGTAGTTCTAAGAAAGAGAAGCAATTTGCTGATATGTGTAGATCTATACACACATATTAGCAAATTACATTTCTTATAGTACTGAAAAAATAACATATTATTACAGTATATATACCTATAAACTTTAATGTCAAACTTGAATTTGTTGACATGTAGTATCTACATGTCAACGTAATTGCCAGCCCGTTACGCAACCAGTTATCTTGAAATGAGGAGGGGAAGAATCCTACATCCTCAGTCTTCCTCGATTCAGTCGGTACTAGGATCTGATCGAAAAACCACACGAGTAGCGCAACGATGTTAAGTAGTGTCATTTTCTTTGTTTGTTGTATCTTAATGGGTGATCTCGTGACGGCGTCGAAACCAATGTCGATTTTAGTGATAGCGACTCTTCCGTCGCCTAGTCACCACGTCTGGACGGAGCATTTGGTTAAAGGATTGCTTCGTAAAGGCCATCATGTACATGTAGTGAGCATACATGAGACTAAGATTAAAGGAATACTCGGGCAGAATTTGACATACGCCGTAAGTAAATATTATGAGATTCGAAGACATTCTGAGAGACGTACGTTACACTGTACTGCTCAAAAGGTATTGGCCGCTTCAAAGAAATTTAATTAGAGAGATAAGTTTATTAATAAAATTATAATGAAAAGACTAATAATTTGCTACATATGTCTTTATTGTATACGTAGTTACATGTTATTTAAATAATGTTAAACATAATTTGACAAGAAAATAACATTATTTTAAATTTTTGCCTCATTAAGATGGTCACGTTTTTTTATTACAACCATACAGAATTTTGGCATCCTGTCGATTAATTTTTTAATTGATTTTGGTTTATAAACGTGATGATCTTGGAAAATGTATTTATTATTTGAGATTTTTCGTACGCAAAATAATTACATAAAATTAAGAAGTAATAAGGACCAACATACAGCATTAGTTTTGTGTAAGTTAACAATAATAAGTACACGTGACAATAATTTTCTGCACTTTAAACCATTTACTGCAAAGAATTAAGATTTTTTCCAATTTTTTCTAGGATGGTAAATACTTTTGAGCGGTAGTATAAATCGATTATTTGGAATCTATATATGATAAATAAATAAAAATATAACTTTCCTATTTTAAAATGTTGTTTTCTGTTTTATTATACATAAGATTAATAACTGCTTTTTGAGATAATTTAACGCATTTTCGTACGTCTTCTTCTGTAAAGCAAAGAGTACTTATTATTTTCAGGTTTTCGATGGTGTAATGCAAACTTATGAACAATCCGAGGATTATAATTTAGCTGAATGGGAACAGTACAGTGTACTTTATATGGTGAAATTTCAGTATCAGTGGGGCATTGGCGGATGTCAGACAGTGATAAGAACTAAAGCGGCAAGAGAACTCTTGGAAATGGTTAAAACTGTCGAGTTTGACGTTATAGTGCAGGACATTACTTTAGCTCAATGTTTCTACGGATTGTGGGAGGTAGGGCAATCTAGTATTAGCGAAGTGTATAGTAATTGTTTAGTCTAGCTTTTAAATTGCAAGCGACTTAGCAAAGTTGCCTTGTGAATCGAAGTTTGTTTGCAAGCGTAGCAAATTGAAAATTATTCTTAATCATTCGTTATTTAATTCAAAACGGTGTTGAAATACGATGTTTCATTGTGGAATATTTTTAATATACAAAATGCGTAAAAATGCATAAAAAATTTTGTGCCACTCTCTATACAAATAAAAGGATAACAACCGCGCGGGAAGTTACTGAAACTGTGGGTCTATTTTCTATTGCTACACTGGCTGTACATACTAGTTCGAGAAGTGTACAATGTGTACATATACATTGAAGCAGGAGAAACGTACATATGAGACCCTCATGCTTTAGTGTATGTAGGGTTCTTGAACTCGACAGCCAGTGCAGCAACAAAAAGAAGATACTTTGTATAAAGCCTTGTGCCCACGATGCCGGAAATCACTCCGAGATCTAGAACGAAGAAAGAAATTGACACACGATCACATTTGAATATTTCAGCCAATTAACCAATATTCATGTTGGTCGATTCTTTCTCCGTCCGAGATCTCGGCGATTTCTAGCATCGTGGACACAAGGCTAAACTGTGTAACATAAGTAGACAAACCGGAATGAGTTAAACATTATATATAGAAGAAATAAATCATTTTTATTAGCACATAGTTTAAAAAGGGTATACACGTATAAAACTTACAAAAACATATATCGTACAAAACATCCAAGAATTTGACTGGTCGCAATATATTGTTGCATTTGGAGATTCTTACCTGCAATCTCGGCACTCTTGCACTCTCATAAATAATTGAAAATCATTATTGCAATAATAAATTCTCGTACTAGCTTTAACAAACGTAAAATAATACATGGAAATAATAGTCACAGAACTATTAATTACACTACTTTCGCGTAAAGCGATAGTTTATTTTTATATAAATAATATATTATTTTTAGATTATCTGCAAATAAAATAACCAGCTAGTTCTGCAAAATAGTACTTAATTTATTATTTTATTTCGTTTATTTATTACAAAATAACAGCTATTTAGTTTTAGCACTTTCTATTGTCTGTAAGTATATTGTTTTTCAGGTTGCTAAAGGTAAGCCACCCGTAGTAGGCTATGTTCCATTTGGTGCTGCACCTTGGCTCAAAGATTATGTCGGTGGTCCAAGTTACCCGACTGTTCGGCCCTACCCTGCGTCCATTGTGAAACCCGATGGTTTATGGCTGAGAGCATGGAATGCTTTATATTACGTTGTGGATGACCTCATACGAGATTATTATTATTTACCTATTATTCAACAACTTACCGTGGAATATTTAGGTCATGCAATCAGACCATTACATGAAATAGAAAAAGACAAAATTAATATAGTACTAATCAATACTCATCCTGCGTTCGAGCCTGCGATCCCATTGCCGCCGAACACTCTCGAGATTGCAGGACTGAATGCCCAGGCCATAGAACCAATTGCCGGCGAGGTAGTCGCGACGTATCCTGAGGTGAGAGAAATTATACTTGTTACTTGAAAAGCGCAATTTAGCAAAAATTGCAATAAGAATATTAGCAAAAAAAATGGTGTATACCCTGGTAATCATCTCCGATAGAAAACGATTAAAAACGGATCTGTATCATTTTTAATCGTATCTTATCGGTTTTATCGTTGCACATTTAAAAGACAGATAAAACATTAATCGAATCGAATCGGTTTCTATCGTTTTAGATCCAAATAAGGAAATAATTATACAAATTCTAAAATCTATGAATCGTTTTCTATATGTACAATGATTGCCCGTCTGAATCAATCGCATATACATATGATATGGTATATATCGTAATTTATGGTAATAATTTTACCGTAGGCATTAATACTGATATATAAGAATAAAATGATAGACATCTCATCGATATTTATATATATGACTTAACCGAACCAACTCGCGGACTCTGCGGATTTGACTGATGCATGACTGGAATGGCGATCTTTATTGTTTGACGATGACTTGATAGCGTGTAATTTTATTTTTCTTTTTGTATTTTTTCACTGAGGATGGTCCAAAGCGATGGACCAAAACGTACTTGATTATATAAATTTTTTAAGAAAGTCGTTTAGTCAAGAGGCTGTTTTTTGTGAAAAATTTTTTGTAAGGAATCATAAAAATACACTTTGTTGAAACTTTTACATCATATTTATTGATATTTGAAGAGTATTTAGAAATTTTTCCAAGTTGATATATGGTCAAGAATCCGCTGTAGACCGCCCCGACGACAGCTGCGTAAAAAAAACGGTACCCACGATTCCGGATCTCCAGTTCATCCTAAAAAAAAAATTCTCTTAATCTGTGGATGAAAAATATTGAAATTTTAATTTTTGCCAAAGTTTTAAAAAAAAGTTTTATTTTAAATGAACTTTTTTCAAAACGTTGGCAAAAATTGAAATTTCAATATTTTTATCTGGTTGAATTTTTTTTTTTTTTTTAGGATGAACTGGAGATCCGGAATCGTTACCGTTTTTTTTACGCAGCTGTCGTCGGGGCGCTCTACAGCGGATTCTTGGCCATATATCAACTTGGAAAAATTTCTAAATACTCGTCAAATATCAATAAATATGATGATGTAAAAGTGTCAACAAAGTGTATTCTTATGATTCCTTACAAAAAATTCCCCCCAAAAAACAGCCTTTTGACTAGACGACCCCCTTAAATAATGTTAGATTTGTCGCCTTGCTACCTGCGTTTTGGCTTTCATTTGCCTATATTGTAATTGTTTGTTGTTGCGCGAGCTTTAACCTTTTAGTGAAAAGTTAAAACATTGACACTTTTTTTCTAGACTTCTATCGTAGTTGTAATTGCACGATATTGTTCTTCAATGTTTTCCCTAGAGGGCTAGATTCTCATTTTGTATATATAAACTGCAGTATTTTTGTATAACTAAATATTGTCGTCAGTGACAGCTCTATATATGTGCCCAAATTTTTAATGTTTTTTTCGTTTTGGAAGTTAAAACCGATCTAGCCCTCTACACCTTTTTCCGTTCTATTTAACATATTCCCAGTAAGAAAAATGTTAGTAATATGCGCACAGATTGGCAGCAAATTTGATTAGAATCCACACTAATATAGACAGCTTTGCTAATTAATAATTAAGCCATCGAACAAATAAAATGACATCGTTATGAGGTCTAGACTGCTTCCAGCGAGAGTTTGAAGACCTAAAACTATTTTTTTCTTTAATACTACCACTATTATTTGCAAAAATATATGACTGATGGCTAGGCCCGGAATATACAGCCCAAAATCTTTAAAAAAATGGGCGAAATTCTTTGTTTATCTTGGTTGTAAAAAATACTGTTCTAAATTCGCGGAATTTTAAATAAACCGTTAGATCAAGACAATAAATCTTTAATCTTGTTTTTATTAAATCGATAATTTTTTGTATATTTCCAAAATGAGAATTTTGCATACGTTTATTTCACATAAAATCTGTATATATTGTAAGTAAGTATAAATAATGTCTAAAAAACTTACGTTGTAAAGACGTCTTTTAGACGCATGGATGCTGTCTAGGAATACATATTTACAGAAACATTTTAAATATGCTATTTTCAAAATAGCTATATATCACATAATATAATAAAGTATAATTTTTATTAATTAATTAATTATTAATTAATTTCTATAATAATCAGTAAATTACAAGCAAAAGATACCTAAATATTGCGCGGCACATTGCTAAATTTAAAAAAACTTAATAATATTTTTTACAATAATATTCTATTTTTAATAACTTACGAAAATAACTTATGGTTGTATAAATTTTATTTAAAGATAATATATAATCTGCTTAGATATAATCCACATGAAAATGTATCGGTTACTTACGATTACGTCTTGGCATTAAAATACATATTTTTGCATAAATCATATTATCCAAAATACTTAGTTCGCCATTATTTTGCAGGATGTGCGCGTATTTCTTGACGGAGCAAAAAATGGAGCTATCGTAATATCGTTAGGAACAAATGTTAAATGGAAAATGATCGGCCTAGACAAAGTTGAAACCGTTATACTGGCTTTGTCGAAACTGAAGCAACGAGTCCTATGGAAACTAGATATCGAAGTGCCATTTAAAATACCGGACAACGTAATGATTGTGAAATGGATGCCGCAAAGCCTAGTTTTATGTACGTTTCTCAATTTTTAGAAAAATACGAGAAACATATGAGACACGATATATATTTTCTCGTAATATTTACATATAATTAATTATTGCTTTTCGTATATTCTCTTATCAACTGAAAAATTCTTATAATTAAGTTTAAGCTTTTTTTATTAACAATTAGGATGTCTATAAAAAATTTGAGTTTTTAATTTGGGGGAGACCGGGGCTAAGTCGACAACAGGGCAAACTTGACACTAGGCTTTTTGCCGATTTAAATTTATCGTAGAAACTTGCCTTTCCTACTGTAAATGCGTCTTTATGTGCCAGTATTATCAACGGAATTTGGTAACATTCTGAGTTATAGTGTACGTTTTAACGTGACATAAGCGTTTTTGATAGTAAAAAGTAATTTTTCTGATCTCTCGAAAATGTTTACTCTTTCATCGAGCTTTACTCTTGCGAATCTACCGGTAAGTGATTTTGATGGGAAATTCGATGCTTTATATACGAATCCGATAATAATTTTTGCATATTTTTAAAATTTTTATATTTTTGGAGTAACAAAAGTAAAAAACGACGTTCGGGGCAAAGTCGACAGGGGCCAAGTCGACACGCTGTTTTATTGGTTCCCAATAATAAACGATGCTTGTAATGCAGCATATGGCCCATGACAAATGTGTGCGCACGTGTAATCGCGAATTTAATTGCATAAATTGTTTTTCAGACATGAGTTCAGATGAAAATAATTGAATGTTCAACAATTTTTGTTCTCATTATTTCCAATGATTGTTTTACTTAATTCTAAATTTTTGTACTTTCTAAATACACGATAAACAAATGTATATTTAGTTTCAGACAATAAAAAATAAGTTCCAGATCAAATTGTATCGATCAGGCAAAGTGTCGAGTTTACCCCGGCATTTTTCAATTTGAAAATTTGTCTTTGCGTCACTATTTTTCCTGGCAGCAAAACAAAGCGACGTACAGTAAAACTTCCTGAATTAATTTTGTACCTGAAGAAACACTCTTTAAATATATACCATTGAAAAAATTTGTCTGAAAATTTTAATTAAATATTAAAAATTGCCTTTGAAAGAATAGTGTTGGCTTATAGCCCCAATCTCCCCTATTATTAACTATTATAATACCATTCTCTTAAAAATAGTATTGAGTAAAATAAAATTTAGAATTGTGAGAATTATTTACTTCTACGTAATACTAATTCGAATCTCAATAATTGTTATATCACCAGTATTTTAGTAAAATATCGCGGAAGATATGAAAACATTGTATATATAATATACATAAATATTTTGTGCGTTAAACAGTTCTTGACTTATTACAGTAAAACTTTATTTTGAAAATAAATGCGGTATAAGGAAATTAGTTTTTGTTGCATTAAATTTATCTGGTTATTTCATTAATAATGTCTGAACAATTTTTTTTAACTGTTTTTTTGCATCTAACAATAATACAATTTCAGTTTTCAATAATTATGATTATAATTAAACTTTACAATTTTTTTATAATAAGACAGTAATTTTTATTACAATAAAAAAACTCGTTTTTTGTTTAAAAATAATGTACAGGCGAGAAAACGGTTGATTGAAAAGCCCATTAGATTTAATTTATCACGCACATTAATCGGCATGTACAGCTAATTAAATGTTTGTGTCAATGTGAGATTTCCATCAATGTCCATCATAATAATTAAAATTAATTTTTTTTTATAATCTATTTTTATGTTTAGCTCATAAAAATGTAAGAGCAATCTGGACGCATGGTGGTCTTCTCAGTACTCAGGAAAACATTTGGAAAGGTATACCAATGATCGTGATGCCTTTTTTTTTGGATCAAAAATTCAATACAGAAATATTAGTAGCTAAAGGCGTTGGCATATATTTGGACATTCAAATTTTGTCCACGCAGTCCATATTACACGCAGTTGAAGAAATACTTTACAATGAAAGGTATCATGTTTCGATCATATTTTATTATCATTAATGTTATACTTATATACAGTAAATTAACAACAGAGTGATATTTTAAATAATGTCTAAGATCTAATGTTTAATATAATCAATTTATAAATTTTTGTAAAAACATTTGTTTATAATAGATTATAAAAAATAGATTTTATAAAATTTGGCTTTCCTATTATACATAACATCTTGTCATATTTAGCTTTTTCTTTAATAAAGATGCGTAATTTTTGTATTACATTATTAATAGTGAAACATTTTTTGGTACAGTTATACAAAAAACATGAAACAATTGTCCAGCGAATTTCGGGATCGGCCAATACCACCATTAGATTTAGCTGTTTGGGGCATTGAATACGCAGTCCGCCATCCAAATCTAACATTAGCAACGCCGCTGAAATATCAGAGCTGGGTGGAACGAAATCTGATCGATGTCTACGCATTTTTGTTACTTATTTTCTTCACGATATTGTTAAATATATTCATTGTAATTAAGTTATCGATTAATGTTTTTTATAATCATATATACACCAAATTACGCAAGAGCAAACAAGCGTAAATCATTAGAAATATTAACAGACATTGCGTGCAGTAATATTAATGTTTAATGTAAAAGAAGTAAAATATTAATGTAGATATAAAAAATGTTATAATTGCATTAATATATTATAATTACATATTAATAAATTATGTTATATTAAATTGTAAAATAAATCAAAATTATATGGTAAATATTAGAAACGATACCGATACCGAAAGGACCCAAGTAGCAGAGTGACGTCAAATTACGTCATAATAACGTCTTAATGACGTCTTAGACGTCTTAGGAGTATGTATAATTTTTTAGTATTTTTCTATATATTACAGACCTTAAGATTTATACCTCAAGAAAAAAGTGGGGAACGGCATTGGTTTAGAAGAAATAACAAATTAAAGTTTTACAATTTTAATATTCTTTTTATGTATTATTATGAAGGAACATTATAGTTCTAAGAGAAGCAATTTGCTCTGATATATACTCTATACACACATATTAGCAAATTACTTTCCTTAGTACTGAAAAAATAACATATTATTACAGCATATACCTATAAACTTGAATGTCAAACTTGAATTTGTCGTATACCTTTTAAACTAATACCGTTCCCCACTTTTTTCTCACGTAGAATTACTCAGAAAGACTTTCCCTACAACATATTTAAGTGGCGATAAAATCGTTGAAATTCGGCCTTTTATACACATTTACCGGTTCTATATCTCTTTTCTAATCTTTTTCTATAATTGTACAGCTAAAAGTTATCTACATGTCAATGTAATTGTCAGCCCGTTACCCAAAAAGTACAAACACAGTTATCTTGAAATGAGGAGGGGGAGAATCCTACATCAGTCTTTCTTGATTCAGTCGGTATTATAATCTGATCAAAAGACCACACGAGTAGCGCAACGATGTTAAGTACGTTTAGTTTCTTTGTTTGTTGTATCTTAATAGGTGATTTCGTGACGGCGTCGAAACCAATGTCGATTTTAGTGATAGAGACTATTCCGTCGACTAGTCACCACGTCTGGACGGAGCATTTGGTTAAAGGATTGCTTCGTAAAGGCCATCATGTACATATAGTGAGCATACATGAGACAAAGATTAAAGGAATACTCGGGCAGAATTTAACATACGCCGTAAGTAAATATTATGAGATTCGAAAACATTCTGAGAGACGTTACACTACCGCTCAAAGGTATATATTGACCGCTTTAAAAAAATTTAATTAGAGATGAGTTTATTAATAAAATTATAATGAAAAGACTAATAATTTGCTACATATGTCTTTATTGTATACGTAGTTACATTGTTATTTAAATAATGTTAAACAATAATTTGACAAGAAAATAATATTATTTTAAATTTTCGCCTCATTAAGATGTTCACGTTTTTTTATTACAACCATACAGAATTTTGGCATCCTGTCGATTAATTTTTTAATTAATTTTGGTTTATAAACGTGATGATCTTGGAAAATGTATTTATTATTTGAGATTTTTTGTACTCAAAATAATTACATGAAATTAAGAAGTAATAAGGACCAACATAGCATTAGTTTTGTGTAAGTTAACAATAATAAGTACACGTGACAATAATTTCCTGCACTTTAAACCATTTACTGCAAAAAATTAAGATTTTTTCCAATTTTTTCTGGGATGGTAAATACTTTTGAGCGGTAGTATAAATCGATTATTTGGAATTTATATATGATAAATAAAAAAAAATATAATTTCTATTTTAAAATGTTGTTTTCTATTTTATTATACATAAGATTAATAACTGCTTTTTGAGATAATTTAACGCATTTTCGTATGTCTTCTCCTTTGTAAAGCAAAGAGTACTTATTATTTTCAGGTTTTCGATGGTGTAATGGAAACTTATGAACAATCCGAGGATTATAATCCAGCTGAATGGGAACAGTACAGTGTACTTTATATGGTGAATTTTATGTATCAGTGGGGCATGAGCGGATGTCAGACAGTGATAAGAACTAAAGTGGCAAGAGAACTCTTGGAAATGGTAAAAACTGTCGAGTTTGACGTTATAGTGCAGGACATTACTATAACTCAATGTTTCTACGGATTGTGGGAGGTAGGGCAACCTAGTATTAGCGAAGGATACAGTAATTGTTTAGTCTAGCTTTTAAATTGACTTAGCAAAGTTGCCTAATATGAATCAAAGTGTGTTTGCAAGCGTAGCAAATTGAAAATCATTCTTAATCATTCGTTATTTAGTTCAAAACGGTGTTGAAATACGATGTTTCATTGTGGAATATCTTTAATACACAAAATGCGTACAAATGCATGAAAAATTTTGTGCCACTCTCTATACAAATATACAAATAAAAGGATAACAACCGGGAAGTTACTGAAACTGTGGGTCTATTTTCTATTGCCACACTGGCTGCACACGTACTAGTTCGAGAAGTGTACATATACATTGAAGCAGGAGAAACGTACATGTGAGACCCTCAATGCTTTAGTGTGTGTAGAGTTCTTGAACTCTACAGCCAGTGCAGCAATAAAAAAGAGATTCCCTGTATAAAGCCTTGTGCCCACGATGCCGGAAACTACTCCGAGATCTAGGACGAAGAAAGAATTGACCGATCACATTTAAACATTTCAGCCAATCAACCGATATGCATGTTGGTCGATTCTTTCTCCGTCCGAGATCTCGGCGATTTCTAGCATCGTGGACACAAGGCTAAACTGTGTAACATGAGTAGACAAACCGGAATAAGTTAAATTTTATATATACTATAGAAGAATTAAATCATTTTTATTAGCACATAGTTTAAAAAGGGTATACACGTATAAAACTTACAAAAACAAATATTGTACAAAACATTCAAGAATTTTTGACTGGGTCATGCAATATATTGTTGCGTTTGGAGATTCTTACCTGCAATCTCGGCACTCTTGCACTCTTATAAATAATTGAGAATCATTATTGCAATAATAAATTCTCGTACTAGCTTTAACAAACGTAAAGTAATACATGGAAATAATAATCATAGAACTAATTACACTACTTACGCGTAAAGCGATATAGTTTATTTTTATATAAATAATATATTATTTTTACATTATCTGCAAATAAAATAACGGGCTAGTTCTGCAAAATAGTACTTAATTAATTTTATTTTGTTTATTTATCACAAAATAACAGCTATATTTAGTTTTAGCACTTTCTATTGTCTGTAAGTATATTGTTTTTCAGGTTGCTAAAGGTAAGCCGCCCGTAGTAGGCTATGTTCCATTTGGTACTGCACCTTGGCTCAAAGATTTTGTCGGTGGTCCAAGTTACCCGACTGTTCGGCCCTACCCTGCGTCCATTGTGAAACCCGATGGTTTATGGCTGAGAGCATGGAATGCTTTATATTACATTGCGGATGACCTCATACGAGATTATTATTATTTACCTATTATTCAACAACTTACCGAGGAATATTTAGGTCATCCAGTCAGACCATTACATGAAATAGAAAAAGACAGAATTAATATAGTACTAATCAATACTCATCCTGCGCTCGAGCCTGCGATCCCATTGCCGCCGAACACTCTCGAGATTGCAGGACTGAATGCCCAGGCCATAGAACCAATTGCCGGCGAGGTAGTCGCGACGTATCCTGAGGTGAGAAAAATTATACTTGTTACTTAAAAAGCGCAATTTAGCAAAAATTGCAATAAGAATATTAGCAAAAAAGAAAGATGTATATTAAAATAGAATTTTAACGAAACCCTAGTTTGTTATCTATATTATTATCTGTATTCGAAGATTATCGCACTAGAACCCATCATTCTTCTTGTATTGCACAGATTTTTCCGTTCTATTTAACATATTCCCAGTAAGCAAAATGTTAGTAATATGCGCACAGATTGGCAGCAAATTTGATTAGAATCCACACTAATATATGGACAGCTTTGCTAATAATTAAGCCATCGAACGAATAAAATGACATCGGTTATATAGTCTGGAATATATAGGCCCGGAATATATAGCCTAAAATCCTTATGAAAATGGGCATAATTATTTGTCTATCTTGGTTGTAAAGATTACTGTTCTAATTCGCAAAATTTTAAATAATCGATTATTTTTTGTATATTTCTATTAAATTTATGAAAATTTTGCATACGTTTATTTCACATAAAACGTGCATATATTGTAAGTAGGTATAAATAATGTCTAAAAGACTTACGTTGTAAAGACGTCTTTAAACATAATATAATATAATTTTTATTAATTAATTATTTATTAATTAATTTCTATAATAATCAGTAAATTGCAAGCAAAAAGATACCTAAATATTGCGCGGCATATTGCTAAATTTAAAAAAACTTAAACATATTTTTTACAATAATATTTTATTTTTTATAACTTATGGAAATAACTTATGGTTGTATAAATTTTATACAACCTTACGATTACGTCTTGGCATTAAAATAAATATTTTTGCATAAATCATATTATCAAAATACTTAGTTCGCTATTATTTTGCAGGATGTGCGCGTATTTCTTGACGGAGCAAAAAATGGAGCTATCGTAATATCGTTAGGAACAAATGTTAAATGGAAAATGATCGGCCTAGACAAGGTTGAAACCGTTATACTGGCTTTGTCGAAACTGAAGCAACGAGTCCTATGGAAACTAGATATCGAAGTGCCATTTAAAATACCGGACAACGTAATGATTGTGAAATGGATGCCGCAAAGCCTAGTTTTATGTGCGTTTTCCCAATTTTTAGAAAAATACGAGAAACCCGATATATATTTTCTCGTATAATATTTACATATAATTAATCATTGCTTTTCGTATATTCTCTTATTATCAACTGAAAAATTCTTATAATTAAGTTTAAGCTTTCTTTATTAACAATTAGGATGTCTATAAAATTTGATTTTTAATATTATTAATTATTATATAATACCATTCTCTTAAAGAAAACATTGAGTAAAATAAAGTTTATAATTGTGAGAATTATTTACTTTTACGTAAGACTGATTCGAGTCTCAATTGTTATCGCCCAGTGTTTTAGTAAAATGTCGCGGAAGATATGAAAACATTGTATATAATGTACATACATAAATATTTTGTGCGTTAAACTCTTGTTTATTTGTTTAAGAACTCTTGACTAATTACAGTAAAACTCCATTTTGAAAATAAATGCGGTATAAGAAAATTAGTTTTTGTTGCATTAAGTTTATCCGGTTATCTCATCAATAATGTCTAAACAATTTTTTTTTAACAGTTTTTTCGCATCTAACAATAATACAATTTCAGTTTTCAATAATTATATTTATAATTATATTTTACAATCTCTTTATAATAAAACAGTAATTTTTATTACAATAAAAAAACTCGTTTTTTGTTTAAAAATAATGTACAGGCGAGAAAACGGTTGATTGAAAAGCCCATCAGATTTAATTTATCACGCACATTAATCGACATGTATTATAGCTAATTAAATGTTTGTATCAATGTGAGATTTCCATCAATGTCCATCATAATAATTAAAATTAAATTTTTTTAATAATCTATTCTTATGTTTAGCTCATAAAAGTGTAAAAGCAATCTGGACGCATGGTGGTCTTCTCAGTACTCAGGAAAACATTTGGAAAGGTATACCGATGATCGTGATGCCTTTTTTTATGGATCAAAAATTCAATACGGAAATATTAGTAGCTAAAGGCGTTGGCATATATTTGGACATTAAAATTTTGTCCACGCAGTCCATATTACATGCAGTTGAAGAAATACTTTACAATGAAAGGTATTATGTTTCGATCATGAATTGTTTATAATAGATTAGAAAAAAATAGATTAATTTGGCTTTCCTGTTTATACATTACATATATCTCGTCTCATATTTAGTTTTTTCTCTAATAAAGATGCGTAATTTTTGTATTACATTATTAATAGCGAAACATTTTTTGGTACAGCTATACAAAAAACATGAAACAATTGTCCAGCGAATTTCGGGATCGGCCAATACCACCATTAGATTTAGCTGTTTGGGGCATTGAATACGCAGTCCGCCATCCAAATCTAACTTTAGCAACGCCGCTGAAATATCAGAGCTGGGTGGAACGAAATCTGATCGATGTCTACGCATTTTTGTTACTTATTTTCTTCACGATATTGTTAAATATATTCTTTGTAATTAAGTTATCGATTAATTTTTTTTATAATCATATATACACCAAATTACGCAAGAGCAAACAAGCGTAAATCATAGAAATATTAATTAATGTTTCACGTATTGTAAAAGAAGTAAAATTAATGTAGATATATAAAAAAACTATTAATTGCATTGATATTATAATTATATATTAATATAATAATAAATTATGTTATAATATATTAAATTGAAAAATAAATCAAAATTATATGGTGAATATATTAAAACGTTTAATACGATATTTTATGTATAAAACCTCCTTTTTGGCAGTAAGTAAGGTAATACTTAGTGTGTTTAACAAAATTTATATCCAAACATTTATGCAAATATAAAATCTTTAAAAATTCTCTTAATTTAAATGTAGAAAGACATCCGTTTGTTTGTTTGAGTTTCCTAAACTTTTTGTTTGGGGGGGGCTCACCGCTACCTTTTCAAAGATAATTTTTTTCGGCGTTTACCTCGGGAAATCTCTGTCTCGATCTCAACTAATAATAAAATTGTAAGAGTAGCTGTGTCTGTAATTTTTTAATTTTACCGAAATATTTATGTAGCTGTGTGTGTAGTTTTTGAATTTCAAAAACTAGTTTAGAAATAAAACAATTTAAAACTGAAATTTAAAAGTTAGTTATTAAAATAAAATAACAAAAATGGAATTGCACATAAACACAAAATTGCTCGCTATTATTAGTAATTATAATATCAATCAAATCAGTAACATTAAAAATATTTACTAATGAGAAGGATGAGCCTGGTGTACTGCTACCAATTTGTATATATATATATATATATATATATATATATATATATATATATATTCGGCTCTATATTTTTATCAGCAGCACCCTTAAATCTTCACGGTCAACTTTTTACAGTCGATTCCTCTGTTTAATCAAGAAACCGCACTAAATCCATGTTAAACTAAATCTGGATGACGAAAATGTAATCAAAATTTTTTTATCACAACCCTCTTATTATCGGTTGCATATGTACATATTAAATATTAACCGAATTATGAATTGATAATTAAGGTACGATGGAAAAATTGTGCATTTTTGTATTCGCATAATTGTGATATTGTTAAATTGTGCATTTAACGATTAGAAAAAACGAGTGGTCAGTTATTATAATTGATTGTGGCTTCCAGGAGGTCAATTCTGTATTTTGAGACAAGGTGAAAATTACAAAAGTGAGGAAATTCACTAGAGAATCTACAATTTTATTTGTCGAAATCTAGTAAATCTGTTTACTTTTGTAATTTTCACCACGTCTCAAAATACAGAATCGCTGTTTTTTGATATATTTCTTTTATGTATAATACATACGTGTCCCATGCTGAGGATGATCGAGGTTCTATAAGAAAAAGAGAGCACCTACGATAATATTAAATTAAAATATTTTTAAATGTATATAAAATAAAAAAAAAATAAAAAAAAAATATATATATATATATACATATATATATATATATACATATATATGCGTATGACAGTACACTTCTGCCATTTAAAGTCTTTTATTTAATTTAGTGTGTAAAAGATGACTTAACACGGTGTGATTTATTAAAATTATTTTTTATTATTTCAACGATACTGATGGATTATTAAAATGAATAAACAGCATCTAAGAAAAGAAAAACGTAAGATCGATCGTATTATTTAATAGCTGTACATCTGGAATCGCCGTTTTTCGTGTAAAGAGGTATAAAGAGATATTAAAAATACATAATTTTCTAAATATACTTTTAGATAGACCTTATACTTTACACCTTATTAAATTTAACATTTGCATTGATCGCTTCCGTAGTTTTCACGGAAAGTACATACAATTCATCACAAAGTTAACTTTACATTTGTACTATTATTTACATATTTTTATTTCTAGAAATTGCGAGATAAAATATGAATTGTACGAAAGAATAATGAAATATTCAGCTTTTTCCTTCCACGGGGAAAGCAGTTTCTATATATTATCCCTTATATCTAGCGCGATAAAAACTTAAGATTGGATAAGTTATGTCTCATAAAACAAATTTATCATATCTTAAAAACCCAGCGGATTTGATTGTACGCATCCACCGACTTCGCATACATTTTTCGAAATTTTACTCAATTTACTGAAGATGTCCAATTGCTTGCTCGAACTGACCTGCTGTAGATTATAGGCAGCGCGATTCGACGCCTGTAACAACAAATTGCATTAACCAAAGGTGTCTAGCAGTTACAAGATAAATTGTATATTCACATTATCGCTAGCAGGATCAAATAATATTAATATAATGACAGAAATTCGAGTCAATTATTCCTAAATTACTCCTAGTCAATCATCTGAAAGATACTTTCTAAATTAAACACTATCTATATGTTAATTCATTAGCTTCAGGAAATTATAAATAATAGTTTCAGCAAATGCACTCGACAGCCACAATATTTATATTGAGATCCTACTAGAATTTGAATAAAGAATAACATATTCATACCTCCGCGCACCAAGTTTGTGTCATTAATAATTCGTGTTCTGCGCTAGGCAGATTCTTGTTCAACGACACAGTCGTCCTGCTTAGGACAACTGCCATTGTATACGTATCGAAAGCAGCCTGCGTGATCCTGTTGAGGATAAATTGCTCATCTACAATGCCTCGTCCGTATTTAATAAGACAGGACTCTATAACTTGGCCAAAGCTCTCCACGCTCTGCAATTATATATATATATATATATTTTTATACAAATTTATATTTAACTGGAAAAATTCCAGCTTACGTTCGAATGATCATTTTCACCTTCGAGCAAAGCGCGGCACTTTCCGTCAATTTCGGATGTACCAAATTCCCAAAGGTAGGCGGCGATTTCAAGCCAATTGCTCTGGTCGCTCGCTTAGCGGCTTCCTCAACAATCAATCCTAAATTCGCGGTAGGATTCTGGAACGCCTTCTGTAGCTCCTTCAAGTGACTTCCGGCGTATTGGATACCGGTGAGCGACACAAACAAACGCAAAATGTCGTTTGTCCCCTCAAAGATTGGGAATATACGCAGATCGCGCATCACACGTTCTAGACCGGTTTCCGTCATGAAACCCATTCCTCCTAAGGTTTGAATAGCTTCATTGCACACCCACCACGCGGACTCGGACCCGAAACACTGAAAAAGGATTCGTAGCGTATAATGTACCAATAATAATATTATTCACGGTCTATTGAAACTAGAACCATTACGCGTTCACATTTCTATACAATAGCTTTTGCAATATAAAGTAAAAATCAGTTGCATAAAAAGAGAATTGACTGGATACTAAAGAGAACTTAACTAGTTTATTATTAGAACTTAACTAATTAGTTTTAATTAATTTCACGAATTTTATCTTGCTGTCGAATAAAAATACGATATCTCTTGTGGAATACAGAATCCTTGCAACTCAGAAACATTAATATGTGCAGGTTACTCGATATATTTTCTTCATTAATATTTTAAGCATAAATATGAAATCTACATCTATTTATTGAAGGTGCATTAGAATTTTATATAAAGCAATTTAATCGAGCGATAAAAGAATTACTTTCGAAATAGCCGCTTCCAGATGATAGTCTTGGCTTCCGCTGTCCATGTTACCGGAGATCATGTATGCGAGGGACTCGGTGACATAATGCAGCATAGACATGCGTCCCAATTTTTCTTGTATTGTGCCGTAATTGTCCAACGTGCGACCAAATTGCACGCGTTGCGTCGCATGATTCACAGCCTTAGTGATGCAGTAACGCATGGTGCCGGAAAGAGCCGCAGACATGCCGAATCTACCATTGTTCAGAATGTTCATTGCGACCTAAGATCGAATAAAGCGAATGTATAGTCGAGCAGCGTTCAAACTCGTGTAAATAATTCGCAAAGTTTCACGCGAGAGCTGCAGACAAGAATTTTATTAAATATAATACAAATATATATTGTAACGTGAATTATGTATTAGACGTAAGTAGACTGTATTAAACACATTTTTCGACTTATATTTACGATACATTACGGTATTCACAATGCGCAAAGATGAAAAACAAGTTTACATAAAATTGTACCTTAAAACCTTCACCCTCCTTGCCGAGAACATTCTCCGCCGGGATCTTAACATCCTCGAAGAAGATCGCCGCCGTATTGCTGCACTTGATGCCCATCTTCTTTTCGGGCGGTCCACTGGTGATACCACCGAATCCCCTCTCAACGATGAAAGCAGTCACCTTGTCCTTCGTCTCGCCCGTCTTCGGATCCTTGATAGGCATTTGAGCGAACACGGTCATGATGTCGGCAATGCCGCCGTTGGATATCCAGATCTTGCTGCCATTGAGAACGTAGTGCGACCCATCGTCGGATTTAATAGCGCGCGTGCGTATCGAGCTGGCGTCGGAACCGGAACTCGGTTCCGTCAGGCAGAAAGCGGCGTATTTGCCGTTAGTAACTTGGGGCAGGTACTTGGCCTTCTGTTCCGGAGTGCCGTACAGAAGTATACCCTGTGGGCGTACATTTTACCAATAACGCTCAATAATGATATCAATATTAATTAGGAAAATTGACAAAATTGTATCGGAAAGCAAAATACAGCCGTGAACGGTTTTTACCTTGAACCCTATGCTCTGATGCGCGCCCAGAGTGATAGCGAGGCCCAAATCGTGATAGCCACAAATCTCGACGATTCGAGCGTACTGAGTATTCGTCAATCCCAACCCGCCGAATTCGATGGGCACTTGCAAACCGAATCCTCCCAAATCCCAGAGAGCGGCTGCTATTTTCTCGTCCACGTACGCGTTCTGATCGTTCTTAGCCGCATCGTTTACCTCCTACAAGAAAGAAAGAGAAAACGTTTGACAAAAGCTTAGCCCTTGCACCTCGATTATTGTGCTCCTTAAGAGAATGTTTACCTCGTAGAACTTTTCCACGGGATCAACGAGCATTTTTAACGTGTCAGTTTGCTCCTGGGTCATTGGCTCTGGGAAGGGACACACTTGGCTCAGCTGCAACTGGCCACGGAAGATATTCATGGTAAAAGATTGAGATTCCTTGGCGGCGACATTTTCTCGCTTCGACGTTTCCTCCTTGACTTTCACTGCCGCTTGAGTAGCCAGACATCTGTCAAACATTTATCATCATCAAATAATGTCCATAATTAACAAATAAATTATTTGACAGCTAACAATGGTTTCAAGGGACAGTTAAATTACATAAATTATTGGAGTATCTTGTATATCGAGTTATATATATATATATCTCGTAAAAAATAATAAATAAATACAATCTTATCTGCGTCATTTTCCAATTGTAAAATCTCTTCCTCTTTTGTAAGATAATATTTATTCTTTGATTTCATAAGTATGTCAAATTTTCCTACTTTTTGTTCATCTGAAATGTCGTATTCCTCTCATTGTGTAAAGTAATATTCCTTAGAATGTACAATACGCTTAATCTTCCAATTTTAGATGTTTAGAACCTATGAACTTGAGACTCGACGTCAATAACACGGATCGAGTATTAAATAACTGCAATATACATAACAGTTCCGGGTTCCCAGCGTCATAGTTTACGTGACGTATGCATATACTTGACAAGATTCTCCGTGCCCACGGGGCACAGTCCAAAGTCCACGTACGTCAGACGCACACGCTTGTAACTAAAAATATCGGACACGGAATTGCAGATTGAGATGCAGACAAGATTGATTTAACGCGGATCAATTGCGACAAGCTAAATACGACGCATTGTACACACGAATTTCGTAAATTGCGACTCGATTTATCAACAATCGGATTATTCGTTCCACGCTGTTGCGCGTATAACAAATTGCGCTCCAACCATACGCGATTCGAATTTCGAGAATTTGGAAGGCAATTATATTCAAGGTTGAATCTGATTTTCCACTAATTCGAAATTCGCTCCAATTTGCAGAAGGTCACTCGGATGAGCAGATGAAGAAGACGACACGATCGGCACTTCACCTGGACGTGACGCAGGATCCTAAGGGCGTCTCGACGGCCTTATTGAGATTTCTGGAAGACGACGAGAGGATTTTTGCGACACGAAACATCGTGGAAGCGTGCGTACTTATTATCCAACGAAAATCCGCACTGATGGAAATTAAAATGGAAAGACAATCACGGCTGTGAGACACGGTTACTCTCTGCGAAATGATGGCCCAACAATCGTGGACAGTGAGTGTAGCGACGACTGACGCCGCCGTCTGTCGTCGTGGAACTGAATTCAAAAGTCTATTCGACAATAAACGACAACAGTGCAGCAAGAAAACATTTAAAAGATGAATTAGGCTTAAGAATTTGTAATTTATATATGTATGGATTGTATTTTTAAAAATTTGTAATAAAATTTAAATAAATAATACTAGAAACATGAAACAATTAATGAATTTTTATAATTTATTATTACCTTTTCCTACAATCCTACATCCTTGCGTTCTTATACCAGCAAAAAATACAACAAAAGTTATAATTATCTAAAATTCCAAGAATCGTCAGTTTTTTTAAATTTCATTAATAAAGAATTTGCCAACTTTTAAGAGTTCATCAACATAAATAATTTTGTAAATTCTAAAAATTTGTCAATTTTTTGAAAATCTATAGTATACGTTACATAAAATATAGATTTGCAGTACTGACAGTGAATATCGGAATGCGGCCCATGTAAGAATAAGCAGAATACGGCCCCAGGGCCCCAGGTGTAGCAAGTCCAAGGATGCGCAGTAGACATTTTCGTTGGCCAATCAGAAACTGGCTGGGTGAGATCATGGAGTATACCGAACCACTCATGAGTATGAGGGTGCCATTACATGGAGCGCGGAAACGCGGAAACGCGGAAGCGCGGAACAGAATGGTAACTAGATTCCGCGTTTCCGCGAGTTGAGTCCCGCACGTTTGAACGGAAAAGCGGAATCCGCTATTATCGTGTATGTATGTATGGCTGCGTTTCGATATTCACTGCCAGTACTTAACGCAGCCTATGTATGTACCCTGGCTTGCATATAAGATATACTTCATAATAACCATCAACATGATGTTTGGATCTATAATATTATACTGCCACTTTTATTAAATAATAAAGTAATCGAAGAGTATGTGTAAAAGCTTTTTTTTTCAATGTGATTAAACAGCTCCGAAATTTGATGGAGTATACTGTATCCGCGTTGACAACGGATTTTGACGCGTTCGTTCCGCGAGTTTGTTTCTCCTTATATTACATGGAGCACAATTTGCGCGGAAAAGCGGAACAGTATAGTGACAAATAGACATTTGTATTCATTTCTTAAAATTGTGTTCACGTAATTCATTGCAATTTTTATTAATATGCTTATCTTTTCAGCTTATCTATTGAATACAAGCATTTTAATCAATAAATACCGTTAAAAATTAATATTTTATAATTCTCCGTTCCGCTTTTCCGCTCAAAATATGCTCCATGTAATATAAGGCATTCAAAACAGACGGAACGGATCGACGGAAATCTAGTAAATTTTGTCTTCCGCGCTTCCGCGTTTCCGCGTTTCCGCGCTCCATGTACTGTCGAGCATATTTATGGACGAACATTGATTAGCTTCACAGCTGTGAGCTGTGGTGAGCTGTGGTGAGCTTGTGGCCTTGTGATCGCCCGGGTCGCCGTGGTGATCCTGGGTGATTCGAGACGTCAGAATCAAAGATGGTCAGACCCAGAGATATCAGATGATATGGGGTTGGCGATTGAAAACACAAGTGACGACGAGATCCTGATGTAAGGAGTGCCGTAAGTGATCTCAGGTACACCGTCGAGACGATACCTCCGTACCTCCGAACGACGCAAGTGTCCCAAAGCTATGGGTTGAATGCCGAAAAGTAAATATACATAAATATATGGAGATACGTGGACACACGTGTGATAAGATTAGGTTATATAATGTAATCGCAATTTACACTGTGATTTTTTAGCACTAGACCCAAAACGCTTTCTTTCGATCATTAATCGGACTAAGAAACGAAAATAGCTAAATGTAAATTTATCTATTTACATTAAACTTACATAAATATACCCTAACGTAATAATACATAAATAAATTATACAAAATGTAAATTAAAATAAATGACAAAATTACATACATGTAATAAAGTTATAAATACATAAATATAAGCATAAACATAAATAGTGGAAACCGGTGTTTAAACATGGATGTCCATCGTTTTGTTTTTATTCTTTCAGATAGAGAACGCCTAACTCAATATGCAACATCCACAAGTATCATTGGACGGAGATAAAGTACATTTAGAACTAGAACAATTGAATATTTTTCTTCCCGGATCTATTTATTGCTCCTAGAAATTATACTAATATGAGTAACATTACGTCAGAAAAGGTTCCATTGCGATCAGTCTTAAGACTCAACGATAACGATGTTAAAGAATTTATCTGCGGCTGGGGCGCTGCTGTCATCAATGTCACCGTCACTTTCCCAATTAATAAAATTATATTCAGACAGGTATATTCACGCAGTACAAATAAAATTAATGAATATCGCCGCGATACTCAAATTCGGTTGAAACATTATCTCTGCGTTGCTTTCCGTAGATTTTGGAAGGAGTACCTGTGGGTGCTGCGGTCGGGCAAATGTCGCGAGAGGGAGTACGCTTGCTGTATCGTGGAATTTTGCCGCCACTCTGCCAGAAGACTCTGTCTCTCAGTCTGATGTTCAGCATGTACGAAGGCTGCAAGCATAGGCTCTGCCTGTTAACCGAGAACGTCGTGCTGGCCAAAATCCTGGCGGCGAATATAGCCGGGACGATGGAAGCTCTCCTCATGCCGCTCGAGAGAGTGCAAACGCTGCTGCAGGATTGGCGGTATCACGACAAGTTCAAGAACACGCCCCACGCGTTCAGGTATCTGCTGACAAATCACGGAGTGACCGAGTGCTATCGCGGTATGGTTCCTATCATATACAGAAACGGCTTGTCCAATCTGATGTTCTTCACGCTGCGGGATCGATCAAAGTTGTTGCTGGGCGAACAGGAGTCGTTGTTCACGAACTTTGTCAGCGGCGCCCTGATCGGCGGCTTCACCAGCACGGTATTCTATCCGATGAACGTAATCAAGATACACATGCAGACCAAGATAGGCGGCGACTTTGAGAAATTCCTCGCTGTGACTCGCGAAGTGTACGTCGCCAGGAATCGAAGCTTGACTTCCTTTTACCAGGGCGTGCACTTGAACTACATGAGGTCCTTCATCAGTTGGGGTGTGATTAGCGCGTCGTATGATTTCTTGAAGAATATTATTTTCTAGATCGTTTAACAGTGCGAGAAATGTATCTTTATTTTGATTTATTTATGGATCATACATTTCACGTCCCGCTGTATACACCAGGTGTTTAAGGCGATAATAGGGAATTGTATAATACTTTTTTTTTTAAAGATATATGAATGTTGCAGTCGCACATTCTTCCTGCTATGCAGGAATGCACACGGGAAGAAAAGTCTATTATATTATATATATGAAACTCTTTGTGCAATGTTTTAATAATTATTTTGAGATAATATCAACTGACTGATATAAAAAAGGAACAACTTGTTTTTGTTTTAAATGAACAAGAGTAATCAAGAATAAGTTTCAAAGAATACAATCGTTTATTCTTTGTTCATGAAGAAATTGTATAATTTATACATATAAATAAGTGTAATTAATATTTTTATGAAAATTCTTGATATCCTGATAGTCTGCCTTTATGAATCTAAACTTTTACGCGTGTAAACATATAAACGCTTCAAACATATATAATTAATGAGGAGAGAGAGAGAGAGAGAGAGAGAGAGAGAGAGAGAGAGAGAGAGAGAGAGAGAGAGAGTCAGAGAAAAGTATTAAATTAATAAATTTAATACTTGTGATATATAGACAATTTGTTTTTAGTCGTGGATAAAGTGCTATCATGGTTTTAGTTATCTATTATTCCATAAATTGTATATAATTAAATTGTGCTGAAATGTACCCTTTTAAAGTTTTTTAAGTTGTAAAATGTTTAAAAGCATGTGTTGGGATTCAGCAGCGCGATTTATAACAATATATGTGATATAATATCGTGTCACAAAATATTCGAGTCATTAACAAACAAACAAAATATTTAATATTACTATAATATAGACTATTTATACATATGTGATATTACATAATGTAAAAATATGTCGAGGACTTCTCTCCTATAAAATAATACGAGGAAGAGAAGTAGGGAAAAATATATATATATATATATATATATATATATATATATATATATATATAGTTCATTATTTAAATACAATACTATTTTTTTACACGGCATTAGTTTTGTATCATATGTACTTATAGCGACGATGTTTTTATTTCGAAATACGTGTGGAAGTTTGAGATGTACGATTCAATCGACGAGATGTCGTACGATACGTGTTATCAATTGTGTCATTTAATAAATCAATTTACACGAAGTAGAAGATACGTCGAGTGACATTTATCTGTTGGATGTTCACGCTGTGTACAAAACGTATATGTGCAAATGTTCAAATTAATGCTGAAGACAATATAATTTTGGTATCGGTTATACAACGTTTTTATTCTATTGTACAAGATGTCCCGTAAGTCCAGTGTGGAAGATTTTGGAAGAATCTTTTTAACTGAATAAAACTGTCCATTGAAAATAATGGTGGACACATTGAGCAGATTGTGCAAGCAAAGGATCTTTTGTCTTGCCCTCTTAATTTTTATCCTTATGACGCTGGACTTGTGAGACACCGGTTCACATCGATATCCAATGTATCTTTAAAATTCCCGCCATACGACAATGCTGCCGGGGTTTTAATCAGGGCCAGCTCGACGAGGGCCCTTCGGAAAGCATTTACAATTGGAATTAGAGGTCCAATTTTATATTTAAGATTTACGTTAAAAATATCAGTGCAATCTTGAGCTATAAGGTCGCTATTTGTCTGGATAAAATTTTAATCTAAAGCCAGACTTAAATTAAAGAGCTCTTGGATCAAAAGGATTTATGAATAATCTTGACAATCTCTTTTCCCATGTCTCGGAATGACCTGGAGTGACTGATTTCATTTCGAACAACTTTAATCTCGATTTAACTTTTCTCTTCTACTTATAAATTAATCGGCGATTGATTCAACTGGCAGAACGGCTCGAAGCGAAATTTCTAATTATAAATCGTTGCTCCCGATATAATAATCCATTCTTTCCACGTACCAAAGATTAAACGAAACGTTATAACAGTTCTATCCCACGTTAACGCGATAATACCAGGGTAACTCGACGAGTCAGTCGAAAGTTAGTCAAATACGAAATCCAATTTCTGTCTAAAACCGGGAGGGAGTGGAGATGAGGAACGCCGTTTCCCCAAGGCGCGTCGAAACGGAACATCGTGTTACAGCGGGACACGTGATGGGACGTGTTCGTAATTAAAAATCGAGTTATCTCGCGAAATTTAATTGTCCCGAAATATCCTTCCTGCGCGCGCGGACGCGATTCGCGAAGGGTGCCGGTCGGGGGGAGGGGGGAGGGTCGGATTGGCCGGCGGCCGGCGGGCAACGTAAAAACCCCCCTCGCGTGATCCGCGCCTGACCGAGCGCCGCTTATGCGCGGTGCCCCGCGTAAATCGATGCGCGCCGCGGCTTTTCTTCACCAGCAATCAGCTTCAGCAGGCACTAGGCAGCACTTCAGCAGCAGGCACCAGTTCGGCCAGCCAGTCAGTCCGCGCGGTACGTGTGTGCGGTGTGCGCCGGTCAAGCTTTGCTGATCCGTACGTGCATCTTGCCCCTGGCCTCGCGTCCGCTGTGCGCCGTGCGCTCCCCGGAGACGTCTCGTCCCGTCGCGTCTTCCTGGAGCTAGGTCGCGCACTCGCTTCGCTCTCGCGTCGACCAGCCGGACGCGCGTCGTCGCTCAGGTAGGCCCGCGATACGTCGGAAGGGCAGAGGCCGACGGTCTCTCGCACTGGGGGGATCAGGTGGCTCGACGTTTGCGTCGTCGTCGGGGCAACGAGTCTAGTCCGGGGATTGAGACCGGCGGCGTTTCCGATTCCCCGCGGTGAGTTCAGCTCGGACACGCGAGAAACGAGAGATCATCCCGATCAAGCACCGGGGGGAGGGGGGGGCACCAGGGTTTTTCTATTTTTTTTTTCTATTTTCGAAAAAGGACGGTAGGAGAGCGCGAAAAGTGTGGCTTATTAAAAACCGGGAACGTTTCTCGCGCGTCCGCAGCGAGGAGTTTGAATTCCCAGATCGGGGTTCGGATAGCAGCTCGACGCCGTGGGCCCGCGTGGGTCGCGGGCAGGACGCGCGGCGTCGCGGCGTCCGGACTCCCGGGGAGACCGCTCGAATCTCGGGAGAAGTCTCTCGGGGACTGAAAACGCGCCGTTATCAATCTCCCTCCGAATTCAACGACCTCTCCGTCTAACTCAGCGCGGTTGTTTCTCGTGCAGGGAGAGAGAGAGTGTGCCATGAAGGCTCGTCGCCGTCGCCGTCGCGAGGAATGACTCGCCGCTAGGAAGTCGTAGGGGTAACGGTGTGCGGTGCCCGTCGATGTCGCCAGCGGTGGCTACCAGCCTCGTCGTCGCTGAGGCCAGCAACAGCAACGGCAGCAGCAGCAGCAGCAGCAGCAGCAGCAGCAGAAGGGATTCTCAAGGATACGCCAGGGTGCCGTCGCTTCACTGATCGCGCGCGAGAATAATGAGAATCAACGCGACGAAGATGAGCACTCCGATCGAGGAGAAGATTGACCAGAAGCTGAAGGTATACAGGCTTACCTCGAGGGTCGGAAGCGCCAGGATTGAGCCGCGATATCTTTCCTCAACCCTTTATCTCTCTCTCTCTCTCCCCCTTTCTCATACATTCTTTCTCTCTCTCTCTCTCTCTCTCTCTCTCTCTCTCTCTCTCTCTCTCTCTCTCTCTCTCTCTCTCTCTCTCTCTCTCTCTCTCGCTCTCTCTCTCGTTCTCTGTCTCCGTCTTGTTGTCCGTCGATCTTCGGTGATCAATAATGCATCCACGCTCGTACTCGCACTTAGCCGCATGCTTGGGATGCAGCACGCGTGCATAATCCCGATCGGGGAAGCGTCTCGGGGAAGCGCCGCGCGCTATGCGGCGCAGATGTGCGGCGAATATATTCCTGGATATATATATGCCTTTCTCCCCGGCCCGTGTGTGTATTCGGCGTATCGAACACCTCGGGCGAAATGAATCGGAGCCGCCTTAACTCCTAAACTCGGCAACTATACCTACTCCCGTAGGATCGGGTCAAGATCCTTCGATCGATAGCGCTCGCAGCGGGAGCCGAGTCGTGTCCGTCTATAATCCTCTATATTTCGCCTCTTATTCCCTCGATGTTAAAGATACCACTGACGTTGTTGTTTCTTTAACATTAATTTCTACGTATTGTTTCTTTAGCGTAATAGGCGTAATATGATTATTAATCTTAATGACATAATTATTAATTTTTACTACCTGTTATATTTATATATTCGTGTTACGTTTCAACTCGATAGAATCTGTGACACTAATAGTTGTAACACAGGAGTGTTAATATCATTTTATCGCTCGCTTCTGATCTTCCCGTTTTGTGTGTTTTCAGTTACGTTTACCCACGTTTTCACTCAACGTTAATGTACAACGCAGTCACGGACGGCGTTTACCGCTAGGTGCGAGATACGCGAACGGGGCCTGGGTGTTTTTTGTGCATGGCACGATAAAAGCGGATGAAAGGTCAAAAGAGCCGTGTATGCGAGCGTGGTGTAATTTAGTCGGGGATCGCGTTGCACGTAATTCGCGACGGTCTCATTACCACGTCCTCTCGACGCTCTTACACGGGTAAATACTGATGAGGCAATACCATCGGAATTTCCCATAATTAGGAGGACACATTTGAACCTGTCGATCGTTCGCGCAGCGATAATTTGAACGCCGAGAAGCCAGCTTATTGATTTGCGCGTTTTCTAAAACAAGAAGAAATAAATTTTAAAAACAAATTTTTTTTTTCATTTTATGAGTAACTATAATTATCTCGCTCTATGTGCGCGTAAAATTCCCATTTGTCTCCCCGTAATTCGAGGGGCAAGTAAATGAATGGATTTTAACATTTTATCATGTTTTTAGACCGTTAATCGGATTAAGAGAATGCGGCCACGCACGGCCGAGAGTCACTTCGGACTTGAAATTTTGTGGACTGGTGGCCTTCGTCATTCGACCGTATCTCGCACTCGTTCCCGGTTATCCCGGATGAAATTCCCGGAGCTACAAGTGCACGAAATGTTTTCCGATCGCACGACATTAACGTCGTTAATCTCCCGTGAACGACCGACCTTTCGCCGATCGCCGGGAAATAGCGAGGAGGAGTTTCGCCGCGTTTCTACGGTTTCTTTCGTGGAATCAATTGTGGCTTCACTAATTTCTTTCTAAATTGTAGCAGCTACAATACAGATGTAGATAGACTATAGGATTAACGCTGACCGATATTGGTATAGAGAATCGACCCGCGGGTTTTCATAAACGTTGGTTAAAGATAACTAGAGTTTAAGCGACTCCGCGTTCCCCTTTCTAAATATGTATAACCGGCGAGAGCCGGGAGAATCGGTTAAATCTTTGCTAACTTTAACGAACGCTCGTTAGACCAGAAAACGGCCCCTCTGCAGCAGTCGAAATTGGCTCTCCGGACGCTTTAATACCGCCGGATTCTACATGCCGGGTTTTATACGGTCTGGATAAACGTCGAATAGCGCTTAATTGATGTCTTCGCAGAAAACGGAGCCTTATCATTTCGCTTTGATAAACGCTCCCGCATACCCCAAATTGGCAAGTTCGGTGTCTGCCGTCGTCTCCGACACAACTTCGCGGAAGAGATCGATATAGCCGTCCGTGATAGCCGCGGCACTAATAATGTTTAATTACTTTTGCGATAATAACGAGCGATTTCATATCGTACGTCTGGATTATAAATTAATACGTTCAGTGATACTCTAGTACAAACTGCGGCGTGTGTCGCGTTGCGTCGCGTCGCGGAGAGTATGGTTTTTATTTCCTCGCGGGCACGCCGCGATTTTGTCACTCGGCCGGTTTTACCCGAGAGCGACAATAGTTTGTCACGTCGCAACAAAGTTCTCATCCTGTAAACGAGTGTTTCACCGTGCGAAAAAAAAACAAAGAGAAGAATACGAACGGCACGCGAACGTCGATCATTTTTACGTTGCGCTTTTCGGCCATCGATTATTACGGAAAAACCTGCCGTAACGAGAGAAATGTAAAACCCGATAATCGCCGCAGCGATATGAATTTACGGGAAAATGATAGAAAGTATAGAGCGAAAAATGTGTAGTTTCCATCGCGAGATTGGAGTCGAACTTTCCTTTCGCCGTTAATTTTGCATAAAATGCAAAATTAACGCAATTACGAGCGACATACGTAATGCAACTCGCGACGAGAGAATATTGCAATAAGACTGAAAAAGCATCGATGACGCTTTATTCGACCGGTTATTTAAAACGTGCGTTCAAAATGTATAGGGTAGGATAAGTTTGTAAAGCTTTTTTAAAAGCGGATGCTTTAAAAATATATGTACGTACTCGTTTTATATTTAGATAGTTTGTACTAGAGTTTATAATAGAAAAATATGTTTCTCGCGGATTTCATGGAAATTTATCTCTATTTGGCGACACGTCACCGATTCGTATTTACATACCTCGGCGCTTGCAGCGTTTCCGATGATAATTAATTATCGTCGGATTAATTGGAACGGACGAGAATTGTTAACGATAAATGACGAATGCGCTGTGCGAGGCAGTTTTACTAAAAATATAGTGTGTATAATTGGGGTAAAATGCGTCCGTCCCGTTTTGTCGATTTAACAACCCGAAAATCTCTCTCTCTCTCGTTTGTCGGGCAACGTTTTCCGATTGTCACTTAATATACATACGTGCCACGCCGAATCGACAAATTTAACGTCTTCTCGGGGACATTCGGGGCCAATCTGATATAATTTTCTTTGACACAAGCGAAATCGATCCGCTCGCCGGCTCGCCGTAAACACAAAAGCGTATAGATTTCAGTTTGCTTTCGCTGATATATGTATATACCTTCGAAATCAGTTTTTTATATGCATGGCATATTAAATTCCCGTAAAATGAATTTGCGTAAAATGAACCGCCCACCGATATAGCACGCTTTGCATGCCCTTTTTCCTTCCTTCGCGCTCCAATTTTCATTCAAAATGCAACACGTCGATCTATGCCTAATAATTATTATAAATATACGTAAAAAAGAAATTGACAATTTTCGCGGACAAAAACTGTCTTCTCCATGCGACGTTCTCTCGCGGAGGGAATTCGATTCCAGGAGTTGGTCAAGGAGCTCGTTAATGAAGAATGGCTCGCTGAGTTCCTGTCAATTTACGATACCTCCGCGAAAGCGCATAGTCCTTCCTTAATCATTTAGCTATCTTTCCTGCCCATCACTTATAGCTGTCATCGTCGGAGAAAAGAGTATACGACGCGGAATTGGATCGCGGGCGAATAATTTAGACTGCCTTCGTATTGAGAAAAGGAAAATCGATTAATTGAGCTAAGGCATAGCGGAGTCGTCGTTACGCGGAGGAAATCCTATAGATGGATGTTTGCAAATCGCGCGAGAACGGAGGCGCGGTTGGCTCTCGAGCCGCATGGCAAATTGACACAAATATGAATTAATTTTAACCGATCCGTTGCGGTCTCGCGGGTTAAGCTGCAGAGCGAGGGAGAGGGTGAATCGTGTCGGTTCCGCCGGGCAACGAACGGGAAATAACATAATAACGATAATGCCGTTTGGGGTAATTAGGGACGATCGTTGCCCGATGAATGTGGACATTCAATTAAGAATTTATATCGAAAATACTTTCTCATGCATAAATGCATGCTCGGCCGATACAATGACTTTGCATCAATCGCTTTAATCAATCAATATTTGCCGGTGCTCGTTAGTTATCGTTATCGGTGCGCGTAAACGGCGGCGTCTTTCTTCCCTTTAATCTTCGAGCTACTTCCGCACCGAGTGGCATCTCTCGTTTCTCAGAACTCTAAAATAACTTTTGCAATCCCGCGGGGTCCTTACTTTTTTTCCCCACTTCAATTTCCGGTTGCAAATGCAAGCCCGCTTTTTGTGCCGAGTTATATAATGAGGAAAATGGTATCGCGCAGTTATTATGTTAGTTTTACATATAAAAGTCATTACGACAATATATAATACTTTTAAGAAACTGTGATAAGCTAAACCAATTAGTTTGCTAAAAATAATTGGTTACAATTTGATAAAGCTGTTCCATATCTTCAATCTCCGTTTAGATATAGGTGCATAGTTTTCCTCTGACATTTCGAGCGAATAAAATGGCAATTTTATATGAATGGCAATTTTATAGCTTCTGTAAATTTGATTTTATTATCGGTAGGTGCGGACGGGGATGGTGACGGTTAGCGATGGGAAAAGCAAACCCGTGCCGATGCGTTTGCACTTGTCTATGGAGGTGTTGAAGCTTCAGCGGGAGGATCTCGAGGTAGAGTGCTTTTTGATAATCGTATTATCATCTATTTCCCGAATGAATTGATGCTCAATAGTCTCTCGCTGACACGGTGCTTTATCGATTACGGTCGCTGTGAAACGTGTCAAAGACGAGAATACATTTTAGCAGGCAGCGAATCACAATAAACCACCCCTGGACGCTAAGGAGCGCATGGTGCAAATCACCAGGCAGAAGGTCGGTGGTTTGGGGCTGAGCATAAAGGGCGGAGCGGAACATAAGCTTCCAGTACTCATATCGAGGATCTATAAGGGTCAGGCCGCCGATCAGTGCGGCCAGCTTTTTGTAGGAGATGCAATTATTAAAGGTATCATTGACACGTCGATACGCAGGTTGTTATCAAACTTATTATCAATGCGGGATGCTTTTTACATTCTCTATTAAGTTTACATTTTAAATTTTATATTCTCATTTTACATTATTTTACATATTGTTTATCTTCTGTGTATCACCTAAAGTACCTTTTTTTAATTCAGATAAAATATTTAATAAAAAAGCGAGAGATTTTGCATCGTTGTCGTATGTTTAGCTTTTACTTTCTGTATTTAATTCTGCTTAAACTATTTTAATACAAAATATTCGATATCTTCTATTAATACTTGTTTCTTGTTATTTGCGCCGATTGCAGTTACGCGACAGTTGACAGTTTCGCGATAGTTGAGCGGCACCATGTATGTACAGTTAATGAGTATCGATTTCAACTCGCGCTTCTGCCAATACCCGCTCCTATCGAGACAAACGTTGACTTCGTTTTTATTCCACATAATATTTCAAGCAATCATTTATCACATATGATTCATTGTTCATTACGTAATTTATATTCTATGGTTCTTTAGTGAATGGCGAGTATATCACGGCGTGCAACCATGATGACGCTGTCAATATTTTGAGAAACGCCGGTGATATAGTGGTTCTAACTGTCAAGCATTATCGAGCGGCCAAGCCATTTCTACAGAAAAATGGTACCGGAATATTATACATTATCGCAAAAAAAAATAGACAGATGGCAATGAGAATGTATTACGCCCCATACATTGATATTCTTGTCAACAGAAAAAGAAGAAAAACTGGATAACGTTGCCAATGGTACGGCGGAAGACGGATGGATATCGCCTAACAGGCAAGCGGGTAGTCCCAGATGCAGCCACAGCCGTCAAAGTTCTAATGCATCTTCCAGTTCGATGCAGTATAAAAGATGGGTGGACGTAATTACAGGTAGCTATGCGCGTCTACTCGAGTATAAATATTTAAAATGTAATACTTCGTATTTTTTTATATTCTACATTTATCATCATGTGTATCCGTATGAAACTTTAATGAAACCGTATGAAATATTTAAAAAAATTGTCGCATAATCAATTTTTGAGAAGCAACAACAGTTCAGATACGGGATATGGAAATAGGAGCACTATTTGTGGTAGCATAATAATTAACACGTGGCACTTTTCAGTTCCATTAATGATGGCGTACGTGACGAGATACATATTCGGCACCGACAAACTAAGGAGGAACGCTTTTGAAGTGAGAGGACTTAACGGAGCACGTACAGGAGTGATACATTGCGATGATAGCGCTATTCTTAGCCAATGGTTAAAATATATAACTGATAACATTACAGGATTGACGCATTTGCAGGTGATACAAATAATATATAACTGTAATATCGTCATGTCTCTGTGTATGATATTCCGAGTTGATTCAATAATTAATTATTTGACGATGAGCTTGAATTCAATTCCAGATGAAATTGTACAATCGTAATTTCGGAGTCGGCGAGCGCATAGAATACATGGGCTGGGTGAACGAGGCAGTGAGCAATAGTAATCAACCGTGGCAGAGTTACAGACCGAGATTTTTGGCTCTAAAAGGACCGGACCTATTGTTGTTTGAGACACCCCCTGTATGTATCAATTCGTACGCTTTATTCTACATATTTTGAGCTTTTAAAATCGTCGATTTACTCCAAGTATCGCGAGGATTATGCTAAATTATTCTTATTGTTGCTTCCAGTGCAATATAGGCGACTGGTCTCGCTGCGCGTTAACTTTCAAAGTGTACCAAACAATGTTCCGCGTGATGCGCGAATCGGAGAATGTAGACGAACGACAGCATTGCTTCCTGGCGCAGAGTCCGGGAAAACCGCCGCGTTACTTGAGCGTCGAGACCAGGCAAGAACTTCTGCGGGTCGAGGCGGCGTGGCACACCGCCATATGTTCGGCTGTTACGCATTTAAAGGTATACACGCGCGGTCGTGTACTTTCGTATACTTACACATTGACGCGTATGCATTTTTGCAGAGCAGTTTTCGGCGTCGTCAATCTCATCCTCTCACGCCTTTCCTTTCTCGTTGCAGAGTAAAACCTTCCCGGTAACTTTCAACAGTAGAAGCGCTGGTCTAACGTTAGAGTGGACTCAAGGATTTACGTTGTCGCATGAAGGAATCGGGGAGATCGCGTGGCGCTACAAATTTTCTCAATTGAGAGGGTCCAGCGACGATGGTAAAAGTAGGCTTAAATTGCACTTCCAAGAGCCGGACAGCATCGCTATCGAAACGAAGGTAAACACAAATTCTTTGACGAAACTGAAAGGTTCATTGCAACACAGTGGTTAAAATCGTTCTCTCTCAAGAGAAGATCAAGTATAATTTCTTGATTAGGAGATTGGTTGTCTCAGATTCCTGAAAAATATATTAAAGATCAGTGTTGCATTAAATCTTTCAACTTTTGCTCTTTTTTTATACGCATAGAGGGATGTGTGTATTTACGTTTTGCGTACGTTTCGACAGGAATTGGAGTGTTCCCAGTTGCAAAACTTGTTATTCTGTATGCATGCGTTTCTTACCGCGAAGGTAGCCGCGGTAGACCCTACGTTTTTAACGTCGACCACTCCGTAAAGAGATGTAATATAGATGTAATAACGTTATTGCCGACGAATCACCAAGTGGATCACATTTGTGTTCTGTTATCGTTGTACGGATTAGAACCGAGTACGTGCGCTGAAAAATTACTGGGAGAACCAAGAGAAGGACGAACGAGGTGGAAGCGACAGAAACTAGTCAATATATCCAAAAGGTATTTTTATCGTTTACATATGAAAATCACCAAGCGGTACTATATACTCTACTCGTCCTACCAAAAGCCAATTTCATTAGTATATATATGAATCTAACGGCTATTATCGTATCGTACGCATCTAGATAAGAATTCTCGCGAGTTTCTAATAGTGGCAGTATGCTTTTATGTATGATTGCCCGACTACGATGCGATTATGTTACCTGCTTTTGCTACATGCATTTATTCCCTTTTGAATTTTTTGAGGAACACGTAATCTCAAATACACATTCATATTATATGTAATTATATATAATTTACTTTTTATATTTACTTTTTACAGATACATTTTAATTGTATTTTAGTAAATATTGTTTGGTATTGTATATCTCTCGGTTGCGCTTTTGTAATATCGTTTGTCTGAAATCTTAAGATGATAATCAGAATTTATATACATATATATAGGAATCAACATATGCGGGTTCATGATTTTTAAGTTACAGTAACAGCGAATAATTTCTTAATTATAACAAATTGTTTGTACACTTACACATTGTATTGCGTACCATACATGTATCAGGTGCCTTAAAAACCATGAACAAGTAGCTAAATTAATGGAGGCATCAACTTTCCGTTTCTCGTCGACGAGGAGAAATCGTATTACACATTTGTATATTTAGAGTATTTATAAAAATAAAACAGGAGTCGTTGCATTTCAATAGAGAAGTTCTAATTTGCAATCTTAAGGAGATGCTTTACAAAGAGTATAATTGAATTGAAAGAAACAATATTGATTCGTCCATCTGATAAAATGTCAAAGTAATAATTGCTCTACAGCAATAAATTATAATCTACAATTAGACGGCTCACTCGAACGTAACGTCGGATATTGAAATAGTTTGTTTATCGATGCAGTATTATCGATGGGGGCAATAAGTTTTACAAATTAAGCGTGGATACCAACAGTATCGAGCTGCAGTTATTGGAACATGTACCGTAACTGTTAGCTGTTACTTTTCTGTAGATGCAATAGCTATGTTCTACAAATCGTTTAACGTACGATTCGCGAAAATTCATCTATATGAGATAATTCTGATTGTGAAAGAATGTGCGGAAAGCTTATTTGATACGTAATGGATATATGAATGTCATGTCTCGGCAAGCTCGACAGATCTATAGTGTCTTTAAATATATCAATTATCTCTTTCCAATCACTAGCTATAGCGACATAGACTTAACACTGTATATTATGTGATTATCTTACATTGGTTCGCAATTATATTTAAAGCAATAAATCTTTAATGAACGAACAACTAGAGAGAAATAATAAGAGAGAGTAGGATATATATAAATATATATACACAAATATATATATATGATAAGAGAACTGAATACAGTAATTATAAAGCAAGAAAAGAAGTATTATTCTCGCCAGTCACGAGAATATTGCACATTTTCCAATGCTCGCCTAACCCTTTAGTTTCTTAAGACGAACGGTCACGTTGCGTCGCGCAGAGACGATGTAAAACTAATTTTAGTGTCAAGGAGGAGACTTTTTGATTTCCATTGCGTGTTTCGAGAGTGTTTCCGGTTACTCGTAGAAAGTGCCTACACAGTAACATAGAGAAAATATAAAAGATCCGCGCTTCTGTTGTATCACTGCGTATTCAATGCCGATTATACTTTTCTAGTCTACAAAACGTCAGGGTCTTTTACGCGATACCTTTACGGTCAAGGCATGTTATCGCTCGTCTCTCGATTGCGAGAGGACACGAAGAACATTCGGACGAAATAAACCACCGTTCCTCGATGAATTTGTTACCGTCGTCACGTGGACGTTCATCATGTAAAAGGGTACCTTCGCCTATATCTCTTCTGAACGTTTTTTTCACGATCGATATAATATATATCGTAGTAATATCATGTAAGAATTAAACGATGCCCGATCTTAAATTTAAGCACAGAGCGATGTCGACGATCTAAGCGCTGTAAAACTTATTCGGTTTGTTGAAAATTTTTATGTTTTGACATAAAGTTTTATATGTTAAAGTTTAATACTTAAATTGTATTAAAGTATAAATTAAAATTTAACGCTTTATAAATTCCTACAATGTTTGATTTTTAATTAATTGGGAGGTTTAATTTGCTAAAATTTTACTTTTTAACGTTGAACAACCGTTTTCTTCTCAATAATGTATCATAGCCGTCGTGCATTCTCTGCGCTTAAAGTTGGGAAAATTATCGAGAACTGCACAATTATTCTATATAAGTAAAAGTTAATTAAGCAAGAATGGAATGAAGCTGGAAAAGATCTGAAGCGCAATCAGGTCTAAGATTATAGTCATTTATCGAAACTACAGGTTGTTCTAAAGCTAGTGGATCGTTGAATCCCTGATATAATATATTGTACACTCTGTTAACATCACGCGTCGATTAAATTTCCCTCATATTTATTAAGTAAACCGAGATTTCTTTTATTTGGATTTGAAATTGCGTAAGAATAAACCTTTTGTGAATGCTGTTACTTTATGGATTTTTTTTTATATCATCCGTTTAACAGAGTATATCTCTTCTCGAAACCTGCTCGTTTGTGTGATCTCTCCGGATATTCAGCTCATTCCATAAGTTACGCAAAATAGAAAATAGTTGTACGCGCGACGTACTTTGCCTACGAACTCGTTGAATGTTCAACTGATTTTCTTTCGGCGAGTGCTCGCGATTCCGAGTCCTGTCGTTGCGTCTCGTATTCGGATTCCTACGCCAGATTTATCTTCCTTTGCCTACGCGCGTGCTTATACCGGAGCGAATTCGCCTACTGCTAACACTTAACATCGGAATCTTATATTTCGAAATATAGTTTATCTGTTATATAATGTCTATATCCCCCATTGACAATATGTTCCAAAATATATCATTGTTAGAAGTTACAAATCTCTGCTGTGTTCTCTCTTCGTTACCTACTCCTTTCCTAGGCACCTTTTATTGCATTATAATTTAAAAAGTAAAAACATGAGTTTTTCAAGTAACAATGTAATTCAATAAAATCGTCGAGTAATCATTTAATATATATTGAAGTTTTTATTATATATTATATTTTTATGAAAGGACTAAAAGAGATTTATTAGCTGCTGCTTTTTATTTAGAAATTAATTTAGAAATTTAACTTCTTTTTCTTATATATGAATTAATAGACTAAAATTGTTATTTTTATGTTTTATTAAACAACTATATTATCGAGTCCCGTTGAATTTCAAATGCTTGAAAAGTTAGTTCGCTGTAGGGCTGGTATTCATAGTCGGGTCTTATTTCGAGACCATCTCAAGTAATGTCTTAAGATGCCGCTAATACGGCTCTGTGATTGGTTCATAACACCTCAAGATTGTACTTGAGACTGTCTTAAATATAAGATCTGACTATGAATACTGGGAGTTCGGCTCTGCATTTCGCGAAAAATCGTCAAAGTTATCAGGAAAACATGCCTCAACAAGAGGTTGTCGCGATTCGATATTGATTCGAAATTCGCGCCTCTCGGAGGATCCGACTGAAGTAAGTTACGAGTTCGAATTTTGTGACTGTTCGGCGTTCGCGGTATCAGGAGGCCACGATTTCGCAGGAGCTTACGCGATCGAAATTGGCGCATATATTCAAAATATAAAAATCATCCCCGTGCAGTATCGAAAAAATAAAGCTACGTCACAGTTAAAGTTTTAACGTGCTTCTTTCGTTTTTTTTTATATTTTTTAATTTCTTCTTACTTTTTTCAGAAAATGTTAATTGAATCTATATTACCCTCAAACACTAACAAATTATAAAAAAAATAAAAAATATATAATTAATAACAATAACTTTTAATATAGGTATATATATATATATATAGTCACCTGGGATGACTTTTACACCATAATTAAAAGTTATTGTTATTAATTATATATATATATATGTAAAAGAAAAAAGAAATTAGGCGCCCATCTCCAGGTTAATTAAGGTCTGTGATAATAAACTTGCCGGATATAGTAATCAAACCCAAATATTACAAAATATATTTCATATCTATGGGCCGGTATCACAGTCTCCGATTAACGTGATTCTCCGATTAAACTCACTCTGCCATCTCTTTCTAACAATCCCTCTAGAAAGAGACGAAGAGTGAGTTTAATCGGAGAATCTAGGGAGAATCACGTTAATCGGAGACTGTGATACCGGCCCTATGTCGCGATCGTTTGAAAGCGCATTTGAAAGTGGCTACGCGTCGTTTGAAAGTGCAAGACAAGAGCGCGAGATGGCGCGCCGGCGCGCGGCCTGAAGTGCGTCGTTTTCCTCGGCTGCGCGAACCAGAATAACCGGACCGGAGTTCCGTTTTCCGTTCCGTTCCGGCCATTTGCCTTCGTGTTCCGCGTACTCCACGCTCCACGCGATCCCGAGTGTCGCGTGTCGCTACTCTTGTCTTATGTCGTGTCCTCGCGCGAGCTGTCGTGCTATGTAGAAGCGTGCCCGAGACTCCGAGACCCGAGAGACGGCGAGACTCGGCGGGCACGAGAGCAACCGAGACAGGCGAACGCGGAAGTTGGACGGGTTATTTCCCAAGTGAATTCTCTCCGTTGATTTCTCTTTTCCCATTTTTGTCTTTCCGCTCCGGATATCGAGTACGCGCGCACGCCCGCGGCTCTACTCGCGCGGCTGCTCGACGCGACGCGAAATCGCGATTCGCGACCCACGGATCCGCGACGCGCCACGAGTAGGGAGGGGGAGGCAGGCGGCCATCTCTCCCAGCGATTCTGATATTTTTTATTCCACGGTATGTCAGAAGGCGAGGCGTTGTCGCAGAAGAAGCAGCAACAGCAGCAGCCGTTTCATTCGCAGCAACAGCAGCAGCAGCAGCAACCGCCGATCGGAGCGGGTCCGATGGCGAATATGGCGTGGCAGTACCCGCCGAACAATATGCACAATATGTTCCCACCGTACCCAGGGTGAGTCGCGGCGTCGGAGTAACGATATGTCAACGAGGAACAATGGAGTCGGCCATTTCGGTGGCGTGACGGCCTCTCGAAGTTGCTCGTAGTGTCTCGTAGTCGGATTTACGCCCGCCAGACTCTCTCGCAGCTTCACTTTCGCGATCGCGATATACGATCTCGCTTTTATAATCTGGAGTTGGATTCGCCGAAGTTGCTCGTTCGACGAACGTAACGCGAGAGGCCTGATATGCGCGTCCGTCCGTATATGTATGTATGTGCGGGATGATTCATGTCGAGATCGCGTCATACACGAAGTTCGAGCTTAGCTTGTATCTGATCCTCTCTCTTTTTAGACGAGACTTTAATCGAGTGAGATTTGTCAGTGGGATACTTGTCCCTTCAAGAGTACGAGTGTCGTATTAACGAGGCAGATTCCGAGAGGACGTCTTGTACATGCGCGAGCGACGTTTGTCGTGACCTAATTCTTCGTATGAACGCGAGTCGAGATTTCGCTTTAATTGGTTTTAATGTTGCTGACATTATTGATGTATCGTTGATACATTTCGATAATGATTACTTTTTCGTCGTGCTAGGTTTGTTCTTTTTCGGAAAACTTTCTGAAATGGTGCACCGAGCGCAATAAGTTAGAGTGAGACGAGTATGTTTTGTTTCACTCCAAATTGCTGCACCAGTGTGCACTAGTTCAGCAGTGCAGCAATAAAAAATAGACCTTTTGTTTCACACTCCAATTGTCTAACTTATTGCATTTGTGTATACCAGTTCGGTAAGTTTTTCGAAAAAGAACACGGACGGGCTATTTGGACTTGCAGTAATTTTCTGTATTTGATAATATTTAGAACAAAATTATCTGCCAATATTACGGGATTGTTATAAAATGAAGTTCGCGAATACTGATTTTTGCAATCTCTTCTTGCAGCCAAATGTACGGCCAAGGATACGGTCAAGGTGTGCCGCATCAAGGACAGATGTTTAACTATTATCACATGATGCCAGGATACGGTCAGACTTTTAATCCTCAACAGATGCAACAGCATCAACAGCACCAACAGCAGCAGCAACAGCAGCAGCAGCAGCAGCAGCAGCAGCAGCAGCAGCAGCAGCAACAACAGCAACAGCAGCAGCAGGGAAATAATCAGACGAAGCAGCAGTTACATCAACAACCTCCTATACCTGGTACTCCAATGCCTCTGGATGATGAATCTGATCTTCCACCATTGCCGCCAGGTCCACCACCAGCAGTTCAACCTAATCAACAACATAACAATCATGTACAGCAACAGTCGATGGCTTATTCAGGATTGATGTACAATTCATTCCCTTATAACTGGAATGGAATGCATAATGAAACTTCTCGTAAGTATCGCTTATATTTTTTGTTAGAAACAGATGGGCGAAGAATTGCTGTTGCAACAAGAGGAAAAATCGATGCACGTCGTTAAGTAATTTTATTATTAAAAGTTACATGTTTCATATTATATGTAATACACTAATTTTTTACAATTAGTAATAAAAATAACGCTATGGATTTTCATAAGAGAATACTTTGAAAAAATCTGGATATATAAAAACTAACGAAGAATATTTTTTCACTGTTCACCGTTCCTTTTTTGTTTTGAAAGTTTGTTTACATTAGTGTATGATTTAACTCGTCAATATTTACTGTTGCCGTGGGTGTACTTCGCCCATCAGCTATATATAGTTTGAATGTGTAGCTCTAAAACAGTATTAAAATTCTTTACAGAATATAATGGTCAGAATACAATCCGTTTCAACTTACCTAACAAGAAAACGGGTCTTGGATACACGCCATCCGGCAATAGCGGCGCCGCGAAGAAAAAGCGTAAGCGGAACAAAAATTTAGCAGCTCAATTCAACAATAGCTTTCAGGGAAATACTCCGACTACCGGGCCCTTCATGCCGAATGGACCTAACGCAAAGTCCGCGGAACTACCACCGCTACCTCCCGCGCAATCCGAAATGGCGGCTCCTCCGCCGCCAAGCGAGGAGCCCCCTAATCCTGTCGTGCCGGTCACCACGGCTGTCAGCAACGCGGCTTCCAGTACCGGTACTGTTCCCACCATTGCCCACAGCCCAGTCGGAGACTGGCCCGACAGTTTGAAGAATTATGTGAACCGATGCTACGAGAAGTGTAAGACGGCGGTCGATAAGGATCAGGTTGAGATTATATTGAAGGGCAAAATCACCCGCGCCGCGAACGACGGCTCGCTCTGGGTGAAGGACTGGGATAAGGAACCTCTGCCCAGCATCCACAGCGAACGTATGACCATGACGATCAAGCCTTCGAAGCCGGCGTTAAAGCTGGCGAATCCTCTGGCGAGCCCACTGGTCAATGCACAGGGAGGCCTGCGCAAGCCCGGCCTCTCCAGCTCACTCGGGGCTCGGCTTGGCGCGCGTCTCTCTGTGACACACAGCAGGCGGTCGAGGACGAGGTCGAGGTCGAGGTCAAGATCCAGATCCAAATCGAGGTCGCGATCCCGTTCGCGGTCGCGGTCGCGCTCACGCTCGAGGTCGAGGTCGACGCGTTCGCGTACGCGTAGCCCGCCGTCGCGCAGGTACAACAGGCGCAGCACGTCCTCGTCGTCGAACATTAGCGATCGGGAGCACGATTACAAGGCGCCCAAAGTGAAAAAATCCGCGCGCAACAACAAGGCGAATCACGGCAACAAGAAGTCCAAGAAGAATAAGCAGGCTAAATCGCATTTCTATTCCGAGTTTGGTTTAGCTACAGGCAACGCGGACGAGCTGGGAACCAAGGAGAAGCTGCAGCAGCGCGCCGCCAGATTCAACGGCGGCATTTCCAGGACGGTCGTCAGCAGCGTCATTATCAGAGATGACCCGAACACGGATTTCGACTTTACCGGGCTCCACATCGTTGGCACGTGCAAGGATCTAGAGAAGCCTTACTTGCGTCTCACGTCGGTACGTGGACATTCAAAATTTAAACATTTAAAATATCTCTCATCTATAATTAAGAAAACATAAAGTATCTTACTATATACAATTTTAGATGAAAATTATTTTATCGCAGTGATGTAACTCGCGTTTATACACTCTGACAAAATTATATAATATCGTTGCAGGCTCCTGCCCCTTCTGCAGTTCGACCGGTAAGTGTACTTCAAAATTCTTTGGCTCATGTCAAGAAACGTTGGCTGGCCGATCAGGACTACAGATATGCTTGCGACCAATTAAAATCCATCCGGCAAGATCTTACCGTGCAAGGTATCAGGGACGCGTTTACAGTTCATGTATACGAAACCCACGCTCGTGTAGCTTTAGAACGCGGTGATCACGAGGAATTCAATCAGTGTCAGACACAGCTGAAAATGCTGTATCAGGATCTCGATGGTGAGAATCGATGCGAATTCATTGCGTATCGGATTCTCTATTACATCTTCACGAAAAATACTCAAGGTTGGTAACGGAGTTAACAACGCGGGAGAATCCAATATTTGTCCGAAATTACATCCATTAGAATATTTTGCGATGTTTTTGATTTCAGATTTAACGACAATTTTAGCGGCACTTTCGGCAGAAGATAAAAACGACGAGTGCATACAGCATGCATTGAAAATACGATCGGCTTGGTGGTTGGGTAACTTCCATGCTTTTTTCACACTGTATAGGACGGCGCCGCGTATGTCCGCCTTCTTGATGGACTGGTTTGTCGCGAGAGAGCGAAAGAAGGCGTTGAAATTCATGATAAAGTCGTACGTATTAAATCTTACTGTTACTATTATGTAGATATGTGTTTAAATTTAATCTTTAATGTTGAAATATTGTGCTTTTCACTTGTATACTTTTTTCATTGGTAAAAGTAATTTGTATTGATTTTAACTAATAAGTTCAATTTTGCTTTCAAATTTTGTTCAATTTTGGATAATAATTCCGTATAAAATCACAACATATGCTATTCTTTTCTCATGAAAATAATGTAATAGTAAGTGTACAATCCCTTAATTGATTTTTTAGACAGAAATTTCATTCTCAGGTGATTCGGAGAACAGCTTGTTTTTATTAGTAAATGCAAGCATACGTTTTATACGTTTTTTCTCGGTATTATTGCATTTATTTTCTAAACAGAAATTCTTTTCTGAATTATGATTTATCATAATAATTAAAAAAGTATATCGAAATTCAATCGGTATACTTTTATCGAGTTGATTTCTCTAAATATCTAATCCAATTCCAGCGTCATGTTTTTAACAAATGATACCTTCATGAAGAAACATGGATCACGTGTACTATAATTGCAGATTTCTGTTACAGGACGTCGTAGCCGAAAGTTAATTGCATATTTAATTGTTTTTTTTCTGTTTTATGTATATTCACTACCATATCACCGTATGCGGCCATTATCTAACGTTTGCATTTCTTCTGCTGTTTAGCTACCGGCAAAATTTGGCGGTTCATTTCGTCGTAGCGGAATTGGCCTTTGATTCTTTGGACAAGTTTTATGAATTTGTCAGCGAGTTCGGCTTGGTTTACGCTGATCTCGCTCGACAGCAAATCGACTGCAAGGCAAGCAGTGGTAGTCTAGGTGGTTGGTAGAAGGCAACGTTATACTCTACTGTCCTACCTTTACCCCTTGTGGCGGCAGATATTTTTACATGCGAGAAAGAAGGGCCACACACACATATACACGCATATATATACACATACATATACACACGCGTACATGCATAAATCTCATGTGTGTCGTACTACGTGTATATGCATATGTTTTCGGCATATGTGCGCTTGTGTGACTCATATGCATATATACATATTCAGATAGATATTCCATTCCGCTGGGGTTACGCATGTTTCCGTAAATTTCCCTCGCTCTCGGAAGCCCCCGTGTGTGCTGGCTCTACCTCTTGCAAAACGATCTTCAGATCATCATCCCACGGCGCACAGTTTTATCCACCGTCGGGTGCAAAATCGAAAGCTTGGGACTTCGACTACAGCTTCGACTGTGAATTTGTACATACACGCTCCCTCGTTCGGTTCCCCCGCGCACAATTGTACATAATCGCAAGAGGACGTATATACGGGGATCTCTGGAAATTATACAAAAATCCGGACGGATGGTCGTTTCCGTTCATTCGGCGCTACCTCACTAAACAAAAAATTAGATGAGAAAAAAGCTCGTTATATCATCGAGGATCATATTCACAACGCAAACGGTATAATCTGTGGTCTTCGTGCAATAGAAAAAAAAAGCTCATCTTTCGTTAGTTCTCAACTCGGGACGATTCGTCGACCAGACGACCGCTCTCTCCTTTTCAATCGTTCGTAGCGTGACGCGCATGAACGCTTCACTGCCACGGTGCTCGATCGATTTTCCAAGTGTTCTTTTAAGTATTACTACATGAAAAACAACCCGCTTCGAGGGGAGGAGTTCTTCGAAGAGAACGCGGATAAAGGATTTCGTTTCACGAATTCGGAGACATGAGTCGCGTTTGAGAGGACACTGGCGGTGACTATACGTTATGCCGCTTGTACTCGAGAGACTATCTTCTCGATCAATGATGAACAGAGCGTTCCTGGTCGCGACAAAGTGTCATTTCCCGGACAAGCCCGGGAGAAAAGCCGGGGTAGATCAGGCGGAGGGAAGAAGGAAGAAGAAGTGGCAGGATCGTTTTTCTCCGGGAACATCGTTACTCGTGGATGAACCACATCCGAAGACGTCTGGGTTTGGGGACGAAGACAGAAGACCGAAGATCAAGGGGGAAGGACCATCTTCACTGCATACCTCGCGCGACGAGTGGGCGCATCACCATCGGTTCTTCTCATCGTGTGCCGAGTGATCCTTGTAATTAATTTTAATAAGTGTCTATGCGCCGCGCGCGACGCGATGATGCTCCTCTCGACGTTAGAATCCCCCCCCCCTATTTCTCGTTGGATTCCCTAGGTGGTCGAGGTCCTCCCGTTTTCTCTCACATTCGCGCACGTACGTTCGTCCACTCGCTCGCTCGCGCGCGCGCATGGAATGTGCATCAGCCGCATTAAACGGATTCGGAGAGGGAAAATGATTTCATTGTACCATACTTGATCCGAATACGATGTTGTGCATAATAAATTATTTAATTTTCTGACGTTGTACCTCATTTTTTTTGTCTCGCTTGTCGTACTATAAACCTAGCGCACTTTTTTTTTAGAGGAGACATAGATTGCGACTCGTTTTGCCTCGACTTCGCCTCGACGATGCTTCACTTAATAATAAATACCACGGTCAACGGGCTTCTCGGCGTCCTCAATTGCAAATCGCGACCGACATTTACGTTGTCGTTGCTAATTATGTATATATATATCTATATATACCGATTCGCGCAATCGGTAGATAAAATAATTTAAATGTTAAATAATTTAACAATCCATGAGACAACATAGAACATTTAAAGTATATAACAGTAAACGAGAAAACGTCACTTTCAACGCCGATTCTTTCACTGCTGGATAATATTTACGGCTCCTGGCTCGTCACTGTAGCTACATCGGTATCGGATTACATCAGAAGCGTAACACACACTCGTACGTGTTTTATACAATATGTTTGCAATGAAAGAAGCCAGTTCTTTTTTTTATCGCTACTTCTACTCGACAGAATAGGCTTGTGAAATTCGTTAAAGACTTTGGTTCGCAAATTAAAAGCTACTTAGTTTAATTGAGATCCATTTCCATGCAAAATTTAAAATATACATGTAGATTGAATTATTCATCGTTACAGACTTTTCGGGATATTTTACCAATCTTATTCCATCAAACAGGAGCGGCAATTTGTACGATTTTTTTCGCTTCTGATGTAATAGAAGCCTTGAAAATGGCTTTCGAATAATTTAACGTGGTTCGATCACGTTTAATGTAGTAACACGAGCTAAGCGTCTGGGTCTTCGACGTAGACCTCATGTCGGGATGCGGTTCCAAAAACCACGTCGGGACACACGTTCAGCTTCGATCAAAAATCTCTACAATGCTCTCGAGATGTATGCAACGTGCCATTAACCGGATTAACCCGTTAGCGTCCTCAAGCGAAAAGGGACATGGTCTCGCAAATAAGAAACCTGTCCTCTATAACTCACCGCTAGTATCCGGCGCTTCGCGGTTTTTTTTTCAGATTCGATAAATTTCTGTTTTAAAAATAGATTCTCAGCCCCTCGAAAAAGGTCAGACGTTAACGGATTAATAATTTCTCGCGCACTTGAGAATCTCACACGAGTAGGAACAGATCGCGCGGAAAAGATCAACGTCAATATAAATTCGCGTGCGCGTCGGCATCGAGTCGCGAGCTACACAGTGCGTAAATAGCCTTACGGTAAATATATTAACAGCGTCTCTCTAACGATTCCGTCTATGTATGATTTTGTGTGTGTGCGTGTGTGTGTGTATGCGTGTCACATCTGATTGATAGCTAACGTAATACATTAATTCACTTATATATAAATATTAATCAAATAAAAAAAAGATTTAACTATGGTACGGCGAAATAATGTAGCCCTCGGTGGAAATGAATTCGGGGATGATTCGGCAGCGTTGACTGCGATGACGGGTTTGGAGAGGAAAGAGGAGGGAGGATGCAGATGGTGTCCGTTTAAACGGAGAGGGACACGAAGCTGTTATACTGGGTGATGTTGCGTTTCAGAATGTCGGCGCACGGACCTAAGACCCGCTCGAACCGCGCCCGATCCAGTTTCACACACTTCAACGGACCCCTGGCCACCACGGTCGCCGCTCGGGGCCTGTCCAGCAGTAGCGCTATTTCCCCTGTATCAGAAAAAAAAAGTTCCCGTCGTTGAACGAGCTCTTCCAATCCTCTTTCGCGCCAAATTAATTGCGCAACATAAAATTAAGTTTCACTGAGAATTAATTGAGGAATTAAATTAATGATTAGATTGTTTTAACGTCATCATTAGCTATTAGTAAAAATTTATAATATCTAATGCTTTTCTGAAATATTAGGTATTATCTTGCTAATAAGACAACTGTATAAGACATGCTAGCTTCTCTATTTTGTAATAAATGAAAATTATTACTCCGAGTATTACCGAAATAATCCGATGGCCCTAAACGGCCGACCTCCGCGGGTTCGTCCCCTTCCGAACGTTGCTGAAGGACCACCGCCGTACCCTCGACGATTATATAAAAATCTTCGCCCGGTTCGCCCTGTCGGACTATCGTTTCACCGTCGTCGAACGCTACCGGCTCCAGAGCGTCTGCCACTGTGAGTCTCTCCCATTTATCCAAGGATTCTGCAAAGTGCGTCGTAAATATCACAGTCCTTCCCATTTTATCTCCCTATCTATTCTAACAGTCTCATAAATCTTACAAGGATCACTTCAACTTTGTGTATAGAGTAACAAGACTGTTATTCTCAGAATTTTGATAAAAGATATTACGATTGATTTATACGAGCGAAAAGTGGAGCAGTAATGCTCCAGGGAATCAAGATTCCGAGCGAACTCACCCAATATTGAGACCCTGGATAAGAACTCCTCGTACATTTTCCTTTTCCTTATAGTGGACCCCATGAGAATTCTGCGGTAGGAGTCCCTGTCGATGCCCCAGAGCTTCACGTCGGTTTTCGCTCTGACCGTGGCGGCGCGCGGAGTTCCGTAGATTAACGCGAGTTCGCCGAAACTTCCACCCTCGCCGATCGTCGTCGCCAGCTCGCCATTAACGAATATTTCGACTTCTCCTTGATCGATCACGTAGAAGTTGTCACCCTCGTCACCTGGGGAAAATACATAGCGCTCGTTCAATCGGAGAATTGATAACAAACCAAAGCAGAGGATAGAAGCGCAAGACAAGTGCGCTCGATCAGCGATCACGCACCTTGACGAATGATCGCCTCGCCGGGCAGGAAGGTCACCGGGAACATCGCGTCGAATATGTCGGAGCGCTCGTTCTCGTCCAGGTGCGCGAACAGCACGTTCTTGGCGATGGCCTTGCTCAGGGCAGCCATGGTTTTGTAGTCCTTAGGTACGACCTTCTTCACGTAGCTGGTGGCATCCTCCTCGGAGACCGGCTCCGCTGAGATTCCGCCCCGCCGCCGCGGCACCTGCGGGCCCTGCTGTCCCGCGGGCATGTCCTCCGTGTCCTCGGGACTCGTGGCGATCTGTTGCTTGGCATCGTGAGCCTGTTCCTGTACGCGAACGAAGATAAAGTGTTAGTCGACTATGATAGACGAGAGAGATCCTTAACTAAAATGTCAATGTAGATTACGGTTATTCTTCGAGTGATAAGATTAAAAATTGTATTATTACATACATCGTGCACTGTCACTCAATTCCACGATAATACGACGTAGAAAACATTCTTACAAAATAACAACAATTACATTTGACATATTATCGGTCTACCTATTCCCATTTTTTCTGGTGTAATTAATTGAATCGGTTTTTCAGTCCAAACGGATCAACGATGAAAAGGGAAACTCCTCGGTCATAATTAATACAGAAGGAAAAAACGACATAACATATTCTTACGAGAATCGGTTATCGATTGGCTTGATAAATAATATAGAAAGCTATCTTGGCAGTGCAGAATGCACAATAAATTAACACGTTCGCTACCTTTAAAAATTCTCCACGCTGAAATACAAGTATTCTCCTTTTTAATTAATTTTTTGCGACTAATTATCGATGTCTGTCCCCGTCACGAAAAATAGAGCGACGCGTTAAGGTCATCATGTGTTGATGCGCATTCGGGTTTCGGACGAGCACACAAAAATTGCTTTAAAAAAATAAGGGCGGAACGCAAATTAATAATTCATTAACCACGCGCGACCCTCGCGGCCGGGCTCTCCGCCTCGCCCGCGGCGTCTATCACGCATATAATTACCGTTAAATTATAAATTATGTAGGTCTTTAGATAAAACCTCGTATTACCGTCGCTTATGTACACGATGCACACCGCCGGGGTGAGAGAGAGAGGTAAGCGAATAATGCCATAGGTCAGTTGGCGTTTTCACGCACGAACGCGCCGTCTCTCTTCGTGGCGAGCACCTCCTCGTCGGCGTGGTGCATCGCGCTAACGAGTATATTCAAATCAGCGCAATTCGCAATTCTCCCCCTTTAATTGCCATGATAATATGCCGGCGCACGCTAACGTTACTCGCATACGAGGAGCCATCACGATCGTGCGTCTATTTCGGGGTCTTACGAGCCGGGAGGAACGGGTTCCGAGCGCGACATTTATGCATCACATATAAGTGTGGCATATAATTAAATTTAAAAAAGAAAATATCTCTTCGTCAAATCGCAATTAAAGTTCTCTGGCAAAAATTAAGATACAATGAAACATATCTGTGAGCCAGTTATTCGTGAGAAACGCGGAAGTGACGCTGGCGCTCTGAGAAAGAAAATGCAGGAAGATTTTAGAGATTCAGAGCGAGATCCTACTTCGACTTCTTGCAATTAATTTGTTCTGCAAAAGGATCTTCGTTAAAACGCTAATTCAGACGTTGGCGCTTTTAATGGGAAAGACATTCAAGTTTCCAATTTCAAGATAAATTATTCAATGACACCACCGGTGTCATGAATGGCAATTATCGAAGGGGGCTCGATCGCGATTCACCAACGATCGTCCGATGTTAGCGCGGCTCCGCTAATGAGTCCATAAAACTTGATCCGATAAATCCACGTCGCTCGTCTCCGCAAAGACGCGTCTAGGCGTCCGACATGCGCCTCTGTTATGCATTAAAAATAGAAGAGCGGAACTCTCTCTCTTCTTCTCTCTCTCTCTCTCTCTCTCTCTCTCTCTCTCTCTCTGTCTCTCTCCATTTATCGGAATTATCCAACAGATACGCCAGATGAAATCGTATTTTTCAGAAACGCCGCCGTTCGTTTTTTATCTGTTTACGTTTAAGAGCTCGTTTTACGGACGATCCAAATCGGCGATCTAAACGGGATCTTACAATTTAATGCGGCCGAATTGTCAATATCTAAATTATGAATTAAGCGAAAACATTATATATGTTACTTATACGTTACTTATAAATTTAGATTATGATTGCGCGTGATTTGTAATTAAATTGTCTTATTCTGTCTTCTTATCTTCGAGACCATCGCGTGGCTCATTATTACCGCAGACCGCATCTGCGCGCAGTAATATAATAAATACGCATTATGTCACTGCTATCACAAACAACATAAGTACGTAACTGAAACTTCGAATCGCGGCACGCATTTATTAAATCCGTCAGTTTACTACGCATACCTGGCGCGCGCGCTCGCTTTCGGCCCGCAAAAATAGAACGCGTTCTAATTCCGTGGATACAATTCCGATTCCGCAATTCCGTTTTGTGCGTTAAACCTTCGACTCGCAAAATTTGTAGCGTGAAATTTTTGTCACGTTTGACGAATTATCGATCGTCTAAAAATGAGCTTCGGAACGAAGGAGAAATTATGCAGTTCGATAATCGGAGTGAGAGACGCATGCGAGCATGAATAACTAGGTAAACTATGTTTACAACTATGTATAACTATGTGCGCAACTTATATAATATAACGCACCGATATTAGATTCCGCTCAAAGTCATCGGAATCAACGAACAGACGTACGCTCTCTTATACAATCTCCAGTCAATGATGACATATACGTGTACGTGTACAGTCATCGGCACTCCGCGGCTCCGTAAGCGCTACACGCATACATTCCCACATGCACAGCACACGTTCGCGCACCCTTGAGCACACTCCCGACACATGAGAATCTTACTCTCGTCATCTCGGCGCAAGTGTATTTTCAAGCTTACATCTTTTTCGCGGAGTGCGCAAGTGGAAATACTTCAAGGATGCCTAAAAAATATATCCTTAAAAAATAAAAAACGTACTCGGAATACCAAGAAAATAAATTAACAAATATATGTGAGAAAACAAATTCTTGGAAATTCAGTTTAAAATATGAAAAATGTAATTTGTATAGTTTGTATTAGTCATTCCGAGATAACTGGACCGTAAGAATCGTTAATCAGATACGCGACTGATTAACGAGCATTTTTCTCACATTGATCTTCTTTCCTCTTAAAAACGCCCTGTTTTTTTTTCTCTCCTTCTATTTGAAGACGACGTAAAAAGACTGTAAATGTCATACTCTTAGAAAATTACTTTTCGTTGAAGAATCCTTTTCATGCGAACGCGAGCGGCATAGTAAAAGACTACATTGCCATTTACGAGAATCTGCCGCACCGTATGCGAGAAGATGTAAAAGAATACCTGTCGTAATATTTTTTCAAATAAAAAAAGAGTCTTCTTTGACATATTCACTGTTTACACCTATAACTTTTAATGTCACGTCTTTCTTTGACAATATATAATTGCACGATCAATCATATAATTTTTTTCATAGAAATATAAATTCAATAATTCACTTTTATTTGCTGAGTAATCACTCGATACTTTTTGTGAAATAATAACACATTGTCAGAAATCTACATAATACGATAGATGAAAAACTAAATACAGTTCACCGACAATTACATGATTGATTGACTTCTTAGAAGTTGGAAATCTTCCGATTCACGTGAAAAAATCTTCCTTTTTCGCTTCACTGAATTATGAATTCGTAGATAAAGATCGTTAACTTCTTCCGAGACGCAAAGAGCAAAAGGAAACGCGGAATATTGAAACGCAAAAAACTCCATCGACGATCAACATTGATCCATCGCTCGAGATCAATCATCACGCGCGTGTAAGTTGGACGATTATGGCCGGCGTTCTTCCTCTCTCTTTCTTTCTCGTACCTTATTCATCATTCCTCTCGATCCTTCTCCCGTTTCTTCGCTCTCCTTCTCTCCGTCTGCCCCCGTGTTCTTCTGCTTTCCGCTGATGCGGTTTAACACTTATGAAACGGCCGCTTTTCGCGGCAGCGCGTGTCGTAGGTCGGCGATCTCGCGAGTTGTCGCGAACGCACGGGAGAAAAGAGATCGTCTCCGACCGCCGTCGCCACCGCCGTCGTCGTCACACGCGCGATCTCTCCTCGTCGTAGTCGCCGTCGTCCGCCTCTTTCTCCTTCTCCTTCTTCTCTCGCCCGCTTCGCGATTTTATAAGGCCTCGGACGGAATCCAATTAGAGGTCGGAGGCGATCTAGCACGCGCGCGCGTCCCTACGTCCGTCGGCGCGACAGCGTCGGTACGCGTACTGCCGTTGCTGCTGCTGCTGCTGCTGCTGGTGCACGTTTGCACGCTCGCTTGCCGCCGGACTCGGCGCCCGCCCGACGATTCCTGGACGGGATGGATGTGCCGCCGAGATGCTGTCTCGTGGTGGTCGGTAAGTAAGGTCTTCCGCTCGCGTTAAAAGCGCGAACGTAAGCGGCTGCGGGGGATCGATCCGCGAGCGGCGGCGGTGGTGGCAGAGGCGGCAATGGTGGCGGAGGCGGCGAAGGCGGCGGCGATGATGACGGCATTTTTCAAGACCTCGGCTCGTAAAACTGCGGGAGAGACGTAATACGCAGACTTGTGTGGGAAACATGTTTCAGTGACACCGTTACTTCCCACCACTTCGCCATCCCGCTACGTACAAGTTTTTATCAGCGGCCAAAGCTGGAGCTGAAGTTAAAGAGCCAGAGATTAGAGACATTAGTTCTGTAACCGAGTTGAAATAAAGAGCGCGCGTTGATTTTGTTTATAACGATTATTTTTCTCATCTCTCCTTTCCACATCTTCCCCCTTCTTATTTTTATACATTCTTATTATATATTGTTAATATACGTTATTTCGTGTTACGTTACCGAATGCTAAAATTAAAGTCGTTCTCACGCCTCTTACTTCCCGGCTTCACTTTCGTCGATACGTCAATTTGTATCTCTGGTTCCCGAGATTTTCGCGTGATATTTCGCAAGCCCCCGGCGGTATATCGTTAAACGGAGACACTTCTGAATATTTCATCGTCATAAATTCAGGCGCCGCGACGTCACCGCCGTTCCTGGCGATGACGTCGGAGGAAGATCGGCGCCGTGACGCACAGGAAGAGGACAATCCCGTCGGCGTGGCGGCTGGATTCCCTCGGTGGCGGCATTCCACATTTTTGTGGACTGCTTTTAACTGCGCTCTTTCTCTCTCTCTTTACTTCTCTCCACCTTGGCTGTAAGGATGCGCCTCGTTATATTTCGAGCGTGCTCTATGTTTAGATCAGCTGCCCCTATATCGCGCTCTCTTTCTCTCTCCTTTTGCGCGCATCGCACATACACACACACACACACACACACATACACACACATAAACACGTATATATGTACGCGTACACAATTGCAAGCCCTCTCATCCCCCCCTCGGTGTCGTTCTCCTTCTTTTTCTTTCCGCTTTCTCTTATTACGCCCTTCCTGTGCGGCCGGAGTACTATAGAGGGTGCTTTACGACCACGCAAACCTGCGCAAAAAATTCGTGCGGTTATTTAAGGTAAAAACTCTTACAGAAGGGTGCCACCGTTACCTCAATTAAATGAGAAATTTTCTAAGATATATAAGGTCCAGTTCCACAAACGTCGGTTAACACTTGTGAAACTGAGCCTAAGAGGTCCGGCTCTCGAGAACTCGCATTAGTGGTCGTGAAAAAATAAACTTTTGCAGGGGGCGACGGCAATTTCCGATTCTCCGTCCAATCCTCAATTTAATTGCTCCCGCTGGACTCCTCGCGGTTTAATCGCGAAGACACTTTACGGCGTTGGTTGTTTGCGCCCTTTATTCCAGTCTACTTGTGTCCTCGCGTCGTAACTTTTGCTCCCGTACTCCTCTATGTGTTTGCGTATTTCAGCCCTCTATTTTCCCCCGATGAGTTTTCCCGCTTCCTCGCGATTATTATTCTCTCCCGCAGGCGTCGTATCTCTTACCGATCCCGAGGGATTACTATTCCCGGGGGATTTCTATTCCCCCGAGGAATAGATTTCGTGCTCCTTTCTTCTCCAACATATGCATGTGCAGTCTTCTCTCTCCCTTTCTCTCTCTCTTTCTTTCGTACGTGTACTCTAGCATTTTTTGCCGTGTATACGCCGGCACAAGCACGGAAAGCAAACATGTACGCGAGGCGATGATCCGCCGTCCCGCGCCGCGCGTCTTCGCCTTCCGCTCGACGGCACCGTCAGCGCGTTGTGTCGCTGCACCGTCACGTTGACTGACGCGCGCGACACAGAGACGTTCGATCGAAGACACCCTCGCGTGTTCCTAGATCACGTCGGGGCACTGTGGGAACGGAAACGATCATTCTCAGGCAAATGTTCGAGAGAGACGGAGCAACCCCGTTAGGCAAAATGTTAACAGTACGCTAGCAGTTTATTGGCGGAATATTGCGGCAGATTGGTATCAATTGCCTCCGCGTCCAACTAGCATTTTGCCTACCGATCTTTGACAGTGCACGATGGAACCTGCAGCGGATTGCCGGCAGAAATAGAACCTGTCGTTTTGCGACCATTTAAAGAGGATGTATCATTTAAATGGTTACGAAATGACAGATTCCGCTCGGTTTTTGCAATCAATTTGCCATCATTCGTCATATAACAAGTTTGATTGTATTTCTGCTGACATTCCGCCGACAAAATACATTTTTGACAAATCTGGCTGGTTTTTCCAGCATGTATAATATAGAAAAAGAATGGACTCTTTATTAAAGAGTGGATTTAAAAAGATATTGGAGAGGGATTATTTTGGCTACAACAGACTCAATCCCAGAGAACCTGTCGGTGAACCTACTGTTCTCAATTTATTGCATATTCCCGTAGGATTTTCGCAATCTACCACCAATACTATCCTTCTCCTCTCACTTTAACCCTTTGGGACCAACGGCTTAACGTTTCTTTCCGAAAGACGGAGCCCAGTTTGCTCCGCACAAGGGCCTGAATCTTGCACGGAGGGGCGCAGCTTTCGGAAAAACATTCCACGGCTCTAGTGGACTCGAACCTGGTTCCTCAGATTACGAGTCTGGCGCTCTACCGCACTATTTTCCTCGTTGTAAGAGATATACGTTTCCCTCGATTTATGCGGAGTATTTGTTCTACGCAGTTGAGAATTGCGTAAATGGAGTCAGTACAAAAAATTTGTAAGAGAAAATATGTTGTAAAAATATTTATTTCACATTTATTTCGCTCTATATATATATTTGCACGAAGTGAAGAAAAGTAAATTTGTTATCGCTTGTGTAGATAAGCTTGTACACACAAGTCAACCAAAAAAAGATGAAAATACACCCAACTCTCTTTTTACACGGTTTTTTTGCGCGATTTTTTTTTTCAAGCAACGCGATTTCTTCTTCCGCGGAACGTATCTAATATGTAAAAAGACAGTTGAACGTAATGTATTATAATATAAATACAATCCAGTAAAAACTTTTCGACTCGATATATAATAATTTCAATAAATACCAAAGAAAGATATATTTTCTGACTGTGTATAAATAGTATTGTGTAAAAGGGGGAGAAAGATTATTTACCGCGTAAATCGAGGAATGAGTGTAATCGAAAATGTCCCAAGAAACTTGAAGCAAAACGAAGGAGAGAGAGAGAAAGAGAGTACGAACGCCCGCGAAAAATATATTTAATATCGACGAGATCACCGCGGAAGGGAATTAAACGTCACCTTGACGAAACTCCCTTCGCTCATATCGATTCTCCTCGCAACGGCGAAATACCTCGTCGCCGTATGTCGCTTCCCGCTTCGGTATAGCGGCCTTCGGCCTGCGCGCGGCTTGGTAAACATCACTATATCGCTGAGCGAGGGAAACGCGAAATGTCGCGGCCGTGCTCGGTCAATCCGACGGGCCAAAAGAAAAATCCTTTGATTCCTCGTGGCCGCTGCTCCTCGACGGGGACGATTCCGCGTGAGCTGTTCGCGCGGCATCATCTTCTTATTTTAGACGGCCGTCGATCTTGCGCTCGCTCCGCGAGCCTTCGATTTCCGCTTCCGAGCGACACGCGTCGCGTTCCTCGCCTGCGTGGGTGGCCGCTTAACGTAATTACTCCCGTCGCTAGCGTTAAATGGGAAAGGTAACGGCGGCGAAAGGTCTCGGGGGGGCGGGGAGGGCCCTGCGGAAAGGAACCGCGTCAAGGATCACGCCGGAGCGAGGATACGGCTCGCCGATAAATCAGCTACGCTGATCGACGTAGTCTCGTTTACGACGAACCTGGAAGAATATACATCGGAAAGGATAATCGCGTTAATTAAACGGAAATCTTTCTTCAGGCCGATACTCACTTCGCTCCTTCGCGATGTGAAAAGATGTTACGTATTTCGTACATATTCCGTCTTTCTCGTGCGAATTTCGTTTCGTTATTTAATTTAAGGCCATTTTCTTGCCTCCGAAGCTCCGTTTAGAAAATTATCTTGGAGGAGCAGAGAGCGGAGAATCCATTGCGATACAACTTAAATTTATCATCCACGTCGGCACGCCGGGCACCTGCCGTGACGACCGTACGAGTTGAAGGCGACTGCTGCAGATGACAGCATCTGTCGCGCGACGTATCCCACGACGATGCTGTCGTCGATCATCAACCCATCTCGACGCATCATCAGTCTCGTGAAATGACAAGCCAAATATTCCTCACGAAAACGTTTCTTCGCGCGTTGCAAAACGCTGTTAACGAGCCCTGGGACTCGTTGTCGACGAGTCGCGATAATTATCTACAACTCGTCGAGATAACGCGACGCGTCTCCCCGACGGAGGAAAACGCTCCGATTACGATGTTTACCTAGTGAAGCGGTAAAGCTCCGATAACGACGCTTCTTCCGAGCGTAAATCAATCTCCTAATCGCAATTAATTCCTGCGTTCGCTGCGCATTCATCGGGCAATGAGCGAGAAACCAGAGAAACCTTGATACACAAACGCAGCAGCTTCTCGCACACGGTGCAGGGAACTGAGAGCGAGGAGGACTGCTTTCGAGAGTAACGTCCTTCGCACGACGAACCCGGAATATCGGTAAAGCTCACGAGAATCTGAGAAAAATTTAAAAAAATGTAGTTCGAGAAAATGGGGAAGACGCTTCGAGAACCAGGATCGTCCCTGATCACGTGCGTCACGTCTCGTCGTCGCACTCCGACACGAGTGAGGTTATGTCGCGGAAAACCTCGGCCCCTCGTCGTAGATAACCTCGCGACGTCGGTTTTCCCGAGGAAAGTCGTGAACGTGAAAATTCGCGGCGTATATCCGTCTCTCTCTCTCTCTCTCTCTCTCTCTCTCTCTCTTCCTCTCCCGTGGTCAGGTTAATCGCGGCACGACAGCGAGGTTTTACGTACCCTTTCCAGCTTCTGGAAGTACTCCCGCAGGAAGGAGATCGGGTTCTCGGGCCGGCCCACGCACAGTTGCACTATACAGTCTTTCAGGACCTGTTGGATATTGTGTCTCTGCACGTATTCCTCGCACTCGCGTAAGCTCTGCTCCTCCTCGAGATTCGCCGCCATATTGATGATGCGCGGCGCGCCGCTTTATCGGCGATACCTCGCGGCGCGTCTACCGCCCCACGCCCCCGCCTGCTCCGCGCGCGGCGCGCGTTGCGCGATCTCTCGCGCTCTCGTGATTTTCCCGCGGCGACCCGCCGAGGATATTCCTGACAATCCTGGCTGTTCCTGACACGCTGAAAATACCCGATGAATGTTGCGTTCCTTCGAACACCGAAAATCGAGCTTTCGACGTTCGAAGGAAGAGGAAGCGAGGGGAAATTCAGACGCGGAATTCGCGCGTAGTCTTTCGTCGTCGAAAATCGAATTGTTTATTGGCACGCGAATCAATAATTTTAATCAGTTGAAGTTGGCCGATTTTACGGATTCTCGCGATTCATGAGAAAAAGATACAATTTATGTGAATATAATATAGATAAAAAGATATTTCAATTTCTATGGATATATTGTACAAAGTTGAGTAATTAAAAAGTTCATTATCTACGGATTGGGATTGAAATTGGATTGAAATTTAATCAATCGGAATAAAGAAAACTAACAACTTCAAGTTTAATGAATTTTGCTCCAATTGGTCAAATTTCAATCCAATTTCAATCCCAATCCGCAGTCTGATCACAGCTTTAAATCTTATCTTTCCTTCAAACTTGTAAAATTGTTATTCTCATATTTTTCTTCGAGCATTTTATTCTGCGTCTTTCGTTGATGTCAAGCAAAAACATATATTCGATCAGCCATGTCAGCAGATACGAACTGCGTCCACATTCAGCTCACCTAGAGGCGGCACTGAAAAAGGATCTTTTAAAATCCCGTGTTTTACATAAATAAATAAATAAATAAAAAGATCTCGGCGAGGAACTGCCGATTTTTAGTCGCGTTTCAGTCCGAAAGCCGCGCGGTTCCACCGTCGTGAATCGGGCAGCCGCGCATGCGCGTCGCGCGAGTCGATTCGCGGAGCTCGATGGATCGCGGAGAGCGCCGCGTTGGCCGCGTCGACCAATCGAGACGGCCGTCTCGACGGTCTCGATCGGTCGGTCTCTCGCGCGCGCGAGGCGCGAGCAACGAGCAACGACAACGACCATGGTATATCGCACGCGTATCGCGATGGACGGCGGAGTGCTGCGTGCGGCGTACTGCTGCGGCTGCCTGCAAACGGGCGAATCTCCGCGCTGAGAGGGAGAGAGAGGTGGCCGTGTGCCGTCGTGTGTGCGCGTGGTGTGTGTGTGGTGTACGCGGAAGCGTACAGCTTCGCGAATCCCTTCGGTCGCGCCTCCTCGCCGCCCTCGCGACACGGACTTTTGGACGGCGAAGCGGAGCGGAGCGAAGTCGGCCGCGATCGCTCCGCGCGACGTTCGCTCGGTCGATCGGACGGACGGACGGACGGACGGACGGATCAACGATCAACGTGTTCCTGAGGGGGGTCCGAGCCGCGAGTGCGGGACAATCTAACGGCGGGGGAGGGACTCGGCGGAATCGAGGATCCCGTGTGCCCTCGCGTGCGCGCGCGCGCGCGCGCACCTCTTCTCGGCGATGCGTCGAGTTTTCGCGGACACTTCGCGTCTTCCGTGCGTGCGATCTCGCTCGCGCGCCGGGACCTGAAGCTGGCTGTCAACGAACGCGGGCGGCTGGATATACCCTCGGGACCTCGGTAGGGTCTCGAGCGAGCGAGAGTGAGAGAGAGAGAGAAAGAGAGGGACTCCAAGGGCCGAGCCAATCTCGAGAGAGGAACAGCGGCGGGAGGAAAGAGGTACGTCGCCTCCTCGGAGCTCGGAGTGCGACGGGATTATTGAGGATCTCGCGTGTCCGTTCACGTGTCCCCCTCGGATTTCCACCTTAGGACACGCGTATAGACGCGAGATCGTCCCGCGCGCATGTATGCGCGTATTGTACGTACGTACGTACGTGTGTGTGTGTGCGCGTGCGTGCGCGAACGCTGCGTGAATCAGCCGTGCGACGACGATGACGATGACGGCCCGATCGACGGCATTTCGACCGTGCCGCTTCCTCTCGCTCGCGTCGTCGCCCGGTTGTTCCTCGATCGATACGCGGCCTCGCGGTGTCGAGGCTCTTTCGAGAAAGAGCGCGCGAGGGGGAGGGAGGAGAGGCTCGCCGTTCCCGACGAAAATAGCGAACGAGTCCTCTCTTTCTCGTTCTCTCCTCTCCGTCTCTCCCTTTCTCTCGCGCGACGGTGTCCTTTGGCCGCGTTTCGCCCGGCATTACTTCACGTTGTCAAGTCGCGGAACGGATGCGCGGAGGGTTGGGGGGGGGGGAGACGGGAGGCCACGTTCGATCGAGGACGTTTCGCGTCGCCGGTAACATCGTCGGCGGGGATCGCCGAAATCACGGTCTTAAGCCCGTGTCACACTACGTATCGCGGACACGGATCGGATTGGGATTACGGATCGCGGATCGGATGTCGACCAATCACAGATGAGCTGCTCGTCTATAATTGGCTAGATTACGATCCGCGATACGTAGTGTGACACGGGCTTTACACACGGTTTTACGCGGTGTGTAAGACCCGTGTCACACTACGTATCGCGGACACGGATCAGATTGGGATTACGGATCGTGGATCGATTGTCAGCCAATCACAGATGAGCTGCTCGTCTATGATTGGCTAGATTACGATCCGCGACCCGCAATCTCAATCCGATCCGCGTTCGCGATACGTAGTGTGACACGGGCTTAAGACCTTGGCCGAAACGGACGGACTCCCGTTTTCGTCGTCCGCGACGGGATCGCGATCTCGGGGGCGGCAAGCACGTTCGCAGCATCGGTCACCGGGACTTTAGGGAAACTCGATCGCGTATCCTAGGTATTTTTGATTCGCCTGTGTACGTCGGTAGCTTGGATTCCCTCTCAATTTTGAGGTTATCTAGTTTGCGCCAAGTTTCAAGATGTACACTTGTATTGTATACTTGATCTCGATTCTCTCGATGAAAAGTAGAAACGCAGGTGACCCTCGAATAACACGACGAATTTGTATGACGCTTGAATTGCACGGTAAAAATTTTGTGACAACTCTTGAATACTTATTAACATGTAACCGATGTACTTGAGTACTTGAGTTGCGTGTAGTTGGAGTAGCGTGGCCACTCAATGAGAGAAATGCAAATACAAAATATTTAATAAAATTGTTGTTTTTTTTTTTTAAGTTTTTTAAATAATATAATTTTTGTGATAATAATCCCTCGAAATCAAATGCCTTCAACTTTGTATGGATCTGGAGTATTGAATTGCACGGTTTTTAATAACGCGGAACGAATTAATTGTGTTATTCGAGATATGTTATGGGATTTGGAGGAATTTAGGTTTATTGATAGCAATTGAGCTCTTGATAGACGAGTTGATTTGCAAAATTCAACGCTATTTTGAATATTCATTTAAAATATTAATATTATTTATGAGTTATATATACATGAATTGAGTAATTAAATATAGAGAAGGAAAATTAATTAATAGGGTCAGCACTAATTATCGTGATTAATCTTTAATAAGCTTTGTGGGAAGTATACCAATGATAACACACTTCGATATAAGCGTATTCGATAACTATTTACCCTTGGTTTTTCCGTAATTAAGCTTCTCGATTACACAGAAAACATAAAAAAATGTCCAATTCGACCACGATGTTGGTTGGATTTAATCAGACATACGCCAAAATTATAATTTTTGATGCCAAGTTATTAGTGAGTCACCATTGTTAAAATTCATGCTACTTATGTTACGTCATCGTCCTTATATTCTCAAATAAATATCAATTCCATTTACTCTAAAATTAATTCAGTTATAATTATGTTTAGCTTCAGCTCGAAAATTTCCTGGAAGTCACATTGTTATTTCGTCATCGACAAAAATGTCCAAACTCATCTTTTGTCTCTTAATTTGCACCCAGTTGCTTTTTAACACCCTCGCTGCCATGTGCATCACCGGTGATGCATGCAGAATTTTTATTTGTGTGCCATGTGCATCGCTCATGGTCACAACGTGTCAGTCTTTAGAACTAAATGCGTTATTCTGTACAGCAGCTGAGAAAACGTATAATTAGGAATGAGATCAACGATACTTAAAAATCCAAGTTAAATCCAGTAATCAAGTTTCGGTTTCTCGGATTCGACTAAATGTAAGAAATAATATTTCATACATTGTATTTGCAAAGTAGCCGATTACCAGTTAGTTTCGAATTTTAGAATGGGTGCTTTATTCAGAGGTGCTTATAAGTAGCTTTTAAATAATCGAATTTTTTACAAGTATTCGAGTACATTGTGTTATTGTAATTATAAGTATCATGTAAAATTGTAAGATAATGAAGAGATATACATTTCTAAAGTATTCATAAAAGTCCAGTTTATTTTGAAGTAACTCTTGTTTTTTCAAGGTATTCATAGAGAGTTCGAAACCACAGATTCTCGAACCTACTTGCAAGATACCGAATTCCATCACTAGTTATAATTCTTTTATGATGGCAGCGAGAGACCAAAAAGATGGGGAAGGAGCGGGGAAGAGCTTATTGGCTAACAGTCCCAGCAGGACCGATGCTGAGAACCAAGGGCTTGCCGCCGGAAATCCGTAAAGCCGGTATTCTCTCGTTTCGTGTGGGCCAATATTGCGATTAGAAGAACACCGGCGTGTGCATGTTGCGTGTGAAAACAAAATTCTCCGCGAAACACAAGCTTCTCGCATTCCTCACTCACTCACCTCTCTCTTTCTCTCTCTCTCTCTCTCTCTTTCTCTCTCTTTTTCTCTCTCTCTCTCTCTCATTCCCGTGGCTCGTTTATCGTTGCAGATTTTGATCGATCCCGCGTCGTCTCGTCGACGAAAGAGTTCACGCCACGCGGCTGTGCGTAGTGCGTCACGTGCCTGTGTGTGCGAAATCGAGGAATAAGCCAAGGAAAGAGCGAGACGTGGACGCTTGACGCCGGATTAAGGATCAACGAGATCGGTGAAGTTACGCCAGTGTGTGAGAAAAGATCGCGGGGACTTTCGTCGCAAGAGAAAAAAAAAAGAAAAACTGCTGGAAGGAGAATACCTGGGCAGCGGGTTCGGTCGCCCTCGCAGAGTCGCATCGGCTATGACGAGGAGGACGGCGGGGAGTCGCGCTGATCGAGGTTCGTTGATTGAAGCCACGGATGCCAACGCGACCGTCATCATTCCGTTGAATGTGGAACACGATCTCGCGGCTCTTCGCTAAGGGCAGCAGCAAGACCGCGGGGGTGGAGGAAGAAGCCGCGTCGCCGCTGCCGACGACGACGACGGCAAAGGAGGACGAGCAGCAACGGCGACCGAAGCGCGCGTGCAACGGCGTCGCCGACGACGACGCGCCCGCTGACGGTACGAGCGCCGTCCATGTGTTCTACGACGCAGCGATGGATCGCGGCGCGAGTGCAGACGATCGACGCAGGCCTGCTGCCGCAACCGGTGCCGCGGCGGCGGCGTCGGCCGACCAGCAGTCCAGCGGAGGCGATTCCGAACACTTCTCCGACGCCTACGAGTCCCGCCAGGTAGGTCCCTCTGCCTCTTTTCCCCTTCGGGGACCGCCGAAATCAGAATGGACCCCCGAAGAACGTAGGGGTGTAATTATAATAGAAACCTGAAAAGACTCGTTGTGCCTTGTGAACCTTGAGAGGGATTCTCTGAAAAGAATTACCTGCGCGACTAATTCTGGATGAAACATGAGGCGTATAAAACACAGATGATAGGAATATAATACAATAATAAAATACTATAGTACTATAATAATAATAATAATAATAATAATAATTATAATTATAACAATACTTATTGTTAGGAATATAATATAATGAAAAATAACAATACACACACACACACACACACACACACACACACACACACACACAATAATACTATGATATAGTATATCATAAAATGGAACATAAACGGAGCATACGTCGAATATCGAGACTGCGCGAGAAGGGACGTCTTCAAGTGCAGCAAATGGATTTTCTGATGAATTTATATAGGGCTCGTGATAAAGATTATTTTCATCGCGGGATGCGGGACACTCGCGTTCTCCTCGTAGCCGTGTGTCCGAAGACGTTCGTCACGTGTGTATTTGCAGGATGGACCGTACTCGGCAGTGAAGCTATTCTCGAGCTGTGTGACGAGTATGGCGTTCGTTTCCTGCGCCGCAATGTTATTTACTGCGCGATAAAACTCGTCGGCGTTTCACCTGCGCACGCGGACGCCGCGGCGTCTTCGACGAATCATGCGACCCAACACTCTAATTATCTCTTTAATTGCCCCGTTAATTCCGGGCGAGATCGTGCGTCTCGAGAGAGAGAGCCACTCTTGACTCTCGTATAAATTCGCCGACGGAGATTTTTATGTGAATAGCTTCGGTTTTCAGGGAATCTCGTATCGATCGCTCGGTAATACGGCTTCGTTTATTGACCCGAAAGAGCTTTATTTCTAAGCCTGTTTAAATTGTAAGTCTGCATGGTGCAATTGAACTTTATTTATAAGAGAGTTTAGGCCTGTTTTTATTTTTCGAACATATCTTTGCACATTATACAAAAGATTTCTTCATTCTCTTATTATTTTGAAAAACGCAGTACTATTATACGGAGAAATTATATTCTACATATTATCTGTTATATTTAGTTTTATTTTATGTTTAAAATTCTTCGATCAACATCACGCGGGATATTAAATTCGCGCTTTCTTTGCACGCTGTTGCGCTAGTCGCTTCTAGCTAATTTCTCACCGTCACAAGATTTAACGTTCTTTTTGTTCCGTTAATTCTGGCAGACGGCCCGCGAAATCCGCACCGATGAACAATCGATATCTGGCCATGCCCGAGCGGCCTCGTTATCGATGATCACGTTTGGCACACGTTCAACGAGTATCATTCAAGTCATTTTAATCGGTCTAGCTTCCAGACGAAAATGCGTTGCCGACAGCATTGTAAAAAAGCCACTGTGGAAGCAAAGTACCTATAAGCTATACATTTACAAATATACCGGATACAGATTTATCAAGCAGATTCTATAAATATTATACGAAGTATAATTTCCATAAATGTTATATAAAATATTGCACACTAGAATAGCAATCTAGCTACTCTGAAGGATCGGCATGAAGAGAAATTTACTGGAGTAACGCATACCGCGTAAACTGGTTTTCTTCTCTCGTTTCTGGGAAAGCAAGGTCGTTCCTGTTGCGTGGCGAACGATCTTATTTATCCGCGATTCCTTATTTATTTTTTGTATTTCTGGTAAGCTGTGTCGATCCGTCACGATCCGAGGGAAGCTTCGCGATCTCGCTCGCGATCGTTCTGAAAGTAAACGCATCGGCAGCGGCGCGTTTTTACCCCGCGTTGCCGGCGGTGATATAGGAGAAGAGCCGATCTTATCGCCGCGTGCTCGCTTTCGAGTGCGATCCCGTCTCGATCGCGCGTTTCCGTCGATTAATGTACTGGAAACTAATACGCCTAATTTAAGGCGTGTCGCTGAGGACTCCTCCTCTTCTTTTTCCAGCGCAAGAGCGGACGAGCTCCCGCATTCCTCACCGTAATAGGCGGTGCAATTATCAAACGTGCATCAAGACACGCGCTGCAACAACACGCGCGTGTGCGCGCGGAGCCGTGCAATTAGCCGCTGTGGTTTCTCGCGCATTATACACGGTCCGATTTCTACGTCCACTGAAAACATTCACGAAAAATACGGACTATATCCTCAGGTTTTGCATATCGCGTCCAATTACCGTTGTAAAAATTATCTCCACATTTCTGCGAGCCGATGCGAATTCAATTATTTGGTTGAAAGTGAAACGAACGTTTTTAACGATATATAATACAGCAATCTATTTCGTCTCTTTCTCCCTCTGTTCATTAATAGTGAAATTATAAAGATCTTGTTTTTCAGAAAGAGACAATTACTGAAAAAAATACCTATTTAATGTAATGAGAAAAAAAAATCTGTCGAAAATGATATGCGCTAATCCCGTTTAAAAATGATTTTGAATCATACCTACCTAGATTTTATTGGCACAATTTGGGACCTTAATTTAAAATATTTGCAAATTTTTATTACATTATAATTAAAAATTTCAAATTAATTGAGGTTTAATAAACCTCATCTTAGTAATCTACTACATATATTTTCATCTTGGTAGCGTCGGATGAAAACGATCATTGATGCCGATGCACGTGTATAAGTAAAGCACCCGGTGCGCTACTGATCTTGAAATATCGATCAGTCGGCCGATCCAGATCGCGTTCAGCCACGACAATTTAGCCCGAGACACCTGCATTCACATTATACGGACGACGGAGAAAGACCGAGGCCTCGCTACGTGCCTTGACGGCTCCTTTTAGAGTAATTACAACGACCATGACACATACTCGGAAACGATTAATACCGCGAACAAAGTGTGTGCGTATGTAGTAGAGCCTCTACTTTTGCGCGTAAAACTTTTTTAGCTATGCGTATACATTGCTGTTATTTACAGCTGCACATTTACAGCTTATTTTGGGTTAGAAATATCTGTCGGTTGCGAAGCTATATTGGGCATTTTTATTCTCACTTCAATTTTTAAAATCGTTACAAGCAATGTCGCTGGTGCATCGTATATATTTTACGTAATAATAACAGCACGTTGTTCTCCGTGCTCGAACGGGCGCCTTTAAAAAGCATTATAATCGGTGAAAGTGACGCGCTCGCACCCGGGCAACTTCGACATAATCGAAGCCGTTTTCGAAATCGCGCAGATAGAGAAATGCCGATGTGGGTGGCGAGTCGAAAGCGGGAGTTCCCATGCGATCAAGCGCAGCACCGTATTCATGACGTCGTATTAAATTATTAAAGACACTTGAATGCTCGTTAATTTATCGTTCGCGGAAGGTTTTCTCCTCTTTATTATTTTAAACACTCCTACGAGAGTCCCGGGCAACGTTGTGCCCCGATGCCATGGATAAACCGGCCTCGCAAAAGACGGAGGCGTCGCCGGGAGCATGAGATAGGTTGTCGCTGCGTCACACGTCTCTGCCTTTACGACGTTTAACGGCAACGTCCTTCGCCGGAGAGCAAGTAATCCAATATATACACCGTGAGAAAATGAGCCCAGCCTGCCTTGTGTGCGACAGCGGTACATTGTTTCGCATTGTCGGATGCTTTCTACGAAAGGAAACGCGCGCGCACGGGCACGGGCGCTTTCCGCACGATCTATTCTCTCGCTGCTCTCTCAGCCACTGGGTAACTTCGCGTGCCCGTTTTTGGGAAAGTTTCCGCAAAGTTTTGCCCTTCCACCCTCCCCAAGTACGCGAGTGAGATGGAATGAAATTGTTTCATTTGTATATACAAAAGTCGCGAAGACTTCGGCCACGTTATTTTTATCGACGCGCGTCATCTCGCGAGAGAATTATTGTTTAATTAAACTGTTTCTGTGCGCGATGTTTCGAGATGCAACTGTGCAATTTTGAGCGCGCCTGTTACGCGATGTATTTAGTCTTTCGCACTACATTCGCGGCGCGCCTTTCGCTGAAGCATTCATAATTATCGTGTTTATTGTCTTTTCGAGAGCACGATTTTCAGGGCGAAAGTAATTACGCGGCGAAATAATGCACTCGTTTCGCTGCTTTGAATTAAGAATATCCAACAATGTAAAGATTCCTCGTCAAGCTTTAGCTAGAATTAGAACATCTCTAACAGATGATCCTTCCTCGACACCACGCTTGATTTAGCATTTAAAACGCCGTGTAAATTAGCGGGATTACATTTCTAAAATTAGAAGGACCTGATTGTGCGTCGGGGGTGTATTCGCTTAAGAGGATTCCGAAGCGTAATTATATTTTAAGGGAGAGAAAGAGTCGTTCTTTTGTCCCCCGGGTCGAGAAGGGAGACCCGGCTTCCGCAGGGTGAGGGTCAATCACGTTGGGCTCGAGGGACCCAGCGATGCGCAATGTGCTCGATTCGCTGCCGCGTGCGTGCGTGCGTTCGCGTGGGCGTGCGTTCGTGATGGGTACGAAACGCAGCCAGCTGACTCGCTGCGTGCGAGTGCCGAGAGTCTCTCTGCGCTCGACGGAACCCAAAGCCGCGCGCCGCCGATTCGCTCGTAGTGCGGCCTCGCGCTCGGAACCGACAGCGCGCTGTTCCCCGCGTGTTCCTTGACGAATGGATATCCGAATCGACTGTTACGTTCGACGCGTCGCAGTCCGAATTGGCTCTCCGGCGGGACGCGTGCCGTCGTGATCGATGATGACGTCGACCGACGAAGAAAATTAAGTTATTCGCGAAGGAAAAGTTGGCTTTTGCGGCAATATGAGCCGTCAAAAGTGTATTTTAGTGGAGACTCTCAAGAGCTGACGAGGAAAGACAGATTTTACTGGGAAGAAAGTGCGAATATATATACGGCAATCTCGAGAATTTTGCGTGCGGAAAACGCAATGCGGATCCGTAATGTATATGCGCGCGTGTCTCAAGGATTTCTTTCTCACGCGAACAATCGTGTACTTACATCGCGCGTGTACATTCGCGGAGTGACTCGTCGTCTCGGAAGTGCGTATCGATCGCGATTCTCGCCTCGTTATCTCCATTCTCGGGATCTATAGCCTATACAGTCGCGGTATTGTGCAAGTCATACGAGCGTTCGCTGCAATTGGCGCTATAACTTCTTCATGACGCTCCAAAGGACCGAGCCGGATTGTGTGTGTGAAAACAAAACGACCGCTTTCCCCCTACGAAGGTGTCGGGGATTCCATCGTCGATCGAAGACAGATGTTGGACTCGCGCCACCAAGAAAATTATCAGGAAGAAGGGAGCGATGCATTCTCCCGATGCAGCTGCAGTTGTCGTGCGACCGTTGCCGAACGTTGCTTCGCGTCCTGCGTTAATATTAATTATTAACTAGAAAATAGAGAAATAGCGGAGAGAGAGAGAGAGAAAAAGGGGAAAGAGAGCGGGGAGTCGACGACGACGAGCTGAATATTATTATGTTACTAATAATGTCGCTCCGCGAAGTCGGTCGCCGAAATTAAATTCATTCGCCGCGGCTCTGTCGGACGCTTTCCCGGAAGCGAATGCCGCGCATGCCGAAGTTTCGCGAGAGGAGACACCGCGGAGATTAATAACTTGCAAGACTGTATTATACGGAGTCACGACGAAATTCAGTCGGGAGATAATCCCGAGATGATACTGGATTGTGAGACCGTGCAATGGATGAGTCGAAATGACTAGTGTATTGTTTGCACGGTGCGTTTTTTTTTTTTTTATTATCGGATCAAATCTCTATTCCTCGATGAGGAATAGATCAGAAAAATTCTCATCGGCGGCAAAAATCTGAGGAGGTGCGATGCATTGAATCCCTGCAATTCGGATTCAACCTGAGGCACGCATATACGGAGAGACGGCGGGAGAGGTTTTACGAGGAGAGGCACATTGTCGAGAAAAGGCAAGGATGGCGAGTGAGGTGATGCTGGCGCCCACGCCAGCGACGTCCATACGGGAGATGGACGACGTCAGGGACATGGTTAGAAACGCGACCGTCACCACGATTTACGTAAGTCGGTCTTCATAAGTCGCGGCTATACATATTGTGCCGCGCAATCGGTATTCAGAATATCATTCCGCTTCTCCCGATTTATATTGTCCGCACGAAAAGCGTTCTTCTGACCTAACTTGTGGAATGAATATATGCATATTGCGCTACGTAAAGAATTACAGGTAAGGGCCAGAGCGCATAACATATGACGTAGCGATATACGACGGTTGTAGTTCCCGACCTGACAGATCAGGATACGCCAAAGCTTGTGTGCGTTAGTTACGTCCACGACTGCGACTGTCATATGTGCTTTGGGCCTAACCCTCGAATAATATATGGTACTTGACTTGCGCGGAGCCTCGAATAGCATGGTAAAAAAATGTGACTACCTTTGAATAATAACACGGTACTTGAGTTGGAGTCACTCAATGAAAGAAATACACATACGCAGATGCATAGATAGGCTGATGGCAGAGAACGAGACGTAAGTGTCGTAGTCGTGGACGTATAGGGTAAGACAGAGAAAAATGTAGTCGTAAGGCTATTGTAGGCAATAGGCCTTACGACTACGTTTTTCTCTACCTTACTCTACGTCCACGACTACGACACTTACGTCTCGTTCTCTGCCATCAGCCATACGTAGAACTTGCTATGTTTTAAAAGTTTTTTTTTAATAATTCCTCGAAATCAAGCACCCAATTTATTATGGAGTCTTGAATTGCACGGCTTTCAATAATATGGAACTAATTGATCGTGTTATTCAAGAGTTTTATCTGTATAGAATTTTTGAAGGCGAGAAACTATCTTTGTGAAAGCATGCTGAAAATATGGAGGTTCGTAGAAAAGTTTTGAAAGCGAGAAATTATCTTTGTAGAACCAGCTATAGAAATATGAAGTTTTTCCATAGGAAAGTTTCGGAACGTCGTACCGTCGTATAATTTTTTTTCTAAATTTTTTATGGTTTAAATTAAAAAATGATATAATTTTTGGAAGCGAGAAACTCTTTGTGGAAGAGCGGCTAGAAATATGAAGCTTCTTGCGTGAAAGTTTCGCAACGTTGTCATATATATATATTTTTATTTTTCTAAGCTTGTGGTTCGAACTTATTGGATGCTGTTTCTCGGACACGCAATGCTTTACCTGCGGTTTTGCGTGCGCGGGAGCGGGAGCACGTGCGCCGAGACATATCATAAGCTCGCGCGAATTAAAGGCGCGAGACGGCAATAATCCGCGGTTATTTCATGTACTTACACGCGCTCTCGGCGTGACGAAGGACAATAGTGCCAAGGACAAGATTTCACTCCCGAACGCTAATCGAGTGATCGTCACGGGCGGTGAACAGCGACGGAGAGGAAAAACGCGCGTCGTCCGGAATCCGCGACGTATAAACTTTCGATCTCGCGATACCATTTCGATGTCGATCTTCTTCGCGTCAAAGTTAAGGCGATTGAATCTTCATTATAGCCAAGGATAGAGCGCCGCTCTTTTAATATCGCGTATCGCCTCTTATTCTACTTTTCCGATCGAATCGCGGAAGAAGGCTTCTTGTACTAACGCGGGCTTCCGTGGATCGCAAATTGCGACACGCTCCGTCGGCTTCTCGTTGCGCTGGAAGTGTTGTCGACTCCGTTGCACAACTAATTAATAGGTCGATCGCGTATGCGGAACGCGCCCGCCGGAGATCTTTTACAACTACGCGTCCAGTCGATTCTTCGCGGCGATACGCAATTACATGAAATCTTTCTAGAGTTTAACTCGCGAGTGAGACATATTATATACGCCTCGTCGGAATATATATATTTATCGCAAGCGATTCATACGATATACCTAAGCATTCTTTTTTTTTCTCTCAATGAAGAAAGAAGAAGACAAAGAACGAAGCATTTGTAGCATCGAATGAACCGCAGCCTTGGTAGCCAAACGATTTGTTTGTTTTCTTTTCTTTTTTTAAAGATACAGGAGTTGGGCCTATCGATCGAGTAAAGTTGATATCGTCCATGTATCTCGTAGCCTTCCCTTCGATTTGCACTTTCGATTCGCGTCGGTCGTGGATTGTCGAAATCGCGTAGGCCGTTATGGAATGGCACTCGACTGCCCACTCAGTAATTCGCGTTTGAAATCGCACGTGCAATGTTCCGGTAAATCGGTCTGTGAAACCGTTTCACGCTTACGTAAGTTGTAACGTAAAACAATACTTATCCCCTTTGCTGCGCAGGGGAATTCTTCTAAATTCGGCAATGTCATCCGAAAAATCAGGACATCTTTGGGTTACTTTCAAGACAATTTTATTTAATTCCATGGAATTTTCATGTACTTATTAGGGTTTTTAGATAACGCGATATGACGAAAGGAAGTGTGATGTCATACGCGAGTTTTATGTAATATACGTAACGTAAGTGGAGCATTCCTTTCAAATGCACTTGTTTAATAAATGCTCGTCACTCGGAATTACACTGCGATCGAATATCATGGATATAGCTTGTCGAGTTCAAAGCGTACCTGAGCTTCTATTGGCGAAACTAATTTCGATGCGTCAAAAGCCGTCTTAGGGGACGAACTTTGTAATTTTACTTCGACGTCATACTGCAGCTAGTGCAGCTTAAGATTTTCACTTGAAACTTGGCGCAAAAATTATCACGGAAAATTGTGCGAGCGTTCTCCTCTCCTCTCTTAAACGTTCTCAGCTTAAAATACATCTACATTTTTTATATGTATATGTATAGATTCTATACGACCAGTAAAATAGAAATGTATTAACTTTAATATTAAAAAAATAAAAATACTTCTCATCATCTGTCGGCTTTATGACTTTCGTGGGCGGACCGAAACGTGAAAAGTGAACGACTCCGTATTTGGTAGCGGTGCCGTTGCGTGATTGTTATTCGCACGAAAAACCGGCGACGTGTCGAACGAATGTGTTCCATGCACTCGCAACGAATGTAAAGTTTCGAGTCGGATCGAAGCAGGAAGAAAGTGCACGGTGAAAGAAAGAAAAAGAACAAATCGAGCCCGATTTCCATCGTTATATGAATGGCCACTTTTTTCGGCACCTCCTTTCGCTGGCTCCTTGAAACTTTTAACTTCACTCAAGTCACTTACCTGCATTTCCTCCGAATTTGACTTTGCCACTTCAAAACACGTTAGCACACGACACTCGAAAACTAATAAGTAATTCGCCAAGCCGTTAAATCGTTTCGAGTACATCATGCCCGTTAAGGCACTTGAGCATGCGGAAACCGTTAAAATGATTACAAATTGTCAATGCAGTTAGTACTGGATTAAGATTATCTATATAGCAAAGAAGATTAATGATGTTTTGATTTCTGTCAAAGTTATTCTAATGCAATCAACTTAATGTTATTATGTTACCAAATAACGAAATGATTACGCTCGATAAAGCAACAGCTGAGTAATGAACAATGGCCAAATTTCGAGCATTAATGGGGGGGGATGTTAGAGATATATTTAATAATTATAATATACAATCGAGTTAGTTTACGTTTCGAGCCACTTGGCCTTCTTCAGAACATTAAATCATAAATAATACCGTATTAACAATAAAAGACTCCAGTACGATCCGGCGCTACGATTTCCAATCAAATCTCACCAATGTCTGTAGACAATTAGTCACGTTGAAGTCAGAATATGTCGTCGATTATTGTTCTAACATTCATTAATGCTCGAAATTTGGCCATTGTTTATTACTCGGTTATTATGTTACATTTGTAAGTACACTCATGCTACAATATGCAAAATTGCATTACAATTCGAAATCGAACTATACTGCAAACTGTAATTGTAATTATCAAGAGTCACTGAGGTTTTCCACTATGATCTTCGTCAGTATTACATCTGTCACCGTGAAAGATTATACAGTTGATGCCATTTTTTGAATTACTCGTATCATCGACTGCACTACAGTTTATTGTGTTTTACTAATTGAGTCCACTCCCTTCTAATATCCAACCGGAAACTTCTGACAGAAAGAAATCGATTCTTCGCGCATTGCTGAATGGCACGGGACGATTTTTACCTCGACATCACGAATCACGTAATTCCGCATATAAGAATCTTTTCAGGTCAGTTCACCGTGCGCGTGTCTTATAGTGCGCGCTTTCTGTTCATTTGAAGAAATAAAGCACGCTGCAATGTTGCAATTTTCAATTCGCAATTTCTGCGTTACGCGACATAATGAAATTTACAGAATTTTGTTCACAATTCTGTCGTGAATTGCATACGTCTTTCTGAAATGAGAGCTTAAAGCGGCGCGCCTGTTTATCCTGCGGCTTTATCGTCCGACTGCAACGAGCTCCGGATGTTTAATTTCTACCTTTGGTTTGTACCTGTACACAACGCGCATTCTCGTATACGCGCGTGGGTGCGTGTGGGTGTATGTACAACACCGGTTTGCGATCGACTCAACGTTTTTTTTTTATCCTTGGGGGGACGGGTAAATTTTCTGAGGGGGCGTCTATAGATTATTTCCCGAGCGATCCGCTCTTTCTGCCATCGAACAATATTATCGTAACATCTAACTCCGTACGTGTACGTACTCGCGTTTAAATTTAGGTGTGCGACGCGGAGAGATTATTTTTTCTTGTGCGATTGACGGTTTCTGTAGTATATCGGGTAATCACTTTTTTTATATCGACGCGTTTCAACGCACGTATATACGCGTGACGAACGAGAAGCCTATAGTTTCGGAAGTTACTCACCCGCGAGGTAATCTTATCTCTTTCTCTTCGCTCTTGTCTTATCTAGAAAAAGCATAATCCGTAACTGAGATCGACCGACCGACCCGCCTCTATCTACCCCTTAGTGTCGCGGTGTTTGCACACATGCTTATCACCGTCCGTGGCGGAGTAATCCCAAGCAGTATCACTGCATTTGCATATCTATTTATGAAGGACGGCGCGAGATTACAACGTTGACCGCACCATTGTCTCGCGCGAAATGCATCCGCGATACTTTCTCCGCACTCTTCACCTTAAATTTATTCGAATTGTGTCAAAGTCCGCAATGCGACGTAGAGAAATTTATTCTGTTTCTATATGCATGTGCATGTCGCGGACAATAAATATGAGACATGTATCTAAATTTATAAACTGCAAATGTATATTTAATTTTTATGCGTTTGCTTAATTCATCCTGATGGAAATAATTAATCCGGTGCTCGATTACACGGGGCATAATGCAGCTGCGCTGCAGCAGGAAGGCGAACTCGGTGGAAAACGTGATGCAAGTGCAAATATAGGTGCACCGCGACGACGGAAATACAAGGTGCGCCGTGACTAACGTCGTTATTGAGTGAGCTACCGTTCAGAAAATTTTCAAGACGCGTGCCTGCCCGTTGTGTCTATATTTAAACAATGTATAAAATATGTATTACAAGAAAGAAGGGAAACAGAGAGAAAGAGCGAATAGAAGCATTAAATATCGATACAGATGTTCCAGCACAGCATTTTTTATTTTTTTTACTTGGCTTTGCTCGAGAAGATATTTACCGTAGGCGTGATAATGATTTTGTTAATACTGTATTCGGTCAAAACTTGTATAACGTCATAATTGCATGTGCATTTTGCATTCGCGAATGCATGGCACGCAACATTCGTTGCCGTGCATTTTTGCGAGAGTTAATTAACATTGGCGTGCCGCGAGATTGATTAGAGGTGCATTGTAGATTAATCGGTTGTTGAATGACTCGGCACATTTCGGCCACTGCGCCGTAATTAGTTTACGAGGGGTAGCTATGAACGCTGCGAGCGCGAAAGTGGCAGAGATCTCACATAAATCACGAAGAACCGGGCTTAATTTGCAAAATTGTAAGTGTGTCTAATTCGTTTGTGAAATCCGCCGATTATTATAACAGCGATGCTGCTTCACGTGCAGCATATAACAACCAATTTATTTTAGGTAGTCGCGATTTCACCTTTCTTCATTAAAATCGACAATTATTTATACAATCGCAAGAACCTCTGATTTAATATCATTTGTTTAACTTCGTCTCTACATTGTAAATGTTTCTTTTTGCTGCAATAAATATATTTCGTTAATCTAGAATTGAAAATGTAAAAAAAAAATATTTCCTTTCAAGCATCTAATTTAAAAAATAAGAGGTCTCGTTAATTTATTGCAGCTTATAGAAACTTATTTGCTTACAAGTTGAAAGCTGAGCGAGTAATTGTTTTAGTTCATTGATTAAAAATTTGTCAATTACTTTCACGAATCTCTGTTTGAATTATTATCCGCGTTCTCTTTGAGGCATACCACACATATTGGAATTCGTCAGCCGAAGGATTAATGGGTGATCGAAGAACTCGCCAATATACGCGGCGGTCGCTGTCGCGGACATCGCGGAAGCCCCAAACGGACCTCAAATATACCACACGTCGCGTGGAAACGCGAAGTCTATTCAATTATGCGCGAGCAGTCGTCGGCGACGGCTGCCGGGACCGGCTCTTTGAAGCGTAAATATAGCGCACAAAACGACACGGAGGCTTTACCGCGAAGTGAATGGCGGTAAAGCACTTTTCTCTCTCCCCCGCCCTTTCCGGCTCCTCGATCATCCATCGACCCGTGAATTAATCGCGAAAAAAATACCGTGCGCGTATTATACCTTTATACCGATGCACAACGAACATATCCGCGACGAAGGATCGGGATAATTTTCGCGATCTGCGTTATCATCGTCGATCGGGGAGCGAGCGAATGCGCGGCTGGATGAGCATTAGTTATCATCCCGTGAGGAGAGGAAGTCGTGCGCTGGGCGTAACAAAAATCTTTATGGTGCGCAATATGTAGAAACATATGCGGCGTGTGTATAATGATATGCGCGAGGCGTACATGCCGTTTATCGTAAACGTGCACGCACGCACGCATGCATTCACTCATGCACGCACGGACGGGAAGAACTGCAGTTTCATTTCGCCGAGCGGTAATTCAGGTCATTGACTCATCGACGAGAATATTTGTTGGACGTCGTTGAGAGTAGGATGAAAGACAGACGAGAGAGAGAAAGAGAGTGAAAGAGATACAATTCTGTTGTATCATATTTCGCGAAGGAGGAGCAAAAAAATATATACGGGGTATCCCCGGACATATCTCTGTGCAACGTTATAGTAAAGTGATATTCTTGATATGAGACAGAGAAATAAATTGGCTGTTATTCGGGAGAGGGTGCGACAAACTTTGCACTTGCCGGAATATTTCTGTAATGATAATAAAGCGACTCTTGAAATAGAGAGAGGTACAAATTCGTCGCAACTCAAGAATAGGTCAAATTATAGGTGTTCTATAAATCACGCGTAATAGCGATAATTAAAGTCAAAGGTTAAGTAAAACGTTATTTAACGTCGAGAATTCAAGAGAATTACTTAACATTTCAAATAAAATTTCAGAGCGAAATAGATCTACAGTTAATTACCAGCGGATCTCATGGCAATGATTTATCGATTGATCGTGAAAAATATCGAAGGGGAGCCGATTTTTAAGCCGTAATTTTTTTTTGTACAGAAAGGAAGAAATTGTAATAGGCGACATTTCGGTGTTATTGCTTTGAAATCGCTACGTAGCTCGTATATAGCTCTCCGGTCGTTAAACCCTCCGCAATTAACGAAGAAGAAGTGGACATGCTCAGACGGTCCTCGCTTCAAAACGATCATTGCCTCCAACAAAGAAACAGATGAATGAGAATCGTAGATAAGATCGGCTGGGGTTTCCGGTCGCGCGTTCGCTTCCCTCGCAGTTCTCTCTCTCTCTCTCTCTCTCTCTCTCTCTCTCTCTCTCTCTCTCTCTCTCTCTCTCTCTCTCTCTCTCTTCTTCCACCTGGTCTTCCTTCCGGAATCGCCCGTCGAGTAGCACCTTTAACCCTTTCTCCTTACGATGATAAAACGTTTGAAGTTTTCTGTTGAAGAGTCTTGAGTTTTCTCTGAAGAATGTCGTCATCCAGACTTTTCGCTTCCTACATAAAATCCTGAAAGTTATTAAATCACTGTTAGTTTTTATTATTTATTACACTTGACAAAGTGGAATTTTTGACGCCAGTTTTCACGTGCATTGCTCCGCGTGTAGCTGTCGGACAAAGAGAATGTTTTGATTGATATTGTTTGATTGTGTTCGAATTCGAACGTCTTCGTGAACGGATTGAAAGGATTAATTAAAGGATTAAGGCGCAAAAGGAAGGATTTGCCACGGCTCAACGAACCGCCTTGTGTTCCTCACCTCGGCATTGTATCGTTGCACCGAGAATACGCCGCAACGCGACGTCATACCGCGAAATCGTGGATGTATGCCGGTCGTTTCGATCCTGCCGGCGGAGGAAAGTAGAAAGCCGCACATGTTTACAGATCGTATACACGTTAATCGGACGTGAAACGCAGGTGCACGCACGCGACTTCGCGGCGAAGTCGATCGTTCCGAATTCCGAACGAGGTTCTCGTTAACGGGCCTCCCATTAACGATTCCTCGAAAACATTCCCCATCGGCATCGCAATTTGAGCGTGGCGCGTTAAGTAAAATTCGAAGGAAATCGAGATCCGGAAAATTTAACATCAATTTGCTCTTTCTTCGCACAGTTGGATCAAGTTTTAAAAAAATGATCAGAGATAAATACCGAAGGTGAAACGTATATATTCTTGCAGATTTAATTCGGACTTCCGTAAAAGTCGAAGTAAAGAAATCGTGAGTGATTACTAAGTAATCTTTATATCTTGAATAATTTGCTTCGCAGCTACAAATACATATCGCGATTATATGTATGCGAGATTCGAATCGAGCTCGGTGTTACGAATCGATGATTTCACGATAAACTAACGGCGGGGCACATCAAGTGTACCAGCATTGCCTTCGGGCTTAACATTTCATTATCTCCAATTTAGCCGGTATGCTCACTTCGCGGAACTGCACGTTTCGGCTGGAATCTCTATTAACGCATTTTACGCTTATCAAACGATCGAGCCTTATACGCATCACACGTCGTCTAGGCGCCACACTCTGGAGGCGGTAACGCAGCACCGGTCTTATCAATTTAACCGCGAGATAGGTCCTCGGTCGGGCGATTGCTGAGAACCATCCGCGAGCTTTATCATTAACGGTAGCGTGGTAATTATCGCGATTCGTCTCTCGTTTCTCCGTTGGTGTCGAGTGTCATTCAGGAGGAATCCGACTCGTCTTCTTATCGATCGCGAGGAACACGTCACTGCGATTAGATACGGATGTGTTTTACACGGTTTATCGCCGGATTTAGAAAGTTATTCCACCTGATCTTTATGACTGCGATTTCAAAGATCATGCACGACGATTTATGATGGACGTACAAGTGCATGCACTTGCGCGCGAGTATAGTAACTCTGTTTCTGAGATGGTCCCATAAGCATTTAAATATTTATTATAATTGGTACATGTGTCACATAGAGTGTGTGCAATATTTGGAAATAAATTATTATCTCAAAATTACCTTCGCAAAATTATGGATGCCGCTTTAGATTTAGGTTTCACTTGGTGACGCTTTGTATTCCCGGCGACCTCGTTACAAAGTTGGAGAGAGCACCCGCCTCCCGTTCTCTTTACGAGTGACACCGAGGCAATTTTGCTGCACGTCCGTCTTGTATCTCGTCATCGCCCTAATACATAACCCATTGTTTACTCGGAATTACTTTCAAATAACATTTATTTGGCTCAATGAATATCGTTTATCTGATTCTCGAGCGACAAATTTAATTATCCGGCTGGTTGTTGGTCGCTATAAATTATTAGCTCTCAATAAAATGGAGTTATGGAATGTAATCTTTTATGATATTGACAGATGTTTGCAAAGATAGAACAATAAATAATTAATGAATATTTTATGACAGAGGTGTACAGTTTCTCGATTTTTCAAGCTCGATTATAACCTAGCCAAATAAAGATCTATTAAATTATAATTTCTTTGTATCGAAACGCTTTTTATCTCGCCTCGCCTTTCCTGTTAAAATATTACGATGGGCGTATGTCCTTCGTTTAACAGGCGGTATCCACTAGAACTTCCATTTCGAGTTGCATATATGGAGCGTATCGGAAGTCGCGTGTCTTTCGTAGACGTGCAATTAAAATCCCGATGCATTATCTTTATCGCATCGAACGCTTTGTACATCGCAGCTATATGCGGATGAATACGAGCTCGTACCGATTTACATTCGCGCAATCTAAATCGTCTTTCTCGATTGCAACGAGAAGTAATTCGAGCGAGCGGGCTTGTACCGGAATCGATACGTCTTCGTTTGTGCGATCGGGGTGTATCGGCCGGCGTGAATAATCACTTTCACATTTAGCAACGTCGGGCCGCGAGAGGATACCTCGCGCCTAAACGTAAAGTGGCTTTAACGAGTCACGACGTGTAGTGGGACGTGGAGATGCGCTCTCGCAGCCGCGATCGTTGCACGAGTTTATCGTCGGCGATATCCACGACGAGACTCGGGAATGACTTCTATACTTGTTGCGCGACGTAGGCGTTTCTCATGAGAATTACCACGCTCGTCCGTAATTAGCCGCATGAATCAAATGCTATACGGCTACTTTTACGACGAGACGCAGGCTCCTTGCTGTCGCTGTTCGTTAAATAGATTCGCAGGTGCGTCACGCATAAAATTGAAACTTACTTTCGAGGTAATGTCTTAAGCGTCGACAGAGTCGCACACGTCAGAATAATTTGTTTTTAAAAGGCGAAAAGAGAATTGAATCTTTCAATTAAACGAAAAATGATATTAAATCTATTATAATATTACTACGATATTTTAATTTTGCATTCTTTATTAGTAATACTTGTGATAATGACAACTAATTTTCCTCTTACGATAATATTACGTTAAAAATCGAAGAGTTGGTCATATTGACAAAGTTTTGTCGCCGATCTGACCCCGAGTCACTTTTCGCATTGGTTTTCGCTCCCAGTGTATTTATAGTCGAAGACACTCTCATAGCGCGGACTGTCGATGAACGAACGGTTACGTAATACGAATGCAGTTACGTAATAATCGCTAATTACGTATTGCTCGTTGATTACTTCCACGCGTGAAATCGACGGGACCGCCATGAGGCGAGGTAAAAACTGTGCAGCAGTCCTGATGGAACGATCGTGACCGTGGCGACTCCGAAGCCCGCCTTTTCCGCGTTGGGGAGAACGGATCGGTCGAAACGGTAACTTCCCCGCCGCGCGCGCTAAGTCGGCCTTACACGGCCAAATCGGCCATCACGGGAATTTAGGCCGATCGGTATATCCGGCGACGATCAACGACGCGCGCGAGCGAGGCACACGATCGCCCGTAAACTCGATCGCGTCGTGATTTTTCTCCTCCTCGGCGAAGCCCAGAGGCCGAGGCGAAGAAAAACGGACTGTCGATGCGCGGAAATCATCAGCTGGAAATTTTTAATGCAACGCGCGCCCGCGCGCGCACGTTTAACGAAGTCCATCGTAATTTGCTGCGTTAATTACGGACAAAAATGATGATTATATAAGTATACGTCGCGGTACAGTTAACCCAAGCGGGATAGCAACCGTACACGCAGCCTTTATAGCCCGCGATATCGCGATGCGGTAATTCGTTGCCGAGTGAAAAAAGAAATGAGTCACTCGTCTGCCCGGCATATCTAAATTGATGGCCCTCTTTCGTCTCGCGTATATATACACATAACCGAGGTCGGGTGTTAAATAATATAACAATACGCTGTTTAACAATTCTATAAATTTTCAGACCGCGTCCTGATATCGACGAAATTCATTCCGCATAAAACGATTTCTTTTTTACACATAATTTTTTAAAATACATTCTTGTATTACCTATACTTGGATTCTTCAGTTTTGTCTCGATAATCCGTTTCTGGTATATCATTAATCTGGAGTACACAGAATGTACCGTAATCCGTCCTTGGCCACCGATCGCTCGCGACTACAAAAAAGCGCATTCCAGTATCGGGGTATCGATGCACCGGCCGGCCGTTCGCCTCGAGCACGTTTCCTCGGGTTGTGCAACGTCTCGACGCTCCGCGACGACCGCACGTTGCTGCACGTCGGTCGAGCCCGAAGGCGGTTAGCGTGGCCATCGGCGCGTGGACCGCGATCCACATACGAAACAGTGCGAGGTTTCTTTCCTTTGCCTGGCTCGAGCGCGGCGCGAAGCCGACGGACAGTCCTTCCGCGGTCTTTCCTCGCGGCGGTGTTTCGGCGGTGTTTCGGGAAGAGAAACGGAGCGGGTAAAGGGTCCGGGTGTTGTGAGGAGGTAATGGCCACGCGGGAGTAATGCCGGATGTATCCTCGTGCGAGATAAGGCCCCGCGATCCGAATGATCTGGATACCGCGGCTGTTTTCGGTAAGAGCTCGCTCTCGTCGCGCCGTTACGTGGGTATAAGTATATGTGCAATGTATGTGTAGATCGGTGATCCCAAATTTGGTTAGATCGGAAATGGGGGCATACCGTCGCACCTCTATTCCGCTTCATCGCGCAAGCTCACATTTAAATCCGAAGCAGAAGTCCTTGTGAAAAAATTTTAAAAAAAATTTCAAAGCGATTATTTTTCATGATTGTTGGCGTGTATACTCCTTGGCGATGTGTAAGCTGAAGTTAATAAATTATTATTATTATTATATATAACTTTCTCTCTCTTCTTCAATATTAAATTTTGATTACTATAAGCTTGAGAACGAAGTGAGGCTAACAATAAGTCTTTCTTATCTATATAAATACATATTTTGCGAAAAGATTCATTTTTAATCGTGTGTATCTTGAGGCCATTGATGACGTATAATGACTCTTCTCCCTCGGATTTATACATGAAGGACCTGCTCTCAACATTTCCGACATTATACACGAATCTTGTTACACGCCGGCAAGACAATGCAAGCTAAATCGCGTTACGCGGCACAATCGAACGATCCCTCGCGACGATGTTTCAGCCTGTTTGCTGTCGTCGTCGATTACATCGGACAAGTCCCACAATGTCGAGAATAATTAATATTCAACAGCCATGCTCTCTCTCTCTTTCCCTACCCGCACTGTTATTTTTCTTTCTCCTCTCTGTAACACACGTTGTACACGCTATGTACGTAAAAGGAGCGCTAACGTGATTCGCAGGACAGTTTTTTGGTACTCATTCGGATATCGGTTTCGGCCAGCAATGTGAGACCCGTATGCAAATTACGAACCGCGTTTCACCGACGTTCTTCGAGTCGGAGCTCGTTTGTAAGAAGAGCTCGACGTCCGTCGATCCACCTCTCGACTTGCGATTAAAATTCGACTCGCGCGTCTCCCCTGAATAATTTTATCGCGAATGTTACAAAATCAATTTCCCTCTCGTGAAAAAGTCAAGGATATACATTTGCGTGCAAATATACTGAATGATTCAGAGTTACAAGTGCGCTGCTTGCAGTTATCGAACATCTATACACGAATAAATCGAATCGAAACGCCGATGACATTCCCGTGAGCGAAAGAGACTGACAATCTGCTGGAATTATTCCGCTTAAATCAGAGGTCGTCAATCTTTTCTTGTATAAAAAGGTAGATAAATATTTCTTTCAGGCTTCGTGGGCCAAGAAAGGTACTTGTACAACAAGAGAGAAAATAAATTTTCATGAATTTTTTATCGACAAAATTAAAAATGTAATATACATGTGGGCTGTAGAAAAATAGGCGACGGAAGCCTTAGTTTGTTAATTCTCGGCTTAGGCACACCGAAAATGTCGCGGTATTGCGTTAAATCGTGCAAGAGTCCCGCGTAATATAGCCCGCCGCAAAATCGGGTCGGTAATGAAAATTAATCTTAAGTAACATTATTACGCAATAACGTCAGGGATATACGCACACGTCACTGCGACGGATCGATGCACGGACGTATAGGTCGCGATGCTGTGTCGCGCACTGGCTTAACGCATGTATATAAGCTGACCTGCTCCAATATCGCCGAGATATGTGACGTTGATTCTCGTAACACGTGACGGTTTTTCCGTTCCAAGAGAATTATCTGCGCCGTCCCGACTATCACCGATTGACAAATGGTTGACTTTGATCCGTTTAAACTTTAATCATTTATCACGACGTTAAGTGTTGTTATTCTTTAAGTATATGTACATAGCGGTGTGTATAATACGTTTCACCGAGGCACCTCTATGTCACGTATCTATACGTGCCCACGTATAACCGTTCCCAGAAGACCGCCCCGGGAGGGTTTCGAGAGAGAATTTCACCAACCATCGATCTACCAATTTAGGACGATTTGCCGAACGATTTCTACGGACGTATACACATTCGCGATGCGGTTGAGTAGCGCGGTACGTGGAGGGCGGGAAGAAAAAAGAGCGACCTCGATGCGTAGCTCTTCAATTCGGACGTTCTCTCCAAATATTTTAAAAACTTTCCTTTAGTCCAAAATATTCGCAAAAATTCGATTAGCACGCACAAAAGTAATATTACGGAGTTGACATTCGCCATCCGTTGCGTGAAATGTTATCACCCTTTTTACGATGACAATTGTTACCTTCTATATTTTACAAAATATTTTCTCATTTTTTCGTGTTTGCAATTTGAGAATCAATGTAGTAGAGCTCCGCAGTTGTTTATATAGCTGCTGTCGCATACACTCCATTTTTCGTTCCCAGCATCGACCCTGCTCCAGCTGTCGGTGTTACCGCGAGCTAGAATGCGACTGGGTTTCCTGTTCCGATCGTTTGTCGCATTTATTTGTCGCATTTATTTCTTATTTGTCGGAAGTAAAACATTTTCTCGATAAGTATATAAGTTTCGACGTTTGTAAAACGACGAGTGAAAGCGCGGAGATTAATGTTTCGTTCGAACTTTCGATAATTTTTGTCACGCGGAACTTAAATTATCTATATACGATAAGATTCGCCGATAAGATAGATACTTGGAATTTTAATCCTTTCCGAATTCGCACACCCAATATCTGTGAGTCATCAAATTGTATGACTAAACGATACGATTGTTCAAAATTGCGAGATAAATATAAATCGTTTTGAATATGTTACTGTAAGAAAATATATTATTTAGTTTCGAAAAATGGATCGCGTGATATTGTCGAACGTGATTGAACTGCGAAGCGATTTATGCGATATACGACCGGTGGGAATTTATTGGCACGGTTGCTAGGACTACTCGATGCGGAATCACGTTTTCATAATAGACAGACGCAGGTGGAAATGGGTCAGGCCACGAGAGTAAGTTATCGCACCTGCATATGGAACAATCGAATCTTGATACCATTGACTAGTCGACGGCTTGCTTAATGGCAGTTCAGGAAGTGAAAGCGCGTCCCTCGCAAATCGTTTACACTTAATTACCATAACAATGTGATATACAATTTAGAGAATTTAATTCAAGAATTGCACAAGTCATATGCTAAGCGAGTTTGTACATGTTGGTTGTAAAATTGTTTATTTCGTTTCTCACTACGAAATGAATTAGATCCGATTAGAGAGGTGTCGGTTCTTCTCTTAAGAGTTATTATTCTCGCATATCTAAAAATGTTTTCCATCCCCAGAAACTCTCCGACTTCTTCCCGATCGAGCCTCCATTCCTCCGAGGTTAGCGTTATCAGCTTTCGCACGATTGTCTTGCCGCGTTCGATTTCTCGCCGAGCTCTCACGGGGCGTTCGATCCGACGATAATTCATCCCAGCATGCGAGGAGAGCTGAGAAATCGCGTCAAGGCAGACAAAGAGTAACTCCGCCTCTTTCAATCGAATAGACACGTAGCGCGATATCCAATATCTAGATAAAAGAATTCGGCTTCGGACCTCGCAAGTCTTATCACACATCGTTACAACAGCTTTCATTGCTTCTTTTGGTGAAAGTTAGGTATTTATCGAGGGTAAGAACCACAATTTATTGAAAATATATTTGTATAATATATTTTGTATTTGTTGAAAAGTAATAATTTAAAAAATCTGCAACGCGTTATATATATGACATGCAAATAATTTTAATTATTTATATCACGCAGTTGTGTATACATATAAGGTAAAGGTACCAATACCCGGATATGTACTTATATATATCTGGACACCTTTATTATTTATAAGTATAACGCGAATTAAAATCGAAGATAAAAGTATTTTTTCTTATAGTTTGAAATTTCACTTATAATATCCAAACGTTTATTTTCATAATTTTTTTAAAGGCATCCAGACACAGGTACGTGTCCAGATATTGGTACATTTACCTACTCTTAAGTGTCCGAGTATTGGTATACCTTTACCTTAAAAAGCGTTGGTTTCTGTGCCCATAAAAATGAAGAGTCTGAAGTCTGAAGTCGCTTGTGCCATATAGGTACCGCATCACAATGACGTGTTTTATTTCGAGCAGCATCTGCTCTATTCTTCGTGAGACGCAGACGGCATGGCCGAACGAATTCCCGACGACGCTATCGAAAAATCGATAACGCTTCCCCAATTCAGCATTACGTGCGAACTTGGCGAAGCCAGAACAATTTCACCAAATTTCTATATGTACAGGTAGATACAATTCAATAAACTCGTTTGGATACGAAATATGGTCTTAAATCGACAATAAACGTGTAATTTCATACGCGAACCGTTATCTTCCAGAGAGCATTTCGTGCAAGTAATAAGCACGAAGCAAACTCTCCTTAAAAGTCAACGACGTAAATGGATTACATACATATTTGGAGAGCTATATTGAAACTCAACTACTTATACAAGTTTGTTAAAATATACTAGTGTTACGCTCAGATTAAATCGCGGTCCAATTTATTTGTTGGAACGAGATTTAATGAATGGTTATTTAAAACAGATTTAACTTAATTGTGTTATTTATATGTACTTAAACGAGTTCTGTTAAATGCGAAAACTTTTTCCTTATTAAGTTGCGTCAACATACATTTTATTATTTATTATGATAATAAAATTTAATAGTTTCTAAAGTCTCTCAGCAATATATTTTAATTTTGACTAAATAATCTCATAATCGAGCAATCTAAATTTTCATTTCGAAAAGTGATCATAAATTCAATGCGTATAGATTTTTCTCGTCGATTTTCCTTATCGATTTTCTACACATTTTTTGCGGATGACTTAAGACCAAACCGCGAGATTTACTTTGATTCGGAGTTCCGCGCGAAAGAAAGTGCAGACGTTGCTGTTGGAAACAGACAGGAAGTTGGAAACGGTTTGTTTGATTCCGGCGAGCACTTCGCAAGGAGCACTGCATCCGGCGTCGTGGTTCAATCCTGTATCTTTCTTCGCCTTTCTTTCTAATGTTTCCCGGTAAATCTGGTAAATGCGAAAGGTCTGAAAGAATAGGTATACAAAACAATTCGCGGATATCCCTTTTTTGTTTCGATGTCAGATCGGTCGACGCCGGTGTTTCGCAGATGACTTTTTCTCCGTGTCCCCATCGGATTTAAAATCATAAAGTTTGTACGTGACAGCGATAAATGTATATTTCTTTGTCTTTTGCTGTGCTGAATGCTTTTCTCTTTTTTAAATAACTCTTTTAAAATTTAACTAAATATTGAAATTTACGACATAATTTACAATTTACAATGAATATATGTATTTTAAGAATACTTAATTTTTTAACATTAAAGGAAATTAATTTTGAACATTCTGTCGTGTATATATATATATATATATATATATATATATATAAATGAAATTAACTTCTTGCCAATAATTTTTCTTTACTTTAATGTTAATCTATTTTTCATCAAAATCGCATCTTGCAGAATCAGAAGCATATTTTACAATATCTGATTTTATGCGAGTTGCAATTTCTATATAATGTTCCACTCGACTGACGTTTTCTGAATGAATTTATGCGCCAGCGAAAGACGTCCCGAGTTCCCTGTATTTCCGACAAACTCAATGTAAGTCGGAAATAAATCATGAATAGATCGAAAAGAGAGGCTAACGAGATAGAGAGCTATCCATAGCTTCTTAATTCTTTATTCAATGTTGGGCCATTTTAACACTTCTGCGTGGGTTCTCTTGGAGGAAAAGAAAACCTAAGCAATCATTGAGCGAAAAAAGTTGATTAATTTAAGGAGTGCACTTGAAAATGATCAAAATATATCAACTTTTTTAATTTAAAAAACTAAATTGTTTTATTTTAAATTACACAAAATAATTTTTGGATATCTTATTCGATCTTTTTCAAACTGTAAAATTTAAAAAGAAGCATCGAAAGTGTAGCCAATCATATGAGTAAAAGAATTTAAAAAAATGTTTCGAATATATCATGAGAAAATGGAACATCAGAGTAAGTTCTGCCCTTTGACTTCGCAACTGTAATTTCTCCCTTAATCCTTGGCATTTCTCCGCTTTAGACGACGCAAGAAGTTCGAGATGTATATCTCCGATGAGATAGTCGCGAAGAGATCATGCTCGCCTCGAACAGGCGGTCTCTAAAGATGGAGACCGAGAGAGATCCGTGCCGTGGGCTCTCGTAATAGCTCCGTCCATCTAGTTGCCTAGGTACACCACCACCTTATACCTATACCACTTGCAAACCTACTCATAGCTACAGGCGACCTGGGTGGAAGTCATTCCAAGCTAGAAAGCGCGTATTACTTCTTCGTGCTAATACAAAAACTCTGCATTACAGACTTTTTCATATATACAATTTCTTTATATTTCTCGCGGAATTCGTTAAAACTCCCGATTTCCTGACTCTCGATAAATCTGAGAAAGAGATTTTTTACAACGTATAGCATATAAAATAAAGTTGTAAATCGAAAATTGATTATTTGATTACGTTAAGAATCTCTTATATTTTTCTGATGCTTTCACGACGATCGTCTTAAATTGATACACGTATATACCATTTTTTAATTTTGTGTTGACCGACAAGAGAGATCCAGTTTGTAAATAGAACGTTGTCTTATCTGAAGGCAAGTCCACTGTGCAAGAGCTTATTTTCTTCTATTGCCACAGCAACTTTTTTCGCAAAGTGACCCTAATGAATACGGCACACTAGTACGCGCCGCATTCCGTCCGCACGATTACGGTATATCCATTGATAGCTTGTTTTTATTAAAATCTTTGGAAAGTGTCACATCTATGACAATTTTCTTCGCAACAAGACTCGCTCTAAAATTAGCACCTAATGGTTTCGCAACGATGATTAATAATCGTTTTTAATTTCAGCGAACCAAAGTTCAGCGATCTTCCATTCAACGATGTTTCTCGTGAAACTTATCGTTTAAAATTAAAACAATAAAATATACGTAGATTGTAAAATTGTTATTTTACAATCTATGTATTATATAATATATATATATATTAATTTTTCCTACTATATGGGGATTTTCTTCAGCGTTGAGCGTCGGTTACGCCATTGGTTCTAATCGCGAAACGCGACGCCGCCGGGCTCCGTCGTCTTTCACCGTGCTCGCTTCGCGGATAGTGGCCTTATTGCCCGACCAAACCGCGCCTAAGTGTGCGTTCACGTGCCTCGCAAATAGTCCGATAAATTCCGCGGGATACACACAGCCGAGAAATACATCGGAAGAAAGGCCGCTGCAGGTGGCTGCAGCGGCGAACGCACGATGACTGTCGATGACTGAGCGGGTTCGATCGGGGCTTTAGGCTTTAACGCTTGTCGGCGCGAGCGTTTGAGCTCTGAATCGCTCTCTGATCGTTTCCAATTCCAAAATTAACGAGTATGAGGAATCCACGTGGGAGAATTTATGAATTGTTTTGAATCTCTGAAATTTTCTTTTTATACGGAAACTCGGTTTCCTCGAAACGTTCGTTGCCTTAAAAGGAAAATTGTTGCAATTAAAAGAATATACGCGCGAATTTGGCGTCTAAAAAATAGTTTTAAAGGCTGTGGAAAGGCTCTATCTTGTTTGTTTGTGATACTCCGATATAATTAAATCTTTCTTTCGCGAAACATTCTTATTTAGAAAGTTGAGTAATAAACTTGTTATAAAAAGAGACTATACTTTGTACATTTTACTTGGCAAGTAGCTTTGTCGTTACGTATCGCAGAAGTTTGGTATATCGTATATAGATTATTATTTCGTATTTTACTCGGATTCTTTTCTGTCGTGCGATTGTATTCGCCTACTTTACATTTCTCACCACGTCCGACTGCGGCGAGATGCGTTATTTTTCTTGGCTGATGCGCGACGTCGGTCGCGTGGGCAATGCCCATGGCCGAAATCCATATTAAGAACTTCTACTGCAGTTACCATGGATTTCACATCGTGTTTTTTCGATTGCATTAATTCGAGTCGCGCAGATATTACAAATATGAAAATAAAACTTTTATGTTCGAGAGATACATTGCATAATTTAAATTTATTACGATATGCTGGAGAAAGAGAAAAATCTGTGTCGGTATTTGTATTTTCGATATACCGTAATAATGTTTGTGTGATTTATATACATCAATCTGGAAACGAAAATGTTTAATGCAACTTGCATGACTGATGTGACTCGATATGGAAAACGTTATTTAGCATAAAAAAGATTCATCTTACTCCCAAGTTTGAAATGTTATTATTAATTGTTGGAACATATTTGTATGTTACGTATATAGAAACTTTCGCGCAGAACGTCTATGGATCGTCTACAAACTGTGCTAACGTTTAATTTGCGCGTCACGTGTATAAGCAATTAATCCAAAAAAGGCAGGCTGCGAGCGTGGTAGATGATTCAAGAGTGAACCGACTTGCTAACGAGCGGATACATACTGAAATACTTATCCAACAAAGCTTAAACTTCCTGCTGCCTGATTATTAGACTGTGTATTATCTCCGTACGACGATTATTATCTTCTCGGTAAACAGTATCTCTCCTGTTCTTCCAAAAATAATTATTTTTATTTCGTATATGTGCGTGTATTATGACTTTTACATTTACGTATTGTGACGTATGATTTGACAAATATTGATAATTAATTGCTACCATTTTATTTATGTCGAAAATTAAATCTTGCGGTCAGAGAAGATATAAATTTTTTAATTTCGCTGAATTGTTGGACTGCATGGATAGCACAACGAAAATATAACATACTGTAATATAAGAATTGAATTGAAAATCATTTTTCAATAATTCTTTCATCAGTTTTTCTCCAGTTTACAGTGAGATTTAAATGCCTGAGGGAAGCTTTGCAAGGAAAGTTGTCTCGGGACTTAAGTCATTTACGTAAATGAAAGCTGACGTCTTCGCGTCTGTCTTACTCGCGTTTTCCGTCGCGGAACAACGATCTGAATTGCAATCGGGTGCCGACGGATATCTCGGTCGGGCTAATAAAGATCGATGACGCGGCTGATGGTCGTGGATCACCGATCCGAGACCATCGTCCTCCCCCTCCTCCCGGTTAATCGGATCGATCGAATCTGAATCCGCTACCAGTCCTGTGTATAGTGCAGATTCCGTGTCGTGTCATCACAACCAGTTGTTAGCGATGACACGGCTTCTTTTTATAGACGAACGTAAACGTCATGCACGCGCACGTGCGTGCGTGCGTTGCTTCGGTGAGTCGGTTCCTGCCAGACACGTGTGCTAGTTTACATACGCGAAGCCATACGCGAAGCGTATATACGGGGTGGCCCGAAGAGGCGGCACTTCGAGCATTCAGGACCTTTCGGCCAACCTATTATTAAAACCTCTCCCGAGATATTAATAGTTTCTGAATCACGGAGAATTTGTAAACGAAGTCCTTTCGCGAGTTAATATTTCGGGGAAGCGAATAAATAAAGAAATTTTAATCTTCACGTAATTTTATGATGAATTTCAATGTGTTTCTATTTTGCTAGAAAATAACAAAGGAAAGATATATATATAATATATATGGCTCATAAGAAATTTTTAAAAAATTCAGATTACATTTTATGTTTGTTGTATATACATGAATCTAATACATGGATGAGAATTTACATTGAAATAGTTCTGTGAGACACCTCGTATGTTTGCATTACATGCAACATTCGTTGCACACGTAACATTTGTCAAGGAGTAAATGCAACGCAAATAAACGGAAATGTCATCACGATTTTGCCAGAGGACTTGCCGATCACGACGATCGATTTCGACCTGGTATCTTTGTCTCTTTGCAATTTACGGTCACGATGCCAGAGGAAAAGCATGTTAATAGCACGTAATTATGTACTGCGATTTGATCGAACGATCAAACGATCGCGGAGATACAAGCCAAAGAACGGAATTAATCTATTCGCGGTGTTGATCTACTACGGATTACACGGGTCATTCTTCCGTTCGATCAATCAGTCAAGCACTCGACAGGATTATGCAACAAAAATTAAAGACTACCGTTGAATAATATTTTACGTGATCGTTCAATAAAATAAAGTAATGACAAGGAATTTTAATTAAAGATTTGTCTCGCTTAATTAGCAGTGAGATAAAAAGGAATCTTTTTCTTGTTCTTTTCTTTGAAGGATGGATTATATATATTTTTTTTAATTTGTTGCACAACGAACATAATGTACTTTGTATTGAGCAAAGACTCGACGTAAAAGGATAACAAATGCTGAAAATAATGAACCTCTGTTGGCTATAAATCTTAAGGAAGCAGCTCTTTTAGATATTATTTCATTTTCGTGTATGATTTTGGTTTTTACATTTATTTTTAAAATAAATGTTACTTCTATTTTCTTATTTGTGTATTTGTAAAAGTGAACCCATCTATTTCATCGAGATTTAGATACGTTTCGTGGAAATCACATTCATGCTTATATGTAGATCGCATCGATCTCACTCTAACTGGATATAAAATCATCGCAATCCTCTTTCAATTTCACGGCTCGAGGAGCACCGCTCCGAAACTTTCCGAAGTCGGTGCGTTTTTTCGGCGCGGCTGACGTCAGAAACGCAGCTTCGTTGCACATGCTGGAAATTGATTGATGGTTAAACATTTTCCGCGGGGCTATTACATGGCAACGAAACCGCTCCTATGTGGACCGTAGATAATAATGCTAAGATAACATTGTTATCCAGGTAGCAACCGATAATCGATGCCCCGGTACGGTAACCTGCCACTTTTTTTTTTTAATTGAAGTAGACCATCGGTGCAGCGTGTCATTCAGTCGCCAGTTGCAGTCCGCGCTTGGCGCGAACATCGGTGATAAAGTCAATCCAGTTTATCCTATGTCGCTGAAGCTAGCAGCGGGAGCTAGCAGCGGAACGTCCCGCGGACAGGGCCGAATATCATGTGGGTTCCTCAGGGGGTCCGAACGTATCGTAGGTTAATTATTATTAGCCGCTGGGCTTTTTTTAGATATTATTAATTAATGAAAATTAAATTTATTTATATATAAATATTTTTTGCAATACTCAAACTGTTTTTTTATCGGTTTGATATAAGAACATGTTTTAATTATTATTGATTATTCGATAAATAATTGTAGAACATAGCAAAGAACGATTTTCTCCAAATTTTTAGGGGATCACGTCCTTGTGACAACAAAACGATTTAGAAGGTATTTGCAACAATCCGCGGTTCCCCTTAATTGTTATTAATTTTTTATTGACAAATTATTCAGCGGCGACCAATCGCAAAGAACGATTATCTCCAAATTTTTATGGGATCACGTCCTTGTGATAACAAAACGATTTAGAAGGTATTTGCAACAATCCGCGGTTTCCCTTAATTGTTATTAATTTTTTATTGATAAATTATTCAGCGGCGACCAAACGCAAAGAACGATTCTCTCCAAATTTTTAGGGGATCACGTCCTCGTGACAACAAAACGATTCAGCAAGTATTTGGGACAATCCGCGGTTTCCCTTAATTGTTATTAATTTTTTATTGATAAATTATTCAGCGGCGACCAAACGCAAAGAACGATTCTCTCCAAATTTTTATGGGATCACGTCCTTGTGATAACAAAACGATTTAGAAAGTATTTGCAACAATCCGCGGTTCCCCTTAATTGTTATTAATTTTTTATTGATAAATTATTCAGCGGCGACCAAACGCAAAGAACGATTCTCTCCAAATTTTTAGGGGATCACGTCCTTGTGACAACATAACGATTTAGAAAGTATTTGCAACAATCCGCGGTTCCCCTTAATTGTTATTAATTTTTTATTGATAAATTATTCAGCGGCGACCAAACGCAAAGAACGATTCTCTCCAAATTTTTATGGGATCACGTCCTTGTGATAACAAAACGATTAGAAAGTATTTGCAACAATCCGCGGTTCCCCTTAATTGTTATTAATTTTTTATTGATAAATTATTCAGCGGCGACCAAACGCAAAGAACGATTCTCTCCAAATTTTTATGGGATCACGTCCTTGTGATAACAAAACGATTTAGAAAGTATTTGCAACAATCCGCGGTTCCCCTTAATTGTTATTAATTTTTTATTGATAAATTATTCAGCGGCGACCAAACGCAAAGAACGATTCTCTCCAAATTTTTAGGGGATCACGTCCTCGTGACAACAAAACGATTCAGCAAGTATTTGGGACAATCCGCGGTTTCCCTTAATTGTTATTAATTTTTTATTGATAAATTATTCAGCGGCGACCAAACGCAAAGAACGATTCTCTCCAAATTTTTATGGGATCACGTCCTTGTGACAACAAAACGATTTAGAAAGTATTTGCAACAATCCGCGGTTCCCCTTAATTGTTATTAATTTTTTATTGATAAATTATTCAGCGGCGACCAAACGCAAAGAACGATTCTCTCCAAATTTTTATGGGATCACGTCCTTGTGATAACAAAACAATTCAGCAAGTATTTGGGACAATCCGCGGTTCCCCTTAATTGTTATTATTTTTTTATTGATAAATTATTCAGCGGCGACCAAACGCAAAGAACGATTCTCTCCAAATTTTTATGGGATCACGTCCTTGTGATAACAAAACGATTTAGAAAGTATTTGCAACAATCCGCGGTTCCCCTTAATTGTTATTAATTTTTTATTGATAAATTATTCAGCGGCGACCAAACGCAAAGAACGATTCTCTCCAAATTTTTAGGGGATCACGTCCTCGTGACAACAAAACGATTTAGAAGATATTTGCAACAATCCGCGGTTTCCCTTAATTGTTATTAATTTTTTATTGATAATTTATTTTCTGACGGTCGATAGCAAAGAACGATTTTCTCCAAATTTTTATGGGATCACGTCCTTGTGACAACATAACGATTTAGAAGGTATTTGCAACAATCCGCGGTTTCCCTTAATTGTTATTAATTTTTTATTGATAAATTATTCAGCGGCGACTAATCGCAAAAAACGATTCTCTCCAAATTTTTATGGGATCACGTCCTTGTGATAACAAAACGATTTAGAAGGTATTTGCAACAATCCGCGGTTCCCCTTAATTGTTATTAATTTTTTATTGATAATTTATTCTCTGGCGGTTGATAGCAAAGAACGATCTATTTGTTATCACAAGGACGTCATCCCATAAAAATTTGGAGAGAATCGTTTTTTGCTGTCGACCGCCAGAGAATAAATTATCAATAAAAAATTAATAACAATTAAGGGAAACCGCGGATTGTTGCAAATACTTTCTAAATCATTTTGTTATCACAAGGACGTAATCCCATAAAAATTTGGAAAGAATCATTCTTTACGTTTAGTCGCAGCTGAATAATTTATCAATAAAAAATTAATAACAATTAAGGGGAACTGCGGATTGTTGCAAATACTTTCTAAATCGTTTTGTTATCACAAGGACGTGATCCCATAAAAATTTGGAGAGAATCGTTCTTTGCGTTTGGTCGCCGCTGCATGATGTATCTATAAAAAATTAATAACAATTAAGGGGAACCGCGGATTGTTGCAAATACTTTCTAAATCGTTTTGTTATCACAAGGACGTGATCCCATAAAAATTTGGAGAGAATCGTTCTTTGCGTTTGGTCGCCGCTGAATAATTTATCAATAAAAAATTAATAACAATTAAGGGGAACCGCGGATTGTTGCAAATACTTTCTAAATCGTTTTGTTATCACAAGGACGTGATCCCATAAAAATTTGGAGAGAATCGTTCTTTGCGTTTGGTCGCCGCTGAATAATTTATCAATAAAAAATTAATAACAATTAAAGGGAACCGCGGATTGTTGCAAATACTATCTAAATCGTTTTGTTATCACAAGAACGTGATCCCATAAAAATTTGAAGAGAATCGTTCTTTGCGTTTGGTCGCCGCTGAATAATTTATCAATAAAAAATTAATAACAATTAAGGGAAACCGCGGATTGTTGCAAATACTTTCTAAATCGTTATATTGTCACAAGGACGTAATCTCCTAAAAATTTGGAGAGAATCGTTCTTTGCGTTTGGTCGCCGCTGAATAATTTATCAATAAAAAAATAATAACAATTAAGGGGAACCGCGGATTGTTGCAAATACTTTCTAAATCGTTTTGTTATCACAAGGACGTGATCCCATAAAAATTTGGAGAGAATCGTTCTTTGCGTTTGGTCGCCGCTGAATAATTTATCAATAAAAAATTAATAACAATTAAGGGGAACCGCGGATTGTTGCAAATACTTTCTAAATCGTTTTGTTATCACAAGGACGTGATCCCATAAAAATTTGGAGAGAATCGTTCTTTGCGTTTGGTCGCCGCTGAATAATTTATCAATAAAAAATTAATAACAATTAAGGGGAACCGCGGATTGTTGCAAATACTTTCTAAATCGTTTTGTTATCACAAGGACGTGATCCCATAAAAATTTGGAGAGAATCGTTTTTTGCGTTTGGTCGCCACTGAATAATTTATCAATAAAAAATTAATAACAATTAAGGGGAACCGCGGATTGTTGCAAATACTTTTTAAATCGTTTTGTTATCACAAGGACGTAATCCCATAAAAATTTGGAAAGAATCGTTCTTTGCAATTGGTCGCCGCTGAATAATTTATCAATAAAAAATTAATAACAATTAAGGGGAACCGCGGATTGTTGCAAATACTTTCTAAATCGTTTTGTTATCACAAGGACGTGATCCCATAAAAATTTGGAGAGAATCGTTTTTTGCGTTTGGTCGCCGCTGAATAATTTATCAATAAAAAATTAATAACAATTAAGGGGAACCGCGGATTGTTGCAAATACTTTTTAAATCGTTTTGTTATCACAAGGACGTGATCCCATAAAAATTTGGAGAGAATCGTTTTTTGCGTTTGGTCGCCGCTGAATAATTTATCAATAAAAAATTAATAACAATTAAGGGGAACCGCGGATTGTTGCAAATACTTGCTAAATCGTTTTGTTATCACAAGGACGTGATCCCATAAAAATTTAGAGAGAATCGTTCTTTGCGTTTGGTCGCCGCTGAATAATTTATCAATAAAAAATTAATAACAATTAAGGGGAACCGCGGATTGTTGCAAATACTTTCTAAATCGTTTTGTTATCACAAGGACGTGATCCCATAAAAATTTGGAGAGAATCGTTCTTTGCGTTTGGTCGCCGCTGAATAATTTATCAATAAAAAATTAATAACAATTAAGGGAAACCGCGGATTGTCCCAAATACTTGCTGAATCGTTTTTTTGTTACAAGAACGTGATTCCCTAAAAATTTGGAGATAATCGTTCTTTGCGATTGGTCGCCGCTGAATAATTTGTCAATAAAAAATTAATAACAATTAAGGAGAACCGCGGATTGTTGCAAATACCTTCTAAATCGTTTTGTTGTTACAAGAACGTGATTCCCTAAAAATTTGGAGAAAATCGTTCTTTGCTATGTTCTACAATTATTTATCGAATAATCTATAATAATTAAAACATGTTTTTATATCCAACCGATAAAAAAACAGTTTGAATATTGTAAAAAATATTTATATATAGATGAATTTAATCTTCATTAATTAATAATATTTAAGAAAAGCCCAGCGGCTAATAATAATTAACCTACGATACGTACGGACCCCCTGAGGAACCCACATGATATTCGGCCCTGTCCGCGGGACGTTCCGCTGCTAGCTCCCGCTGCTAGCTTCAGCCACATGTTTATCCTGCGGTGGAAAATATTGTTACTGTGCGGTGCGGCTATCTGTCCGCGATATTTATTTTTAGATAAACGCAACAACAGAGCGTTTCAATAATTGTATATAAAATTATGCAACTATAATCCTGTTACATGTTACGGTAACTAGAAAATAAAGAACAGATCTTTTGCTGACATTTGCAAACTTTTTCAAGTTACATTATTTGTTATCGTTTTTTAAGAATCCTTTTATTTTCCTGCTATTTCTTGTTCCTTATTTTTTTTTCTTTTTTCTCTAATCCCGGAAAGGTCATTCCAGAATTGTTTTCATTTATTACCAGATCCCGTTAAGCGAGTTGAAATTAATTAGAAGCACGTTTACGTTCTTTAATGTTGAAAAATTATCTGTTACGGGTGTGCGAGGATTGAAACAAGTAAAAACATACAGGTAACAAATTTTGCGACAATAAAACTTGAATGACTCCCCAACGTTCACCGTCGCGGTCGTCGACGTTATCAATCTGGCCGCGGTGAATGATTACCGCATCCAGCGGAGCGTTTTTACAGAAGCGTCGGAAAACTTCCTCGGGCTACTTTAATCTTCATAACAGACGGCACGATGCACGATATGACCTCGTCTCGTACGACGACCACTCCCATCCTCCCTATATAGCCCTCCAGCTTTCGCTCCCTTCCTTCCTCTTTTTCGTTCCCGTTCGGAGCCAGGCTCGACAAATTGATTAGATGTGCAATTTCGCGTGCCAAGTTGCCGCCCGTCCAGGAGAGTTCTCCACGAGGAATTTAGGAGCTCGCGAGGGACACGTCACGAACCGTATAACACGACCGCGTTGACTTTGACTTCTATTTTCGATACTTGTTTCCGCGTAAAATTTCATTCTCTTTTTTCTTGGAGAAACTTGCACGACGAGGCAGAAGTCATCGATTAAATGAACATCCGGCGGGGAATTTTGGAGCAAATTGTAATTTTAAAGTTTATTTTAAGCAGGAAAAATAAGTATCGCGTAAAATTTCAAAATCGAAGCTGACGCGACGTGAAAGTTTTAAAAGTCGTGCAGAAATCGGGAATATTATAGTGCCATTTTTGGCTTTCCTTCATTCCTTCCTCGATTCCTTCTCATCCAAGCGTATATTATGGGAAGCAAAACACGCGAGATACATATAGCAATTAAAGCCTCGAGCCGGCGAGATCGACGAAATCAATGTAAAATCTGTGAAAACACGGAGATAAGAATAACTTAAGATTTCACAATGATATGTACGGCACACTTTTTTCCTCGTGTCTGAGCGGAATAATGCGGCAACTCGATGCATTCCGCGGGATGCTAATAAATACGAATGGTATAGGAACTTAGAACTTCGACTTCGGCCTATTAGCGTATGACACTAGTAATTTCTTGCTCTAACGATCTGTTGTCGAATAATTAAATGGAGAGAGGCTCACTTTTGCGAAACATAAATCTGGTAATTAGAAAGGAGGAGAAGAGGTATGTATATATTAGAAGAATGAAGATAGAGAGATGTTTTGAACTAAAGAAGCCTATAATACAAGCTGCAGGAATAATGAGAAATGTACATGCTTATTTAAAAATCTATATCAAAGAACTATATATCTCAAAGATTGTTTTAATGTTTATGGATTGTTGGACTTTCAACGATAACGGTGTTTAAATTAAGAAACCTGTTATTCAGTGAATGTAATTAAATTAGTTTTTTCGAACTTATGAAAATTATAATACGTGAAAGCAGATCTTTTGTAAAGCGAAAATTCCTTTAATAAAAGAGCGCTGAGAATTTATGGGACTAGTGGGCTTATCCAAGAAGGTATCGACCTAGGAAATGAGCTTCTCGTTGCTAATTTATTTCACTAATACTTGAGCTGAAAATTTTCCAATAATTGATATCTTAAATAAATGTAGAATTCACGCAATAGGAATTCTGCTAAAGAACGATTTTATTTCAAAAAAGAATCGGATTACTCGGTAAGACGCTCTGTATAGTTCTTCAGTCTACAATCCGGCATGTCGAGAACCAACTCGAGTGAAGCGGCTTATCTTATTGCTGGGTGAAAGGCACGGGTGCGAATGGAAGCGAGAATGGGGTGCGAAGACACGGTCGTGATCGATAACTGATCGCCAATTATAATTTATGTACATGCACACCGCAATAGAATTATATCTACTTCGAATCAATATCAAAAGTGAGGGAATGTAAATTTATATGACTTTGCAAAAAATAATCTAAAAACTGCTTTAAAATCTCATCAAACTTATTTCTCAACGATGCTTCTTCTCCAATTGACGCCGTGCTGCTTCAAGTTGAGCAAAAGACTGATAAAAAGATTTTAGTAATATTAAAATTATGCATGAAATCAATAAAATATTGTTTGCTTAAGATTTTCTGAAAGTTTAAAATTTTCTTTTTAAAATGTTCTATTTTAAAAACTAAGTGGCTCTTTAACTTTGTTGAAAAGTGTATATCTATAATCTAATCCTATTAAAGGGAATAACGAAACAAAAAATTAATTAGAAAATTGGTTATACTATCGAGCTCGTTAAAATCGAGCTTATTAAATCGATATTTTAAACCTATATATTTCCTTCTATATTTCCTATTCTTTCTTTTTTTTTGTTTCAGGCCAAACAACGTGCCTCCGTAAAATGGCTTCTGTCGAAGGCATACAACAATCGAGTGCCAGAAAAACTCCGCGACCCCTATTACCGTGACCATGAGGTAAGCAAAGGTCAATACTCTGTTAACGAATTCGTGTCTCGCGTGTCAGACCTCCAAAAGTTTCGCGCAGATATACCTTATTAATATTAATAAAGTTTCACATTATGTTCGTGCGGTATATCATTACAAATTGAAAATAATGAATTTTTAATTGAGAAATTGTAATAATCTTACAGCATATATATTTAATAATGCATATATTTAATAATGCTGTGAAAAAATGGATTTTTCCACATAGATAGAGGAAAAAATCTATTCTCTTACAGACGCATTTTATTATTATGGCTTTTACGCGCATTAATTTTCATTAAGACTGCTATTGCGATCGTACGATGGCTTCCTTTCGTGCGACGATATCGATAAATTTTTTCCTCGCAAAAAGTCGTCGGTTTCCCAGGCTTCGATGTTCTGAAAAACTCTGCTTTGTAGCACGCGTCATTATTTCGCGACGGAGAAAACGGATTCGTCGTGAAAGGCAAAAGTATCTATATAGCCAGAGATGCTAATAATGCTTTTGCGAACACAATATCGCGCCGAACTCCGATGAGAACGAACGAAAGTCGTGTTACAAATTACGTTGCCAATAGCTTACTTATACTCCGGAAGCCTACGGAGAAAATGTAGCTGAGACTTCCAGCACGGCTGAAGTTCGGTGAAACTTCACGAAGAACTGAACTTTGTACTCCCTCCCACGAGGATAATGTCTGTCAGTAATATCTCTTTATATAAGTAAAACGTGTTCGGGCAAGCCTGAAAGAGAATCTGATTTATAGAATGCAAGCTGTTTGTTTTAACCATCAAACTATCATTTCCTACCAACTTGTAATTGCTTTTAAAACACGCGCTGTCTACGATGGACAAATGATAAGATAACATGTTGTGTTAATCTCTCAACGAATCGTGTCGAGATTCCGTTGGGACCTGCTCTTTGAAGATATATACGGGTCGACGCGACTTAAGGGAGGCTTGAATACCCTCTTAAAAGTAAATGTCGGGACGACTTGTGTGAAAAATGCTTTTTTCTTTCGCGAAACACAGGTGTATGAGAATTACTTCAAAATACTTTCCATTAGAAATATGTTTCTTTGACAGATACGAAAATCAGAATATTGGAACGCGGAATTTTCCACTTTTTGTTAAGCTATTATTATGCAAGAACTATATTTTTATATTCTTTGGTATTTTCTCTCCTGTGTTTAGTTTGACAAGAGAAAGGCTTTCGCCCTGAGAAAGGTATTAGGTATTTTTGTAATGTTTGAGAAGAAGAAGCATTTTTTTTTTGAAAACCAAAGTTTTGAAAATATTTTCCGTACTTTGAGGATACGCGATCTTTACGCGAAGACTATTGCAAGTTAAATCTCTTCGTAAGACCTCTTTTAAGCTAGCAGGACCAAATGGGCCGAATCATACCGGACCTATCGGAATATTTAGTACTTTTTTGTACTAATTTGTACCACTAGTAACAATTTTGTACCTCGTGCCGTTTCGGAGAAAATCGTGTCGCTGCTACCTTAGAATTAAGCTAGAAAGACTACAAGAGAAAAAAAATAAAAAAAGGATTTTAAATACAGAAATTTGAAGGACTGAATTTGTACTAATTTGTACCATACAAATAAACTTAATATATTTATCCCTTCTGCTTCAAACAGCCCCTAATAGAACTCAGTCCTCTTAGTCTCAAGAGTAAAGTACTCTTTCTAATCAGCAGAATCAATCGCTACTTGTAGACTCTATTCAGTATAATTTGTACTACGAAAATATAACGTTTTAGATTTTGTACCCCAGCCGTTTGATAAAAAACTACCCCCGATACCTAACAGTTTCAAGAGTTACTTTGCGCACCGACAATATAATTATATTTATTAGACGGACAGTACGCCAAGAATCCTGGCCGCTTACTATATCTTTCAATTATCTTTGCTTCGCATATTTTTTTTATCGTTTGCCCGGTAACTTTGCGCAAAAACTTTTACAGATCCTCCTTTCGATATTTCGCCCACATTGCAGTCTTTCGAAGGCTGCACGAAGCGAACTTTCCTCGCTTCAGCGTTGCTCTATTAATTACGATTAGTTATTTAATTCGATAGACTCTATGAAAATAATATTTTACAAAATGTTATTTAAATGTTAACCTAATTTCGGAGTTGTTTAATCTTAAATAGTTATTTGTGCAACAATAAGTGGCTGAAGATGAAAATTCACGGGTGCGGAGTTGACGCACGAGCCGAAGGCTCACGCACGGCTTGCATACCCTATTTTATGTTGCAAGTGCGTGGAAAGTGGCCTATCACGCGCGCGTAGCGTGATTTTATATATATATATAAAAAATCGAATGATTCGACTGACTCATCAACGCCCAGCCCAAACCCTTAAACCTAGAAACATGAAATTCAGAGAGTATATATATTCTTTTCATGATGTAAGCACCCACTAAGAAGGGATTTCTAGAAATTTGACCCCTAACGGGGTGAAAAAGGGTAAAACGTGTTTTCACGGATTCCTCAATATCTCTTAGGCCCGATGAGATATCGATTTGGTTTTTGCTTACAAAGGTTACCCATATACAAATGCTTAAAAACATAATTCAAAATTTTGCCCTAATCAATCCCTAAGGCCCGGTCTAAAATAAGTCGTATGTTGGTGTCGGGTGTCGCAACGTAGCCGATGGTCCAATGAGAGAATTTCTTTTTCGGAAACAAATTTTTCTCATTGGACCATCGGCTACGTTCCGACATCTGACTCCGACATACGACTGATTATAGACCGGGCCTTAAGGAGCAAATCTAAATTCGGAGGTGAATTATAGAATCCTTTGCATATGGTAGCGAAGCACGGGTGTATCAAGCTAGTTATCTATATTATACTTTTACTTATTTGTCTTATTCTATTATTTATGTATCTTAAGATAAATTCTTACATATGAATATACACTATTTTATCTTATATCGATTACAAATATATGCATAAAATAGAAATACATAATAATGATATAAGCAACACATGGTTATAAATAATAAGCAGAATACGTAATATTTCAATTTACTTCATTATTTGAGTTCTTCGTTCTTCATTTTTCGTCTTTCGTTCTCCGTTCTTGATTCTTCGTTTTTCCTTCTTCGTTTTTCGTTCTTTGTTCTTCGTTTTTCATTCTTTATTCTTCGTTTTTCATCAATTCGCCTTCTGATTTCGCTCCTGGTAGAAGTCTTCATGGTGGATTCGAAGTATCTGATCTTCTCGGCTACCTCGGATACTAGATTGCTACTCTGATACTATTCGAAATGAAGCTCTCGCATCCTTTGGCACGATCAACCATAGCCATAAAATCGTTGCAAAGAGACGAACAAAACGTCACTCTGAAGACAAGGTCGTTCTTCCCCTCCGTTTCCTTCGAACTCGATCATCTGTGGCACTCACTTTCACCGCGCTAGATTCTTTAGACAGAAGAATTTTTCCTTATAATTTTTTATCTTAAATTTTAATTGTTCGAAATGCTAATCACAAAATTATTGGTGAAAAATTTACAGAATGAAAATCCTTTTGGCTCTTTTACGGTATATGCAAAAAGGCGTATACAAAATGCTAAAATATTTTGTATATTTGTTTATTCAAACTTATCAGAACTTATTAGAATTGTTAAAAGATTTTCAAAATATCTCGAGTTTTAGAAGGTTAATTTATCCAGTTCTAATTAATCGCTCAATTATTCGACCGTATGAATATAATTATTTTGGATTTAAATCATATATGATTACCTGTTATTCTAAAGATAAATTTTGACGTTTACAGGAACAAGAGCATCTGAAACCGCAGATCGTTCACACGCTTTCCAATGCGGAGCTTTACTGCCTCGCGCTGGCCAACATATACTCGGATCCTAACTATCACAATCAGAATCACTACGGGATCCTGCAAGCCCTGGCCAGGAAAGGCGTCTACGTCGCGGAACAGAACAATACTCAGCTCACCGAAACGATCCTCATTCAAAATTCACCACTCAAGATGGTAAGCTTATCAATACATAAGTAACATTGTACACAGTTGTGTTTCCTCGAGACATTTGGACACCTTTGAATATCGAGAAATGAGAACCTGAAATTGTTCTAAGAGTACAATTGATATTTATCATGATATCTTCAGAAGCTATGTAAATCCTATATTATATGAAAATTTTATTACGATAGATAACATGAAAACTATTTTAATCTATGCTTGATTAATGCTTTTATCTCGTTACAGTCCGCGCATATGGCTGTGATAGAAGGCCTGATGGTCTTGTACGCGAAAGAGGTGGTGACGGGGGACCGGGTGGTCTCGGCGATACGACGGTTTGACCCCCAGGTCGAGGTGGACATGCCGTCGGATCACGAGAAGGGTCTCCTGCTCTGGATCAATCACGCGTCGCACGCGCTAATCGCCAAGATTCAGAGCGAGGAGGGTGGCGGCGACAAGACGCGGCTGCCCGAGCTACCCGCCGCCAAGGACTTTCAGTCTCTGTGCGACGGTGTTGGCTTGGCGGCCGTTGTCGCTTTCTACTGTCCCGGCGAGCTCAACTGGATGGAGATTAGGGTGTCGAAGAGACCCTCGGTGGCGGACGCGCTGCACAATCTTTCCTTGGTGCACGCGTTCTGCGTCAAATGCCTGCCCTACTCGATTTTCCACATGCAGCCCGAGGACGTCACGTACATGAGAGGGTGCGTTAGTTTAATTTAATTCGGAATCGTTGGGAATATGACAAATATTTTTACAAATTTTCTTTAATATATTGCGTTACTTTTGGAAAAGATAATTTTATCAGCTATTCCTTTTTTTTATTATTCTTGTTATAATTTTTAGATCGATGAAGCAGAACCTAGTGGTCTTTCTGGCTGACATGTACAACGTCTTGGAGATTCATCCGGCGAAATGCGTGCGCTATCCTGGTGAGGAGCGGGCGATGCAATACCTAGATGGTACGTAGACGTTTTCTGACTTGGAATGAGATTGTTTATTAGAAGCAGATCTACGCGACAATATATGGCACTTGAGCTATTGCTACGATGGAGTGAAAGGGAGAGAGAGGGTGGAAGAGAAAGAGAGAGGGATCGTGAAAATTGGTGGTGGATAAATGTTGATTGGTGGAGGCTGCTGTACACTGGACTTTTATATACCCGTTCTATTATTTATTTTATTATACTTTTCTCCATAAAATTCCGCTACTGTTGCAGGCAACGTACGTACGTCGAGCATTGCGTGTAATTTTATCCTAAATTGTAAATTAATTAAAGTAATTCAATATATCGCGAAATTCAAATAAATAAATCATTGATATTACGAGGAATGTTGTCTGCAATTGTAATGGTATCACGCTTTTTATATCAGTGTCAATACACACACTCGATATCCCAGCCTCTTGATCCGGATTCTCCCCCCGAGAGCAGCGACTAATTGTATTATTTCCATTCGATACCAATTGGCCTTTTTGCGAACAACACGCGAGCAACAATTGAGATCGCCGCTGCAACGGGCAAAGAGATGTCGATATACCAGCCAAATTACGAACTTACTACCTCCACGCAGCACTTAATCTACAACTGTAATATTTCCATATATTTCTATGGCGTAACCTCTTCTTGACGCTTGACACGACAACGCTATCCTCGCCTTCTTCTTTCGTCAACTTCCGGTTGAACCACGTGATACGGCGCGGCGACGGGTGCAGCCTGCCCGCGCAATAGTCATGGCGTAGCTCATAAGAGAAGCCTGCCACAGTCTATAGCTCCGATACCTGATCTGAGAAGCAACCTCTCCGTATCCGCGCCAGGTTTCACAGGTATCCACACGTTACCACACAAAGAATCAATCCTCATGTTTACTAGATGGTCGTCTACCTTTGAGAGTCGCGTTTCCGTGGACTGACATTGCCGTTTTTTTAGAATGTCTCGAAGGGATCAACGACTTCACGGTCGTCTTTTCGCGTTATCTTTCATATATGTAGGTGTCATGTTCAATGCGACGCACACTTATCCAATTATAGTCAGCGTGCATAATAAAATGTAACATTTGTGACTACGACTGTTGCTAATATCAAGCTTAATTAAGATCTATCATGCTATTAAATTCTAGAATTTAATATAGCAGTATTTAGCTTTCAATCTTTTAGTATGATCAACATCGTTTCATCACATGGATATAAAAGTGTGCATTTAATGAAAATTTGTACTTTTTATATTGGTTTGAAAAAAAGTATATTATTGAGAGCTGTATTCTTTTTGTTAAAAGAGAAAGACATTGCGGCTTACCGATAATTCTAATGTGCGTTTTATTAAAAATTAAAACACGTGATCCCGTTGAACTAATCTCTTAGTGAAATTTATGAATTGTGAGGAGCACTGCTTGTTACTAATCACATATTGTTTGCATTTCATCCGATTACTATCGTGTGAGATCATAGAACAATATATATATTCTCTCGGGAACAGACCTGCATGTGAATCGCACTTTTGCGACACGATCATTGGCTGCCTGCCGCTTGCATTGGATCATTGGCTTTACATTACGTTTCTTTTGCATGAGATTTTGAGTCGTGTGCGCTGCTACCAGTCACTGTCAACGAGAAAGATGAGAACTTCGTCGTCGTTTCATTAAGGTCCACTCCATGTTTAGTTAGTACGATTACGTTGCGACGTTTGTATTCACATTGTTTATGGTGCTATTTGGTTTATGATTTATCATGTTACATGTTGCTGTTTGTTTCACGTTATGTTCATTTTCAGATTTATCTGACGACTTGACGACAATAACTAGAGATTAGAAGTATTAGTTTGTAGCGTGACTCGATATATATTTTTGTACGGTATTTCCTGTCTCAAAATGTGTGACATAGGCTTTTCCGTTAACGTTTTGATTCTTGGAATTTGCACAAGTTGAAATTCTCATGCCGTTATCGCGCGTTCCATCGACCTCCGTCGTTGCATATTCTCACATTGAGTACATTTTGCTGGAAGTACAAAATAATACACATGGGAATTTCACATTGTGCTCTTAAACAATCTGTTGCGTAAGCTTTATTTTTAATGTAAACGTAAAGTGCAAATTTCTTATCTGTTGAGCATCTTATCGTTCCTTCTTGAATATAGTTTGAGTGATGAATAAGTCTCCTCATCTAATTAAATAAAAGTATAGACAGGCGATCGATTCATCGTTAAATTATCTTTCCAGTTACGAAGTCGACATCAAGCAGCACTGTGAAGAAATCGCAATCTTTGCAACAAACTGCCGAGAGTCATCCGTACGATGATAGGTGCGTTATGTTTCAAAGTACATTCTAAGGCAAAGTATACGCTTGAAAAACGTATAGCATTTGCTGATAAAATTTATAAATATAGTTGGAACTTGTAGAAATTAATTTGTTGTATACACAATTAGTAAAAGTCAAGTTTACTTTCTCTTATAGGCGCGCAGGTAGTGAAGAGAGTTTCGTAGTGCATCGTGGCAAAGGCATTCCCACGTTGAGCTCCGTAGCCGATGAGAAGTCCACGGGCAGAACTGAAGCCGCTGGTCGGCCGAGCAACTGGGAGGATCAACGACGGAGCTCTTACGCCGGACGTCGGTCCAGGCGGAACAGCATCACGGACGATTCTCAGTTGACCATCGAAAATTTCGGCGGGTCTCAGGTACGTGGCCGCGCGGAGCGAACGTGTGTCATTTCATTCGTCGCCGCGCGAAGAAAAACTTGGCGCAGGAGGAGATTGTCTCGAGCGGACAAGCGGTATGATCGAGTGATTTCTTTTATCTAGGATAATTTACACAATTTTGGTAGAAATCCGGATAAAGAGCTAGGCGCGCACACCGGCAAGCGCAGCACCACCGAGCCGACGTTGCCCGCGCGATCCAGCGTCCAGGATGTGTACGGTAGCGGCGTGCAGCACATAATCGCGGACAACGGTTACAGCGGCGGCGAGGAGCCGCCGACGAGGCTACGACGGCAGGCGTCTAACAGCAGTCTGGATAACGTCGCTCTCCGGCAAATCTTACATTCCAGCGCAGAGAACGACAGCGGTGCGGACACTGGCGGCGGCGGCGGCGGTGGTGGTGGCGATGTTCTCACGAAGTTCGCCAGTTTCGCGAATCTGAGTAGGCAAAGCTCGGAAAAGGGGATCAATTTCACGTATACGGAACAGGATGATGCGAAATCAGCGAGCAGAAAACACGGTCAGAGTAATGGCAACGGGAACAGTGAGAAGAAAACGACATTCGCCACTCTGCCAAATACAACCACGTGGCAACAGCAGAGCAACCAGCAGTCGCAGCAGATGGAGCAACATTCTGTCGGTAAGCTATCGAAGTGAGAATAAAATTTATTTGGAAAATAAAACTTATTTCAGGCTGATTACAAAAAAATATTAGCGGCAACGCGCATCGTTACCTATATTATTAGTAAAGCCGAGTTTGCAGCATCCAAGAATAAATTATTTAATTCTATTCAATTTTGAATTACTGAAAGTGCTCTGTGATGTTAGATGAGAACGGCGGCAATACCGTAATGGCCTCGCAGCTGAATAATATACGACTGAAGCTCGAAGAGAAGCGACGGCACATAGAGAACGAGAAGCGAAGGATGGAAGTTGTTATGTCGAAGCAACGGCAGAAAGTGGGAAAAGCTGCCTTTCTGCAAGCGGTTACGAAGGTAAAAATACATGGGATTACTCCAAACTTTAAATCGTTTAGAAAGACTGCAATAATACACATTAAACATTCTGCATAACATTTAAACATTATTATCATCATCATTAATTCTACGTATCAGTTCTACATCGTTATTATAGTCGGGACTTCAATGGTTTGTTCCTTTGATAAAAGAAAAAGATGCAGAACAATACGGGTGATATAATTCGGTACGAATTATAGGGAATGTTCTATCGAGAGACACACAACATTTAATGTCTGCCATGCTGTGTGACAGCTACTTTTCGAATCTAGGCACGGGTGTTTAGTATAGAGCAAATGGTATAAAGACTGTACTATATCTCAGAAAGTACAAAGTTTCTTTTTCTTCCGCCTTCCATTTATGTTTTTCATGTCATATATTTCTGATTGTAATTATACCGCGATTGTTTGATATTGCTTGTACGTATACATATATGAGAATATCAGTTGAATTTGTAGCATTATTGGCAAAGTACGTGGATGTAAAATATATGATTGCTCAATTTTAGGCAATAATCGAAGTTTGTAACTCATCTAATAATTTTTTTATCTAGATATACATGTGTAGATCATCGTTTTGATCGCTTTGGTTGTACATAGTAGGATCTTATCTCCTCTTTGTTTGCGTCTTAAATAATCTTGGTTGCCATGTTATTTTAACACAATTCTCTTTCTGACATTTCAGCTATACTTGATGGTAAGCGCATGCTAACGCACTAAATTTTTGCATTATTAACAGGATTGAATTTTGAACCGCCCTATTTTTAAATCACGTTTCTGTTTAAGCAGGAATTGTCAGTTGCAATCTTTTTGTGTTTTATTTATCCAAATGCAATCTTTATTTTATTGCACATTTTATTTTTTATTGAAAACGATATCAATATCTTGGAACTCGCGAGCAATTAATATTATTTAGTTATTTCAGTTGTGCATGGATAAATTCCTTTTCCTTTAACATTATATAATTAAACCGGGATGTTTCCATAAAAGTTTATTTTTCATTTCTCTCCTAATGTTCGTTTTAATTTGTTTTAGTTCCAAAGTATTGATAAAGTTATGAATGCATTGAGTTTTAAACAGTGTTCGAGAAAGGTAGATAGATTCATCATGTTTAAAGCACTGCATGCTGTTTTACGAACATGTTTTCGCCAAAAGAGAATAATATGAGAGTTTATACATATGAAAACATAGAAGAAGGTTTCAAGTCGAAACAGTTTAAATGTAACATACTAGTCAAAGTACTGATAGTGTGTAATTATTGTACTGTGACTTTTTTATAGTATCAATATATACTACAGTAATATATTATATATATAAAGTTGTATACACATTAATATTTAGAAGAGGGATATGTATATTTAATTTTAATTATATATCACGCGCGCATACACACAATTAATTTTTTTTTCTATTTATAATTCCGAACGAGGTAGCGTAAATATTGCGTGTTCGTAGTTTAAGCCAACTGTTGTTCAATTAAGTATGATTTGCGAGCCACTCTGGATGGGCTTTGGCACTTAACGCGCTTGAGTGTAACGTGACCTTTGGCCGCGGGGAGACACACTCTCGGCACCGTGGTGTTCGGGTGGTGATTTGGTGGCGGACTCTGAGTACTTAACAAGGCACGCTGGTTGGGCTGGTTGCAGGGTAAGGTTAAATCTCCTTCTTCGTCAACGTCCGGGGGGGACAGTCCGGCCGAGACAGTCGGTCCCCCCACCCCTGTAACCTCCGGGTCTTCAGGGGCGACTCCGACGAGCGTTTCCGAGGCATCCTCTGTACCCCAACAACCCCTTCAAGAAAAACCACAGAGACCCTTCTCGCTCAAGGTACGATATCAGCAAGTGTTTCACGTAGGCGAAAGAGACCCCAGTGATAACTTTAATATTTTCTAGAAGATTATTTATATTGCGCGCTTATGTGAATGGCTTTCGAACAACGGTTTTCTTTTTTCCCTTCATTCCTGCTGTGCGGATGTAGCGAAAAAGCACAGTAAGGAAAATTTCCTCTCTCGATGTTTAGCAATTACGAAACCAAACGGGCGTGACAATGCCCACGAAATGTACAGCCGCTTCTCTACCCTTTTAGTAAAAGTTACTTTCGATAACGGATTATTTTGCTTCTTGACGCTTCTTTTACATTGTAGAGGAAAACGAAACCTTGCCTCAAGATGACATATGTATTTTATAGTGACGTGCAGGACCCCCCCCACTCGAGCGCATTCGTTAATACAGTGCTCCTGGCACGCATGCGATACTAAACACTCTCTGGAAAATAGTAGCACTGCATTTACTTGCATTTACAGCTACATCGGGTGACGGCTACTAAGATTAATTCGATATTTTTAATACAGTTTTTTTCTCTACTAACAACAAGTTTTACGTTCTTACATGTACATATATGTCTCTCTAATATCTAATTAACTGTACTACGAAAATTTAATTTAAGCTCTTGCTTCTAATTGCGCTGCTACTTACGGCTGTTACTTACTGTTGCGGCGAGTCGGGTTAAATTCGATACCCGTAATTAGTGTAAAGTCCCGAGAACTTGGAGAAATTCGAGAAGCCTTGATATTATTCATAGTTACATAAGATATTGATCAAACAGAGACGGAATAAATGTTGCATGTATAGACAGTGTCACCAAGTTTCCGGACCATTAACTGGATCGAGAATCCGTCTGCGGATCGTCAATTATTACGAACGTAATAATTAACAAATTAAATCTACCATCATGTTTTATTCGTGCGTACTTCGGGTAAATATTCGGATATAGCATTATAAATAAGGAGACATTTTATACGCAGGCTCCAGTGACACACACGTTCGTAGATTTGTACGTCGTCCGTTTTACTTATTTTAATTTCGTCGATTATTTTTTTCACTTTCGCGCAAAATATACACCACGAATAATATAATGAGCGTACACACACGCACACTTTACGTAATTACAAAAGAACCCGAGACTTATAATTAATTCCTAATAAATATGATCAGTAAGCTTTACATTTAAAAACAAAAAACGCTAAACAGAATCGAGCGTTTTCCCTATACTGCAGTATTGCACACAAGTACGCGTTCGCAGCACCGTAATATCTTTCTGAGGCATTCCATTTCTCTGATAACGAATATAGGAAATTAGTGAGGATGTGCGGGACGTCGAGCACAAGTGGCTGGAGCACGATGGTAACGCGCCATTCATTGAGACTAGACGCACTCCGGACATCGAGAATATGGATCCCGAACAGTATCGTCAATCCATAACGCAGTTAGTACTCGCTTTCGTGCCTGTAAAAATTACGATAGAATTACGAAGGAGTGTCGGAGTGATGCGAAACGTCATCTGTTGCAGAATGAACACTAGTCTGAGCGAAATTCAAGCGGACATACAGCGTTTGGCGAGCCAGCAGAATCAGATTCAGCAGCAGCACCTGATGTCGCAGCACCAGAAACAGATGCAGCAACAGCTTCAGCAGCTGCAGAGCCTCAGTCAGCAGCATATGCAAGTGCGTATATGCCGGGCATACATTCTGCGGCGTCGCGCGTCATATTGTCAGCTGTTTCTTCTCAAACCTTTACCTTTCAGACTTACGGAATGCCACCGATGAATCCGTTAACGCCCAGACTGCAAGATCCGCAACAGTCGCAGTTCTATTTGCACGATCAGCCGCAAGTGCAGCAGAGGAGGATGTGGGGCCAGCCGGCACCCGCTCAAAGTCTGGCAAATGAAATGGCCGCGGTGGGCTATCAGCAGTCTATGGATTCGCGATTTAGTCCTCAGCCTGCAGGTACATATATATATATATATATATATATATATATATAATATCAGATTAATTTAGAATAAATAAATATGAAGAAGAATATTATATTAGTAACCAGACTTGTAGCACAAACAGCACTGACGAAAATTCATTATTAATTAAAAGAACTCCCGCATTAATATATAAATTGATCAAATTTTATAGCTGTTATTATAATATACATATAACATATAATATTGAAAATTTTTTAGAAGTTGCACGAATCTTAAAGCAAATTTTTTTCGGCCGATTACTTGTGGAAAGCTTGCTTTGTAGAATTGGCTTTTACAGATTGAAAATAAACGGCTCATCACACATAATTTTTCTTTTTTAATTTTAATATGCTTCAGTAGATTGTTTTTGTCTTTTCTTAGCTTATCAGCAGGATATGCGCATGTATGCGGATCCCACGAGGACTTGGGCCGCGCCGCACCCGACGCAAAAGGGATTCGTTTTGCACGACACTCAGGAACCAAGGTACCTCAACGGGGATCATAGTCTGTGTAATAATCAAATGAGCCACCCCGGTCCGACCAGCGTCTTTCCAACGTCTTCGTCGCTTTTCAACCAAACACAAGCCACATCTGCTAGTCCACAGCATCGTAACGCCGTAAGTATTTCCGTGCTTTTATCTTTGCGTCGATTTTTCTCGCGTTTTCCTTTTACGCACTCAATTAACGAAATAGATTAAAATCGGTGAGGAATCATATATTCCTACTACGGCATTATCGTCTTATCGCACTCACTCTCTCGCCACAATCTATTTATATTTATACTAAATGGCTTTTCTGCATACAATGCACGCACGCACGTGACTGCATCAATTTATTACGAAAGACAGAAAGACGGGCGAGACTGAATGCTGCACCCACAGCGGTGATTATTGTGTGAGTGAAAAGAGTTATATAGCTAAACGTTCGCGATGCGTGCGCCGATCATCAGCTCGATTTGGTCACTTCAATACGAAGGATCGGCCCCGAGCGCGTACGTATGTGCATGGGAACCAGTTGGTGATGTAATGCACGCTTATAGACGCTTGTTCTTGACACCCAACATGGCAGACACTACCCACACTGGCAGTCTTAGCGTCTAGACGTTCGCGTCCGGCTCGGATTTACACCTCTAGTCTCCTTGAAGTGATTTGTAAATTTGAATAATATGTTTTTCCTCGACCCGACCGTCGCAACTTCACGCGATTACTTCACTAAGGTTTGCTTCGGCTGATTTTACCTTACTTTTACGCGTTTACGTCTCACTGTTGACAGATAGCGGAAGAAAACGATCGTCAAATTATACGAGAAAATACCACGGTGCCGTGATAGTGTTTCGTAAATATTATTTCAGATCCGTGTCTCAAATACGATTTTAGTCGCTATAAGTCTTTCGTATTTAAATTTTGTATTATACACTGTGCTGCTAGATGTAACTCTCTCATATCTCTTGTCATCTATTTTTTAAGCTTCTGTACAATTTGTACGTGAAAAGAGATATTGTTAAGACATTAAATTAATAAATTATATGTATTTGCTTCGTTTTCTTATATGACTATATTTTGCTCTGCTAGGTTCATCGAATAAGTCAGTTAATTAGCGAAAGTCCGGAACCTAAGAGATCAATTGTACATCACATCCCGATCTCATGCGAGAGCCCAACGGAGAAGAGGCAAGTTACAACTTTGCATAGTCCGGTACCAGCTCCGCCCGCCGATGACATGAAGCCCCAAAATATATCTTTTATCGGTAAGCTTTGTTTTATAACTTTTTTTGCGATTATATAAAAATATCATGTTTCACACACACACATATATATATTTTTTATTACTATACTAAAAAAAACTATAAAAATCTCTTTTCTTAAATCACTGTTTTTTTATTTCGAAGGCAATGACGACGACATCGCGCAGGGTATTCGCGGTTTGAACATCACATCGGGTAGTCGTACGTACAGAATACCATCGCCAACTAGACCCACGATATCGCAGAATTCCTTCCAACCTCACCCGTCGTTGAGGGAGACGGTTTCGTCGCGTTCAGCCACTCCGGATGTCACGCCTCTCGATCCCACGGACGCGAACGAGAAAGGATTCTACATCTCCTTCGACAATGACGCTCCCAAGAAACCGAAACCGACCCTCAGAGTGAAAAGAACGTCTCCTAAAAAGGTGAGTGCGTTTTTTGTTATAAATTATTTTTTTTTGTACTACTTTATCTCTTTGTTTTATATTCACGCGTTTCGAATTAAATTTTATAATATATGAAGTATTTTTTCAAAAGGAAACAATTGATTGTTTCTTTAGGAACGAAGCGTATCGTCTTACATCGAGCATGAGAACTTTACGGTGCGCCCGGAATCGCCTCCTGCTAGCGCGTTAGAAAGGCAGAAACAAATGGAAGCTCAACGAGAATTAGAGCGGGAAAGATTGCGGCAGGCCGACGACAGGGAACAGCAGAGGCAAGAAATGAGGGACAGGGAGCTCAAACGGGAAATGGAGAGGGAACGGCAGAGGGAGAAACAGCGAGACAGCAGTACAGAAGGCCGACACGCTTCCGGAGTTGGTCTGGTAATTGGGAATCAACTCACGAATCCCGATCCGGTATATATTAATCATTATTAGTAATATTGACCATTTAAACAACAATAAATTATATACATAATTAGTCTTTATTTTTAGTTTTGCTTATAAAATTTTAATATGTACATCGAATTTTTCTACAGAATTCTATGGACGAAATGGAGAAGAAAAAGGAGAGGATAATGCTGATGTCGCTGCAAAGAAGACAGAGGCAGGAGGAAATAAAAGAAAGAAAGGAAGCTGAAACTCAAGCGCGTAGGGAGCAAGAGAAATTGAAGGCGGAGGAAAGAGCTCGCAAGAAAGAGGAGGAACGACAACGGCGAGCTGCTATTTTGGAGCATCATAAAGTGAAGAAAGCGATAGAGGAAGCAGAGAGAGAAGTGAGTGATATTTTTAATGATGTCATGAAACGAACAGAAATAAGTCTATAACATAAATATTTTTGTCTCTAGGGTAAGGTAATTGATAAGGAGCTTCTGAATGCAATAAATCCAGCAAAATTACGTAACAAGACTGCGACCGCTCGACCGCGGCCCAAAACGATTCACGGAGACGCTGGCGCGGTGTTGGATTCCGGGGCTCTTACACCTAGTCGCGGGAAGAAGGGTTCTTCTTCCAACCTAAGTACTGGTGAGGTTCCATTAAATCGAACTTGGAAAAAATGAATAATTTGTCGCAATGATCGATGCTTCTTGGGGATTAAATATATTGGCAGAAATTAAAGAAAATTAAAATTTGATATATCGGTAGAATTTGAGAGAAGGAAAAAGAAGATAAAAGATATATAATAGCGTATTCACCGATCATCTTCGAATTAATCACCAAGAAGATGGATCTTTTTACAAGTTGTTGTGTCGCAAGTGCATTTCCCCGTTATAATACTCTAATAGCAACAGTATCCTCGATGTTGTAATTTGCATATTTCCGTAATTTGCATTTATTCATTGCATGGCGAAGATTTTTACGATCAGAGCCGTTTTTTCTCTTGCGTAATCTTAGCGATGTCACTCTTGCTGTATTGTTCTTTTTCTTTCCCGTTATAATTGGTTTCGTCTTTTATGAATTTTCACCCCGACCACATGCTCACGAGCTCCAGATTTTCTCGTCTATCCTAGTTTATCGCCGTGTCACAACGGCTATCGTAGATCGCTCGGCGAACCCCGCTAATCGAGCCTGCAATCGCAACATCGACGCTAAACTAGAATAGTACAGAAAATACCGAGCCGATTGTTTTGCACTAACACACTTACTGTAGCGTCGCTGACCTCTCCGACGATGAGGCGAGACTACTACCGAGGCTCGCAGGATAGTCTCACTGCTGCCCACCTCGATGACCGACGTTGTTCCGGCCCTCTTTATCGGGGCGGCAGTCTCAGGGGTATGCACCACACACACTCTCTCACCGCGCTTATACAGTACACATCTGCAAGTTTTTTTTTTTAATAAATTTTGGATACGGAAATATCTACGCAATAAGCGGTCTAATATAAAATTAATTTTTTTTACGCAGTAAAAGATATAACACTGTGAATCAATCTAAAATTGTAACAAGATATTGCAATAAGTATTGTTATATATCAAGAAAAGTGCTAATTCGAATTTAACAATGAAAATGGTATTAAATTCTCTAAAGACAAGAATCTCCTTTGCAGATAAGTTAATTCTAAGTAAATATAACTGATAAACTGAGATATATCTATTCGGAATGTTTTTTTCACAATGACACGTTCATTTTACTGCACTTTTTTCATTTTTTTTTTTTCTAATTTGGCATGCCGTGTATCTGTAATTTGATGTATAATGCATAGCGAGAATCACTTGATATACCTATATATTTATAAGTAGCGTAAAACCTGCAGCGAATTGTAATCGATTGTAATAGAGATATTTTCCCCGTTTTCTTTTAGTATCTTCCGTAGATTCGCCCGACGACGGCCGAGGTTCCTCGCCCTGCCGCAGCGTGAATCAGCTCGGCCGACGCGGCTCCTACAAGACCTCCAGAGGTGGGTTCGATGTTGGTTACACTTTACCGCGGGAATGCCGCAGGCTCTGTACGATTGTTTGTTTTTTAAACGTTTTTTGGCTTGACGAAAGTAGACTCGTTGCAGGATGTTATCACACACTGGTATGGGCAGCTATAATCTATATCGGAAACTTACGCGATAAATGTTTTTCAACATATTTGATTAGCCTTTGATTATTCCCTACGAGCGACTGAGCAAGGTCACGACACTTTGCGGGTATGACTGTGTTCCCTGGTTTATTTTTATTATTTTTTTAATTTTTGTCTTTAACTTTTAGTAGCGCCTCGTAGTGGACATCTCTCAGTTGGAACGCAAACGTTGTTCTGCACCAAAAACTGCACCGGCCACCTAAGTTATCGATGTACCCCCTACCAGATACGGCTCGTAGATTTTAATATTCCCCCCCTTTTTTTTAAGATCCCTAAACCTTTCCTGCCCGCGCCCCCGCTCGCTCCCTAAATGAGATGTGCACGATTGAGGCATCTCTCCCGCAACTTATTTAATCTCTTTGATCGTACACATGGCGTTTTGAGTGTAACAAGGCAAACGTTGCGTTATTGCAGATGTGCAGGAGTCTCAGCAACAAGTTAGAGGCAGGCCTAAATACCAGACTTACCAAAACTTTAAGGGGAGAAAGTCTAATTCCCTGATGAATTTGTGCGGTAAGAAGCACCACAGTGACTTGGAAATACGTTCTCGATCTCCCTTCTATATCGTGCAACAGTCTCAATGTGTCCCGTGTATATATATATTTACAATATATATATATTATCACATTGTTCTCCCAAAATTTTTGTAGACAGAGTAGCACACATACACGCGCACTCACACGCACCTACATGTACGTAGTGGCATGGTGGCAGGCTGGAGGGCACACAGGTGGCAGTGGTACTTAACGACTCATACATACGCAGTATACGCACAACGATCATATGCGTTTTTCTTTTTTTTTCTTTTTATATGTTTGAGCAAAGTTTCACCCACGCGGCTTGACGACGAAAGGATGGAATCTCTTGGTTCTCTCTCGTGCTTTTTAAGTGACGCACGATTTATATATGATTTCTTCGCTTTTTTGTTTCATCGGCGGCTTCGTTGAGGCGGAACTTTGTCCTGTTATTTTCTTAGGACGACTCATTTTCGCTGTTACTGCTGCTGCTGCTGCTGCGTAGAGAAGGCTCGGTTTAAGGCTTATTTGGGCTTGTTGTTGTTGTTGTTGTACAGCACTGGGTGTGGGTACAAATTTATATTTTGTCGATCGGTGTCTTTTTCCAGATTTATTCTGTTGGTGGCTGTGTGGTGTCCATTTATAATAAACCTCCCGACCAGGTGTCCCGGTTTATCCTATCACTTTGCCCGTTCTGTATCCTTTCACTGTTTTTATTTCCAGGTATCATGGCGACGTGGTACAGAAAATTTATTGCGAACGCGATGTGTGATCTGTGTAATTACGTGCTCGGTGCTGGATGAAAACTTGCTATATGTTCTGTTATTTAATGTCAGTAATTCGATCGAACGTTTCGTCGCATAGCGCAGAACTCCCGAGTCGAATCATTGGAACTAACAAGCTGTCAGTATAAATCATCGCATTAGCGTTGATCGAGAGATTCATGTATAGTTTTGATAATTAGTACGCTAGAGAACCATGACATGTACATTAGAATCATTCTAGCGCAGTCAGTTAAGCTGATAGACACAAGCGCTTACAATTTTTCATCAGATTATAAAGTACATTACGAATATTCTGAAAAAATATAAATTTTTTTCATAACGAGACGCAAATTACGAAGTTAAAACTTCAAAAGCAAAGGAGGTGTCTCCACGCCTGTAACAGTAACAATACATTCTTGGCGGGGTGGCTAACCATCATTAATAATGAAACCGAAAGGTTTTTCTCTCTATTCCGATTCGTTATCGCTTGGGTGACATAAGGAAAAAGATATACAATTGTCGTTAACAAGAACGGTAACGCATAGACGTTTGCCTCTCCGTTGAGATTTCTATCTTCATATGCGGAGCGTGCGTTCGTAGGTGCAAGTAGTGATCAAGATTTGTATGTGTCGGCATACAGATTCGGACAGCGGCCTGGGCAGATCGACACCTCCAAGACGCGCCGCCAGTCCGGGGATAGGCAGTATGAGGCACCTAACGTCACCTTCGGGCCCCGGTTCGCTACCACCCGCCCTGATGACGTCGAAGAAGAGGATCTACGACGACGGCAGCAGCGATATCAGCAGCACGCCCAGTTCTATGATGGACTACAACGGTAAGAGGCATCGACGAATGCATTTGTCCATTCGAAGGGAATACACTCGACAGTCGCTATATTTTCGAAAAGAAGCTAAGAGATCAATTCACCGTTTATGTTTCCACTGTAACAGGCCCGAGACTGTATAAACTGCCGATAGCCAAGTCGAATCGTAACATAATGCTGAACGCCGTGGAGTATTGCGTCTTCCCCGGCACGGTGAACAGAGAAGCCAAATCGAGAGTCCTGGAGGAGATCGGCCGGTCCGAGAGCAAACACTTTCTCATCCTGTTTCGGGACGCCGGCTGCCAATTCCGCGCTCTCTATTCGTATTGTCCCGAGAGGGAGGAAATAGCCAAGCTGTACGGTACTGGGCCCAAACAAGTCATCGATAATATGTTCGACAAGTTTTTTAAGTAAGCGGAATTGATTTTTCTAAAATCCGCCGTTTTTTCTTTTCTACTCTAACACTTTGATCGATTCTATATCTCTATAAACTTTTCGGTGCGTTACATATTACTGATTGCCGTCTCTTCTTTCATTCCAGATACAATTCCAGCGGAAAATGCTTTTCGCAAGTTCACACGAAGCATCTGACGGTGACCATAGATGCCTTTACGATACACAACAGCCTCTGGCAAGGTAAAAAGGTGAACTTACCGAACAAGAAGGATATACCGCTTGTCATATAGTTTTACGCAAGTGATGATCACACACTTAACATTACGCTACTGTGCCCTCTGTTGTTCATAGTTACTATTTTAATACAGGCCCATATTAAATTAATGCGAATACGTTGCGTTTCTTAGTCAATTTTATAAGGACAACTGATCGGTGCTGACCTCGTAAAGAAATATAATCGCCGCTTCCAGTGGGGTGGAAAATACCGGGGCAACCGTTGATCATCAGAGAGAATGTGATTTGTTTTATTTTTTTTTGCGTTATTCGTTTTTTCGTTGAGCGTCAGCATCAATCACTGTGTCATAAGATTACCAGTATCTACTTGTAAGAATGGTTTGTTGACAAATACATCCTTAAGACTACACACTTTTTCTTAATTTTGCGGACTAACCCTCGTCATGTAACTGCCTTGTAATCGTGTAAACCGCTGTGTTGCGACTCTCATGGATGTATGCGCGAAAGTTGATTTTTTTCCTAAATTTATTTTGCGCAACGAAGCGCGAGAGCAAGGGAGGGTGGCAACCGTGCAGCTTGTGTTCTCGCGCGTGCATGCGTGCGTGCGTGCGTACGTAACTTTGCGATTCGCACAGGTCTCTTTGCAGCCTTCGCTTAGGCTAGGGGTTCTAAATTATTCAACGATTATTATCTAATGCGTTTGAAAACTTTTTAAAGAGTATATTAAGATTATATGATAACGCAAACATTGTGAGGAATCATTAATTTTTAGATGTGTCGTGCGCAAATCGCTGACTTCGAACTTTTTTATTTTTTTTTGTATATCATGCAATGCAACCTCGCAAAAGATGTCTTTTTTAATATCAATTTCCTTTTTAATCGAAGAGAATGTTTTATATATATATATATTTGCATGTCATATTTAACCGATTGAGATACGCGTCGACAGAACGCTCGACACGGCTCAAACGGACGGGGTTGAATTAATTATTATTGATTTCTCATACCCGCGTACGTTTCTCGCGGCTGTTGACGATTGTAACGCGTAGCGCTATTCTTGCAGTGTTTCTCCTCACCCCCTTTTTCTTCACGGGGGGGAGGAGAAACCTTTGCCAACGGGGTGGCGACGGATGCGAGCGACGATAGCTCATGTTGTAAATAAATCAGTTCGTTGCGTAATTAGTTGAGCCAAGTTTAAGATCAGCCTTATGATGAATCTGGGCGTACATGCATGCGTTGAGTCCGTTTCTTTGCGGCGTTTGAACTGCGATATTATGCGTTTCAAGTCTGTATATCATTAAAAAAAAAAAAGAAAAAAAACGCGCATAACGTGCAGTTTATGCCGAAGCGGCTGTTTTAACGCGAGCGATATGTTTTGTCGACGGATGATTAGCTAATTATGATTGTACACAGAAAGTGGATATTTGCGTAAAGTATCGTTGCCTGGCGAACAAAGTCGAAGGACCGTCGGGAAGGGGAAGCTCTGCTTTCGTTTCTCTTCCGAGTGCGCTTCAATCTTTTATCGTTTTGTAAGAGGAAGGCGGAAGATATGGGTCGTCCGAACCGCGAATTTTATCGGATGGAACCTTTATTTCGAACGACGCCTCGTTATATGACTTCACAAAAATTCACAAGTTCGCCAGAGACACGTTTCGCCTTCCTCCGAAAAAAACACAAAGAGAAGAAAACCGTATATGAAGCCTTAAGTTATGAACAATGTAATTGGACTAAGTGCGTAAAGACGTTTAACGAATTGACAGCCTGACTTTTCTTCAATCGTATATCTCGCCACCGTACATTGCGTTTTTTCCCGTAGGATTTACCGGCAACGCGATACACACAACACACACACAAACACATCCCGCCGTCTCTCAGCGAAACTTCAGTCAGTCCGAGCGAACAGAGAACAGACGCGGCGGTTCGCGTGCACTTGGACGCCGTAATTTATCGGAGGAACTGTTATAATTTATTGTGCCATAAATTCGACGTTCGTTTTTCGCGTGGGACTGGCATCGGCTTCCTATCTCGCTGAACGGGCCTTTTTCAGTCGGATACGTTTCTTTCATTATTATGTTGTTGTAGAGAAAAGATGAAGCTAGGGATAGGTAGACTTCAAGTAGACATTTTATACGACAATATCGTGGGTCTATCGTTTGTACGATTATTTTCTCCTTAGGCCCCGCGGGCCCCGTTCGCGATGACGATATCGCGGACGCCTCCAGGATCGTTCTCCGATTATTTTGTACGATAAGTCTTCGACTCGATACGGAGTCAATCGTGTCGGGTGTAGGTAGACCCTCAATATTCCGCGGCACGGCGTAACGCAAACGTGCACAGGATTATTAACGATTACAATTACAAATACAACGCGACATATCGAAAATCCCGTGTTCTCCAGCAGCCGCAACTGCGCGGAGGAGTAATCTATGTATTTTCAATTCGCGTGGGACGTCGCGGTCACAGCCTGGCCTCACCGTCTCCGCGTTTCGCCGTTCGACCACGTACGTGTAACGAAAGGGATTTGTGAGATTAAACTCCGTCGAGATTGTAGTAACCGAGAGAGAGAGAGAGAGAGAGAGAGAGAGAGAGAGAGAGAGAGAGAGAGAGAGAGAGAGAGAGAGAGAGAGAGAGTGTGAGTTCACTGTTCTATATCCCCGTCTGTTGTAAATTTATCCGAGTACGATGATTATGCAAGAGAGAAAGAGAATGATAAGATAGAGAATCTTAGACTCAGAAACACAGTCCGACCTGACAATATCGAACGTGAGGTACGCGCCATAGAGAGAGAGAGAAAAAGAGAATATGAGATCTCTTTGAGATGGAGTGCAAATTGTGGTAAGTCCACGGTGACGACGTTTGAGAAGAGAGTGAAGAAAGAGAAAAAGAGATATATGATTGCAATTAATATATATATTATACATAGTCATTAATCTTAAGAGCCAGCGAGAATAATGGCTTGTGGAAATGGGATTGATTACAAAGTTATGATGTTAAGAGAGATCTCTCGATATTGGTCGCTTATGCTTGATATTTATATTTTTTGAAGAATAGATATTATTAGTGAGCTGGTGAAAAAAAGAACAAGACTTGGATGCGACGATTAGATATGGACAAAACTGAACAGACCGAGACGGGAAACCGAGGCGTTACATATACATACAATTGAATGCTGCGGCACGAAGTAAAATTTGTACGCCGCAGCGAAATCGCGCTTACTAATAATAAACGAGATTATTGTTACGTAATAATTACCGATTTTTATTGTCGCAGAAATTTCTCGACGTCAAAGCGAATATCATTTCTCGAACTTCTATCCGTGTCTCTGTAAATATTATGTTTTTATATACACACGTAAAACGAAAAAAAAAAACGTATACCTACCTACTCGACGATATGTATATTTATTCAGTACGTCATGTAAGATTTGGGTCATAATTTACTGTTAGCATCTTCGCAGCAAATGTCATTAATAAAATTTAATAACCCATTTGTAATAGACTTTTATTCTTCCGCGGATGGGTATATCGCGAAGGCGATCCATCGTCAATCGTACCTCAATGGAAGTCTGGGTTTTTCTCTCGACAAGAACTTCAATTTTTAATATCAAATATCTTAAAGTGAAGATTCTATTCGTAAATAAGAATAAGAGTTTTTCCTTACCTCTTTCTTCGATGCCTAATTCTCCGGAACTCTTCAATTTTTCACGTTCGATAATTTGTCCTCTGTTTTGAAGGACGAACATTTATAAAATTGCATTGTGAAGTTTTATAAATGTTGCGTCTAAAAGTGTGTCTAAGGCACTTTGTAGAGACCTTAAGAAGAGCGTTAAGGAGAATAAGTAGAAGCGACACGGTCCCATTGCGCTTTTTCTCTTGTTATATTATATATTTTATACACAACAGCGAATTCGTCATTTGTTAATTTTTCCTTGTGTATATGTAATATATTACAGTTCAACAAAAGTCGTGTGCGTGTGTTATGTATATGAGAGAGACAAGATTAGATATAAATATTCTTCGAACATTATCTCTCTGTGTGCGTGATTAAAGGACACTTCTTTTTTTTACAGGGCACTTGCATGTTTTGTCGAAAAATCTTTTGAATAAAAAAATCTACAATGTACATACATATCGGGCTCTCCAGTAGAAGTCTAACTATATAAAAGTATAAAACATAGAGTCGCGTTATTCTCTATTTGCTAACTCGTCGACGCGGCGATCACGAATTCTCGTGATCTAACGTTAACGATAATAAATAATGGCTTTTAAATACTGATGTACAAATTGTTTGCGGCTTACAGCGTATAATTAAACTATATGGCAGTGGTCTCGCTGTTTACGCGTAAAGTGTCACCGTCTGCACGCGTCGCGCGTACTTGCATGCAACGAAATTGTTCGTGCCATCGTTTGTCTGCCACGGCGAGACCGACGCGTACGGTCTCCCTCTCTCCGTTTTCTTTTTCTTTTTTTCTATCTTCGTGTCACGACGATTAGCCTAATGAAACGGTCTACGGTTTAGCATCTTTTGGCTTTGTTAAGTCTTAAAGAACGCCTCGTCGCCTGCGAATATGGCACGTTAATCCCGGTGCGATTGTTGAACTCAACGCGGCTCCTCGAGCAATCTTTGGAACTAAAAGCGCTGAACGCCGAGGTAATTGTCTTCCCTCTTCACGGCCTCGCCATCATTGAACCGGGCAGGAGCTCAGGTGGATGTTGTGCAGTTCAGCCATGTCCGTCCAGTCTCGCCTTTCCCCTCTTATCATCACATTCCTGATGCACCCGTTGAAGTGGTCTCGCGATAACAGTGAGCCTTTCTGAGCGGTTGCTGAAAACAACGAAGAGTATTGGTTAAGCTACTTTCACGTTCTTTCATTTATCATATGGACTTATGTACACACCAATGTGCAATGTAATTTAACGCAACATTCATTTACCTGGTATACCGCCTATATACAACGGGCCGGAGAAGATAGAGCTATTGAAATGATAATTGACGTTTGTGGGCAGGCCGTATTTTTGGTCCAGCTCGTCCACCTTGAGCGCCAGTTCCTCGTCGTTGTACACGGCCTGGATCCTGTGCCATCGATTGTCGCAGATTGCATAGTGACTGGCGAATCCCTGCTCCACATACAGTGGATTGTTGTCGCCCAGATCGCCTGACATGATCACCTTACCGTTGTTGAGTTCCAGTGATAGAGAAGGCGAGCCACTGGGTGCGGTAATCGACAACAACACGCCGGACACCTCCGACGTTCTAAACTCCAATTGAAGTTCAAGCACGCCGTCCACCTCGAAGTTGTTTCCTAAAAGAATATAAAATCATTATTTTAAAGATCCAAAATGGAATAGAAGAAAAATTCGTACTTTTCTCTCTCTCGATGTTTCTTGATATTAAAATAAGAATATAATCTTACTTCATATCTTTTGTATTGTTAATTAAGATTCCATTATGTTTTGCAGTAAAAAATGTCATGTTATTTTAAGTTTTAAATTTAAAAGATAATAAAAATGATATGATTCGAATTGAAGTCGTTTTTTTTTTCACATCTATTTAAATATTCTGTTTAAGTTTCTCTTATGTTTTATCAGTAGTTTCATGACTTACGATAAACAGCGTAAGCCTCGCCCTGGAAATACGCTCCGCTCTCGACGCTCGGGAAGCACTGACCAACGTTGAAGGCTCTACTGGTTGAGCCTACCATGTCGTAGACGTTTCCATTGATCTTCAAGCCTCTGATACATCCCTTCAGTGTCTCCAATCTAACGACCACTTGTTCCGGGATGGGTGTTCCACTTTCCGGGAGACCACCGATATACATCATAGACGCGAGGCTGATTTTCCTCGGTACTTTGAGGACGCGTGGTGTCTGACTATCCACTAATAGGGTAAGCTTCCTTTCTTCGTGACTGATAACGATATGATGCCAATTGCCGTCGTTAAACGGTGTTTTAAATAGTATTTCCTTCTTCAGTTTGCTTTTCACCACCAAAAGAAGCTGCCCGTCCCGGATAAGCACCATCAGATAGTGCTTCAATCGAAGACCCTGTAAATATAAATTTATAATAACAGCGGCTATAGTGTTAATTAATTAAAAATTGAAAAAAACTATATTTATGTCAAAAATTGGCGTTATAAAAGACGGACAATTTTTGTAAAATGTATTTTGTTAAACTTAAATAAATTTAATAAAACAAATTCAAGTCAGTGTAAATGAAATTGGCAAAATACTGATTATATAAGGCAGGTTTTTTTTACCGGAGTGATGAACAGCAGTCCATTGGGGTAGTACGTCCTAAAGTCGAATTCTATCGCGTATTTCTTCTCCCAGAATTTCTTGAAGTTGAGATAGAGCTGCGTGTGACTGTGCGGCTTATCGCCGAATTTCAAAGCACCCGGTTCCAGTGAGTAGTAAGGCACTTTCTGGCATCCTTCGGGCTGCGTGGACATCCCTCGAGACAGTGACGCCGATGGTGTGTAACTCGGCGTGTCTTTCGCCATACTCGGTCCGGCACGACCGATTAGAGCGTGATCGAATTCAACTGCATCGTCGAATCGAAGATTTCTAAAAAAAAAGAGAGAGAAATTAATCATATCATACAAAGTGTCTCCGTGATGACACTACTTATAATTTTAATGCGCCGAGATTTATGGCATAGTTATCTTTCAAGTAATTACAAGCAATATTTAATTGATCTGACTTCACGACTTACAGATCATTGAAAATCACATCTTTGATAGCACCGTACAGTGGCGTGTTAGTTGCGACCATTTTAGTATTATTGATGGGAGCCGGTATCCCACCAAAGAAAAGTCCCCTGTTTGATTCGGGAGCCTTGATCGCGATACTACTGCGTAATCTTCCGGATGTTTGATACGCATCATCGATTCTCAGTTCTACTTCTTTTCTTTTTTTAAGGACGGTGACCGAGTGATATCTCCCGTCGTTAAAAGTGCTGTTCGACTGGAGAACCAACTCGCCCTGGCCGGCATTTAAGCGTACTTGCACTTGTCCGTTGAGAATGCACACGGAGTAATAGCTGTTTCTCTGAAGAAAGAAATTCAACAAATAAATTAATTTCAATTATCTTGTTGATTGTAATACGCAAACAAAGTTTATTTTCATTAAATTTTATACGCAAATAATATCTTGTTACATATTTTAATTATATGTTTGTGAATAATATTATAATATGTCTTTTTATTACGGATTTACTTAAAATAGAAGTATTTAAGAATTAAAAATTATAAGGCTCTCGTGATTAAATCGATTAAAGGAAAAGAGGCAGTAAGAGCCGGCGCGGTAAATAGGGCGCAAGTTATATATATTTTTCTTATCGTCAATACATAAAAAATAAAATAAAAAATTCGCGAACGTTTCGACCATTTTTTGTGGTCATCTTCAGCGCAATAAATTAAAAACGTGTAAAATTAAAAACTATATTGTAACGCGGTCATTGGGCTATTGTATACTCGCACGTTGCACGTTCCTTTTTCCATGCGGTCATTCCGGTGTGTGTGCGCTACTCCATAGGCAAGCAACCTTGAGTCTCTCCCAAGTTGGAAGGCTAGAAGGACTATGCTGATGCATTTGGTACTTCATTATATGTTGCGCGATACAATGAAATCGTGAACGGTATAGCGCACAAAACGGTAGACAACAGACGCAAGTTATCTTGGCATTGTTTCGAGAGATAATACTTGATCGTAGAACGGTACAGCGCACAGGTAACGGACGCAAACTGTCTCGACAATGTTTCAAGAGGTAATGAAACTCACCATTACCTCTTGAAACATTGTCGAGACAGTTTGCGTCCGTTACCTGTGCGCTGTACCGTTCTACGATCAAGTATTATCTCTCGAAACAATGCCAAGATAACTTGCGTCTGTTGTCTACCGTTTTGTGCGCTATACCGTTCACGATTTCATTGTATCGCGCAACATATAATGAAGTACCAAATGCATCAGCATAGTCCTCCTAGCTTTCCAACTTGGGAGAGACTCAAGGTTGCTTGCCTATGGAGTAGCGCACACACACCGGAATGACCGCATGGAAAAAGGAACGTGCAACGTGCGAATATACAATAGCCCAATGACCGCGTTACAATATAGTTTTTAATTTTACACGTTTTTAATTTATTGCGCTGAAGATGACCACAAAAAGTGGTCGAAACGTTCGCGAATTTTTTATTTTATTTTTTATGTATTGACGATAAGAAAAATATATATAACTTGCGCCCTATTTACCGCGCCGGCTCTTACTGCCTCTTTTCCTTTAATAGAAGTATTTAAGACTATTTTTTTAACATTTATAATAAATTTTTTTGTGCACTTAATTTTAGTGATTCTTTTTATAATAAAAGAAATTAAATGGTATTAAATTAACAATAGCCTTACGTTTGCTGTTTCGTTGAGATTATCTTTCATTCTGTGACGTTCGAACGTGGAGAGAAGGAGCATAGCTGCATCTTGCATGGTTCTGAAGGAAAAGCTTAAAACAGACTGGATCTTCCGCAAAGTGAACGCGGAGTGTTCGAGATATCCATCCCCATAAAATCCGACTATCTTCAATGGCTGCAACAATAAAATAAATTTATGTTTAATTTTGATGACATGCAAAATATTGTAGCTACATCTAAAAAAATTCAAATAGAATGTTCAAAAGTTAGATCTATTTTAAAGAATAAGTTAGAAAATGACAAATGTACCTTATTACCGCAACTGGATTCTACCCCGTAATACTGTTCGGCCATTGGATCGTAACCTTCCTGTACTATGATATTTGCCATACATCCGAGGAATGACACCTGCGAGGGTAACATCAGTTTCTCGGCGCGGAAGCTCGGCGGCAACCCGCCGATATAATACTTAGCCTGCGCCAGATCCGGAATATCCTCCTTTTTAGGCTGTGGCGTGGGCACAACGATTAGCGAATCGTCGTTGTCGATGCTAAGACTGCATTTTTCGATATTATGGCGTATTTGATACTGACGGGATGCGTCCACTTTTGTCCAGTTGCCGGTGTTATATTTGCGAGTCGAGGATATCTCTTTACTAACGTTCCCGCCGTAACCGACGTCGAGAATCACTTTGCCTTCTCGCAGGAAAATCATGATGTGCTGGTTCTATTAATAATAAATCATACAATAAAGATTAAACTGAGTTGTATGAGTATAATAAAATAGATGTTTTACTTAGGCCCAGTTTTACAAGTGTCGGTTAACTTTTAATCTTAGATTAACTCACTCTTCGTCTCTTTCTAAGGAGGACGTTAGAAGAAGACGAAGAGTGAGTTAATCTAAGATTAAAAGTTAACTGACACTTGTGCGAAACTGGGCCTTAGTATTGGAATGTATATAAAAATGTGCATAAATTGAATTATTATTATATATATATAGTTTCTTTGCTCAAGTGTGTAATAATAAAAAAGATTCTATTTTTAAATTTAATTTAATGTGAATTACATCTATTCTTTATTTATTCTCTTTTGATATAAGAGCAAAGGATATAAGAAGAGATATTTCTTAATATTGAAATACGTATTGAGAAAAATTTAAATAAATTCGTACCTCTCTGTTAGTGGCCAGAAATAGCAACGCATTCTCGTCGTATGTTCGAAAACTAATTGAGACTCCAAACATATATTTATTGTACGGACCAGACGAGACTCTGTTTCTCACGGCGTAGCCTTCTCCGTTGAAACTGTAAGCTATGTCATCTCTGGCATCTTCCACTCTGTAACATTAATATCATTAATAAAAGAATTAAAAAAATTTTGGACAATTAAATGTCGCATAGGCTGGTATTCATAATCGGTTCTTATTTTAAGACCGTCTTAAGTAATACGGCTTTGTGATTGGTTAATGACATCTTAAGATTGTACTTAAGACCGGTCTTAAATATAAAAACCGACTATGAATACCGGCCACAATAGAAAACTTGAACTACGAAATAATGTAACTTTTTAGCGTCGAGATATAAAATATATATATATATATATATATATATATATATATATAATATTCGTAAAAGCCAAAGAGAAATTTAATAACTTTCATGGCGAATTACCCTTCTACGCAAGCTTTGCAAGCCTTGTCCGGTGCTGTCGTGATAAAATTCCAGAGACCAATTTGTCTTCCGTCAAGGATCACTTGATGAATGCAACCCGGAAGACCATTACCGGCGATTAATTCCGTTGGTCGCCTCTGCGACTTAGGAATACCTCCTATCCACACTCGGTCCGTAGGTAGAACGTCGAAACGACCGTACTCGGAGTTAGTCATGTTAATGACAGGGAGATACTGCCCGGACGTCGAAGACTGCTTGTGCACGCTCAGCTTGCCTGTGTGTCGCGTTCTGAGATCAAGAAATAACGATCATTTGAAATCAGCTTTTTTTCTCTGGTATCAATTAATGATACCATAATTCGATAAATTATTTTTATTTACACACCACCAAATTTTAATTGACATTTGTTCATCTATATTGATTAATTCTATTCATTCGGAATAATCTACTAATTTTACATTTACGTATTCTTACTTACCTCTCAGCCTCGATCCGATACCAAAACTTGTCTTTCTGAAGATCGCCACTTTCGAGGACCTCAGGATGTGTTAGTATGCCTGTACCACCACCGACGTTCCACAGGAATCGTACCTTTTTGTCAACTATTTCTAGAGCGACAAAATCGTCCTGGAAAAAGTCGAAATATCAGGATTTTACTTAAAAATATCAATGCATTATATAATTCTTATTTCACTTTATGAACAAACTTAATTATTTTAACTGTTAAATTGTTGTTTTAGATATATAATATTATCATAGAACGTGTGTGTACATTAATTCCACTAGGCAAGTAAAACAAGGAACCCTCCTTGCGCGAGGTTGGAAGCGCGAATGTTATCACGATCGACGTCGTTGATGAGGGTTGCAACGTCGCCGGTCTGTACGAACGGATACATTCCTTACCCTCCACCGATCGCAGAGAAACGCGAATCTAAAGTTGAAAAAATATATAAAAACTTATATTTCAAAAATTATTTATCACAATTATTTAATCTAAATTAATCAATGCTATATCGGAAATCATAATTTAATTATTAAAAATTTTCTTATATTAAATTAAGAAATCATGATATTAAAGATACATAATAGAAGATTAACAAGCAAGACAGTTTTGTTAATTATAAATTCATGATAAAGAGATATATGGACAAACAATTTTTTTATTTAGTTTATAAAGATCCAAGCAAGCAGAAAAATAATTATTGTTCTTACCCCCTCAGCAGTATTTCGAGCCTCTGCAATCTTGTCTTTCAGATTTTGCAGTTTCGTGGCTAACGTGTCGTTCCATTTGTCGAAAACAGCTTTCCGCTTCATCGCGGCATTCGATAAACTTATTAGCTTCGCATCGGCTTTCTTAATATTGCTCAACGCTTCTGATACTAAAATACAAATATTTTTACAATAGTTTATCATTTTTACACAATATTTAATTTAACGATTAATTAATAACGGAATTTAACAATTGTTCACCACGCATATACGTTTATTTTAAACAAAATTTAAAAAGAAATATTACATTTCTCACTAGCGAGGCCAATCTTCGAGTCGCCTTCACGCTTCAATTCATGCAATTTTGGCTTCAGTCTGTCGGCGATGCCTTGTTTGTAGTAGTCGATTAATCGTTGCGTGCTTTTTACTGATTTCCTTACTTCATCGTTGTCCTCCGAGATATCCAATAGATCTTCATGCACTGTTAAACAAAAATTAATACAACAATGCTAAAAATCTTGTTTCGAGCCACATTTCTTGGAATCATTAATAATATGGGATGATTTGTAACATAGACTAACATTTTTTACTATTACTCTGCAACTCTCGCAATTTCACATTTATCTCGTTGTCCTTTATCCCAGTGCTGTTCAACGTATCTTTCAAAACGAGCACGGCTTGCTTCTGAGCGTCCAACACGGTATTAGCATTCTTGACTAGTTTGCCGTGCTCCTTTGCCGTTTCCCACTGTTGCGATGACTTGGCCAACACTTCCTTGGTATCGTCCAACAGCGATTTCTGTCCCGAAGGAGGGAAAACCTTGAAAAAGCATCTACATTACATTTATAGCCGATTCTCAAAATTATAAAACCGTATTAATATGATTAAAAACATAAGATTATAGAATTTAGAAAAATCAATAAAAAGCTAAAAATGATTTTAAATATAATTGATATTTTTTAGTTAAATTCTTTTATTCTTGAATACTTGTTAAAATATTATATCTGAAGCTTATTTCAATTAATTTCATTTCTTATAAAAATGTTTTTTTTTTCTGTGTAAATTTATAGACAGTGCGCGCTTATACCTAAATTATGGAAAAAATTATGCTTTAATTTTGTAAACATTTAAAACATTTAATGCCTGATAATTTGAGATTAGAAAAGTTCAATTGATGATTCAGAGCATAAAAATATCATCTGATTTATTTCAAATTATTCACAATTCAATAAATTGTTTATGTAAAAAATGGAAAAGGAATGATAGCTTTTTGACATCGTGGCTTCAATTTTTAATGAGGAGAACAATTAAAATGCTAAGGCTCCAAGTTCAAAGATCGCACGATCGTTTTTTACCTTCTTATGCACGTCCTCGACGGATTCCTTGGCTGCTAGTGCGGTGATTCTCGCTGCTTGCAGGCCATCGACGATGTTCTTATAGGCCTGGCTTGCCTTCAGAGGGCTGGCCGCAATATCTCGTGTCTCAGCGAACAGACTATTCCACAAAAATGTTATCACATTATCGAATCATCGCTGTCGGCCAGATAACATCACCGGTTTTGGATTTAATGGGATGTAATTATCGATTGAATTAATTATGCTAACAGGATATGCTCACCTGACATACTGATCGACGTAGCTGGACAAATTCTTCGCATGTTGCACTGCTGGTACCACGTACTTCTCGGGGTACTCGTAATTTAGTCGGTACAGGAGTTCCTCCTTCATGCTCAGTTTCTCCGTCCAGTATGTTAATTTATCTCGTGAGTCTGGGAGATCCTGAAAGTCACATTTAAGAATAAGTTTTTAACAGAGACAATAATAATATTCAGAATTATTTATTATACGTTACTTCTTTCTTCACCGTTATTGATTTGTTTTCTGTTATTAGTTGTTAAAAAAAATATATCTCTACTTGAATATTGTTTCCCGCGTCGACAAGTAGACCGTGAGCCTCGTCGATGAGTTTCTGCCCCTCGGTGATCGTTTGGTTTGTTTCGTCGTGCAGCATCCCGATACGGACGCATTGGTTCTTGGTCTCGACGAATGTCCCATTGATACGGTGGTACAAACTATCGTAGCTGAATAGCGTTTCCATGGTGCTTTCTATGACCGTTCTCATATCATCCAACTTTATCTCGAAATCTTTAGCGTCGTCCTGGGCGGCTGCCAAAGGCTCAGTCGCGTCATGAAGAGAATTTAGCCATGCCACATATTCGGTAACACCGCTAATCAATTCAAAATATATTATTCATTAATAAATTATTTTAAAAATTAATGTTTTTCTCCCTCTCTCTTCTGGTCAAATTATTAAAATTATTTATTAAATTAAAACAATACTCACTCAAGGAAGTTTTCCACTTTCGTAGTTCTTTTGGCTATATCGACGGACTTTAAATAATTCAGGATTGTCTTCGCAGTTTTTAAGGCTTTCTTGATTTCTATTTTCCTATTGTCATTGCTGTACTGATTGAGTTCCGAAATTGTATCTGGAGTTTGAGAGAAAAGATTACTCTAAAAGTATTTACACACTGCAGCGCGCAATGATGTTAACGATAATTAAGACAAATTTAAATCATAAGTAAGTTGATACATACCTCCTATGTCTTTTCTCAAATTATCGAGCGTAACCTTCGCGGTAAAAACATTATTTCTCAAGTCGCCACTTTTGGTCTTCAACGTACCAGCATGTTTCGCATGCTTGTTCAACTGCAAAGTAAAATAAAACGTCAAAAATATTCTAAAGTTTACTATAAACGATTTATAATTTGTTAGATTTTAGAATAAAATTCTATAATTTTATATAGAATTTGCCATACACGTTGATACATGTATGCGTATTTTGTTACATGTATGCATCTGATTCTTTAAATGTGTTTTATTCATATGGCACATAAAATTATAAATTTTAGAATTCTATTCTATTCTAAATTCCGACGCGAATTATAAAGTAAAAATAAAGGATTTAAAAAAGAAATTGTACAATTTGTCACATAATATGTCTTAAATAAGAATTGCGCTATTACTATCTAACAGTATTAAAGTGACATACATTTCTTAACATAGTTTCAACATCTTCCGCAAGCTTCTTGTATTCATGCCACGGTACATTTCTCATTCTTTGCTGCAGTTGTGTTCGCAGCTCCAATTCCTCGAGATATGCAGTCACGTTGGAATCGATATCTGACAGTGCTTCCCAAGGGGGTGGAATGTATCCGCCTGCTATGTGACCCGTTCCCTCGGCCAGATTCTCGGACAGCATCGCGACAGTATCGAGCAGAATTCCCGTACAATTGTCATCGCAAGCTAAACATCGCAACGTAATGTAAACGAATTTGTGTGGTGATGTTATTGTGCAAAGATTATTAAAACGGAACGACAAATTCTAACTTTCTAGATACAGATTAATTTTAAGATAAAATCGTTCGGCTTGTGAATAAACTTACAAGTGCAAACGTTGTTTATATAAACGTGTCGATACGCCGTGCACTGGGAGCAATCCCTGCCCGTAGAACCGGACCTGCATTTGCACTGTCCTGTCTCGCCGTCGCAGGCGTCGCTCAAACTTCCTGCCAAGTTGCAATTGCACGGAACGCACTTGCCGTCCGGAAGGCCAGGAGAGCCGTAATAGCCGTAGGCGCAGCGTTCGCATTTTCTACCGATGTAGCCTGCGGCAAGATAGAGGTAAATGCATGGGAAAAATAAGAAGTACACAAAGCCCACTTTACGGACGATTTATAATTCGCGTCAGAATTCAGAATAAAATTCTATTTATGTGTAATACGAAAAAAATTTTTTAAATCAGTATGCATACATAAATGAAACATATTAAAATCTCGATTAAAATAGATTTTTAAATAATTATCTTTAAACACACATATAAAATTATAAATAAAATTCTATGTGATGTAAATTATAGATTGTGTAAAGTGAACTTAAGGAGAATCAGACAGGTTAAGAATTGCATAAAATTTTAAACACAAGCTTTTTTGTAAATAAGTCAGTATGTAATTTTTTTAGATTTTTTACCGGTTAATTTTTAAAAATATTTATAACGGAGTTCAAGATTTTGTAACGGGTTCTAATGGAAGACTCGATGGCTGCATATCAATTATCAAAAAAGACTGTTAAAAATATTAAAAATTGAATTTTATGTTTAATAAAATCGCAAGATTTTCGATGATCTAAATAAGACTTAAATATATAACTCTGTCTAATTAAATAAATGTTGTAATCAATTTTTTGTACTTTTTCTCATATGCAATTTTTCACGTTCTTGTCTATTTACCTGGCTTGCAGTGACAAATGGGTTCGTTTTCCGTACGAACCACGCAGGTACTCGAAAATCTCTTATCGACTTGCGGGCATGGACATGGCTTGCAGCCTCCAAACTCCGGATGACCGTAGAAACTGTCAGCGCAAACGTTGCAATGTGCACCAATCGTGTTTTCTTTGCAATTCTATAACGTGTTAAATTTCAATATTATATTAATAATCATTCAAATATTAATACTTTATACACGTTATATAAAGATCCGTACTACTTATTTCTTTTTACACGAATTAAAAAACCACCCACAACATTAAATAATCTATATATTTATTTCTTCCAAATTTTATTAATACAAAAACATCGGAAAAATATTAGAATCAGGGGGAGGGAATTAATTTATAAAAATCATTTGTATGAATAGCAAATGCAGATAATAAAAAAAAGGATGCAAATCCGTTAATATCATACGAATTCGAAGGCTCCTTAGTAAGACATTTATCTTGTATCAACTCTAGCTCATATCCTTATACACTTGTCTCTCAGCACACTTCCTGTCGCGCTATCATCTTCGCGAATAGTGTACACTCGTAGGAAAATGTTTAAGTAATGCTTACCAAGCAATATCCCGTCTCCCTGTCGCACAGCTCGGATCTCCCGTTGCACTGGCAGCGCCTGGCTTGTCCGACAAGATCGATCACGATGGTAGACGTGGCGGTGGTGTTCTTGTACCACCTGTAAAAACCGATGCTGGGATCCTGGCAAGACGTGCCGTTGTATTCCGCCGGGCACTGGCAGATCTCCACTCCAGTCGCCAGTGGTGGCGAGTGTGTAGGCATCAGGACGGCAGCGTCGAGAGAAGCTTCTAGCAATCTGAGCAGCACACAGATTAATAAAGTACCCCATTAGAAATTCATATTAAAAAAAAAAAAAAAAAAAAGTAATAGAATTAACAGATAAAATAATTTTTGTTTCTAAATTTGCTTGTCAAAAATAATGCATGGAAAAAAACATTGAAAAATAAATGTACAACAATTTATTTTACTGTCTATAATGTAGTTACGCACGTAGTTTTCGTGAATTCGGCGTTGTCGGAGGCTTTCACGAGAATGTACTGCAGGTTTTGTAACGCGACCATTAGGACCTCTCTGGAGACTTTGTAATCTGGTCTGTTTTGTAGCTGCCACAACGACTCGTGGAATCTAAGATAACAGATACACGTTAGTCGTATATAGCGTAAGGTTTGAACAGTGTTAATAAATCTTTTAAAAAGTTCCATAATATGATAAAATCTAATTAAATAGGTTATTCATTAAATTCTAATATAATGAATTATACATTAAAGTGTTAAATTCACATTTAATTTACATCGAATCACGTGCTCTTTTTCCTCTTTTCAATTAACTGATTATATACCTGACTTCATAATGATTATCGTTCACTGGTAGATGCAGATAATACTCCAAGACAATCTTATTGTTTCCTTGCAACTGCACGACAGGATATCGAAGATTCGATCTCAGAGGTATCCCACCTTCCGTCGAGGTTTTAAAGCGCAAGAATCCTCCGTAAGAAACGACCTTAAAGGATTTAATGTGCGAGTCTCTGATGTTTCATGCGGTTCAATCACGAGCGAATTGTACATACACAAAATTTGATTTAAAAACGAGACGAAATGCATCTCGACTTATTTTTATTTAACGCAGAATGTGTTCGAAACATCTTCGAAAAATTACCTTATCGCCTAGAAAGGAATCCGGCAGTCTCCAATATAAAGGATAACTGTAATAAAGATTTGTGGGCAACGTAACATCGCCATTGGATCCGGGGATTACGGAGAGGCCGTTCGTCACGTTCAATCCGCCGTTCACTGCTGGCAATACAGTCGTGGAGCCGAAGTTTGTTATCTGTTTAATCGTACGATAATATCAGACGGCGATACGACGTATAAAATATTGTTTGATAAAACTCATTCGTCAAAATTTAACAGCCGAAACGGATCTTACTATTACATCGTTGACCGTGTCGTTGATATAAAGAACGCGGGGCCGAGTCAATCTACGTTGACCCCAACTGAGTCCGGCCTGTTGACAAAGAGTGCTCCTTCCGAAGCAGAAGCACTCGGTGCATCCTCTGACATTGTTCATCGCAAGGCCGAAAGTGCCTTCCTTGCACTGATTGCACTGTCGTCCGATGACCAGTTCCTTGAAAATGATTGTTCAATCAGTGCCTTTCCCCAGCGTTACGTCGGAAGCAAATACATGTACATTTTCAGGATTAATTTCAAACCAAAAAACTCACAGGGAGATAACTAAAATAATCCCATTTTACAATTTTGAGTTTTCACGAATAGAATATAATGATTTGGAAAATTCGTTTCGCATTCTACAAAGTTTAGGTTTCTTCAGCATCGATTTTTATTCGACACTTTTTTCTCCATTGCGCAGAAGTAAATCTGTTTACACTGTTAAATATTACAGAATAAAATTCAAACCAATAATACACCTTGAGTTAAATAACATTTTGTTATTTATAACTACCATGTGTCAAAATTTATATCATAAAAAAACAGTATTATTTGAACTTTATTGGTTTACTTAAATTAACAACATATTGAGTAGAAACAATGGTGAATGGTTAAAAATGCCTCAAGTATAATTTGACACTGCGAATTTAACAGGGTAAATTTTCTATCTAAACTTTTGCTCCTCCTCGTCTCTCTCACCTTGCACGGGCACTGTCCCTTGTCGTCGCACTCGCAGACGCCGTCCCGGCAATGCGTCGTGCCGGCCAAGCTGCAGCCGCAAGGACGGCATCTCGGATAGCCGTAGTAACCTTTGGCGCATCTCTCGCACCTGAGCCCGTCGTAGCCGATCCTGCAGGGGCACTGACCCTGATGGTCGCACTGGGACCGCGTGGCGCCCAGGGTGCAAGCGCACGGCTTGCAGCCGACGCTCGGCACCAAGTCCCACGCACCCGGTCGGCACCGGTCGCAGTGCTCGCCGTAGGTCAAGCGGGGACACACGCAGCGACCGGTGTCGGGGTCACACACGTGACCGGGTCGCGTACACGAGTCGCACACTGTGGAGCAATCGTAGGATGTCACATCCGTTCGCCGGTTTATCTCGCCGAGACTTTATATGTATAGAGGTAGCAAAGGACGCGAGCAAAGTCTACTTGGGTGTTTTATAATTTCTTTTTCCCTCTTGTGAAGTTTACAGTCGAGAATTCCGCGCGCTGATAGTTTATCAGTTACAGAAAAAAAGACAGGCGAGCTTCGTCGCGTATTAATTCTCAGAATCGCGCGAGCAAAGATTGTGAAGATAAGTCTTTAATCTACAAGTCTCTTATATTCATCGTTCTGTTCAAGATAGAAATATCATTTGCAAAACTTATAGTATACGACAAAGAAATTTGCGAGGGGTTTGATTTTGGCTAAAAAACACCACGCTAGGAAAACGATCTGACTCACGTTGACAGCCGTTCAAAGAGAAGCCATAGTATCCGGACTGACAACTGTTGCAGCGCGCACCACCCACACCCGGCTTGCAGTAGCATTCTCCCGTATCACTGTGGCAGGATGCGTTGCGGGATCCCATGGAATCGCAGTCGCAAGATGTGCAGCCGGCTCCCGATGCGAATCCCCAATAACCGACCTAATTTGTCACATTAAATCCGACAATTAGAAATGTCCACCGAGTCGCAAAGACAAACGTCAGATGTGCGAGAGCAGTCGCAAGATTTAATCGATAATGTCTTGAAGCTTGCATTAATAGAACAATAAATAAAAAAGAAGAATAAATATTTAAGAACATTAAAGAATTGTGACTTGTCATAGATTAGACTCTGCTGGCGTCGGTCTCTTATATAGTCTTACATCATCGTATTAATTGTCGGCATTGTCGCGAAGGATCTGTCGAGTGACTTTGATCGCCGGACTTCGACGGACAATACGATTTATCATGTCTGACCATGTCCGGCGCGGTTACCACTTCTATATTACAGATCACTGGATATTTCCCGATATCTGATATACAGTCGCATTACGAAACAAGGCATTTGTCTTCGCTGTTAGATGTCTATCGAGATAATGTACCTCAACGTTACAGATCACCGCTCGTGAGTTTATCTTAATCATAGCGTTTGATATCGCTCGATCAATTTCATTTGCTTTTTGACTTGGTTCTTCTAATATTACTTTCTATTATTACCAATAGTTTTACTTAGATAGTTTGACTTAAATATACAAATTTAATCTAATTTACAAAACTGAAAATTTACGGTGTCTAGTATTGCAGAAAATCGAGTCTTACATTGCATTCGTTGCACTGCCTGCCAATAACGTGCGATTTGCACTGACACTGTCCGGACACGATGTCACAGGCAGAATTCGTGGAACCCAAATTGTTGCAGCCACACCCTGCAATTAGATAATTATATTATGAGTAAAAAATAATAATTAATTCCCTTCGTAATTCATTTATTTGAAAATATAACTATATATCAATATATAAAGTTATCGATAAACAAAATCTTGCCAGAATAAATTGAGATACAAACTCTTAATCTTTGTTGAAAATTATTCTTTTGGAGATTAAAAATAAATAACATCATATTTAAACTATTATTTCTATTTAAACCTTATATAAAATTTTTTCAAGTTGTAATAATTGCAATCGTTTTATCTTTGTTCATGATAATAATAAATTTCTCGATGCAAAGTGATGCCCAAGGAAGCTATAATTTCCGTGTGTCGGCGAGAGGCGTAATTAAACGATCATCAAAAACAAGCGTCGCCAAGTGTCGACAGCGGTCTCATTAATAATTCATATATAAGATTATTCTTGCTTTCGCGCTAATTGCGCACTGACGAAACGTTTGTACCGTTTCTAATCGATTAGTGCGGCGCGAATTCTTTCGGGGCTGCCTCGCGCGAAAAATTCGCGGCGTGACCGCGGCGATCGTAGCTGTATATATACGCGTTCGCCGATTTTGTCCGGCGTGGTCACGCGTGAGCGGCTTGTTTATGCAGCATCGAGCGGATTTTGCAATTAGCGATGCCCGTCGCTGCGAGCTCACTCAGCGCACCGCATTGTATTCAAATGCCGCCAGACGACGGGGCTGTCGTTCTCGCGCGACTGTCGCCCTGTAATACCGCGGAAATTATAAATTATGCATGGTCGCATCGAGCATCGTCGGCTGAAGCGTATCGATTTCCTATTAACGGTGGGCCCTTACAAAGGGATTACCCGCGAGAATTGATTCGGCGACGGCAATCGGCGTGTTTACACACCGCTACGATTCGTTCGTACGATCGTCGAGACATTCATGCGTGATTATCATGAATAATAGAAGACGATGATAGCGCGTATCTGTGGAGAACATGATTGAAATAAAACCGATTACATTCGTACATATTTTTGTTCCTTGAGGAATACAGGTGATCCTCGAATACTTGAATTGCGCGAAGTCTCGAGTAGCACAGTGAAAAATTGTGACGACTCTACTTTTTAGAAGTTTTTTTTAAATAAATGAAGTAAATGAATAATCACGCTCATTCTATCGAATACTGTAAATTATAAAGGGCTAATAAACGAGCAACGATAGTTGTTAGAAAATTAACTTCGTGTATTAATATTACCCTTTTTATATTTTATATTAATATACACACAGTTAATTTTTTAACAACTGTCGTTGCTCGTTTATTGGTCCTTTATCATTTACAGTATTTTTTAAAATAATCTCTTGGAACCAAATGTCCAATTTCATATGGATCCTGGAAGTCTCGAATTGCACGGTTTTCAATAGCACGGAACGTGATATCCAAAATTGATGTATGAATTCTCGATTAACACGGATTTCAATAACACAGAACCAATTAATAGTGTTATTCGAATGTTATCTGTATATTCATTTTAAAGAATAAATTTCCAAATGTAACTACAAACTTTAATCCACGCATTTTCAACCGAGGACTGTATATCAATTCTGTTGTATAAACCATTAGACAACGTACGACACAAATACTCGAAAGAGAGATGAATAATTCCTTTCGCGGTGTTTCTCCACCGCGTATCAATTCCGATCGATCATGTCATGCACGCGAGGCATTACCCTCCCATGATTATGTGCATAATTACTCTTACATCATCGAGTGACAATCGTGTTACACGGGAAATTACATTATAGCCGGTACGGCCTCGTAAATTAATATCGCATTGTAGAGTCCGATTGAATCGGAAGTTATTAACTGACGTTGAATAGTAAGCGAGATGAAAATGAATTATTCGCTTGACTGTCCAGGGAATAAAATTTTATTTAAATTTTATATTGCAATTTTTATCTTGCCGCGTCATTTGTATAAGTTTTCCGTCATTCGACAGCGGACGTAAAAAGTGCCGCAATAATCGTATTAAAAAATGTAAGGCTTACGAGAACATTGACCCATAAAGGACGTGACATACCGGAGGCTGGGCAACCGCCGCGCGTCGACGACGTCGTAAGAAAGCGCACACGCACGTGCAAACGCATTTTACGCACTGTAATAATTTTAATAGCGTACGGTACTTCACCGGCTCACCTGGCTGAGAGTTGAATAATTAGCCGAGGGTTTCTGCAATTTCGAAAATTAATTAACGACGCGGTAATCAGGAAGAGAGCGAGCTGAAACGTCCGTGGTGGCATACCACGCTGCATATACTGTAAATCTCGCGTTACTGCCGTCTTATCAATTAAGCCTTACGAGACGAAGGAGATGCCACGGCTCTCTAGTTCATGTCCAAGGATGTATACAAGGTGCAAGCAGGAATGCTCATAATATGATATATCAGCGCTATCGTTAAACGCTAAAGATATCCTATAATTAAGATCCAGTTGACTCCACTATAATTGTTCTTCTATAACTCTATAATCTTCTATAATTATTTGTGCAACAAACATGTATAACATAAAAAGATCTTATATATTTGTTCATTCATATGCACAGCCGCATGCAACAAAAACTAGAGTCTTCTGCATTTAGTCGTGCAAATCGATGAAAACTTAAATCAGCTGTTACACGACACGGTTACCTGGGATACAGCTATATCCGACGTGAAAAAATTTTCGCGTCCCCAGGTGCGAAGACACGGCGTGAACGAGGTGACAACACCGTAATTATCGTGCGCGTCTCGTCGCGTATTAGTTTAACGAGCGGCGACGTTATTATGCGCGGAATTATCAGCTTAACGTTCCCGATTTTCGCCGCAAACGGGGTGCGATTTGAATAATTATCGTGCCGCGCGCCCGCGTGTGTTTGTGCGTAGACGCGGATTTATGCTGTCTATAATAATGCGCGCTAAGTGTTTTCCGCGAACACGCAGTCGAGAGCTGTCATACTTGACACGTGTTAATTTCGCGCGACTGAGTTATGTTACGCGCGTGTCGTCGTATAGATTTTCGCACGGCATCACGCTACCCGTTAGAAAAATAACGCTAATGGCATTAACGGGCTTGAGTCGGACACAATTATATTATTCAAGTCGCTTAGCGTGTCACTTATTTAGAATTTAGTAGCGGTATTTATATTTTAAGGATACTCCTTGCGCACGATAAATATATTTTATTGTCATATTTATACAATAAATGATTGCATAATGTACAAAGTTTGTCTTCTTCAACGTTAACTCTTATTTCACTTCTTCATCGTACACCGTTAAATTCGTAGTCAAATTATACTTAATTTGAGTAATTTTTAACCAATTCATATAGGTCGCTACTGCTTCTACTCAATATGTCGTTGATTTAACTAAAATAATGGAGTTCAAATAACACTGTTTTGCGTTAAAATAAAAAATGTTAACACACACATGATAGTTAAAAATGTTATTTAATAAATTCAAGGTAACGCTTTGAATTTCATCCTTTAATATTTAACAGTGTATAAGGAATCCGCGCGCTTCTCTCCCTTTTGCCAAGGCGCTTTTCAAGATTTACGCGATGTGTGGGAAGCAAGTAAAATTTTCGCTTAATAATGAAAACAAATTCACGCTGGCAAGGGATTAAAGGCTCGTTAGCGCAAATATATAGTGGCGGCGTGACGCATGATTAATTCAGGCAGCCGTAAACGCGCGAGCGGCGGCTATCGCGCGCATAAATAATGATCCCGCGTCTCTCTAATCCCGCCGGGCATTCAGAGCCGCGTTTGCGGGCGAATAAATATCCGTTCACGTTGCGCACAAAAGATCGGCGAGATCGGCCGGCGGAGGCGATCGCTAATCGTGACAAATACGCGTCGTTCATCCTTAACGCCGCCGAGTCGCAATAAGGTTTATTAATTGTAACGAACCGATTCGAGACTTAATATCGGCCTCGCACCGCATTCGCGAAATGATTTAAGAATGAAATCACTGCTCCGGCGAGTTAGCCGGAGTGGATTTCTCCGATTATTAAGGCAGACACGTTCGTGCAATTAGACAGGCGTATACGGATATATGGGACTCGCGATACAAATGACGCACTAACGTGATTAACGTGATGCATTAGCGGTGATATTAACAATCAAACAGATTTATGATTCCAATAACGACAACCAAATAAAGCTTTACCTCTAATTATTTAAAGTAATTCATAATTTCGATAGAAACAAATTTTAAGGAACGTAATTTCATGCAACCTCCCGTAAGACTTTTAATTAAAAAAAATCAAAACAAGATGTTATATAAACAAACTGTCATAATTTCCATTTAAAAACTTTTATATAGCTTATTTTTTAAGAATACACTGTTAAATTCGTGTGTGTGTGTAGTGTCAAATAATATTCAATATTTGAATAATTTTTACTATAACTATTCCTATAGATCGCCATTGCTCCTGTTCAATATGTCGTTAATTTCACTAAAACAATGTTAATTTAACTAAACCAATCAAATTAAAATAATACTACTTTGTGTTAAAATAATAAGTTTCGACATAAAAATAACAAAATATTAACTTTGAGCAGCGGAAAACTGATACCGCTGCTGCAATGCTCCGCATTTCGCGAAACGTGGTAGTCGACGACGTGCGTATAAAACGCGAGCACGATGGTGCGCGGAAATTCCCGTGGCAAATAGCGATCGCTATTGCCGCGGTAATGAGCGACGCACCGCCATCGGGCCTGTAATCTCGCCGTTTATAAACGAAACGTTTGAGCTCCCTCTTTCTTTGAGCCATAACGTCGGCCCGTGTCGAAGGTAGCATTACGCGGTAAGTGATACTTGACCGGATCGCCGATTTATTGATCGATAAATTGCACGATTACCGTGCCGAGCGTTGCTTTCAGTTTTAGCGGACTTTCTCCTCCGGAAAATCAGAAAAATCGGAAATCTCGCGCAAATAACGGATTGTGTAACTGAAATCCCGAGAGTGATGCGCGGACTGCTGTCGATCGCATGGCAGTTCAATGATATTATAGACTTTGTCTATCAAGTACGTAATGAGATACGTCTTATTATGTCGTCGGTTGACGACAATAAGAGAAAAGTATATAACTTCGAGAAAAAGTTGTGTCTACTTCAATTTGATTAAGCTGAAGGATGAAATCTTTTGAGAAATTGATTAGTCATCTTTTAATCAGATCCGCGATGATGAAGTCTACACTGTAGATTTAATGTCACGTGTAGAGTGAATTCTGAGAGCAAACGAACAAAAAATAGACCCGTCGGCGTTTCAATTTTACAGCGGGGCGTTAAGCAGAGATCACTTTGCAATCACTTGAGACCGTCATCGAGAGCGAACGCGCTTCTCCGTTTAATTGCCGCCGGGTCCAGATTATTAAATGCGCTCCCCTCGGTCTTGACGTCCGGCGGATATAAATGTTCTTGTTTGACGTGGAACAAAATTTCAGCGATCGTTATTTTACGCCGCCTGACGTTTCCGAAGCGCAGCGGGTGTGATAATGTCGTAGCGAACAAGTCTCGCTTGTCAACTTGTCGCTTTCGGTTCACGCGCTTCGGTCGGTTTTTATTGGGATATAATTGTGCAAACCGGGCGAAGCCATGCGGTGATCTATAATAATGCCGTTTTGGTATTTAAGTGTCTGTTTGTATAGCTTCGATTTATCGCGGTGGCATCTCGGCATCTCGTTATGCAGGCCGTTGCAGGTCTGGCAAAATTGTAGCAATACTTCATTTTAAAATGCTGTTGTGCGAATTTTTATATGATTAAAAAACAGATAATTAATTTTTTATGACAAACAAATTCTCATTCCTTATCTAGAAATTATAGGGAATAACGTTTAACCATTTTTATATCACGAATTATTTATGTAATTGTCGCATTTAAACTTGTGCATTATATAGTAAAATAAAAATTTGTCAGGTCTATCTCCCCAATAAAATTCATTGCTAATTATAACAATAATTAAAACGTGTCGTTACATTAAAATAAAAATTTGTCAAGTCTGTCTCCGAATAAATTTAGTTGCTAATTGTATCAATAATTAAGACGTTACATTACAGTAAGGACCAAAGTTTGCATTCTCGTTTAAGAACATTTAGCGTAATTACAATTCGGATCGCTAGAAATGTGACATATATATATATATATATATATATATATATACATACATATATAATTTTATAGCAAAAGCGATTAAACATCGCAATGATATTGCGCGTCTAAAAGCACACACGCATCAAGAATCATGTTTATACTTGCGTACACCGCGGGAACAACCGTAATTACGTTCGGTCAGAAATGCCACGCAACAGAACGCGCGCCGTTTAAACGTCACTTCTCATGCAAATCGGGGCAATCTTTACGGTGATCGGCGGTAAATCTGCTTTAGAATTTAAGTAGCTGTTTGTACATACATACTCCGGCTGCGCGTTTGCTCGCGGCGATTTTACTGCGGCCGCTGAAAGTATCTCGACGTCGACGGCGCTGTAAAAGACGCTTTTATACGCATCGGCATCGGTTTTAGGCGCCCTTTTAACCAGCGACACCGCGAAAAAACGCCGCGCATAAACGGATACTTGAAGACGAATCGTTGACCGCTTATTCACTTTATATTGTACAAGAGGATCTTAAAATTATTCATGCAACGAAGTAAAATATGTTTCGCGAGCGCCAAGTTGAGAAGAACTCCAATACTTCCTCCGGTACAAAATCGTCGTTAGTCTTAGAAATAAATCACCGAGCATTTTACAGCTTAATTCTCGTCGTATCGGGGATTTAATGAGACTGACAAATGGAAATTTTATCACGACGAAGCATTCCTTCAACAGTTTCGTCCCGTAAAGGTATAATTAGAAGAGCTGTAAAAATAAACATGGACTTCGCGAAAAATTCCGATTCACAATTCTCGATTGCAATCGTCGCGAGATGCAATCGTTAATTATGACAATTACGATCGTCAGAATGACATAATAAATAAATTTTATGTAACACGTGCACGCACTTGTAACATAAAATAGGGTATGCAAGTCGTGCGTAAAGATGAAAATTCCCGGGTGCGGAGTTGACGCACGAGCCGAAGGCGAGTGTTGCACTTGTTGCACAAATAACTATATATTCACACACGACGTTCTCAGGAACGATCCGTCGCGTGGTAAACTTTTCCGTCGGCGCGCACTTTCGTTGCAATTACAGCGGGGTCATCGACATTAATCATTAATGACGAGATTCGCATCATTGCGAATCTCGTCACTGCACTGGCATTGCACTCTTCGCTGTGGACGGTAATGAACAAGTTTGCGCAAGATTCCACGTATCTTTTTTTTTTAACGAAATATAAAATGTTAGTTTACCATAAAGTTACGCGCAATCTTTGGCGTTCCCCGAAGTTCGATCGAGTTTATGAATCTCAGCGTGGTAAACTTATACGGAATCTATTTCATGCTCTCGCCATGCAAATTTTATTCATGGATTCGACCGCGGTAGCCTTTTAACTCGCGCACATCCTTTCCGCGCTGGCTCTCCTCTGTGATAAATCGGGAGAAGAATTTTTTTTTTAATAAGTCAATGCTCTCCTCGTCTCGTTACGTAATCAATTTGCGTATAAAACCATTGACCTAGCGGGATATTCTGCTTATGCGATCTAAAAGATATAAACAAAATTTAATCTCCGCCTCGACGAAAGAATGCGTTCTTGAGTATTCGCGCAGTGCGAATATACATCTCGTATAGGCGTTTATAATTCTTCGAACGATCAACGTAACAATCGAATTGATTGTGTTGCAAAATGCAGCCGGCTCGGTCTGTGCAATGCGCGAATGGAACGTCATCGTGCGAAAAAGGAACCCGCCGTGTTGTACGGCTTTTAAACGTATGGCGCTTTATGAACGCGTCCATTGTCAAAAAGTATGCGAGTGCACAAGGGAAAAAAAGACGTCGCTGTGGAACATCGCGTTATTTGTCGCGAATATCAGCAAGAAAGAGAGAGACTTTGAAAATTTCTCACGAAATCATGAATATTACATTATGATTTTGTGGGTTTTGAAAACTGAGGGGATCCACCGACACAGCGAAGGACTTGTGAGAGCAGGCATGTCCAAAAAATTCGCAAAGAGAATAAAAAACGAGAGATCGCTTGTGAAAGTAACACGATTAATTTGACCATTCGTGATAAATGAGTAACGCGGAAAAGTAATAATTTTAAAGAACATGACGAGGACACGGATAATCGGCGTGATAGTGTAGCAACGATTGCTGAATGATTTATGAGACACCGCGCGCCGACGATCGCCACGGTTTTCCGTGTCGCATCAACGCCATCGTGTTTATCGCCTTTTACACTTTGATTGATTGTAACACATAAACGCGATACACCGCATAAAGACCGCCCATCTATCATGTAATTAATGGCGTATACCTTAATGGTGGATCGGCGTTAGCCGATTATTTAATTCGATTATTTGATACGACACTTTTCATCATCGCCGGCCAAGTAAAAATCTACGCCAAACGTTCTAGTTTTATCGTATCATTTTCTTTTAAAAGGTTTGCTACTATTGCTAAATTAATTAGCTCTCGCAGCAAACCAAGTGTTTGCTGTCACTATACTGGCAAATGATTTGCTAATACAGCAAAAAATTTCTCTCAGTGCAACTTGATAATAAGATTAGGAAATATCAACGAGACGAGATTATACATTCGTCTTGAAAAATCATACGCGTGTCCCTTATGCCGAATGTTTATTCTTCGGCGCGTCGCGGCGACGATATACCTTCTCGACCCAAATCCATCCACTTGAACTCGTTTGGCGCCGCCTTTAATGCCGACAAAACCCCTCGTGCCACACTCGAGTGTCATTCACGTTTCAAGCGATCCCATCCCACCGTCCCAATCGTGATTCACTGCTCCTCACGGTTCTTTCTCACTCTCCGGCGCGATTCTCTAAATTAACTTGACAATTAAGTCAGGATCTTGTTTGATCTGAGAGATTTTTCTTAAATTTTTCCAAATGTAAAAATATTCTTTTTCGGTGACACGTGGAATATTTGTCTGACATGTTTTGCATCAAGCGTTTTTAAAAATGCTAAATATTGTATGCATGTCAAGGTCTCGATTGCAATTCTATCCCGTATATCCGTCATTCTCGAGAGTCGTCGACTCGCGCGCGATTATATAATTCTAAAAAATCGCATTCCTGGAACGGGCTCGCAATTTTGCTAGTTACGTAAAGGAAACGTCGGCATGTGGATCTCTCGCGTGTATTACGTATGCTGAAACCCGAGAGGCTCGGAAAGCGTGTATCGGCCACTCATCGAAGGGAGATACCGGCCCGTAAAACGAGCCCACGATTAACTGGCAGGTAATTTCATGGCAATTTCAGCGCTCACTTCCCTTTCTTCGTTCTCTTTCTTCCCGAATGAGCCACCCGCGCACTAATCGATCTCCTCGTTTACCATCTAATCGATCTCCTCCTTCACCATCTAATCGAGTCCTCGCAGGATCTCTCTTTTCGTCGATCTATATACGTTATCGGCATCGCCCTCACCGTTCAACAAGCGCTAATTATTAATATTTGTAACGAAATATATATACGAAGCACAGTCAGTCGACATCGGTCACGATGTCACAGGATGTGCTATTCATGTTTGTTAGTGCAGCTCGATCGTTATGACTATAGTGAGTCTTTTTTCACTTGCTAAATATCTTACAATTTTTTGAATCAATGCTTCGCGAAATATTAGATTCTAGATAATAATAAAGAGATAGTAAAAGTCGCAGGTAGCATAACTTATATCAATATTTTTCGCTACAAAAAGTTCTATAAAAAAATATTTGTTTCATCAATATTCTTTTTTCCAAGTTCTTTTCATATAAGTTTAAATAAGCGTTGAAGATTAATGCTGATCATCTATTCGTAAAATTAGCAATCTGTATATAATTTCTTAATTTTTTAAATATAATGCCAAGGAAATTTATTATACATATGCATGGTACGGACCTCATTTTACGATTAGCGTAATCAGAATGTTAATGGGACATATTTGCAGACGTCTCGAGCATTGCGAAGAAGCGATAGATTGCGTGCAGAACACTTGGCATATATCTTCGTTAAGAGAGGCAGGTAAGACTCCTTTGCAAAAACACGATCGTAGAATGCACGGCGAAATTATACACATTAGACATAACGAACGCAGCTATTATAACCGGTATACCATTACGGACAAACTATGCGATTCATAGATCGCGCACACGTATTTATTTTTCATGTGGATGCATGACAATGACTTGAAGGAAAATCTCTCAGTTTTAATTATTCACGCGTTTAAGTTTCAAAAATTTTTTTTGCTAAATTAGAGAGTCACGATGTAAAAGTTATAACTTTTTAATGCCGAAATATTTGATAAAAAAGTAGAAAACATTCTCGAGGAGAATTTGATATCCAAATAATTTTCCGTTCAAGACGCAAACATTAAAAGTAATGGAAAAATAATAGTTTTCTATAGAAAACTTATAATTTGATATAAAAGTATACTTTCATTATTTTAGAACGCAATTTTTGTAGATTAATATTTAGTTAGCTATAACTAAATAAGCTATTTGAGGACGCATAAATCATTGTGAATGCCGAGTGATATTTTTTATCACGCCGATGAGTTAATTTATGGCACGGCTGTTGTCTGCGAAGGTTCCATCGCCACTTCACTTCGAGTTGCAGTGATGTTTACGCGTGTTCGACGATCAAACAGAGAATTCTTCTATTTTGGTCCGAGCCGCCTGGGACTGGCGAGGCAAGGGTGCTGAAAATTTGTTTTTAATGACGGCCTTTCGACGCGTACGAGAGAAAGAGAGAGCCTAAACGTTTGTGACGCAAGAGTCTCGGGTAGAAGAGAAAAAAAATCAGCCCGGTCGATGGGCCAGATCGGCGGTCTCGATGGTCCGGACTCTCGCTCTCGAATCTCTTCGGCGCGCGTCGAAAAAAAAATATGCTATGAATAGCTTTCAAGTAGTCGGTTTACATAATGTGGTTGCGTAAACGTTTGTGTTTAATGTAACACGACGGAGGCGAGAACGGTTGGTATTATTTGAAGATAATCGACGACGTATCGAGAGCTAATAAAATAGGTATATGAATGATCTTGTAAAGAGCGATTGAAAAGATGTCTTAACGCAGATAAAAAAATAATACGAAGATATGTACACAGGAACGTTTTGACGTTGCTTCTCCTGTCGAATAAAATTTATATTAGAATCTCAAATAAATGAAGAGAAGTGTAAAAGACGTGAAATATATAGAAAGTGTCGAAAATCTTGATGCGTTATTATCTATCGACATGACTAGGAAGCCACGTTTCTCAAATCGTCAACCAAGTCTCGCAAAGATTTCTTATCGATCCATCGCCGCGTGGGTGGATCATCATGATTTACAAGCCGTTGTAGCGACAGCATTAAGGTGATCTATGGATCCTGGTGATTCCGACCCGAGTCGAGGCAACGCGCGCTGCATAAATTATTGCGCGTGATCTACGCATGCAAAATGCGAGATGTCGCGTAGTAAATTTGATCCATCGATCCTGCCAGCCTGCGCGAAGCTAATTCTCTCCGGTATGATAATAAACTGCCGTGCAGACGATATAAGAGTACCCGAAACTATTTGCGCAAGGATATATTGAGAGATCGCTTTACATTTCTCATATGTATTGTTAATTGAAACTTGACATAAAAAAACAATACTGACGCGTGTATGGATTCTTCTATTATTTTCCATTGAAAGCAACAAGTGCGCAGATATTCTCCAAGATTTATTACTTAAATCTTAAAAGAAACAAAGCTTTTTAATAGTCGAGGCCTGGAAGTGCTTCGTTCAACCCGATGTATCCGCGCGTTTTATGTTATATTTATTATGTCTTTATCTACATATGTTTCTTTGCATAAGAGAACCAATCAGCATCCCGGAAAAGAGGGCTCTCTCAATTCTTTGATAAAAAATTAACTCACTCAGATAACATGCCTTTTTTAAAGAGTGCGGATTATTTTCAATTAGGACAAATTTTTTTGCTCCAAGAACACTTCAAACTTCAGCTACAATATAAATTTTATATTTGTTAAACGCGGGATATAAATAGCGGCCTAAGCGCACATATATAAAAAACTTTTAATGCTCTCAGTTTCCTAAATACTTCATCAATATTGTTCTACTTTAAAAGACAAATGGGGGAAAACGTGACGGGCCTCTCTCAGGAATTGTGCGAGCTTTCACGCGCAAGGAGCAAGTTGAGGATCACCTCGTGGAGGAAGATTTCCTCTCGCACGCCCATGCCGTATACGCCCACGCGGTCGCGCGGTATCGCGAGCGTGTCGTTAAAGCCGCGCGAAACCGTTCGTTTCACCCTGAAAAACTTTGTTGCGCTACTTTCGATTGGGCAACTCACCGTGCGGGCTCCATCGAAAAAATATATGCTTCCCGCACCACCTACGTTCATTAGTCCCCACACCGTCATCGTCAAAACTGGGGAGTCCGAGATGCAGAAACTTACGACCGAATTTAACAAACTCGTTAAACACCGGTTTTTGCGCAAAATCGTGCGCAAAATCAGCGGAAAGTAGCGTTTTATCGAAAACGCCGGCGGCGCGCGGCCGCAATAAAATGCGGCTTCGGCCCGGAGGTATACGGAACGCCTTCAGCGAATTGCGATAACTCAAACTGGTCGGCGCCCTCAAATTAGAAAGTGCAAATTTTTCGAATGCCGCGTTAGTAATCACGTTTTGGTGCACCTATAATTCCAATTAGTTGAGAAAATATGTTCAATCGTTCATTATCAATCCCCTTAGTGATTTTCGGCTAATATTATAATATCGTAATTTTTATAACAGTAATAAAATAGTAATATATAATGTATATATAAACCGTATTACATTATTACATTTTCTCTACAATATATTATAACGACCACGCCTATGGACTATCCCTACGAAGGTTACTAGATTATTTCTGCAAAGAGCCGCACGACACGTAGACAAGCTATATCTCCAAGGGTATATACTTCCTATCTTCAACCGAGTTCGAAAGTTCTTGCGGAGGAAGACTTCCGGTGCGCCCACGCACCTAAAAGAATACCGCGAAGAACCGCGCCGTTAAAGCCTGTGGTCAAACCACGATGCGGTTCTCCATTTGGTTGTCGGAGCACCGCAGTGGGTGCCCGGCACGTGGAAATACAACCATCGCATCGATGGGACTGTAAATCTCTCTTCTTCCGTTGGGGCGACGACCGACGTCGAGAGATTTGAAGGCCAATCGTTCATTCGTTTTAATGGCCGAGACATGTTTCGTTCGATACAGCCAATCTCTCTCGTCGCGGATTTCGTTTTACATAAATAAATCGTAGCGTGATATAATCAATTAAATACTATTTCTATTTTAACGAATTTAATAACTTTATTTATCTATAACTTTCTTGCTTTAAACAGATTTTTCTCTCGTTTACTATTTTATATACTCTTTACATTTGTTGTGGATTACTTTCTCAATTTAAGCACGTACAATTTGTCGAAGCAAGCTTTACAGTTTATGATTTGTTTTTTTTTTGCATTAGTATTAAAAGCTGCAAGCAAAATAAAAGAGGTAATAAATGCAAAAGGAGTGACAGTTTCAACACCTCTTGATCCATTCGCGTTAATATTCAAGAAGCAAATGAGAGATATATCGGCGGTTCGTCCGTGCGGCCGCGCGCGATTTACTACGCCCGGCAAAACGCGCGCTAATTGCGAACGTGCGTTTAACACTAAATTAGCGATCATCCTGCCTTTATTTCATATCTTAGCGCGCGTGCAGAATTAATAGTCACATATATGCGAGCGTATTTACGAGCGGCGGGCGTTAACCAATGTGACTTCTTTCGCGCTCCTTTTATTCCACACAGGCCTCCGAGGGTCCTTCCGCGCGAGCGGGGGCGTCGAATTCCCCCTCGGGGAAGATCGTTAGTTTTTTATCCGGCGAACGTTTCGCAATCGCCAATCCCTTCGCACGTGGCTCGCCTAATTTATTAAGCCGCTTTGTACGCGATCACGCTTCAATTGCGTCATCGCGCGTCTGCGAAGTGCTGAAAACTAACGTCGTGACGTGATAATCAATTCCGAGGTCGATTTGCAACAGCGAAAGTGCTGAGTAGTTGATGAGTTGGGTGTTTTTAATATGCTCCTCTCTCATTGCGCGACACGAAGAGAATAACTTCGAGATGAAAATATAATGCGTATACGCGTGAAAAAATAAGCCAAAAAGAGCTAAATACCATTCAGTAAATTTTACTAAGTATATACATATGACACATGCGGAAATTAAAAAATAAAGATTGTACAACGCCAGTGCAATACATAACGATAAATTGCTTTCGGAACGTTTACGCGAACTCTTATGTACCGAAGAATCATCATATCGCGGAAGGCAATTACGGAATAAACCAAGTACCACAATCTCTTTTCCAGGAAGAGAACGCGGTTAATAAGGGCGTGTCATAAATCGGCAGGATTGCCGGCGTCGTCCGGCTCGTACGCGATTATCCTCATCACCATTATATCGATCGGATCGGTTGTCGTTGGAATCGTAATTACCGTGCTGGCCAAATTCTGTTAGGTTCCTGAGATGAAATTTTGTAACGACAGTTGGCGCGAAACTGGAAGATCGACTTGCTGGGCGTTCGAAGTGTCGAATTTTCGTCAGTCAAGACTGACTGATCAAAGGCGACACGTCGAACTTCTAAAGAACCGCGAAAGAACGAAAAACGCGCCAACGCGCGAATCTAAAATAAAATAAGCAACGATAATGATCGCGCCGAAAACAACTCTCTCGTTTTCAGGATCGATTAATCAAAATCTGCCGCGGCATTATTGCTGCATCCGCTGCGTTTTCGCGCCACGCACTACAGGCACGTTCGTGCATTACAAATAGAGACGTGCGTGCTCAAGGCGTGTCCTACACGACGCAACAAAGTGGGCACTTGTGCTTTCTGCGAATTTATCTCTGCTGACAGCTCATTATCCGATAACGATAGGCACGCCGGAGAGTAGCGGTTATACAACATCGACCCGGAGGACCAATCTGTCTCTCGCTGTGTAACTCGTTTGTCCCTCGTTTTCATTTTTCTTTCGAATCTAATACCGTTATCCTATAGATATATCGTTTCAACATCGTTCGCGAAATTAAGAACAAATTATCTATGTCGAGGAACAAATGTAATTCTTTACATAAAAATCGCGTATATTTTCAAGTCGATATGAAAGTAAATGAGTATAGAACATGTTGTGACGATTCGACGGTTACATAAAACTGTGAAAATTATCAAAGTTAAGAATACACGCTAAGTAATATGTATATATTTCGCATTCTATGAGTAATCCGTAGATATATGACGAGAGGCGTGGCGAGAGGAAATAGTCGGGACGAAATTATGCGAGGGGAGAAGATACGTGACGATCTGGATTGATTAAGATGGTATCATCGTTGATGATCGATCCTTATCCGGGAACAGCGCATCTAGGTGGCCTGGCTATGTTTTCGATTAAGTCACGATCGGTCCATCGATCTCCCTTGTGTCGCGCTACGAAACTACTCTCTCTCTCTCTCGTCCGTAATTATGCTTTAATTAATTTTTCGCTATCAGTGTATTAATGGTGTAATATGGAGTAATATGCCCTATCGCGCGGGGAAAGCCTCCTTCCGACTTGAAAAATTTTAACGGTTATTACCAGATAAAAATCTTTCAAATTTTTCAGGCTGGTCCGAAGATTTATAATTTACGTATAATAATTACCGTTCGTTTACACCGCGCAATTAATTTTATGCGTATCATAAGCTACGCTAATTAATATTTTGCTTACATTTAATAATATTTCGCTAATAAATATTTGCTGATGCTCTATCACAAATGCTAATTAAAAACGATTATCGTTGCTTGTCCCGACGGATCTTCGAGCAGCATCCCGAAGATGCAACCACTTTTCGACTTATACCGGCGGCACTTTCTCCAACCCTGTCGTTTTCGGCGTGTACATCGGCGACTCTTATTTTTTCACTCATCGTCATCCGCACTAATACTGTCTCCGTACACCGCGAGCGGGATAATAACTCGCGGCCGACGAGCGGCGCGGACAACGAGCGGAAGGAGCGACGCCACGAGGAATTATACGCTCGTAATTCGAGTTCGGCGATACCACGAAGAGAACCCCACGAAGACACTAAGCCTCGCAACTGCTCGCCGTAGGTGCGACTCCGCCAATGAATTCTACCCGGCGGAGAGCGCACTTTCGCGGTAACGAACGCAATGACACGAGTGCAATGAACCAGCTGTCACTATTATTCCAATCTTATCAGTTACTAGTAATTACGGTGCTGGCAGGTGAATGAGATTGGACGGTAAATTAGATTAAGCTTAACAGTTTATGTTTCTATAGTAACATATAACGATAGAAGATGAGATCTTCGACGTAAAAAAATTTTGTACAGAAAGTCGGAAAAGATTTTATTAAAAAGCATTTAATAGAAACGTTTGTTACTCAAAAATTACAATTGTATCGTCGAATCACCACGAAAGCGTAACTTATTTTTCAGTTTTGCTCTATTCTTGAGACATGTTAGTTTGGTATCTAATGGAAATAAAAGTTAATTCTCCACAACACAAGTCTGACGTATCGTTTGATCAATTCCAGTGCCTCCTGACATATCTCGATATTCGTCACGATTCTTTGATAATGCCGCGGATGACGGAATTTCACTCCCGGGGAACTATCGCTGCTCCTGACAGCAACGAGCGCAAACCGTTGATATGCATTAACCACTTGTCACCTTGACATATCAATTAAAATTCTCAGCGATAAAGAATCTTACTAATATTATCATACCGGTGTGATGTCGTTCCAACGCGTCGAGTATGTGTCTCATTTATTATCATTAATATCTAAAGTTCTAAACCATCTAAAATACACGTTGCATAAATTATCGCAAATTCGCAACGGTCAAAAAAGACGCGAGACCCACGGCTTGCATTAGTATCGAGTATCGTTACTCGTTCGGTTTTTAGTAACTTTTGATGCAAACAGACATTATTCAGAAATTCAATTAAGAATTAAAATCAAAAGATTGATAATCGCTTTCTCCAAATCTCTCGTCGAGGGAAGATCGATCTTGGGAAAGTAATTGTTAAAGTATTTCCCCGGTGAAACACACCCCGTAGATTCGCGTGAGGATGCGATCGAAGCCGCCGGCCGATCTCGAAATCGCCATCAGACGCGATTTGCATTTCGTATGCTCGTCCGCTCTCGTCCGGAGTCACGTTCGTTCGAGAGCTACGCGTCCGTCTGTCGTTGGCGGCAAATTGACGCACGCGATTAATCACGGATACCGCGCCTCTCTTCGCGGCCACTCGCCTCCACCGGAGAGGAGAAGAAACCGGAACGTCGCGTTGATCCCTCAACCTTAACGAGTCCGCGAATCGCTCTACGCACTCGTAGATATATCTTCGCGGACCGATCTGTTTACTGCACGGCGAAGAGAGCAGCACTCCGGTCGCGCTGCTCATATATACCTTTTGGTCTCTGCTCACGCTCATCTTCGCGGGTATGCGCTGCTCTCTGCTGATGGAGATTGTAAGACGATAGTAATGCAGTTTTGTTATGAAATACGCGGGCAGTTAAACCTGCAGGGAGTGAAGCGATTGCATTTATTTTCCGCGAAAAGAGTGTGTTTTATTTGTTAAGAGAGTTGCAAAGCTGCTATGTGCAATACTAAGAACTCATTTGCAATACATAAAGCAGTATGGCTGAGCAATAACCTTAATAATCAAAATAGTAATAATCGCACAACGTGCGATGCATAACTTGAATTTAGAATTGTTCCGCAATTATATGCTCCTTCTATCAAGAAAACAAGATTTTTCTTTCAACTATCTTTAACGCTTTATAATCTATCTGTTTTTGCGAATAACAATAGATTTAATTGCCAGATGTGAAGATAATAACAAAAGCGTGCACCTATCAATTGTACTAAATAGGATGACATTAGGAAACTCGTGAATATTTATCGCGCAATACCGACCGAGATTAATTGCGATATCAATATTTCACGTAATTAAATTCTAGCCGATAGATTTCTTTTTAACACGTACCTTCAAATCGAGTTTCCGTCTTAACTACTCGTCATTCTGACGTATCAATTAAAACGAATATTAATGCATAGTATGTACATACATCAGTTAGCAACTGGGCTCTCTCTCTCTCTCCCTCTCTCTCATTCTCTCTTTCTCTTTCTCTCTGCGCGAACGTGTTTGTCGTCCTGCGGTATTCGTCATTCCAGTGGATAACGATTTATCGCATAAAAATGTGAACGCGTGATGGTTACGAAAGAGGTCCACGCACGGTTGGTCCAGCATACAGGGTGTGTCGCGACACTCTAGGAATGAATTCCAAGACGAAGCTAAATCTTTTCTGTGGAAATGTCAAGATAATTTTTCGGCCATAAATAGTTTCAAATTAAGCATCAGATGTGCAGATGTAGTAAAATCCTTTTTTTCTTAAATCCATTTTAATTTCAAGCAAAATTTTGATGGCGGAAATCTTTTAAAATGCTGAAATACTTTTGATATAAAAAATCACAAAGTTCCAAAAAAAAAAATGACGACGATTATAAATATTGTAATAATGGAAGATCCACTTCAAGGATAGAATTTTAAGTTTTGTTGGCACAAAACTTAAAATTCTATCCTTGAAGTGGATCTTCCAATTATATATTACAATATTTACAATACACCCTGTATGCACACACCTTCGTTCCGCGGGTTCATGCGTTGCGGTATCACGACCCTTTTTTCCATCGATTCCCGAGTAACTTAACACCCGACGCGATTTCAACCGTGGATTACATTTCGCACTTTCGAGCCCGTCGGTTCATATTTACCGCCTCAAGCCGGTCGTTAAATCTCGACCTTTTGTTTCAGACACTCTTATACGGTTTATATATTGTATTTTCCCTCGGTAACAATCAAGCCGGTCATGTTCAACTGCAACTAACGATTCAGTAAGACGAATGATTGAACCCTCTTGATCCTGTCTCTAGACATTGCTCGTTAAGTCGAAAAGAATAACTAATTTCCACGAAGATATTTATGACAGTCGACTGCGATTAATTTACATCAAGCTGCATTATGCGTGGGCAATTAATTTAAATCAAGCTGCATTAAGGGATTGTGTGTACATTATATTGCGATGTATATATATAGCTCCCATATATTAGTCTATAATATATTTCTGCTGTTTGATCAATATATTAAAATAATTAAAAATGTAGGTATTTTTATTCAACGATCGACTATATAGCTAGTGAAAATATATCAAGTGTGAAGGATCCTTTAATAATCATAATTATTGCGATATTAGCCCGTAATGTCTCTTACTGGTGTGCGTGTTGCACATCTTTTATCGGCACACTGGCAAACAATTTTGCGCGATATACTCATAATTTCACTCATTACTTATCGAATATTACCGAGATACTGTGCATTCTATGTGCATCCGTTGCGCCGGCATGAAACGAGTGCGGAGATAATATCGAGGAAACACATCTTATCCTGGAAAACGAACGAGCGTTGATCGTTTGCCGCGATCGGATTTCGTTGATAGCAAAATGCATGTACATATATTATATTGAGATCCGCACAAACGCCACGCTGATAATAATTGCCAAGTGGGTGGCCACATTAGTTTTGCATTCGTATGATTCGTCTTGTCATCTTAACGAATCATATCGATTTTTCTCCTTATTGCAAATAGAAAGAACATACGTACTCTTGTCTAAATGACAAATGTCTTCTCCCTAAATAAATTAATGCCTAATATATCGCCAATGTAATTTTTCTCCAGAACAAATTGGATTTACAGACGCTTATTAATACTCGTGACATTTCACCTATGAATGAATTGTCACATACTTTAATGGTTTAACGGACGAGCGCGAAGTATATGTATAAGATACCATATGGACAACAGGTCGAGTCGACTTTTGCGAGACAAATTTGCGACGTGAATTACGATCGGACGAGAATTCCGACGAGTTATAGCGCCCATTACAGGCCCGGTACAAGCGGGGCGCGTAATCAATGTATCAATTCTAATCGCGCTTACACGCGAGCCAACTATTATCGCGCGCCTTAAAGTGCATTTGTCCATCGTCGACGCAATAATGCCACGAGCGAGCTTTTACACGCTCGTAACCCGGGAAAACCGTAACGAGCGTTATAATATAAGGCGGACGACGGTGTTTCTGTGTGATGGTCCCTTTCTTTCTCTCTGTCGCGTTCTCTCTCTCTCTCTCTCTCTCTCTCTCTCTCTTTTTCTCTCGAATCGGTACGACGAATGCAGCGGGCGTGCACACGATTACAAGCTCCGCTCCGGCTATAACTGGTCCAGCATCTAGCTCTAGCATTTCGCGGCGCGGCGCAGCGCACAAGGTGCAGCGAAATTCTTTGCCCGCGATTCCCGGTAAGTTCAATATGATTCAATACCTGGAAACGATTTCACCCCTCGTGTTACGCGCCTTCACGCGATATCGGCCGCTCTCGCTTTCGGCCGCTTGTCAGCTCGAAGCCGCACAGGGATATCGTCGCGCTCTCTCTCTCTCTCTCTCTCTCTCTCTCTCTCTCTCTCTCTCTCTCTCGCGCGCGCGCGCGCGCAACTCGATTACAATTTGTAACGATTAGAAGGTCACTCTACGTTCATAAATATGACACGTTAAACAAATTGACTAAACCAGCTCTCCTGCCTCAATAATAAATTCAATAATTTATTCTGTAACGCATGTACGTTTGAATCGAGCAAGACTTTAATCGATTTTAAAAAACGCATTGCTATAAAAGGGATTAAAGGGAAATAAATTCGAGCGCAGCCGATATGAGAGTGGCGTTCGGGCTACGATAAGGAATCAGCTTGATAAACTGTAGTGATCGGCGCGGAGGGACGATCGACATAATCCGCGTCATTCGTGCTCGTAAGTGTCAGATCGATCGACTTAGCTGAAATCTCTGAATTGATGACAATTATTCCTCACGGAGTAGTCGTCGAGACTGGCACGCCGCTATCACTCCCGTTCGTTCTGGTTGTATATTCTCCGGCCTCGCATGTCGCGACTGAACCGAGGGACTTGGAATAAGTACCTCGAAGAAAAGGGAATTCTCTCAAACTTAGCATAATTTCAATGCAAGTATGTCGATTCGTGATATTCGGATGCAGATTTAATCCCGCGAAATGACACTAAAGTGGAGGATACAGCGAGTACGGAAAGCATAAATTCGCGGAAAAACGCGCAAGTAAACTCTCGGAGCACGGAACATTAACTTCTCCATAAATTATTATAATCTTTGATATTTAAGTATTTTACGCATCTCTCCTTAGCCACTTGCCACAAGAAACGTCATTCTGAAACTACGAGCTAAGATGTTTCAGTATCATCGCCCCCGGAATATGTTCCTTGCCCGTGGGCCTTGGACGAATAGTTCTCGCTCGGCGTGAAAAGAGGCGTATTTCTACGCGGGCGTTAAATATATCCCGTGGCATCTGGAAGCTCGCTCTCAGATATGATTGAATTAAAATGAATCGCGCGCAATCCAAGTCGAGTCTAGCCGCGATGGCGATGGCGGCGGTGCGGCGCCGTAATTATCGGAGTATTGGCAATGCATCATTCGTAATTGACCGATTCCCGGTTACTTTATCCTGCGGAAATATCCTATATCTGTCCTACGTAGGAATCTTACGCTCTCCGTATCGCTACGCGTCATCATTTTCGTGCGATACGCGGCATAACACGGCGCGATCCTGCAGCGCCTCGACGATTTTGCCGCGCCGCACTTTTATCCCTTCTTCTAATCTTAATTAATTTCAGCCGCTTATTAGCCGTCGGCCGACCTCGCTCTCTGTCCGATATACTCGCGTCTTACGTCAGAATGGTCACGACGAGCCAAGGATGGCTGTCTGTGAATCAGTCATTCAGCCGGAGTGCGATTTAAAAAATTGCGGTACTATTCTACGCTCGTATAAAAACACCGGTTCCAATTAAATCGCGATTCAAATATCGCTGATTTCTTAAGTAATCGTGGATCCAGTGGTACCATCAAAAGTTTGAATAATATTTTAGCAATATTTACCTTGACTTTTATTTATTCAAAGGCTCTAGCCATGCAAGGATGATTAATTTATCACACCTGAGATCAATAAATTCAATAGCTATTCGAAGAGAGCCCGGTTTAATGGCCAGAATACCTATAATCCACACCGTTCGAAAGAGACGATTAAGTTAGACTAGTTAGAAAGTTTGAACACCAGGCCCACCGATGGCGTAATCCTCGAGGCTGGAATAACGGGAGAAGCCGACGTCCGCGACGGATTTGTTATTATCTCGTATTTTACGAGTAAACAGTTTCAAGCTTAGACTCCTTTCTAAAAATATTCATCTCTTGATACAAAAACCTCAATCTTTCGTAAGAATTCACGCAATATATTTCAACTCCTAGATCTCGGATTCGTATTTTAGAGTTAAGCACGTGTGCTTTGCTTCACTCGTTAATTGATGTGTTTTATTGATACAAATTACACCTCACTTTCGGCGGAAGCATTCTCGCAATCTAAAAGCGCTCGCCAGTTTTACACGTTTATGCGCCGAGACGCCACTTGCTACCGACTTGTTTCGTCGTGATCAACTGTCGGCGTCACTATTCATCAGAACGCACCGACTCTCTCTCTCTCTCTCTCTCTCTCTCTCTCTCTCTCTCTCGCAATTTACGACGCGCGATGAATAATTGCATCTCGGATGCGCGAGATGCGTCTTTTACCGCTCTCGCGATTGGCATTGGGCGCGAGCAGCCGTCTTTTACCGCTCTTTACCGCGCGCAATTGCGCGTCTGGTGACCCAATTGCGGGAATCGAATCTGCTTTGCGCTTGCCGTTTGAACCCGTGACTCACGGTGCGTGCACTTTTACGACGCGACCCGTGCGCGTGCATGTCGACCCCTTTAATCAATTTAACACGCAGCGCGCGCAGCTTAAGGGCTGGCTGCGCGTTACTTCGCGAGAAAGTCACGTAACCGCCGATAAGCCTCACCGCGCGTCAGCGTAAATTTTATATACGCCAGGCGGTCCGGAGTATCACCGCGCATTCCTGGCCGCGGCTCTTGAAATTTGATTTAGCAAAACTTACGTCCGGATCGCGTTTTATCTCTTATCAAAATATATATCCTCTCGATGCGACGGGTGCGGCGAGTCATCAGTTATATAGCGCGGATCTCTTATTCGTATAACGCGACAACTAATCCATCCGGCCGTTACGCATACATTACTTTCGGGGAAGAGCGGAATGTATAATGAATATCTTGAAATTTATGTTAATTATATCGTAACGGGACGAGTCGTCGTCCCGCGCCCGGAATACTGGAAAGGGAACGAGAGGGATTGCTCCGCGATCGATCTTTCTCGATTTCGATTCGCGTCGAGAACGCGTCTTCCGAGAACGGATGATTATTCACCGTTTCGGCAAATCCCAGCGAATCGCAGGGAACCGCCCGCCGCCCCGTCATGCAAACGGAAATCTCCGAAATTCGCGCAACGAGAGCTTTTAATGAGGGTGCGCTCTCAACCCGGAGTACCCGCGGCAGATTGCACGCGGCATCTCGCCGATTATGCATATGCGCGCATGTTGCATGTGGATATTTCGACCGCAACGTGCCTGTAATTTCGGATTACGGCAATCATACGTACGTGTATCGCGAAGATCACGGATAAGCGAAGCCTGAAAAATAACCCGATGTGTGAGCCATTGTGCACGCGGCTGTGCTACGAATTTCCGTAAGGTGTGAAAACAAGAGGCGCGATTGCGTTGATCTTATACGTACCATATGTACGCCGCGTTGAAACTTATACGTTATATTTACGAGGGATAATTTAACCCTTTCGTGCGCCTGATAAATCGTACACACGTGAAAAATAAAACTAGAAATTTCTCTGAATGAAGTTCCGGAGGTTACTATACGCGTTACGGAAAGAAATAAACTGTGAAAATAATTACGGTTAGTTCAGAAAAAAATTCTGATGGGTCGCAGGTCGTGTCTGTTGAAATAGGCGCGGAAAGGTGAGGGCGGGGCGTGAGTAAGAAACCTCCGTAATCGATTTCGTCGACGCGAGTTAAGCCCAAGTATATCGATAATGAATCCCGTGCACACGCGCGTAATACAAAGTTATACATCTCGTTTATTGATTTGCTTAAGACCAGCGCGCGAAATACGCTGCGATTACGGGATACGTCGTGTAATACGATGGAAGATAATGATACCGCTTCGGAGTGTAATGCACCTTAAGGTCGGGAATATTCTGCGCGATCTAATCGTTAATTGTGCAATAAAATAGCATTATCCTTGAGCCTTTTAGAGAATTACTGTATGCATTTTCAAATAGACCAATTAACGTAGCACGAGGTATCGAATTACATTGAGCAAGGGACGATTATATGATACTCGATTATGATACTTCTGCAAATGATACGGATATTAGTTGGTTTCTGCTTAGAAATCTGCCAATAAAGCGAGGGCTGCGTGCTCCATGTAGAGAACCACATATGTTCACGCGAATTAATCACGTACGTAATTAAGAGAAGGCATTAGTCGACGGCGCGTTGCATAGAATACTTATTACGGTGTCAATCGCGGGAGAATATCCGCACGTTTATCGCGCGGCGGTATCCCCTCTCCCCCCCGCGCGCGGAATAACATTCCCCGATAATTACACGGTCGCGAGTGTATACGGCGCGCGCTCAGGATACACAAATGTAATTTCTCATAATCCCACAATATGCCGCACCTGTCCGCGCGCCGTGTTATTACCGCGAGTCACCGCGTTTCGCATTATCTCCCGCCCGTGGATTTTCACTGCCTAAATTGCGATTCACCGGACAGCAATCTCGACCGCCTACAGAAACGTTTACCGTTTCCCACCGCGAGCTCCGACCGCCTCTCTCCGCTTCGTAACGGAGCGCGGCCCCAGACCTTTCTGCATTGTGAAGGGTCAAGGTTCGTTATGCGAATCGTTCGGCCGATTAAATACCGCAAGGCAATCGGCGCGATTGGTTTTTGCTCGGTGCCGCGATCGCACCGGGAAAATTCGCGGAATACAAACGAACGATTTAAAGCTCAGCGCGGCATTAGGACATCGTACGATCCCGCTAAGCCGATAAAACGGAGAAATATTGAGTTGTATAAACGCCAATTCTGTGGAAGTGAGATAAGATAGCATCGCAAACTACTTCCGTCTGAAGTATACCGGCGCCTGTCTCGCCGCTAATAATGTCAGACTCGAAATCATTTTACGTTTACGATACGCCGCGGTTTAAAAAAAAATGCCCAGCTTCCTCCAAGTGCCAGCGCATCGCCGCGAGTGTATCGCGTAGCCGCGCGGCCGACGAAAATCGACTCGCGTCGCTGGGCGAGCAAACGGACGAGCCGATGCGGTTTTCTTATACAAATGGGGAACGCTCGCATAACGACAGTTGCGCGACGATCAGATATCGTCGGCGGACTCGCGAGTCGACTCGATTTTCCATCAACCGCGCGAATCGCTGATAAGGTAATTAATTGCCGACCAGCAATTCGCTGATGCCTGTCCGCGTCACCGCGAAATTACTTTAACGCGTCTCACGCTGCGCGCGTATACGCGACGTTATTTAATTGCGCGCGCTTAATTACGTTTATTCGCGGCGGCTCGGTCGTTCGGCGCAGTGAGAAACACGCAGAAATTACAATCCTGCATCTATAAAGTAACTCCCAAGTCGTTATTAACATATGTACAAAACCGGCGATTTAAGTTACAACTAGCCTCTGTCTTACAATTTTATTTAGGGGAACCTGCGAGAATTGCTGTAAACGTGGAGACTCGCTGGAAAATGAGCAATTATAATTATTCAAGTAGTCGATTAAAGTGTTATTAAAAACGCAGATTTAACGTTTAAATAACATGTGCACTGTTAAATTCACCCGTATGAAGTTAGCCCCCAACATTAAAAAAATTTAAAAGCTAATTTTTTTTAAATGTTGGGGGCTAACTTCACACAGGTGTTAAATTTGAAGTGTCCAATTATATACTCAATTTGAGTCATTTTTAACCATTTCTATAAGTCTGTATCACTGCTCCTCATTCAATATATCATTAATTTAACAATGTCAATTTAACTAAACACTAAACCAAAGGAGTACAAATAATACTATTTTGTGTTAAAATAATAAATTTCGACACACATAGCAGCTAAAAATAACAGAATGTTATCTAACTCAAAATATTGATTTAAATTTCATCCTTAAATATTTATATAGCACGCACAATTATGGATCGTTCCATTTTCCTCATCGGAATCTATTTTTGTCACTTAGGTATCTATTATCGTCGCGCGTATAATTGTCATCCGGTTGTTATCGCGAACAATGACGCAAGAGAGAGTTCGCGTTCGCGCGTTATCGCGCCCCCCAAGTCCGTCCGCGATCGCGATCGCAATCGCATCGCCTACGCCCGGGCATATACGCGGGCCCTCGTGAGGGCAACAGCGAGTACCGCTCAAGCTGCATAACGACGTAGTTATGTACTCACGTATGGTATCCATCCGGTAATGCCCGGCGGCGGGATCCGGTGGTGGTGCACCTATCCGTTTTGTTTGCTTCGCACGCAGGTGGATTAGAGGCCCCATGACGCTGGGCTCTCGCGCTACACCTGTTATTGAATAATAACCACGTACGGCCGGCCGATCCTCAATCGGGATTCCCAACCGATCCCCGGCATCGCGTAGAGAAAGACGTACGCGTTGCACGAATCTACCTATATGGGTTGTTAGGCGGATTACCGTAGAAAATCGCGGAGCTCGCAACGAGCTGCGAAAAGAAGTTCCTCGCGATTCCCGGGAATATCGGCACACGATATACCGACATGGCTTCGATAAGATTAAAAAATTGGAATAAAAATGAAAAGACGCGAGGAAATTAAGGGTTCCGAAAATGTAGCGATAAAACGAAGAAATGCAACGAGTATAACTCAGCATTGCGATAATATGCACTGTACTTGCCGAAGGACTTGCGTGTCGGTGATCGTTTTGTGCTCGATACCATATTCGAGCTGCATTCCGCAAAGATAGGGAAAAACGCGTGACAGCATCTTTATTAACTCTTACCTCATCAATTATTACAAATCCTCGGTTGCACCGCATAATTTAGTTGTCAACTACCGTATAATAGGCTTCACCATAATGCGATGTAGAATTTAGTAGGGGATACCGTTGCTATATGATATCCGTGAGATCTAAAGCAACGGATGTAATTCGCGGAATAATGATTTGCGTTATTATACGTTATGGAGAATATATCGATTCATATACTTCGCCGGCTTTGTAAATCATTAATATTCGGTGTGCTATTTGAATTGATAAATCATAAGATCGTATTTGATATAGATATGATAATTAATAAAATAGTTATTTATGTATATATTTATTTATTATCCTAAACTTTTAGAAATTATTTTTTTTAAAGCTATTTATCAGAAATCATTAAATTCTTAAAATAAAGATTTAAAGTATCTAATTTTTTGACTGACGATTTAATATATAGATCTGTATGGAGTCATACATCTCATATATATAATGGGAAACAATATTATATTTATATAATATTCTTATGAGATAAAAAAATATTGCAGAACTTTCCTTCTTCTTTACAGTGCATCGCACTAGTTCTCGATGTGTACGATTGTGCGATCTAAATCTTTTTATGATATCGTTCAAGATATCGTTACGATATCGATTAAAAATCATTCCTTCGCCCGCAGTGCATATAGTGCGCTTATCTGCGAAACGATAACTAATGCAAACTATTATTTATGATTACCGCCGCAGAGCACTGCGATCTGATCTGATAAACACGGGATACGATGCAAATTGTATGGACCACGGGCTCTTGTACTGGTACTCGATGCTAGGCGAGACCATATTCGAAAAGGCATATGGCACGTAGCGTAAACAGCGGCGTTGCAACGCGAACGTGACGCGGAATGCACCGCCACGTGCGGTGTGGGCCGACGGAACGAGCAGGAAGGAAGTTCGCCTTCTCGTGTTTGACCGGACACGCGCGGACTGCCGGCGAGATATCGCGAGATATATGCCTACACGCTCCGGCGCGGCGCGCGGAAGATGCAGCTCAAAGCCGCCGCGCCGCGCGCGCGCGACCGAGCGAGCGGTGGATCGCCGCGGGCGCGATGCATTGTACCTTGTACCTCATGCCGGTGAGAAAGAGAAAGAGAGAAAAAGAGAAGAGCCAGCATCTCATCTTTTTCTTTTACCTCGTTGCACGACTTTCGTGCATGCGACTCGATTGCCCTTCTTTACCGCAGATTCCGAGTCTTTGTGCATCGCGGAGCAATTAACGTTAGTTAGAATCTGACGCTATTGTCTCATAAAACCTACGTGCCAATAAAATATAAAATATAAAAAAATCTTGGATACTTTTCGAAATGAGAGATTGTAATTCTGTTCGTCAATGTCGATCGCGAGCTTCAATAAAATGATTTTTCACGCAGCGTCACCTATACGCAAATGACGGGCTGCCAAGCGCGAAATCATACAGAGCTGTCGTTTAATTAGACTCGATCAAATGTCGGCATCGTAATCGCGATTATTGAGACGTTGCATCTGCTCGTGTTAAAATGTTTAACGACGCTGATGATCTCAATTCGCTTTGCTTCTACCTCGTGCACGGCACGAGAACGCTGGAAGATGTTGTAATGCGTATATAGGAAACGAATTGCGGATTTACGAGCCGGGACGGGCAGACCTTGATACACGCGAGATACGGTGATAAAACGATTAACCCGTGAAAGTTTATCACCCCGACTACCGGAACGCCGAGTATAGAATTTTCAAATGTATAAATCATAAATTGTACGCTAAGTTGCATATTAATTTCTAAATTAATTGCTGTGAATTATCTGATACGTGGCGAGACTGCGTATGTATGTACATGTGTGTGCATCTGACTTCGATATTCTTTCGGGCATGGTAAACTGAATATCGGTCTCCACGAACCGATGAGATTGGACCACCCATATGCACATACGGTAACATTTTTCTCAAGAAATCTCGTGTAAAAAGATCTGCGACTAATTGCGAACTCTTCCTCTCCCGTAAGATCTTTCTTGTGGCAGATCTTACCGGATTGACGATCTATCGGAGGTAAAAATAGCGTTACCAAATACGACACAGGGTATAACTTTACGGCGGAATAAGATCACGACAAAGGCAAGAAGAGACTGTGACTGTAACGAGCAGACCAGCATGACGATGACATTAAAGTATATAGAAGTATAGACGTGTGCATGAGAGAGAGAAAGATAAAAAACGAAGACGGCTCATCCCTCGTGGTAGAAGCTAACTAATAAAACAAAATCATCACTATTAAGATATCTATCAAACGATAACTATATAGATATAGAATAAGTGGAATTTGATGTTAATAGTCCGTGCTATAATCCTGAAACGTGATCTTCTTGTTACAATCGTCAATAATTCCCGCCGTAACTAACTATAGATCCATCCTTAAAACTAAACCGACGACGCAAGTTCCTTCACGAATACAACGTCGTCATTGTTACACGCGCTCTTTCGCCCCCGAGCCCCCGAGTCCGTTCCGCGTATATGTATAACCCGAAGCACCACGCCGCACGAAAAATTTTATCTCGACTGAGAAGCGCAAGTATCGCGCGAGTTGTTTCGCTTGAAAGGGTACAAAGGCAATCTCGCTTAGGCGAGGCATCATCGCGAAGGATCATCGCGGGAACGAGCAGGAATAAGACGCGTCTTCAGACCTTTGATCCGCGTGCGTGCGTGCGTGCGTGCATGGCTGCGTGCGTGTTACGAGCTCGCTCGCGCGCGCGCGTTTAAGTAAACCCGCGCGATGAGTTACAGCGCACGAAAATAAGAGTAAATAAGAGTGCGGGCGAGAGGCAACTTCCCGACGAGGAGCCAAAGGGGGTTGGCTGTATCTCGTTGTAAATTACTCTTATCATGCGCGTCTCGCGCGGTTGACGTCCTGACGGCCGAGAAGGTAAGAAACGCCGCGCGCCGTCGGATTGAAATGTCCCTTACGTTTCTTTATCGCGGCTGCGGCGACCCGCGTGAATTCCGGTCGATACGTCCGACGGCATCTCGAGATGCAGGGGAGATGATCTTGTTCTCTATATCGTCTTTCGCGCGATTTGTTCGGGGAGAAAGACAGAAACATATACATTATGTCAGCTGAATGCAAACGTTTGTGTTTAGCGTTTTGTACATGTCTTACGCTCATTTCATTTGTTTTAAGAAATTAATTGAATTTATAGAACTGTTGTGACATACTGAATTTGCATATGTGATGAATTACGCGATTTTGCGTTCGGAAGAACGCGCAATGCAATTCCCGTCTAATTAAACGTAATCCCTGTGACGAAAGTGATTAGGGGCAAGAGAACGCCTTCGCGATTGTCGTATTAAAGTCGTCTTATTTCTACGCGAAAGCGAATGGGAGTCGTTGGCACACTGCGAGTGACATTAATCTGCTTGAGCGGCGCCGATATGTCACTACAAGCTTAGTACTCCCATGATGTTACGCAATTATTCTTATGGGGTTTCTCTCTTTCTGTCTCTCGATGAGAGAAAACCTTTTTCTTCCATCATATATACTTAACATAAGTATTACGAAATATTCTCGAATATTAATATTTTAATTATAATCATGTTGCCGTTATTTAACAATTAATACCAAATTCAACTTTAATGCAAAAAGTTGTCGATAATGTTGCTATGTATGATATCTTTCAATAAACGAGTGTTCAGTATAATGGCTAATTATTTTCATAAATTTCCAATCCCTTCAATAGAACTTAATCCCTAATTTCTACATACAAAATATGAAATAGTATATAATACACGAGGAATATTTTCGTTCCTTTTTCTTAAAAATTGGCTATATTATTTGATAACACTTCATGCGTTTTATGTCACGATACTAAAAAAATAATTCAAAATATCGATCAAGGTACACGAAAACGCAACGACAGAAGTGTGCATTTACGGCGCCTCTTTGGACAGCCGAGTGCGTTGGTGCGCTCTTGCGCGCCCACCCTGATGCACTTTTCCACGCACGATTACCGATCTTCACGCATATACGCCCCAGACTCGCACAGACGGACTGCAAAATCGCTAATCTACGGCGAACGACAGAGCAAAATCAAAATTTCACGTTACGATAAAAAACAATTCGCAACTATCTTTACGAGCACGACGACACAGCGAAGTCTTTCTTATCGTAGACGACTTAACAATGTCCATTATTTCTTAAGTATGCCAGAAAATGCTGAAAAGAAACATAAATAACTAAAAATTACAAGGACTCGGTCAGCCGAATAAAATCATAAAGAAATCGCCGTCCGGTGAAATATACCACGTACGTACGAGAACGACGGTAGGATTGTTCAGGATATCGCGGGTATCCAACCGGGAAATTGAACAAATTAGTCGACAACGACGACGACGAAGATGACGGTGATTAAAATATGCGCGTTCTGGCGTGCGTCAACACACCGCGATCTACGCCCAGGCCACCCTGATGCGAGCGAGCGTTTCCACGCTCGCGATTACGGGATCGTCGCGGAAGAGCACCGGGGCCGGTTTAAACACCCATCACTTTTTGCACCATCGCCATCGTCGGGATGCACCAAACTCGCGGGATGCACTGAAAGCAACTCGTAACTTTGCGGCGACGCGCCGGTTCGCCGGTACGCGAATCGTGCCCGCGCCGTGTAATAAAATTGATTAATCTCGCGCTCGTGTAATCGAGAGATGATTATTGGACGTCGCCGCGCGGCTGTTTATTCATGCAAAGTAATTTACCATGTCATCCTATACTCATTAATTTGTACATTTCAGAGGGAGAAGCGCGTTCAAAATACGGAGACAATTAGAGAAATAAAACAATCAATTTTGCTGCGAGTATAGAAAAAAAGATGGAATAATTTGATGGTGTGTAGACTTAGTATCCTTGCATAAAACATTGTTAAATTGTATAAAGCAAGATAAATGTATATATATATATAAACAAAAATTTTTAAATATTATATAAACCTAACTTGCAAAAGTTAAATTTTTCTTTCTCGAAAGCTTTCTCTCAGAAGGAAAATATTAGTTAGTCTAATTTTCTTGTAAAATTGTTAAAGTGGCGAACAGAAATATGCAAAGATAAAATCCGTTATATCAGCGGGTATACTTCTAACATATGGAAGTATCCCTCTACGTGATTAAATATTTGCGGTATTTATCAGTGTAAATGTTAACACGAAACGTTGGCGCAGGCTCTAAAATGCCTTTCTTACGAGATACCTCCCTCGATTAGGTAAGTCTCCAAACACGGGAGATCCTCCTCCGCGCTCGACAACTTTCGTACCGACGTTTCACATATTTTCGAAGCGCGAATACACCGTTTAGCTCTCTTTAAACATACAATTACTTTATTATGCTCCAAACGAACGGAACCAGCATAACGCTGGCAATCTTAGATTCCGCGAATAATTTCCTGAAAAATTGTCCGCGAAAAATGTTTATCTCAATAAACGTTTATATACGATTATAAATAGAATAGAGTCAGATTACTCTAGTCGGAATACAATGTGTACACTGTGGCGTTGCACAAGTATTGCGATCTTCCCAAGTCTAATAGCCTTTCTCGAACGTTGATTACGATTTATTGCGTCGATGTTTGTATCGCGCGAAACTTCGTGCGATGCTCGGTTAATGAGCCACATCCGTGCCATGCTCTTCGAGTTCCTCTTCTCGTCGAAGGTCGAAGGTCGGCAGTCTAATCGACGTGAGGAGGTAACCGGCTAAAGAGGAAACGCTCCGCGCTCGCAAACCGCGAGCGAAAATCATAACGCGTAACTAATACGATTGTCGACAGATTCGCATTGTAACACGTACGATTGAGTAATTCAAGAGAATCGTTAACGCCTTCAAAAAATATTCTGTCCCATCTGCGCTTCGATTTTGCGCTCTATCAATTTATCGATCAATCTCGCCTATCAAAGTTCAAGTAATCTCCTCTTAATTGCGACGCGAGATAGTCTGACGAATTAGGGGCGTGGAAACGCTTAATGATATTGCATTACGACGATGCAAGTATGATTAATCCGCTTTAGCAGGAAATTAGTCAGAAGGTCTCTATGCGTGCGGCTTTCAGTTATTTATGTGGCGGTAGTAGAGCTTAGCTATTATAAAATCAATTTTTCTTTCGAACGCCGAAAAAAATTTGTTAATTTATCCTCTTTAAAACATCGATTAAATAAGAAACTAATAAAAGTATCAATAACTTCTCTATGTCAATTAATGTACAAACGTAAAAACGCTTCTTTTTCAACAGACACAATTGATTAATCGATTGGAATAAGTCAATCGAGTTAATCGCAATGGTCGAAAAACGTCGTCGGCTCCGCGAGGCATCTCTACTCACCGTACTTGAGTCCTCGCCACTTGATGGCCGGCTCGTGGTACCTGTAACTGGGAAGCACGATTCTGGGCGGCGGCCGCGTTTGCGAAGGACAAGGCTTGTAGACGACCATGCACCGTGCGCATTTCCGGTTTGTGGGTGTAGCCGCCGGATATGCCGGTTGAATGTGCACGTAGGCCATAGGGGTGACCGATTGCGCGGAATAATAATTCGTGTATCGTTTTCGCCGGTCACCGTTCGCCGCCTCGCGTCGGTCCGCTTTCTGAATTACGGCCAATCCCGTCTCGCCGGTCCTTCCCCCGTAGCCTCGCGCATTCTTTCGCCGTGGATCCGTGGATCGGATTTTCTTTCTCGAGAAACCGTTGTGCGACGACGCCACGCGATTGTCCTGCGCGAAGGTCGATCGATGCTCCGGAATGAGGGCCCTGTTACCGATTCCTCGATCCTGACTCGTCCACACGAAATTGCTCGTGACCATCAGGTCTTTCAAATCCTCGCCGCGCGTCACTTTGCGTCTCTTGTTGTCCGGTGGAATGATGGAATCCAGAAATTGGAAGGCATCACTCGAAGACCGTTCGTCATTATTCTCGTCACGAGATTCACTATCGCCACTGCTGTTTAGATCCTTTGAAAAAGTATTCTGCAGCAATCTGTCACTTTTATGAATCGGAAAATCAGTCATTCGATCGTTGTACTTATTATTACTTCGGTCATTTTGTTCACTGCTGTTAATAATCGATTTATCGAAGATTTCATTGCGATAAATACCGTTATCGCGTCTTCGAAATTTCTGCGATCGGCTCGAAGTTTGCGCAAACCAATCACGGCGCGGGCGCGTATCACGTCTCTTCCTAGCAGGATCTCCGCGATCCCGTTCTCCCGGCCAATTTTTACGATCGTGGATCGCCTCCGCGGGGCTCATCGCGGAAGATTGAACTCGCTCGCGATCCTCGCGAAAAAAAAGGAGCTGGTCCTCCCGCATTCCTGCAGCGAATTGCCGCGCATCCCCATCCGCGGTATTTCGTTCCGATGATCCAAGAATCATTGCTTGCTCTCCGGTCGAGGATCGAGAGGCTTCTTCAGCTTCGTTCAGCCTTCCGATGTCTCTATGATCGTTGATTGTAGGTCGGGAAAATGCGGGAGTGATTTCCTCTTTGATTTCCATAATCGCGCCTGTAATCCGCGAGATACGCGGGGATTTATGTTGATCGTCCAATCGCGCGTTCTTCTCGACCGTCTCGAGAATTCCTTCCCGATCGCCCGATTTCGATGTCGATGCTCCGCTCTCCGGAACACGATGATTACCAGTCCTCTTCGAGTTCTGAATATGACGAAGCATCAATGTCGACGAACGAAGATAGTTATCGACGTTAATACTCGCCTCCCGCGATCTAGGAGCTCGTGCGCCTCTACCCGCGACATCGATCCTCAATCCCCGTCGATCCTCCACCTTCGATTTTGATCTTGATCCCGTCTCTGCCGCGATATCCACCTCAAATCTATCGTTACGTAACGTCGAGGAAGTTACAATGTCGATCATCGCTCGATCGCTGCCCTTTTTATAACGCCGTCTTTCCCGTTCGGCGAGCCTTCCCGGTTTATTCTCGTCCGATGCTCGAGTCTCGGCATTCAAGTGCACGTCGGTTCGTATAATTACAGCGTGTTGATCCTGCTCCGAGGATTCATCTAACGTGCCGCCGTCTTCGTTCACGCGGAGATTCTGTCGCGACGGTCCGTCACCGTCGATTTTTCGATCGTCGACGTTGATCGACGGCGACACCCGTTGCTTCTCATAGATCATGCTAGTTTCCGCGGACGTCTCCTCGACCATCGATCCGTCGTCGCGCGGATCCAGTCGTGTGCTCCTCTTCCATCGCCTGTCACCGCTGATATCTCGCGGCTCGAGGATGATCCCATCCGTCGAAGCATAACTCGCGTCTTCCTTCGTCGCGGAATACTCGAAGACGGCGGAACTGTCGCTTTTCGACTCGTCGGTCGGAATCGATCTCGCGGAGCCGTCGCCTTCCGTCCGGATTGTCGACTCGTTCCACCATTGCGGACCTGACAGCAGAAGGGTACCTGCTCCGAGGGCCAGCACGCCCCAGACCCAGATTGATTTTCCGGGGTACATTTCTACCCCATAGTCAGAAGGGAGACTTTCTTGCCCCACACGACTCCTGTCATGACGATTGCATGTTTTCTCGAATGATATTTTATGGATACTTGATTGATGATAACGTTAAATATTATTGAGACGGATTTCCACCAGGATCAAACGTCGATTCGGAAAATATCAATGACCAACAATTTTTTGCATTACTATAATATATATAAGTTTACAAGAGTCAATAGTGTAATTTTTGCGACGTTTTAAAAGTCGGCGGTTATGTAACTTCGAGTTTTAAAACTGGATGATGTGGGATTGAAAGAACTGGAACATTGGCACCGCCCAGGATGATTCTTGAATATTTTTCATGCCGCAGTAACTACGTAAATTTTTTACACGATGATTTGCGACATTTTTATAATTTTTTAAACGTTATTCTTAATTTATACAAAGTATTATAATTTTGCACACACTCAATATGTTATATATACCGTTAGATCTCTCAGACGAAAAATTAGATTACGATAAAATTTTCATTTGTAAGATTTGATTATATATATTTTGTGAGATATGAAATTCAGAGAGATAAAAGATCATAAATTATTTTTACGATATAACGAGCATTTTAGCAAACGATCTGAGTTTGCTGTTTTATTTTAGAAAAAGTCAGTGACAACTTCGCGAAACATTCGATGAATCACTCACACTCCAGACAAGCACTCGTCGACGTAATCCTTCCGCAACAATTTCATGTTAAAAATATCTCACAAATTCCTGCCTCCATATATCAATGTTAATCGCAGTCTAAAATCATAGGATTTACGATTCCTTCGAGCTGGGGACACGGTAGCATAAAACCAATTTGTTTAAACTTTAACGAAGTTAAATTTCTCGCACCTAGAAATTCGCATTAGATAATTCTTGTGCGAAAGAATTCTCAACAATAGCTGAGAAAATCACGGAAATCTCGGAGTACAAGAAAACTATGCGTAAAATTCTCTGGAGTATTCTTTGACCGGCGATCTTATGTATAATTCTAAGCGATTATCTCACTTTGCTATTTTTTGGACCTCGAGGAAGGACCGGAAAGCGAGCGCACGTGGAATCACGAAGAGGTGAACGTGTGTTCCGGCCTCGAGCGCGGCTCGCGAGACACTGGCTTGATACCATTACCATTAGCTTGTTGGCTGTGTGGCTCTCTCTCTCTCTCTCTCTCTCTCTCTCTCTCTCTCTCTCTCTCCTTCCCCGCGCACCTCACTGTTGCCTCTTCTTCATCTTCTTCTTCTTCCGCGCCGGCATTCATGTTTTCTCCCTCCTCTTTTTCAGGAGACGACCGAATCTCCGTGTTTACTATGCCGCGCACGTGGGTGTGCGGGTATTCGAGCGGTTTCGGAGCATTGATACCAGGCGAGCCCTCTTCGTTGGACACTTGAGAGTCCTTTGATACGTATATTATATTGATGACATTGCATTCGCATTGTTCGATGCCTCTACAGCAACGTGAAATTTTATAAATATGCAAGTACTTAAATTATTAACTGGACTTAAACGAATTTTTTGGACTGTACGTATAAGCGCGCAATACTGCGATTGATCAACAAACGACTTCTTTGATACTATTGCATTGCACAAAATTGCTGGATGCACAAACAAACATTCTTATTTCATCGCACATCAGTTTATGCGTTATCTAGACCTACATCGATAAGAATATCTCGTCTATTTTCTGCTCTTTTGCCTCTCGAATATCTCGCTCGATTATTATTCATATTACGTTTCCCGTGGATTTTTGTTACATAAGCCTGAAAAACGTACTGAAAAGTGTAACGATTAATTTTATAAAAAAACTTAAAAATAATCGCTTAGTAATTTCTAAAAAATCTATATGTATATGTCGCGCAGAATGATTTAAATGACGGAAGTGCGTACTCATTGTTACAAGAAAGACGATGTATTGTCATAAGAAGACAATGCGCGATTTTAAGAATAGCGTACGCTCGCAATGGCGAAAAAAAAATTAAAATGTCAAGTCCCGATGTCGCGGGACGATGACAGATGCCGGAAATTTATAATTCATTCGTCACGCGCACATACTCGGAGTTTAAAAGGCACAAAGATCAAAGCGTCCCTTTTACCCGAGCTTAAACGCTAAAAAAAAAATTTAACAAAGATTCGGAAGAAAATAAAAATTCTCGTAAAAGTTGTAACGCACATTCGCGCTCGATGACCCGCAGAGATCGAGTACATTTCAATCGCACGTCATTTTCCGCGTTATGCAATTTCGACACGCTCGTAGACTGAGAAACGTGACGTCTATTAGCGTTGCCCTTTCAGCAACTAGTGGCAGACGGCGACGGAAATATATAGACAGTAGTCAAAGATATTGCTGAGAATTACTACTTGAACTTTTTACCTCTACGACGCCAAATAAAGAATATTCGCGCATTACTTGCTTTATAACCAGAATAAATAATAAATAATAAAAAATGAAATAAAATAAAATAAAATAAATAAAAATTAGTATATTGTGTACAAAATTGCTGTATGTTTCTACAATTAAAAGGAAAAATATGTTTACAGTTGCTCGCGTGGACTACGAATTGCGATGATAATTGATCGCGGATAATTGAACCAGATACCCTAACTCGGCTATAAGAACTCAGTATAAGGGACACCCTGTACGCGATACACGGGGGTCTTTCCGGCGGGACGCATATGCACGTGCCGTGCACCTGTTATTTCCCTGCGCACCGTGGGTAATACAAAGCGACCGCTCTTCTTGTTAATTGAATACCGAAAAGCTGCGCGTCGCGCATACAAGTGCCATGCACTCCGGTGGGTGTTTCATCGTGGGCACGAGTTTTATGAACTTATTACAGGTGGTCCCTTCGGCCACGCGTGTCCGCCTGTGCATACACAAGGTTGTGACCAAGCACGTGCCTCAGAGAACGAGTCTCTGCTTGAGATTGATTTGGCGTCGGTATTGAGATAAAAGTTTTTAATGTACCTTCAAATCGGGATCAGAAATTGTAGACTCGAGTGACTCGAACAGATCGGGACATATATATATATATATATATATATGAACTAAAAAAGATTGAATAAACTAGAAAAATGTGTAATTTATTAGAGATTGAGATCTCCGAATAGTGCAAAAAAGGATTAGTGATTTTCTACGGAATGTCGCTCCCGGTAAGCAGGCGGAATTTATTATCAACGTCGACTTCTTAAGATTAAGAAAGTTAATGTATCCGTTCAGATATTTTTCTGTATCTCTCGCACCATTTCCAAATCATATCTGTTATTTATTGCGCAAGTGTTAATAATTACGTTCTAACACGCGCTACCGCGCCAGTGTTTCTTTTTTCTTTCCTACTCAGATATACCTATATACTCGTCGAAGATTTTAATTCAGACCACCTACGGTTCGCCCGAACGTACGCGCTCTCGTAGCTTCGTTTTATGCTCGCTATCACACGCCCGATGTTGCGCAACGACGTCGCGTTATTATGAGAAAGCTATTTTTATGGTGGATTAGAGAGAGGTATGCGATCATACAGAGCTCTCACATATGCGCGCGAGCGAGCGCGAGCGCGTCGTGAGTCGTGAAATTCACGGTGCCTTTATGGGACGGATTCCTTCGTGGGACTCGTGAGTCTCTCAGAGAACGATGTCATCGATCTCAGTTTGTTCACGACAAACACGGTTGTCTTCTCACGGGGCCTGGCGTTAACAAGCACCGCGTTTCGATACGTGGTAAACGCACGAGCGGCCAACCGACCGTATACGCGCTGCTGCTCGATCCACGATGCATGTTTCAATGCGTCAACGAGAATTCACTCGAGAAACGCTTCTCAATTAAATTCCGGCTATAATAAATAATTTTAGAATTGCATCGTGCTCGAATAATTAAATTGCATTATCGTGACGTTAAAATTTAATTCGTTCACGTTCAATTTATCGTTCACGGAAAGTATTATTATGCTTTCAAATAAATACTTAAAACATATATCCATCGTCGCTATATTAAACGCTGTTAAACGGTGATTATGCAATTATACACATTATAGATAAGCTGCGAGCGCACGGCATTCATTTACGAAACATTGCTGCGTCACATATTCTTTCGTGGTAATTTCCGACAGGAAAAATTCTCGGCTCTTATTCTTGCCGTGGCATCAGCATAATTAATAATCCTCATCGCCATCAGTGAGACAGGTACATATCTCTTCATAATCATAATAATGACAAGTTCAGCGATCGTACCGGCTATTCAAAAAAGATAATTCACTTGATATCGCAATTTCACTTTTTCATTTTTCCTCGTAGTAAGATTAATCTCACGCGCGGCATGGCACAGCGCGACAACCTCGTTTAATTGACGCGTATAGTGATTAATAATAAAATAATAATCGGTAGCGTTTATTCTCGCGCGAAACATCATGTATCTCGTCCATTTATGTAATACAACTCTACTATCTCGTAGCAATCGGTACTGGAAATTTATACGCGGAAATTGGTATTTGTCTTTTTATAAATAAAAGATAGAAAGATAGAAAGATAAAAAGAAAAAGAGAGAAATATACATATATATTTTTTAAAATATATATGTATCTAGTTGGCTTTAGCATAAATAATATAACACATTACGTCCCGTACTACATACAAAAATAATATGTTATTACAAAAATTATGTAATGAGAGAATATCTCTTACGTATTTATAAATTATGTAAACTTCTCTCATTTTCATTTAATTCGAAATTACTACACATACATTATTACTTTAGCACACGTGTTTTCCCGCGTGCGACGCAACGATAAATTACAAAAACGAGAAACAATTCATTTCGTACGCGGTTTACGTGGTTTACGATTCACTCGAGAAGAGGCCCGTGTAAGCATCCCGCAGACAAGACGTAACGTCGCGTGGACGTGATTTTACGAGGCGTCGGTCGGTCGCGTCGGTCCTGATGTGGGCAGTAACAAGATGCACACTGTTGATGCACGAGCTCTACTATAGCTGACGATTCGCGAATCCCCCCCGATAAATCACGCCTCGTGCTATGCGCACGCATCAGCAGCGCGTCGGCTTCATCGGCGTCCAGGTGTGGCTCGTCCGAGCATCGCTCCGATATAAATATAAATGCGGCTCGTAAAACATAATGAGAGGCGCGACGCGATGATTAATGTGTTCGGATATACCGGAGGCCCGCCATTTCTCCGCGCCGACGATTTCGACACCCGATGCGACTTCCGGAATGCTCTTTCGGCAGAGGAGACACGTGCATTCATATGCACTTTTCAAAGTGGTCTCCATAACGGAACTATATGCGGTAATAGAATGCGAGGTTGCGCAACGAGCTTGGTTTCTTTGAATCTGGTTTCTTAGATATGCTGCCTCGAAACACCGGAAGTCAGAATATTTTCTTAGAAGCGTTTAACAGAACGATTTTAACTCGCCTCGTCTTTTAATTTATCTTAACAAAAATATAATGTAAAATCTTTAATTTTATTTTTCCATAAACTTCTTCTGACTGGACATACTAGCAAGAAAATTATTATCTTTTTATATATATAGATTAAACATCCCAAATTTCTAAAATATATCTTTAAAACCATTCATATCGAGTTAAGGTAAGAGTGAAAGTAATTTCTCTAAAGTAAAATTAACGATTGATCGCGTATTGTATTTCGGAATAGCGTTTTCTCCCTCGCGATCCCGCGGCAGCCTCGTATAAATGCGCGCGAGAGAGAGTCGAGTTGTAAAACGACGAATGAAAAACAATCAATTTTACCAGGCGATTACCAGGTGGGATGACATATCCGCGAGAATTGGCGATGGCCGATTGATTTAACGAAGGTATTATCGCCCGATGGCTCCACGTCAGGCGCGCAAACGAACGACGGAGGCGTGGCGCGCTTAACTTTCGCTTTCGCACCCGCGAATTCATCGCGGCCGCTCTTGGTGATCGCGCGCGCGCGCGCGCGCGAGTAAATCGCGTCCGCGGCAACGTAATGAGGATCCACGGGGAAAAGATTTACGATCGAATTCATTGGCTTCGACCTCACTAACGGATCTCTCCTCTGCCAGTCGTAACGGTCTTGCCCCTTCTTCTACTGGACACGCGGACTCGTATTACGGCGGATATATATACACGTTGTCTCCTGACATCCTTATCTTCCCGGCCGTCGTTGCGGAAAATATACGGCCAATTTGCAATTGGCGATTTTTCGCGAGCGAGCACAGACCTCAGAGTGGTCGGTCTTTGTCGAAAACTATTCTCCGTTGTAAAAAACCGTGGCGAAATTATGACGATTTTTTTTAGCTACGATCGATGTACGAATGACAATCGTTTCAAACGATGATACGACAAGTATTTCACGTAAGATGATTGAATTTCGTTAGATGGATTTCAAAAAATCAGAGCAACGGTCGAAATCTGACAGTCTCAAAAAGCGGCGTTCTCGAGAAATAGAATTTTTATGTGGTATTCATGGTGGCACAGGTGGATGGAATTTGTATACGTGACGGCGATGCGTATCTATCGGGCTAACAATTGTAGATAGGATACCGCGTGGGCACGGCTACTTTTATAGGATTCATTCGTCCCGCATACAAAACTTGCCGCTATCTGCACTCCAGCGATTAAATCATTCGCCTTTTTTCATAGTTTTCCGGGTTTTCGAGCCTTGTCGATCAAGTCTCGAAGTCCCGAAGGATCACGAGTAAACCGTAACATTCTTCGTTTCTTTCTCTTTCGTTGTCTCTCTATTTTTCAAGAGAATACCTAACGAGTAAAGATCGAGGCCACAAACGTATAGAAAGTTGGCGACTTGTACACGAGTCTGCAGTCTGTTCATTGTGTCCCCCGCTTTCCCTCCTCGGACCCACCGGATTCACACGACCGTAGAACCGCAGTGGAGGTCCTCCGAGAGTTCTGAGAGAGCATTCATAGGAAGGAGGCCGATAATGTCGCGCCAGACGATACATACGCGCCCATACACGTGTGTGCCGGCGTATGCACGAAGGTATATACGCACACCACGGCACGGAGATTAGACGGATGGGAGAGAAGGAGAGACCTAATCGCGCAGGTAGCCGAGGACGCGAGGTGTCCCGTTGCGAAGCGACAAGGTGCTCACGCCGTGGGTGTCGCAATTTCTCATACTTTTCCGTCGGATCCACGCGAAGCTACTTCCGGCGGCGTATACCACCCGCCAGGTGCAAAACTATAAAGCGCATTTGCCGAGTTTTCAAAACGTCAAATTTATCAATCAAATTTATAATTGTAAGATCAATAATTTTGTAAGAATATGTGAATAATAAATATAATATATTAAGCTTTATTAAATTATTTGGTATTTATATCTTTATTTGTATAGAAACCTAATTGAATAAAAATACGCTGGCTCGCTATCTGGCCGAGATTTATCACGGAGATATCTTTCCTTTACCTTTCGGAATTTTCTTGCCTGAATTATTTGCTTAAGCTGTTAGAGTTGCAATAAAATCTTAGAGCGCAATCTTCGCATTAAAATTTTCACGTCATTCATGGCGCGGCCTAAGAATGTTAATCTATCTGCGCTATAAATCTGATCTTGACGGTCTTTATGTTCTTCTCCTCATTCTGATGAAGAGTACCGGTTCGACAATAAACAGGAAATTGCGACTCTCAACTCGCTGCCATCGAAAGAAACTGTCGCGCTGAAAATAAAAATTCTAGTTTGTATTTAAGAGAGCACCGAATCATCCGATTTTGCAGATTTCGTTCGAGTAAACGATATAAATAATCGTATCTCGCGCACAGAGTCGTTAATAAGAACTTATTGATAAATACGTCACGCGCTATCTGCATCATTCCTTTCGTTTTCTTTTTTTCCCGTCTCCTTTTCCTTCCTTCCCTTTCTCGTTTCATTCGTGCGCCCGTTCATCGCCCACGTGCATCTGCATTCCCGCCGCGCTGCCACGTACAACCGAGCGATAATGCAAGTAATTACGCTCGGCCGCGAATTATTAACGGCGACGTTTGCATAAATCGACGATCGCGATAATCGGTCGTGCCGCATCTTTTGTATCTTCGGGCGTCGGAACGTTTCCGGTCCCTTTCTCCGCCGCGCGGCTGTTATTACACCTCGCGTGGGCGAACGATAAAACGTTCATTGACGAGATTACGAGAAAACGGACGGTTCACGACGCGCGTCCTTGGTTATTACGCAATGACATAATTCATTCCCGTTGCCGTCGATATTGTTCTTTAGGCGCGCGTGAGGATAAATTCGAGGATGATTTCATTCCAGCGAAAGGTGCCGTGAGAAATAGAAAATAGCACTATAAATGTTTGTTTAACATTTCGTTGACGTAGAAACTTCGACAATCTTTCGATATTCTGTGTCTAACGCAAGATTGAGATAATCCAACGTGTTTTAAAGTACCTCGAAAGTTGGCCGTCGCTTTCATAGCGATGAAGCGATCGAAAAACGAGGGCGATTCTAAGATACTACTTTTTTGGGACCTACCCCCTTTTTCTGTCCGTCACGCCGAGTTACGCTTCCTTTTCGTTAACAAGCCGTCGATGATCTCGAGTACCAAAGTCGGTATTAAATCAGCGCCGCTTTTTCATCAGGGAGGCTCTAAAGGCACGCATTTGACTCCATTACGAAGCGCCTAACACCCCTATGCCCCGCAGTCGTTCGCTAAATCATAACTCGGGACCAGTCTAATATCTCGTAAACACTGTCCACTCGATATCGAAAAATACCAGTCGCCTGGATTTATCTGCGGCGAGCGTGAGATAAAAGATAAAATACGGCCTGTTAGCGAATAACGCGAGCTGACGTGCGTTCATATGACTCTATTAGACAACTCGCACACTCTTAACTATTTAATGTACGAAGAGCATGCGCGCTATAAGACTTCCGTCCTAGAAAATATTTTTCTAAGAGAGATTCGCATTTTCCGATCATCATAACAGTTGCATAATCGCGATATAAATGCAAAAATTAAAATTATAATATATAAGTATAGTAAACATGCTTCAGGATTCAGAGAATTAAAAAATTATTAAATGTATCAGGTTATTAATAATTGATAAAATAAACATATATAAGCATTACTAAAATAAGCTTAAGCGAAACGAAAGATAAGTAAGATTTGAATTATTATCGAGATCAAGTGAGATAAAGCTAACTCGAACGTCTCTCGATTGAGCTGCGCACATTTCTCCGCTTCCAGTTTGCAGATTATCTCGATAATCTCTTTCCCTTAACCATAACAGCCTTGATCGCGATACTATCTCTCACATTATTATCCAGTTAGAAAGACACGCGGTTATCTTCGTGCCGCTATATAACTCGACGACCAGTTCTTCGTCACCTGCCAGCCGGCACGTCGCTCATGTTTGCTCATGCGGTCTACCCACGAATAACAAGAGGAAGAATCCGCGAGTGTGTGTTGACACGTCCTAGGGCCCGCTGGTGGCAGGATACCGTTGATAGGACACCTTCGGAGACTCATTGACGTAGCGGAAGGTTACCGCGAGGGTGGGCAGGGGAAACGCTCGCGCGCGCGCGGGGAAATGACTTAATATGAAGTTACAAGGATGCTATATACGAGCGATGGCCGGTGGCGATCGCTTGGACCACCCAGGAGGTGATTGCCGTGGAGAGAATCTATCTACAGTCCGCGTTGCCTTTCTTCCTACGTGCTTAATAGTGCCGGCTTCTCGCATGCCGCATTCCTAGATCGTTCTGCGCTAGCAGGAAACTCTCGCTGGATCTCGCCCCGAGCGTCTCGTAGATGTCTTTCGATGAGGAAAGAGAAAAAATAGTAAAAGGAGGGAGAGAGAAGGCCGCGTCAATGTCCGTCGAAAACGAACGGTATTTTCTTAATGACCAATAGATCATTAAACAAACCTAAATAACGCGGTTTTGTCCCCTAAATTTCTGACTAAGTTTTCGTACTCTTGACAAACGATAAGTTATAATTTATTATTTATTAAATGAAAAAAGCAATTTCCGAACTATTATGACAGTACTTTCCTTAACAAGAAATATCTTAGCTAGATTATTTAAGATTCTTATATGAATGAAAATTCGTCATTATAGCAATTTGAAAATATAATACAGCGTTTTAGTTTTGAAAAAAATTACGTTATTGAATCCGAATAATTTCCGATACGCAATTTGACATATTGCTGGCACATTTGAAAAATTTAAACGCTGCATATTTAATTAATTATCTGCCTTATAATTCTATTTATTTTATGTCAGATATATTCAGTCACTGTCCGCTCGATTATGTCTCTACGGGAAAATATTGTACAAATAAATCTCCGAAAAGAATAACAGTTTTTCAATTATAATATATCCCTCACATCTCACATCCTCTTCTGGTAACATCACTTTCGGAAATCCAAGGCCAATGATCGATATGTATACGCGACGTTCAATGCGTCCGTTATTAATTTACTGCTTTGACGCTAGTGCGTTAAACGGGCTATGTATATTAAATTCCGTTGCATAAATTTATGAAGGGAGCGTGCACGTTCATTAGCCCCCCTCGACGACAAGCTGTGCACCTTCGTCGATCGTCGCGCGGTGCAAGCACCGCGAAATACCGCCGACTCAAACTTGCCGATAAGTCAAAGAGGGGCAGGGCAACATAATGCCGCTCTTCATGTTTTATGTATGAGGACAAGATTACTTCGGTACCACCCACTTGCCGAGCGCTACCACGAGCCGTGCATGGGCCCGAAACCTACGTTTTGGTCTACCTGCGAGAAAAAAAAGGTAATATCTACCAGCAAGGCGCGAGGAACAATGGCGATTGATTGTGAATCGAATATACAATCGAACTCGGAGTTTTTATGTACATCGAGGAGCGCGACTAAAAATCCAGCAATTGCGTATTATGCAACTGCTTTTCTCATTTGCATTCTGCATAACTTTAAACATCAATATTAATCTTATTCTGTTTAAACTCAATCTATTTAATCCTATATAGGTAATCATTTCTGCTTTTTGATGTTAATAATAGTCAACAAGTTATTATGACCTGTCTAATAAATATTAATTTATTTGCTACCGGGCGTAATTATTATCGAAATTATGCGCGAAAACGTAGAAACTATCTGACCGCAAATCGGACATTGTTAGTGAATTACGACGATAACGCTAGAGTGTTATAAACGGCTCGCTTTTAAAAATCACCGCGTCGATAAATTACGCGCGTTGCGAGGCCCGTCAAAAATAGGACGAAGGCGCGGTTGCTTACACACACTCAATGGCAATGCACGATTATGAGGCGCGACACGCGTATTTGCATATTAACGTCATATTTCTGGGGGCTGCTCTAAATCTCGCGTCGCATCCCATTAAAGTGTCGACAGTGCGATGGAAGCAGAAAAAAAAGGAACCGAGGAAAGGCCGAGGCGATGGGAAGTCCAAAGGGTTCGATCGGCGAAAGGAAAAAATGAACAAATCAACCTGGCCTCATTCACCGGGGTGTTTTATCAACATTCCCACGTGAGCGGCCTGCACGCGTGTGATTAATGAGAAAAAAAATCGGCATTCCTCGGTTTTGCACCATAGCGTTGCGAGACGTGCATCGCGCTGCCTCGGGCTGTTTATAAACCGTGTGTTCGTGCTAGAACTCGTGTCAATACAACTACTTGGACTTGAGGAAATAAACGGGCTTAATCAATTGGAAAATAATCGCTTTTCTTTATCCCTTAAACTTTTAATCTATATTCTTCGTCGACAATTATTCATTATATCGATCAGAATACTGAGTGCATTAATATAAAAATAGGCATTAAAATGTAAAACTTGAAAATTAATTTATCCCTCAATTGCTGTCTGATATGATAGAACAATTTTGTTCACGTATCTCTGTTCCGCGTATACGCAATTTATGAATAAACATTCTGTAAGTTAGTAATAAATCTCACGAGTGTGATGTAAAGGACGTTTTAAATCGGCTGAGGTGGAGGTAACTTAATCCTACTGCGCAAATATAATTTGCATATCAGATTATCGATCGGAGTAAATCATTGCAGCCCGACAGCTCGGTGGACCCGGAGCGGAAGTATTAGGCATCTCCTTTAATAATATTCAATCCCACAATATTATTCTGTTTTTAATTGCGTCAATTGTCTCGCAGGAATTTTCAGAAAAATTATATCGCTTTTCTATACGCAAACGTATAGCCTCGCGATTTCTCAATAGTCCCAGTGACCAGCTAACCGGTAAAGTCGGATGAAAGAAAGACTTGGAGAGATCGGCGAAATTCTCCAGAGCTATACTTAATTGATACACGCGCCTTTAGCTCCGCGAAGCCGAAGTCTCGCATTACGCGGTCGCCGCGCCGCGGCGTACTGTATCTTAAGACCCGCGTGGGCGACATTATATTTTCTCATATAACGTCGACGCGCGGTACGTTACCACCCTGTAAATTAACTATCGCTTGCTTTTGCACTGTATCCCGGGTACTGCGGCCCGGGGGCGTGGGCGACGCCGATCGCTCGCATTATTATATTCCGCGATTGTAAATCAGACGAAGCAGTATACATTTTCTACGAGTCCGTGCACGATCGATCCGTGAGATACGAGTTAACGATCGTTGTATTGCTTGTCGCGTCGCGTCACTTGTCATCGTAATTCTGAAGAAATTCGGGAAGAGAGCTCGCTCGTTAGAACAAATTGGAATAAATTAACATTAAATTTTGACGCACTATAAGAATAAATGAGAATTGATAATTATTAATTCGTTTTTAAATTAAATAAATTACTTGAAATACCTCGTAATTGCCGTAGAATACCGCTGTCGCCCGATGTCTCTCAAGCTTACTGCTTTTCTCATGCAGAGTCCTCGTTGCATACACACATATACACACACACACACGTTATAATATGATGATCGTGCGATATTTTGCGTGGCACTCCCGAAATTAAAACTAAATAAGACTTATTCTTCCGTAAGAAAACGACCGATAGTAAAAATTGACACGATATCCAATAAATACTCGTCACTATTTGATCACTCTTGACTCCGATTCGTAGCAAGCAGTGTCTTACGAAAGTTATATTACATCAAACATATATTATTATATAATAAAAATCAATTTATTATACGCGCAACTTTCGTCACTAGTTACTCAATCTGACAATTCGTTTATTACTTCGCGCTTTTTCAATTCGGAAATAACAATGATGAACGGATTTCATCGGAAATTTAATGTGCGATGGGAAATAAATTCGAATTTGAAAGTATTATCAAAGAAATAATTATCGCCCGTAGATATTGTGCGATATAATAATTTATAATTATTACTCGTTATCGCTTCAATTAGTGTATCATGCGAATATATCACGTAAACGATCAATTTCGAGGAACAGCGATTATCTCACGTTTATAAGTTATCGCGGAAATTAATTAATTGAATTAATGATCATTAACTGTTAAGAAATAATCGTGTTTCGAAGTAATCGATCTTCTATTACTTGCGATCGCGTTTTGAGAAGTACCAGAGACAACCTCCCCGCTCGAGTGTCGTCGAGGGAATAACAAAGAATTTTATTGTCGTACCATCCCCTACCACCGACCTTGTGACGCACCGCGCGCCGAACACCAAGGCCCGCGTACAACACTCGTCGTTTGAAATATTTAATTGCTTTTCGCTGAAACTTCTCCGTTTAAATTAAATATTCTGTTTCTCGTATCCAAAAGTTCAACAAACGCGTTATCGCGCATTATAATTAACACTTATTTGAAGAATAAAATTAACTCTCATCTCTTTACTTAATTTTTGATCAAAAAGATGTTCATGTATATTAATTTATTCGTATTATTTTTTTTACTCTAAAGTTTAATATTGTGCGAAGAATTAAATGTAGTAAATTCTTTTATAATTTTTTCTGAGTAAAATGATACCTAAAAAAAAAAAGAAAGTGGTAGTATTATACCTCGAAAAAACCTAAGTAACAAGTGGTAGATCTTTATATCTCGAAAAATCTCGAAAAAATCTAAGCAGTAGTATTTTTATTTCCGAAAAATTATAACCCAAGTGATACACGTCACAAAATTATGTTACCTTATCAAAAAGAAGAGTCGCGCTTCAAGTGATCTATTACAATTACAAAAAAGAAATGATATCTCTTTAAGTTAGAGCGCCAATTACAGAGAGAACATGTATATTGCCTCAAAAAATAATTGTTGCACTACATTGAAAAATCTTTACATTGTGTCAATTAGAAAAGAATGTATAATAACAATTTTAAAAGATTAAAAAATTTTATTTAAATTTAACAAGGGAATACAAGATATTTAAATACAAAGTTATTTACATGTGTATTTTTTAATGGCCACAAAGAATTACAGAAGTAACAGTACAAAATAAAAATATTTTATTAAAATACATAAATTTTTCTTGTAAAAAAACTTGGCGCTGCTAGACCTCGAAATTTTAAATAAATAAATAAACTTATTCTATACTTAATTATAAGCCGCATTATCCGCCGTCCGCGTAGTCACGCACACCCATATCACTCACTCCCACATCCACGCTGATAATCATTTAATATTACTCCCATTGTATTCTTCTCTGAATTATTTTTATTTATTGTTGTTTTTATTTATTTAAAAGGTCTAGCAGCGCCAAGTTTTTTTACAAGAAAAATTTATGTATTTTAATAAAATATTTTTATTTTGTACTGTTACTTCTGTAATTCTTTGTGGCCATTAAAAAATACACATGTAAATAACTTTGTATTTAAATATCTTGTATTCCCTTGTTAAATTTAAATAAAATTTTTTAATCTTTTAAAATTGTTATTATACATTCTTTTCTAATTGACACAATGTAAAGATTTTTCAATGTAGTGCAACAATTATTTTTTGAGGCAATATACATGTTCTCTCTGTAATTGGCGCTCTAACTTAAAGAGATATCATTTCTTTTTTGTAATTGTAATAGATCACTTGAAGCGCGACTCTTCTTTTTGATAAGGTAACATAATTTTGTGACGTGTATCACTTGGGTTATAATTTTTCGGAAATAAAAATACTACTGCTTAGATTTTTTCGAGATTTTTCGAGATATAAAGATCTACCACTTGTTACTTAGGTTTTTTCGAGGTATAATACTACCACTTTCTTTTTTTTTTAGGTAACAACATATACACTACTATACGTGTACTTGGCGCCTTTTTTTACCTTTTTTTTAAAAAGGTAATTTTGTACGGATATCACGCCTTTTTGTAGTGTTACGCAACTTAATCTTATAAACAATATATCTTAAAATTTCATAAACCGTATATAATACAAGGTATGAAGCTAAAAGTGTTACGGACTATTATTTCTAAAGAAAACAACAATTTAATATTTTGCTCAGTTTTTTAAAAATAATAATCTGTAACCCTTTTAATTGTACACCTTGTATATATTTTTCAATTTCAACATAAAACATAATCGCAATAAAGCATGATTAATGTTAATAAGTCGTTAACTGTAAAATTCTTTATTTATTTTTATTTGCGTGTCTTACTGAATGTTGTTCGCAACTGTATATGTACCGATATCTTCAGGTATCGATATTTTTGATAATTATTTTTACGTCAGACATAATTTTAATTCATCCAATTTTTATTATGTCTAAACATAATTTTTGTCCAATTTTTATTATGTCTAGACATAATTTTAATTCAGCGATTTTTATTATGTCATGACATAATTTTAATTCTGCCGCTAGGGAAATTTTAAGTCGATTTTTATGAATCAAGCTTGAATTCAATGTTTAGGTGTCCCAGGTTGCTGATGACGAGGTCCACATAGCGCGCTCTATAGTTTTCGGTGTCCAGGTGTATTAATACCTTGAACTTGATGGCCACGTGTTCCAAGTTGCCGATGACGAGGTCCACATAGTGCGCTTCGTAGTTTTCGGTGTCTACATGTATTAATACCTCGAATTCGATATCTACGTGTCCTACATTGGGTGTGTTCAGCCGATACTTTGCTAGCCTAGCAATCGTGAGCAGTCGCTCGTTTTCGCTCGTTTCCTCTTTTTTGACTTACTGGATTAAAAAGAGAAGAAACGAGCAAAAACGAGCAACTGCTCACGATTGCTAGGCTAGCGGAGTATCGGCTGAACGCACCCATTCAGATTTAAAGTTATTAATACACCTAGACACCAAAAACTATGAAGCGCATTATGTGGACCTCGTCATCAGCAACCTGGGACACCTAGACATCAATTTCAAGGTATTAATACACGTAGACACCGAAAACTACGGAGCGCAATATGTGGACCTTGTCATCGGCAACCTGGGACACCTAAACATTGAATTCAACATATTATTACACCTGGACACCGAAAACTACGAAGCGCACTATGTGGACCTCGTCATCGGCAACCTGGGACACGTAGACATCAAATTCAACGTACGATTACACCTGGACACCGAAAACTACGAAGCGCACTATGTGGACCTCGTCATCGGCAACCTGGGACACGTGGACATCGAATTCAACGTATTAATACACGTAGACACCGAAAACTACGGAGCGCACTATGTGGACCTCGTCATCGGCAACCTGGGACACCTAGACATCGAATTCAACGTATGATTACACCTGGACACCGAAAACTACGAAGCGCACTGTGTGGACCTCGTCATCGGCAACCTGGGACACGTGGACATCGAATTCAACGTATTATTACACCTGGACACCGAAAACTACGAAACGCACTGTGTGGACTTCGTCATCAGCAACCTGGGACACGTGGACATCGAATTCAAGGTATTAATACACGTAGACACCGAAAACTACGGAGCGCACTATGTGGACCTCGTCATCGGCAACCTGGGACACGTAGACATCAAATTCAACGTACGATTACACCTGGACACCGGAAACTATGAAGCGCACTATCTGGATCCCGTCATCGGCAACCTGGGATACGTGGACATCGAATTCAAAATATTAATACACGTAGACACCGAAAACTACGGAGCGCACTATGTGGATTTTGTCATCGGCAACCTGGGACACCTAGACATCGAATTCAACGTACAATTACACCTGGACACCGAAAACTATGAAGCGCATTATCTGGATCTCGTCATCGGCAACCTGGGACACGTGAACATCAAATTCGAGGTATTATTACACCTGGACACCGAAAACTATGAAGCGCACTATCTGGATCTTGTCATCGGCAACCTGGGACACGTGAACATTGAATTCAAGGTATTAATACACGTAGACACCGAAAACTACGGAGCGCACTATGTGGGCCTTGTCATCGGCAACCTGGGACACCTAGACATCGCATTCAACGTACGATTACACCTGGACACCAAAAACTATGAAGCGCATTATCTGGATTCCGTCATCGGCAACCTGGGACACGTGGACATCGAATTCAACGTATTATTACACCTGGACACCGAAAACTACGAAGCGCACTGTGTGGACCTCGTCATCGGCAACCTGGGACACGTGGACATCGAATTCAAGGTATTAATACACGTAGACACCGAAAACTACGGAGCGCACTATGTGGACCTCGTCATCGGCAACCTAAGACACGTGGACATCGAATTCAAGGTATTAATACACGTACACACCGAAAACTACGGAGCGCACTATGTGGACCTCGTCATCGGCAACCTGGGACACCTAGACATCAAATTCAACGTACGATTACACCTGGACACCGAAAACTACGAAGCGCACTGTGTGGACCTCGTCATCGGCAACCTGGGACACGTGGACATCGAATTCAACGTATTATTACACCTGGACACCGAAAACTACGAAGCGCACTGTGTGGACCTCGTCATCGGCAACCTGGGACACGTGGACATCGAATTCAACGTATTATTACACCTGGACACCGAAAACTACGAAGCGCACTGTGTGGACCTCGTCATCGGCAACCTGGGACACGTGGACATCGAATTCAAGGTATTAATACACGTAGACACCGAAAACTACGGAGCGCACTATGTGGACCTCGTCATCGGCAACCTGGGACACGTGGACATCGAATTCAAGGTATTAATACACGTACACACCGAAAACTACGGAGCGCACTATGTGGACCTCGTCATCGGCAACCTGGGACACCTAGACATCAAATTCAACGTACGATTACACCTGGACACCGAAAACTACGAAGCGCACTGTGTGGACCTCGTCATCGGCAACCTGGGACACGTGGACATCGAATTCAACGTATTATTACACCTGGACACCGAAAACTACGAAGCGCACTGTGTGGACCTCGTCATCGGCAACCTGGGACACGTGGACATCGAATTCAACGTATTATTACACCTGGACACCGAAAACTACGAAGCGCACTGTGTGGACCTCGTCATCGGCAACCTGGGACACGTGGACATCGAATTCAAGGTATTAATACACGTACACACCGAAAACTACGGAGCGCACTATGTGGACCTCGTCATCGGCAACCTGGGACACCTAGACATCGAATTCAACGTACGATTACACCTGGACACCGAAAACTACGAAGCGCACTGTGTGGACCTCGTCATCTGCAACCTGGGACACGTGGACATCGAATTCAACGTATTATTACACCTGGACACCGAAAACTACGAAGCGCACTGTGTGGACCTCGTCATCGGCAACCTGGGACACGTGGACATCGAATTCAAGGTATTAATACACGTAGACACCGAAAACTACGGAGCGCACTATGTGGACCTCGTCATCGGCAACCTGGGACACGTGGACATCGAATTCAAGATATTAATACACGTAGACACCAAAAACTACGGAGCGCACTATGTGGACCTCGTCATCGGCAACCTGGGACACGTAGACATCGAATTCAACGTATTATTACACCTGGACACCGAAAACTATAAAGCGCACTATCTGGACCTTGTCATCGGCAACCTGGGATACATAGACATCAAATTCAAGCTTGATTCATAAGAATCGACTTAAAAATTCCCTAGCGGCACTTTCTGCCAAGCATAGAGAACCTACTTTTCCGTTGACTCAATATTTATTATATATATACCTAATTTTTACTTAAATAGAAATCTTCCTCCTGACCGATAAGTTTATCGACCTAATTTTGAAATACGCGCGCGATATCGAAACTGGCGATACCTGCGCCGCCAGCGGCGAAAAAGTGAAAGTGACGTTCTCTGTTTGTTACATGTATGTTATAATGAATGCGAGCGGTTGACGTAGAAGAAAGTATCTTAAAAATAAATTTTCACATTTGGACTTTGCGTCGCAATATCTCCGCTCGTAAGGCACGTAGCGGAATATTATGAGAGAAACCCCCCCCTAATTGGACCCCAAGCTATCGATCAAGCCTACTTAGAACTTGATCCGTTCACTCGTTATCGAGATCTCAACATCTCGGGTACTCGCAACCCGTCGCGTCGCGTAAAAGAGTCACGGTCGGTCTCGCTCCGCGTGTACTTGGCGCGAGACACTACCGTGTCTCTTGATCAATAGGCATTTAATCATCGAAAACTAATCGGGCCAAAAAGTCGTAATGATTAAATTACGGAATTTCATTTTTGATAAAAAAAAATTGTCTTCTTAAAATTTAGATTTAACTTAGAATAATAATATCGTAAAATTCGATAAATAAAATTCCATTGAATGTACAAAATCGATACACCGTTTGTAAATGCAATTATAATTTGTATCGCGATGAATTCGATGCGAAAACTAATCGCTGCAAAAAGTAGTAATAATAAATTACACGACTTTCATTTTTCGATTACAAAAAAATTTTATTCTTCAAATTTAGATTTAACGTTAGAATTAATAATATCGTAAAATTCGATAAATAAAATTTCCATTAAATGACAAATAATCGATACACCGTGTAAATGCAATTATAATTTGTATCGCGAGAATTCGATGCGATATTATTGGCTAATTTTTATTACTTATTTCAAAAAGTATTATAAACTGTATATATCAATATAAAAGAGTTGTCGAGTCTAATTAGTCTTCAGAATACGCTATTAAAGGGTTATACAATTGTTGTAGGATGCCTTGTATACCTAGATTCTCTTTTACAGTTTCATATAATGACGTGTTATTATCTTGATTACCTAATAATACGTTGGCGACGCTTGAAGTGTGCGCAATCTAATTACTTTTAATTAGATAAAGACATAGAGACATTAAAAAAACCCATAGATATATTGCTAAAATTAAATAAATTGCTTTTAATTCGAACGCAGATCAATGATGTTGAACTTTTTTCAGTTCGATCCCAAACATGTTACGCTGTCTGTCTAATCGGATTTTTCAGTCAATCGTATCAATAGATCGTTTCATATAAGAAATTAATAGATTATTGGGTTTGTGAGAGAGAAAAAATATTACACGCCCATGACTAAACCAGAATTAAATCGAAAGAACTCTTTGTTTGTTGGACGACCGATTTTTACTAAAAAACTATTTTGGCTTTACAAGATTTTAAGACTTCTATAAAGACATCGAAGAAAAACAATAAGCGATATAATAAACAATATATAGTAAGCATATGGAAATTCTTATTAATTTAAAAATTTCTTTAAATGCAATTTTTACGCAAACGTTGATGACTGCAGGATCATAAGAATAGTATCAGTAATTGACTAATTATTTATGCCTATATTGTAGACGGAAGAATATTAGGCGCAGATAACTAAGCCGAGAATCGAATGCTTGCCGAACCATCGATTCTATCACAAAACTAATTAGGCTCCACGCATTAATATTCTTACATTGTTACACACACTTCCGATACTGTGCTTGTAACATATAATGTGTGTAGTTGTATAAGCGCAGTGGTATAATAAGTGATTAAATGAATAAGCGATTTCATAATTAACAATATAACTCTAGTTCAAATGCGTAATATATATATTACGTATATAATATATATATATATATTAGTATTATTGTTGTATAAGTTAAATCTATAATAAATAAATTAAAGTCCTTTCGCTCTACAAATAATTATATATCTCGCTATGCCTGTCTCCCATATACTATGCTACTTGTATGATAAAATATATGTACTATTCGTAGTCTTGAAATATTTTTTCGTATTTGCGAGATCAATTACGATTTGTTTTATTAGCAAGATTGACTCCCCTCGCGTATAACTATACGTCAAAGCATCTATATATCATACTTGACACGTGTAAAATATCGTACAATATCGAATAATGATACGCGGATCTATATGAAATTTATGGATTCAACGACATTAAATCAGGCGGATCGGCATTCCGGTACATTCATCGTTGTTCGATTCACGGTACTGGTTTTCAATCGACGCGTTCTATTTCCGTGGGTTTTATTTTCCGCTCCGGCGTACGTGTACCTTTTGATTTATTACTTTTATCGTATTATTGATCGATTTAATTATCGAATAACCAGCTCGAAATTTCATGATTTGCATTTTTAGAATATAAATCTAGTAAGAGTACTCATTATATTTTGCCGCAGTAAAAGTCGGAACGATGTATAAAAGATACTTCTCACAGTTAAATGTATTATAAAAATTACCTAATTTAATAGTCTAAATTTTTTCTAGCAGTCGAATAAAATTCCGAATAATTTTTACGCAATTGCTAGATAACTTTTAAACTTTGGCTAAAGCTTTCATTAATTTTATTTGTAAATTTCAGTAGGTACACGTCATACTTTTAATATAAAAAAAATTATAGAGAGATAATTTATAACTTATAAATACATAATTTTCGTTTTCCTAACGTTAAAATTATTGAGAGGAAAAACGATTTGTCCTTCGAACTTTCACGTACTCGCAATCAGTATTAAAACGACCTCAATCATTGCACATACGATTTTCTTGTTAACAAAATTATCGCGAGCTATATGCACATTTATGAAGATAATAACAATATCGTAATAGAAAATAACAGACGCGCTGTCGGAATTGCATTAACGCCGACGAGCCTATTACGAGTCTAGTTGAAATTACTTTAACGCAAAAGCGATAGTCGTTCAATAAAATTACCTCATCGCGTATAAACTTTCTGAAAAAATAAACACTTATAAATACTTTGGCAGATAGCTCACGATTGATAAACTTATCTATATTCCACGAAATAATAATACTAAACAAGCGATTCCCACACCTATATGTATATCCTAATGGTTAAATGAACGTGCAGAATCATCATCGGGACTTTAAATAAATAATATATCTACAAGAAAAATTATCCCTTCGTTGATAAGTCAGTATTAATTCATATTCACTCTTCAGTATATTATCCTGTACGTCGTAAAACTTTAAACTATTATACATCTGTCCGTATCTAATGGGTGCATAAATAGCATTTGTACTGATCGTTGAAAAAGAGACGAATCGACCTTGCGCTGCGGCAGCAAAATTACCGTAACACGAGTAATCTTGTCGTTGATCTGCAGTTTACGGCGAAAAGCGATCAACGCGCCGGTTCGTTGAATTATTTACCTCGCTACGCCCCGATCGTCTATTACTCACGCTATCGAACTTATCTCTCATTAACCACACCACGGCACCGGCTCTTGCATGTATACGATAAACTGGCCAATCAGAGTAACAGATCGAGTACCTCTCGTGGGGACGATGCCGATTTAGAAGCCAATACCATCGTCTCCCGCATCGTACCGGCGCGGCGTACGATGAGTCGTCGTTCATTTCAACGGCGAAACGACCCTTTTCCCGTTAACGGGCTCGAGAAAGCGATAGCTCTCGCTCGACGTATGCAATAAATCGGATATCGCGTGTCAATTTATAATTGATTGTCGATTTGCTGACGGTGAGAAGCTTCTATCTAGACATGCCCAGGTGGAAAACGTACAGCGCACGTTTCGTTCTATTTTATAATGTGATGCAGAGGGAACATTCGTCAAATCGTAATGAAATGTCTATTGAAATGTCTACTTCAAATTGCAAGAAATAAAGAGGTTGCAATATATATCGAAAGTGTTGAACTTACCGAAGGATATGAGTGAAATATATGTATAAAAAAGTACAGAAGCTCAAAGATAATATTCAACAAAGTTTTCTCACTTTGGTAAAGCTAAATTCGGTATAAGTCTTAACGTTTGTCTTCATTGCATCGTGTTAAATAAAGTTTCGCTTCATTAGCTTATTCAAAAAACTACCTCGTGTGACACGATCGCCCAACTTTACGATGCGTGTAAACACATCTACTAAGATATGAAATCGGTTTTGTAGGTATAGGTGAATAATTGACACGCGAGGGAGACTATCACGGGTAGATCGTGGGTAAAATTATTTTATTCGGATAATCTCAGCGATGTATAGAACCCGAAGTCGGGATTTAAATCGTTCTACGCGGTTGTAAACATGACGTTGCGCGGTTTAGAGACGTGAAACCACCGAGAGTGGTACCGAATGTATTCGAGTATTCGGTACGTATTTCGAGATATACTGGCGGAAATTTCACTTCACCGGCTCGTAACTTTATACATACACCGGTGTCTACCGCGGTGAAGGCAAGAAAAGGCTTTCGTATTTATTTATTGCATGTTTGCGGCATTTGCCCAGCTAGTTGCACGGCCGCTCGGGGCGTCGAATATAAATTTCCGATTGATTTACTCTCCTCGCGAAAAAGTCCGCGTATATATGTACGATCTGGTAATAAAGTGCCGGGAGTCACGCCGAGAATATGCATTACTCTCGATTGCTTGTATTTTATAAACAATTTCTTACTTTAAATAATATCTTTTATGTATTAACGTAAAACAAATCTTTTGTATACATTTATATAGGTTCTCTTACAATTAGATTAACAGTTTAAATATCGGTTATAATACAATCAGTAGTATGATCGCAAAGTAATCGCAAAGTGCAATTAATCATCGTGTAATTATCCACGTGAATTAAGAACACAGCCAATTTTGAATAAATCGCCAAAATATTACCTTTAATATTTTATAATTTTTTGTTAAAATGCCATAAACACAAAATTTAATAAAAAATAATATTTTTTGAATAATTAAACATATTTTTTTATAATATGTGACAGCAAACGAATATTCATTACTGCACTTGTGAATAAACGCGTTTCGGCGTTTTGCATATCTTGATGTGCAACTGTATTATATCTGTTACATTTATAAACCACTCCAGTGTTTCTTACCCATGTTACATTCGGGATGTCGAATCGCAAGTCCGCCGCGACTCCGACAAGCCCACCTTCGCCGTTGCGGCCCGCGGCCACCTTATGGAAATTAACGTGGCGCATGGAAATTGATTGCCTATACGAGTTCGCGACACACGCGCGGAGGACCTCCCGCAGTCGTCGGAACACGACGAAGGGTGCGATGCATCGCGCGTGTCGCGTTCGCTCGGCCTCGCCCCGACCGCGGCGCGGTGATCCGGCGAGCTATTTCCCGAAGGATGATTTATTCGGCGAGGCAATTTTAATTACGCGCTGGCACATGCGCCGGCGGAGTAATTGCGATATTAGAGCGGGCTGCGCGGCGAGATCGGCTGCTGAGAAATTACGAGTGCGATGGTGGTCCTGCGTGTGGCTCGCGGTAACACGCGTTTCGCGAATCGTGCGTATCGCGATGAGCTACAGCCGTATATAATCTGCGGACATAATTTAATTCAGAGGAGCGAAAAAACGAGATATAATGACTCTGTTAATTCCTAGACGAGGAGAAACCGATTGATAAATCTACAAAGTTTGGCGAGATTAAAATGGTAGATTAGATTAAAAAATTATTATTAACAAACTAAGATTATTTCTCATAATTTTAGCGACACAATTGCTCGGCTATAAGATCATAGATCGATACGCATCACGTGGCGCGCATTTTCCGATTTCATATATTATGCAAATGATTTGGGATTGCATGTAAGAGATTGAGATTGAACATGTGTGTGCCTGCGAGCAACAACGTAAATGGGATATGACTGATGTAAGGGTAAATAGATACATTATACTGAAATCTGTACAATCTGTACAAACGGGACGCACGAGTTTCGCGTAATTTTATGTTGCCACGCTAGTTAAGTCGCGTGTTAAAAATGTGAGTAAAAAATATTGCATTATAATGACTATAGTTTCTAATTACTAAATAATATGCGCTCTCTATCGACGCTTATATATTCAATAATAGCAGCTTAATCGAGAAAGTAAAGATGTGGCGAACCCGGTTGCATGGCATATTGGTGAACTTGCGTGCACATTAGTTGCACGCATGAACGGGCGGCAGGCCACCGGGACGATGTCGGACAGATAACACGTTAATGGAGTTTTAATCCCCAGGTAAGTAATTGCTAATGAGACGACGGGGCATGCAGACTGGCGTGCTCCATGCGGGAGAAATTATGCCGGAGATGCATCGTCGACCCTGAGACGATATCTCTCGGAAAAGACCGGTAGAGAAAAGCATCTTTGGACGTTCCGATGTAATCGAGAGGCTAATGGTGAACGGGAGAATCTAAAGATTCCATTGTGATTTCTCTCGCAAAATTACGTAACTCTTTGGAATTTTAATAACGAGATTTTGAATAGATTTTGGAGCATAATTTTGAAATTGCACGATTGTATTATTTTACATTTTTCACGTTAATTTTAATGTATGATTTTTCGTTCCGCAATTGACATTCGAAAAAGACTGATACCCGAAGAATTTGGAGTCTTTCTCGCTTTCATCGTTTCTCACGTGCGCCAGGAAAATCAATTTACCGAGAAAGGAGGTAGGTAAATCAACAAACCGCGCGTGCAAAAGTCGGAGATAAACGAGCGAGGAACTTAATTATTATTGTTCCTCGTGATTTATTTTCATCCCGCGCCGGGATGCGATATTGATTATATTCCGTGGCTCGCGTCGAGATATCTCAACCACTCCCCCGAGGTCTCGAGGGGTTAACTGCGGGATGTATACGACGCACGCGGAATCTTCAATGTACACCTGCGCGATGCACCTCGTGATGCTCTATAATATAGCTCGGTGCATCGCGCGCATTACGTTTATTTGATCGCATTAAGCCCAATAATATCCTGCATGATATCTAAACGATTTAATGCAAATTAAGTCAATTTTCTTCTGTAAGATATCGTCAAATGCATAGTTCTATATATTTTATATATCTTAATAATATTATTATATTTTTAATATATTTGAATTCTCAAAAATAGTGTTAAGGTATGATCTACTCACTTTACTCATACTTTAATTATTCAAATGCAAATTTGGGCCAAGAGAAATAAACAGGCGTGACTGCTACATCATTTTCGGAAAGATAAATAACAGCTAATTTGTTTGATAAGCGACCTCAACTTATCGCGATGCGGGAAAAAGTGATGTATTTGCAGATGCGCGAAATGCATAGCGTTCCAGGACGAAGGCTTCAATCGAAATCACGCGGATGAAAAGCACCGGTTGCTCCGGCCCGAGCGGATAGACCCTAGACGAGGGCCGCAGAGTATACGTTGTCCCGATCGAGATAGAAGAGATATATGGACTTGCCGAGCGAAGCTCGTGATCTTAGCCCTTGGCACAATCGCAATTGCTCGCCTATCGTCGAGTGCAATCGAGGCCGGCATCCTCGATTCGCGTACTCTTTTTCGCAAAGCATTCTCATTACTCTCCACGAAATTCGCATGAAGGAACGGCGGATTTTTCCCGACGATACTATTCCGAAATTCGCTTGTCTTTCGACAATTAACTCTCGCTTTAAGTGTAATTAATCAATAGCAATTTGATAATATTATTTTAAGAGTCTTGTAGAAATATAGCTATACTTAGATATTTATACAAAAATCACGTTAAACGCATATAATGACGCAATTATTTTAAGTATCCCGAGTGGTAACGATAACTTTTTCTCTCTTTCTAATTCTCTTTCTTTTCTCTAAATAAGCAAATATAAAAAAATATCTAAAAACAAGTTTGAAGCACAGCGCGATGTATATCATACATGTATATATGTCTGTTTGCCTGTTATTTATATGTTTAATGTAACTAAAAGACCTGCAAAGCAAGAAATTCAATGTTGAACGATGATCTTTAACGCTCTCCCTAATATTATCTATAAAATTAATTAAGGGGCAGGTGACCGCCCGCCGACGCAAATGAAAATTCGCGAGTGTTCCCCCGAGGTTTCCTGCTTCTGATATTTCATTGCCGACAGACTCTCCAGCGGCCAGCAGTCTCGGAGTTTCATGAATGAAATCTCGAGATCGTCCGACGTGCAGCGATACATTAACGTTACTGGTCAGACCCGGGTTCTTTACCAGGAATCCTGAACATGCTACAGCCAGGTGTTGAGATACTGCTTCTCTAACGGGTGAATAAAATACACGTCGAAGCTGCTCATCGTCTATCATGTTCTCTTATGTTATTGTAAATCGATAAACATCTCGTGATGTATAGATACTTCGATAGTCTGCTCAACTTTTTCATATATTCAAGTATCATGCATGTTTGTAATGTATTCGTTTTGTTTGAATTATTCATAATTAAAATATAAGCTATATTTTAATGTAATTAAATATTATATATGCGCGCTATATATAATAAAAATTTTTTTATTAAATTATAATACAAAAAACATAATTATTTTTTAATAATTTATCGAATACTTTCCCAATTTCTTTGATCATCTATTTCTTAATTTTTTGCTAAACTTTTTGCTAAGTTACATATTTTTTTAAAATTGGTAATAAAATTACCAAGAGATATTCGCACCGTTCTGTGTGAAATGAGAGATTCTCGAGCAACCGGCATTAAATGGTCGATTGCTGCGCTAATTAGAGACACTTCAATTTAGCGATACAGACACGGTAAATGTTCATTTTACTCCACGATAATTAAAATCAATGAGAGATATATATGCAGGGGACGAGCAAATGATCACCCGTTAGAAGCACAGCCCACGCGCGCTTTGAACGAGACGTGCGGACTCGTATAGTCAGATGGGTATATAAGGAGTTAAGGACCAGCCGCGCGAGAAGGACGGAATAAAGAGGAAAGAGAGAAGGAAAAAGAAGAAGCAGGAGCTGGGCCGCAGGAGTATCTGATGGGCCGATTGCATCATTAGCGAGTATACGTGCTCTCGCTAGTGAATCCACCGGGGAGAGAAGTTAGCTTGGCAGCCGGACCGATCGGCGAGCACCAATTAAATCTGATAACGATGATCTTTTCGACATTCGATGGAAATGATGTAGAGCTTCGATTTCGAATCGCGAGAGAAATCGTAGGATCCACAGGGTGTCGAATGCGTGCCTCGGTAATGAGCTACGCTAAACTAATACTCGTCGATGAGCAACTGTTGGTGGTCTCTAATACGAACATATTTCTGATGGAAATAATCATATCTAATTGCTTCTTATATATAATAATTTTAGAGTTATATATACGCTGATTTTAGTATTAATAATGCTGTACAATGTATGTGCTGTAGCATATCTTATGTACTTAGATTCTCTTTCGCAGTTTTGTAATGATATGTATTTACTATCTTAATTATCTATATAATAGATTACTTACACTTTTTTCAAGGGTATGTAACCTAATTACCCTTGTAGGGTTAGTCAACATGGCCAAACATTGGGCCAATCTCGAACACCGGTATTCCGATATAAGTAAAGATGATTGGCCAATAAAGTGGCCGAACCTTGGAGCGTAACCATCACGCAAGATTGGCGACCGATATAGGCTTAAAGTTGGGTTCTTAGATAGGCCCAATGATATATCTGAATCTAAGCCCAAGATTGAAAGGCAATCTCTCGCGATGGTTACGCCAATAACCGCCAATCTTGGGCCAAACATTGGTGTTGTTTACGTGTGCCAAAGTCGGTTCATCTATGTTAACCCAAATATCGGCCTTGATTGGAATTACCAATGTTGGGGACAAGATTTTCGGCCAAATATTGGCCGAATTTAGGCGCCTAAACTTCGGATACGCGATAACGCACCGAACAATGGCCACATTGTCTAGTTCGGCAAATCCTCAGAGATATCGTGCTAACTGGAATTAAGATAATTGCTTTTAATTCGCAGATCGATTTAATAATACAAAATTTCTTTTATACGATTCCAAAGATATTTTTTTTGTTATATTTTAATAAATTGCCTCACTCGATCATTTTATAAACTATATTATGGTATTTTAAAGTACTTTCACACACAATTTGGGATAGCGATCGCTGTTGAAAAATCACGATGTCGCGATGGACATCAGGGAACGACATTCCGCGATTTCGTTGAGTTTTTACGTCGCAGGAGAAACCACGCGAAGAAGAAGAAGAAGAAGAAGAAGAGGAAACCGTGCGCGGGAGACTCGCGAAATGTTCCTGCTAACCGGTGGCGAGCCGCCGTGTGCGGAGAGATTTTATCGGGCCTACGGATCGACCGCACTTCGTACGTCCGCGGCGATTTAAAAAGGAAACGACGTTTTATCGCGCCGCACGATCGATAAGGCATTATTCTGGAATGGAAGCTGAGCGAGAGTCTGGCTCTTCACGGCTCGGCGCGTAAGAAATGGAGTAACGTGCCCGACGAGATATTAAGCGTCACTCATACTGCATGGCCGAGCTATCAAGAAGTAATCCAAGTACGTACGTGTCGCGGCAATTTAACATCTCTATGTTTTATCAGCGCCGTCGCAGTGTATGCCACTGATAATCGATGCGTTCCCGATGATCGAGAAAACAGGCCTGTGATCTTTAATCACATTTGCTCTGGCTCTTGATCAAGATTCGATTCCTTTCTTAATGCGAAGGACATAAATAAAGACTGACCAGTAAAAATCGAGCAAGCAAAGAAGCTATACTGTTCACAACTAACACTTAACACAAATATTAGTATATCTCGAATTTATCAAATTCATCAAAGAATTGCGTCGTTAATGCTAAAATGGAGAATTTACAGAACAACGCGGTGCGTTGATAAAAAACGAAGCCATGGAATGTGCTATAAAATGAGACTTTTCCAAGCTCTCATCGCGTAATTTCATACTTGTGGAATTTCAATCGTCAGATAACACTCGAATTCATGCGCTCGCAAAGTGGAACGTTTGTAATATGTGCCACGAGATGGGCGCCGTTTCTTATCGACTTGGATCGCGTTTGTTTCGAATCAACACCGCGCCGCCGGTCGATCGGTCGCCAGTTTCTTATTAGGATGATCTGGATTCTTCCCTGTGGAACAACTGTTCCATAGCGTGAAGTTGAAAAGAAACTTCTGCTAGAGATAAAAATCCGAAGAAATATATATCTTATAGAAAACTAGACTTTAGAAGAAAAGGAACAGTAAAGAGAGGCAATGTTTTACGTACAATAAAGATCTGCTGTGCAATAAAGAACCGTATGCTTTTATCTTATTGTCGCTCCTTCTACCTTTATTACCACCTTTTCACATATCTTACTCCCATTTTAAATATAGCTTTAATACAAATATCCGAGCGCATTATTCGAAACGTCTATATTAACTAGAGTCGCGTATTTCTCTCATATCCGGAATTCGGATGGCTTCCGAGGGGCCCGGTACTCGCGTTTAACATCGCGTCTCCGAGACGCGAAAGGATTCTAACGTGCCGCGTCGAGTCCTCGACTCCTCAGGATCGCCCGGCTTCGGCTGTAAAACCGCGCTCCTTATTTTCCGCCGCTATCCGCGAACGTGCATCTACATCTGCTTATGCAGATCCGCGGTCGCGATATCGCGCGCACACGTGGGCGGACTGCCCAGTCCCTCGCCCTGGGAGATCGACTTATCCGGACGGAAACCCGAGAACCGCGGGCGACGTATATGTACGTCGGGGATTGGCTTCTGGTAGTCGGCGAAAAATGCCATAGGAGAGCCTCTGGGAAACGCGGCGAGGTAATTATCGTCGTTTACCGGCGATGGTCACCGGCGCGATGGTTTGTATATACTCGCAATCCACGATGGAAATGCAGCTAGTATCGCGAATAGATTTTTTGATCCTCAAACGGCGGAACTGTGACTTCATGATAAATCGCGTTGCAGATATAAAAAATGATAGAGTTACAAAATAGTCAATGAAATAAAAATAGAATAGGAATGATACGTGTTAACTGTCCATCATATTAACTTTACCGCTGTTTCATCAAAGACTTTCTAAAGATTCGAGATGATCGAAGAGATAATCGAGAAGATAATCACTTCGTTCGAAACACTGATCAGTTGAGAAAATAGCACGTCGCGAAAAAAATATCAAATTCATAATTAGCGACCTTGAAAACCCTTATATACCATATTTTGTTTCAATCAAACTAATTTTGGATTTATGTCCGCTTTTTTCTGGAATTGGGCCACTGTGGCGTCGTTTTAACAACGAGTCTTTCTTCTGAACTAGGTCATTCCTTCGAACGAATGATCGTGAGATAAAATATCGCTGTGACTTAAAGAACGTTGACAATACGAGACCAGCGATTCGTCGATGCATAGCACTGATTGCGTTAAACGCAAACTTGTTTACGCATGTTACGGGGTAAGTATAGCGCTTTGTGGAAATGGTCGTTCGATATCCCTTTTTGCTGCTGCACGCGTATACGCATTACGTATTATGCAGCGTCTTTCCTGATGCAATCTACGTACAGCCGGCGAGGCGAATGACGCCAATTCTGCTCATTCGCGTGAATACTAATGCGCTAAGAGCGTTTCCCCTGCGAGCCGTTTCGCACTTACGTGCTTCACAATGTTACGCCGCGTTACGCCATTCGTAATATTCGTGCGAGACGCATTGTGTGTTTATCGCAACCAACGTAAATGGGCAGGGTAGGTGCTTTGCGCGAAACGCGAGACGCAATTGAAACTTTCACCATAAACAATTTAGCTTTGGCTATTAAAAATATAAATCATGATAGCGACAGCGATATTCCAAATTCCAAAAATTGTATAAATCCAAAATGTTATCCCACGTGAAATAAAAACAAAGGACTATCAGTAATTAAATCTTAAAAAAAATCTTAGATTACAGGCAGATCTAAATTCCTATATTAGAAATAAAGTTAATTAACACAAAAACGAATTTTTCCAAAGATTGACATAAAACACGAAAGGTCGTCGAGATACAAATGTCGGCACCGCAGAGCAGAATGTCGCCGAAAAATTTCGGGGTGCAGATTGATTTCCGAATCTTTTTCGCGGTTACAATGACCCGAGCGCAAAGGTGTTTTGCACAGACCAGAAGTTAACGTTATATACTATGCCCGCCGACTTCCGTCCACCGATCATTACTCAGGCGTAATGTGTATACATTATCCGGCCGGCGTATGCACGTTACATCGTCATTGTTGCGCATTGTAGGCGCAGGTGGCTTAGCCAAGAGCCTCTTTCGCGAAAGAAATTGCCGCTCTCCGGTAGCGAGAGGCACTTTTATGAAGGTAATAACCGAAACGCATGCACGGATTCTATTGTCGAACGTGTCTGTAACAATGGATGAGAAAAATATCCGTCCATTATTGCAAATAGCCGGACATTCTGCGGATCGAAAAGCCCATAAAACGCTCTGAAAATGCCCTGGTTTATAACTCGCGGAGTAACGAAGAGATGATGAGCTGAGGAAGTATATATCACACGTGTTATTGCGTTTTATCGTTAACATTTACGCGGCATTAGAAAAATTAGTATTTGCAACAATTTACAAATATTTATGCAAGATAAGACTATGATTGTTAAATTGAAATTTTTCAGGATTTTTTACTTAATGTCGATGACTCTCGATAATAAAAATTATAGAAGAAAGTTTGAAAAATTAATGGTAACGATATTATTTTACGCCATTTGTAGATTTTCTGAAGTTAAAGATTAAAGTATCACAGGTTGAAAAACAGATTTACTGAGCGATCTCAAAATCCAACGCAGGAATAACGATGACTCGCTCACGTGGCATCCTCGAGCTTTCCTTTTTGTCGACCTTCTCGTTTGCTCAAATAAAGACGGGAGTTCGTTTTGGCGTGTGTCCCGATTAAGATTGTGCCGCTAATTGTGGTCCCGACCGCATCAGCAGCCTGCGTGGCAGCGGTTATTTCGGTACGTTCAGATGATGTACGGTGCGATTGTATTTATCTGAACTTCATATGCACCTATTAATGATTTTGAAGCAAAAATCTATCGGTAAAAATAGAGCGTTGTATAAAGAATAAAAAATAAATTCTGGATAAATTATGGTAGACTTTTCTTAGCGCGATCTCCTTCCTCCAAGATTTTAATCCTTAAATTTTTCATAAAACTTTAATCCTAAACAGGACGTTAATAAAATTTTCCCTTCTTTATGAGTCCGAAAATACATATGATTCTGGTGATTCTCTAAACCCTTAATTCTACGAAATTATAGATTAACCTTTGGAATTTATCGCTTCTTGCTTACGTTTCGATTTTGCAGGTGTCTAAAACCGCCAAAACACTTTCGTTCGAATCTATAATTACATATGGATCTGCGGTTTCGTGTATCTATAATTTTACGGACCCGCATTTATCGTAAATTCCACGGAATATCCCGCGGATATCTAATTAAAATAAACATAATATTATAGATCCTCTTGTAAGATACGATTCCAAAAACCTGTTTCACACAGTTTTTATTTTAAAAAATGTTTCGCGGTAAACATTCTTTTTTACATAGATGAATATACTATACGATTTCTCGATCTACAAATTCTTCCGGTTTATGAACCGCCTTATCTCCCGGTGTTTATTCCGATAAGCGAGCCTTCGCTGCACTGACTCCGCGAGGAACGCGAGAATCCGCGATTCCGGTCCTCGGCGGTGGAAAATACGACCTTATTAAGGTGCTACGTCGTAGAGTATCGCGCGACGCGATTTAAGAACGTCGACTACGTTTAATTATGTCCCTTAAGTTAGAATAAAGCTGCCTTTGGACACCATGGATCTGTCGCGCAAAAGCATGCACATACGTTTTTCTCTCGATTTCTCTTCTTTGATTTACTCAATTGCGCTGCTTAATATTTGCATGTCCATTCAATTCTACCGTGGGACACATTCGTTTGAGTTAGCGCGTTGCGTTTGACTGCATAAGCTGAATTAATGTATCCTAATGATGCAGAGGGAGTAACTAACAAGCCAACTCTCATAGAGAGTATCTCATAGAGAGTAAATACATTATAATATTAAGAGATTTGGAAAACTAGAAAAGTACAAATGCACCGCATTGAATGCTAATCACAAGATGACAACTCATATAAATTGGAATTAACGAATCGATATCTTGTACATTTAATTGTGCTCATTGGATTTATGTTAGCTTGTTATTTTTAAGCAAACATAGTTTCTTTCCTAATTAATAGCGGTTTTAATATGTTAAATCGGAATGTGTTGGAAATTTTCTCAAATATCGCGCGGCAATTCAAGAATTTAAATTCTACACATAATTATTATTATCTTCTTGATATTTAAAAAAATTCCTCTTCAATATCGCTGATAGTATGTTAATTAACATAAATATTAATATCTGTTTCGTACTATTAAGTCTAGAAATTATAGAATTTAATAACTCTAAGTTTGCAGATTCGAATTTATAGACTGAATATATATATATATATATATATATATATATATATATATATAATGAAGTGATAACATAAATAAATTTATTTTATAAATATGATTCTTTTATTTGGATATAATTTTTAATAAATAATGATAATACATCTGTCTTATTTTTTAAATATCTAAAGATGCATATATATATATATATATATATATATATGTATATATATATCGCAAATGGATAGTTCATCGACACCGTGAAAATTTATTCCGGGTCGCTGCCAGTTGACACCCGCCTCTTTTTCTCGTTCAACAATGCAGGCGAGATGATTTTGCAAATACCGCAGAAATGCTCAACCGATCGATATATCTAAGGGAGCCTCGAGACCTTTGACGCACAGGCGGCGTCGGTACAATCTAAAATTTACAATTCGTGTCTCGATCGCCCGCCTACGTTATTCACGCATGAGCAGTCCCTTTGCATAACTAAGGATAAGAGAGTAAATACGTCGCGCTATAGTGGAAGATATATTTAGCCTGCAGAACAAGATTCTAAACTTATTAAAAGAAAATTCCGACTTAACATTTTAATATCGAGCTATTAATCGAAGAAGAAAGTGCATGCTAAAGAGTACTGAAAATAAATATCCTATTAGCACAACTAAATTTGCAAAATACTGATTCATCTTCATCTTTCATCTTATTTATGCAAGTTGCTATCCTGCGATTAGCATTCAATGAAGTGCATTTTGTTCTTCGAAGTCTCTCTCTCTCTCTCTCTCTCTCTCTCTCTCTCTCTCTCTCTCTCTCTCTCTCTCTCTCTCTCTCTCTCTCTCCCTGACGTCGATTTGCGTATTTCTAAACTTTCGCTGGTTACAATCGCGAAATCTCAGCGATTCGGTTAACAATTAATCACGAGTATCCGCAACGCGACATTTACGGGCCATTATCGATAGTCCCGTGCACATCGAATTAATTTCTCAGTCGTCGAGGAGAAAAACCGCCGCGCCGGCCTCCGTTTACCTCGCAATATCTCGATATCGAAATCGCGAATACGTAATGCTATTTCTCGTCGTTAATGCTACTCACTGTGATGTATATAATGTAATTTTCTTCTAAATCTCTTAGGAGCAATTTGCATGAGTAAAACAAATAAAAAGTTTAACATAATTGAAAGATATATTGCCGTAACACAATTATGTAAGCAATTATGTTACTAAAATGAAAATCATATTTTTAAAATACAATATTTTAAAAATCTCGAAAAACAACTTAATAAATAAATGAAATCGCATGTACAATATAAAGCTGAAGCTCTTTGCAGGTTTGCTTAGGACATCGTACGTGATTGAAGTGCCCAAGTGTATAGCATGCGCAGTTGCAGGACGAAATGGCTGAGTTTCCGCGACTGATAGCAATAATCTGACAGGTGCATCAACGTCATTTATGTCGCCATTGAGACGATCCACAGTTAAACGGAGCGTATCATCCGCGGACGAGAGAAAGAAGTAGGTGGCATCCCATTGCAGGAAGTTAATTAACATCGCGGACGGTTCTCGGGAGCCTCAGGTTGGAAACGAGACTAGATCTAAATAAACCAAGAACTCATGAACGGCGCGCCGTGTCTCGCGGAGTATCTACCTGCGTATCTGGATGCCACTTATGACGTATGCTTAAACTAACGCTCATCATGCTTACGAATAGTCGATCTCAAAGTCAATCCTCATTACCGCAGAAATTCATCATCCCTTTCCGCGTTGTCCCCGCTCGGAGAAAATAACGTTTGACTCTTCTAATTACGCGAAAGTCCGAAGTTCTAGATGAATTACTCGGAACGCAAATTAAGAACGATTGACGTGCTTTTCTTGAAATTTAATGTCCATGCACAACTATCCGAACTATAAGCTTTAACCCGTTGAGGGTAGAGGTCACATGGGGTCCAGTGGACTCCAGGCTTTTTTTTAATTTTTTTTCCTTAAAAATATACTATTTTGAGAGTAAAACGCAGGAAGTTTTTTTGCTCTATCTCAAAAAATTTTGATGAATAGGTATTGACCCCACAACAGTTGCCATTGGCGTTCTTTTTGATGTATCGACTCAAACCTTGAACTGGAATTTAGTTTATGTGTGACTTCCTCTTTATAATCCAATAATTCTTTAAATTTTTTTATGTTAAAAAAACGCGAGAAAAACATTTTTTTTTTTTTTCGAGAAATTTGACTTCACAAAAATATTCATCAAAATTTTTTGAGATAGAGCAAAAAAACTTCCTGCGTTTTACTCTCAAAATAGTATACTTTTAAGAAAAAAACAAAAAAAAGCCTGGGGTCCACTAGACCCCATGTGACCTCAACGGGTTAAAAAAAAAATTAATATTATAAAAAAAATATTTCTCATTTTTCTCTTAATAATATCTCGTATATTAGGGTTTTTGCATCGAGTTAATAATTATAAAAAAAAGATTTACTCATCGCGGTATTATTATTAATAACGCAGGTGTCCTAAGGCCAGCTCAGCGAGGACAGAAACCTCGCGTAGAGCAAAAGGGCAAAAGCTGGCTTGATCTCGATGTTCAGTACGCATAGAGACTGCGAAAGCACGGCCTATCGATCCTTTTGGCTTGAAGAGTTTTCAGCAAGAGGTGTCAGAAAAGTTACCACAGGGATAACTGGCTTGTGGCGGCCAAGCGCGGTATTGCCTGGTTCAAAACCACGATATTAAATTACGATACGTGGACCGGTCGTTTTAGCACTAAGTCGACGATATTCCGATCCATCGAGATCTGACGATCCTTCCCCCGTAACGGGATTTGCGAGCGGCTGTAGATTACGCGACCGGTAGAAACCTCCGCGGTTATCAGCACGATGACGAGAGAGCGTCTCGGATCCGGCCGACGACGCTGAATGATTGCGATTTATGGGATTCCTCGTGGTAGCTGGCGATCTGGCGAACCGATCTCGAGCGTTCCCGAGCGGAATTTGCTAGCCGGCTCAATTGTAAAGGTGCCGCCACAACACGAGAGGCGTATCCGGATTTTACGCGCGGTCTTTACAAGATCATTCTTCTCGTATACGCCTCGCTCGTCAGGGACGTTAAATTCCGACATCATATCGCGGTTTTCTCGGCTTGGCTTCTCGTCGACGCCCTTATACTTGCTTGTAAACGTCTTCATAACGTTTTAATGCGACCGGACTATTACGTCGCACTATATACGCTCGAGTTATCTGCTCGCGCAATGAGCTTTGCTCTTGATGCTCCTCGTCGTCTCTGTCTGTTGAATCTAATTTACACGGTAACGTCGCTTTTTGCCTCGCCTTTGCGGCCGGCTCCGAGTTGAAGTTGTCCGACACTTCGTTTAATCGCCTCCATCTGTCTGTGCTGCGCATATTCAATTCGATCGTCTATCAGCAATCGCTTATGTAGCTTCACGCAAGGCGTTAAAAATAAATTTATGGAGTCAGCGATGCAGCGTTAATTATCAAGGATTCTTCTTATTACTCGCATTTCTTTTCTAATCTTGTTAAATAAAGCTGTATAAATAAATTGTATAATATAGATAATTATATTTTAAAAAACATGCAACTTTTGTGAAGTCTTATTTCCATTTAACTTTTATGGTTTGAGAATTGCACAACAGAGATAAACGAAGATCGATGCAGCGTTTGACGATCCGTGCGAAACAATGTGTGCTCGTAAACGCGATCGTAAATTAAAATTAGCCTAAACGGATTACGCGAACGGTATTCCGTAATAAAAGTTCGTTTCAGTCCCGTAAATCTCAGGCAGCGTTCTAAACTGCCTGTCAAGGTGGATAAGTGCAGCGTACTTAGAATGGGTCGGGATAAATATCGCGAGTTTGCGTTAGAGTAAGATGAAGAGCCGCGCATTACTCTTCGCATTCGTGTCTTGAACGCAGGCAGATACGGGACCTTCGTATCGATGTACGCGTAAGGCCTTTCTCAGGGCCCACAATAATACTGTGATTAATCTGTTAGATAGATACGTATATAAATTGTATTTTATTGCCATTTTAAATTAATAAAATAATAAATTCATTGTAATTAAATTGCAATTGATTATGATATTTTTAAGAGAGAGAATAATTAGATTTTTGTTTAATTTAATTATTTTACAATAAAAAAGAAAGATGTTGAATAATACTCAATAGGAATTAACTTAAACATGTTATGTTTGTTCTATGCTAAATATGGCTCTGAAAGCAGGTACATTTCGTAACGCAAATTTTGCAGCTATTAAAATTAGTAAGCGCATAATTTGCTTCTAGACTAATGACGCGATTTCCTCTTGAAAGAAATTAAATTTGTTAATATTTGCGCAAGACTTGTTTTAGTTTACTTATCGAAAAATGCGAGAGATTATTAGTTTTCTCATCAAAGTTTTCATCATATTATAGTTTTATTTTAATAACGATCTAAAGTAAATGTGTGATTAGTTTTTATAGTAATTATTCTTAAAAAATTTGCGCACAATCTACTTTTTAATTTTAAAACTGTATATTGTTTGTTATTTTAATTTCATTTCCAAATCTCTTTCAGGCAAGAGAAACAAACTCCTCGGAGATAAATAAGGTCTTCCTATTCCTATGCGACAATAAAACATGGCGGGCTTACTTTGTATCGCGGCAAAAGAGTCAGGGCCCGATAATAGAATCTAAAAGAAGCATGCACATACCGCTGGCGGCACTTACCTTTGCAGCCATCCGCCGACAAGCCGTAGTGGTCCACGTCGCAGCGATCGCACCGGAAGCCGACGACGCCCGGCGTGCACCTGCACACACCGCTTACGGAATCGCAGGACCCGTCGATGGCACCCACGTCGCAGTCGCATTCCCGGCAACCTGCGGTCACGTTCCCGTAGCCCTCGATGCAGGAGAAACAGTCACGACCGGTGAACAAAGGTCTGCAAGGACACTGACCTGTCGTCTGCTCGCACTGAATCGAATTACTACCGAGGGAAGAGCAATTGCATGCTGAAACATAAACGGTACCTACACTCGCAATGTATCTTATTAACGTAATTAATGACATGTCCTATTAATCTAATCGTTAATTTTTTTTGCAATGGAAAAATCTGTAATTGTCACTATTTTCAATACTTAAATTTTCGTGCAAGGGATTGAAATTATAGAAAAAATAAAAAATAAGGAAGATTGTAATAATTTTTAAAATATCAGAGATCCGAAATAATTATTAGCAATTATTAAGCAATTTTGAGATTTATAAAGATTGTTGCAAAGTATGGAAGTGCTTACGCATGCAATTTTGTTCCAGAGGATTTCCAAAGTGCGCTTCCTTGCATCTTTCACACTTCCAACCCTCGGTATTGCCGCGGCACTCTAAACAACGACCCGTTTCCTGGTCGCAGGTACCACCGTTGCAAGGACATCGTTCGCAAGTGCCGCCAGGTATCAGAGGATTACCGTAGAATCCTACATCACAACTTTTCACCCATATCGAAATTAAAGCTTTCCAATTCAATAATAATATTTTAGTACCTAATGATTACTACTTGAATATACGCAGATTCAAAAAAGACGATTACGTGACGCCTAATAATTATAGCCATTAATCGAAACTATTTTCTTTAATCTATTAAATTAAATGTCTATTATACTCATTTTGTAATATACATTTTTTTGATTCGTAAGATTATATGGCCTTTTATAGAAGATTACAAAATTGCAAAACGTAATTGCAAGAAAAAATCGTGACTGATTAATTTGCTTTAAATAATTTAAGTCGACACGTTTGCATATTTGTTATTTGTATTTGCGATGTGTAATTACTCTATTTTAAAATTTTATAAAAAATTTGTTATATATTCTTACGTTTCGCAATGATCTCCGGTGTATCCCTCGGGACATTGCGTGCACACGTATCCGCTATTCATGTCAACGGGATTTTCGAGCTGACAACTCGGACTGAAATTGTTAGACTCGACGGAAAGTGGACATGCACATTTCTTACAGTCCTCACTGGTGCCTCTCGTTGCGATACCGTAATACCCCGTAGCGCAACGATCGCATTTTGGGCCTGCCGTATGATGTTCACACGTCTGGAAATTATGCGGACGACACACCACGTAAATTAAAATTAAATATTAGCCTAGTAGAATCACGAACACAAATCAAATTTACGATTGAAAGTCTTAACTCTTCTAATTAATGACCAAAATTATTAAATTTCTAAAAAAACGCAGAAAAGACAATGATTTGAATCAAAATCGTATAATAATATAAAACAAAGCTTCCTCTATGAGGAAGCAAAAATAAATTTATGTAAGGAAAAATGAAGAAAGCTAGTCTCGCATATAGTCTTCTGTTGTTGAATCATTCAATTTTAAAGCTTGATAAATCTTTTCTTCTTTTTTAAAAAGTTAGGATTTCTTTTTAAAATAAAAATGAGCTTTAGTTTGCGCTCGTCCAATAGAAGATCGGTCTTTTTGTTATTTTTACTCGCTATTTTTCCTCGTTGGTTGTACTCATAAAAGCGTGTATATGATATGAATGTATGTAATGTGTAAATGTAATAGGTCTGTTAAGCCCAAATGACTGTACGAATCAGTCATTTCTGCGGGAATTAAGTTTTCCTGAAGAAAATTAACTGCATGGTGTCGCTCTCTATATACAGCGCGAGTACGCAACGAATGAGTGAGTGAAGGATTTTCGTTGGATGCTGAGTCGATAAAATAGCTCGCGCGATCTCTAGATCTCGTGAGATCGTGTAGATCTCAGAGGATCCATGCGAGCTTATGTATTTTAAGCATGCTGCTGTACCGGCTGAAGATCAAGCTGGATATTACCCGTAGCGAAATGTTGAAGGTAACAGTAAAGCCAGTTACACACTGGGAAACTTTTCGTACGTTATTTTGTATACTACATCGTACATTCTTACTGAAAAAAATTTCGTTTATTGTCTTAATAAATTATTCGTGACGTTAAAAAATAATTTACCTTTATTACGCTAAAATTTCTAATATTAAACTCATTACATTAGTAATTTTTTTTATGTAAGTATTGTGTTTTTTTATTTTACTATTTTTAATATTTTTAATTACGGACAATAAGATAATATAGTAAACCTTTTTATTAGATTCACGTTATGTTATACTTTGATTTTCATTTTATATTAAAATAAATCGGGACTTACCCCACATTCACCCAACACGAGGTCGCAGGAGCCCGCGTGGCCGTTGCAGTCACATTTCACGCATATGTGATGGTCCTGATGATCGGAACCGTTGACGGGCATCTTCACGTATCCCCAAGCACATTTCTCGCACGACGTCCCTGTGTATCCCTCGGGACACTCGCACATTTCGACCAGATTGTCGGTTTCGCCATCCGGCGATAATTCGCCCACTGTCAATATGGCAAACTGGAGACTAAGAGGAAACAGAAAGATCGCTTCGTTACGCGTTACTATAAAGCTAAAATCCACGCGCGAGCTATACGTCCGATAAAGAGTTGGAGATTTATGCACCTTCCTTCGATTTGCTCCGTATGATATCGCGCCCTTATCATTAGGTACTTGAGATCGGCGAGAACGCGCATCATCTGCGTCCTCGTCACGGGATCGCCGCGAAACTCGGTTCTCCTCAATCTGGTCGGGATGTCCTGAACGTCGCTTCGCACGTGAAACCAGCCTTGCTCACGTAAAGGTACCGCTATTTCAGCTTCTTGACCATTGTACTGTTCCTCGCCGTACGCTATGCGCATCCCATTGTTACCCTTCGCGAGTATGTGAATTTCATGTTATTAAATATCTATTTTCTTCTTAAAATTTGGATTAGATGTGCGGAAAAACGCGAGAGCGGATATTTACAACTAGAATAACGTTGGGTTCCATGGTCGGTTTACCACTGGTGTCGCCTCGCATGACAACCCACGAAACGGAGTACGTGAGATTGTTGCCGTACGAGGATACGCGATTTCCCGTGTAAATCTGTGGCGCCAGCCAGAAAGGACTGTCATACTCGACGTCGAACGCCGTCACGGTCAGCCATTCGTTGTCCGTGTCCAAGATGGGAACGACTGCTCGAGATGCGTTCATGTCGGTCACCAACCAGTTCTCCAGCGTAGAAATCTGAGGAAAAAAGCGAGTCACACGGCCCACCTTCCGTTATTTTATCTATTTCAATTTTATTTCAATTCCGTTTCTCGCAAAGTCGTATTAAAAAAAAAAGAAGAACAAGATGCTACCTGACTTTTTAAAAAAACATTTAATTTATTTTTTTTATCCCCTTCGCAGAACACGTGGGGCTTTAAAGACCCGGTCGATATTTCAGTTTTGAATTTCTCAGAGACTTTACGGACTAATAAAAAAAAAACCCAAACAAGAATCGGGTATATATAACGGTATAAATAGATTGTAAAAGCCTTCGAAAGTGTACTTGAATTTTTTCAGATTTTTTTATGGCACTATTACAGCTTGAAAATCTTAACTGGCCTATAAAAGACCCACATGTTCGACGGAAGCAGCAAAATTACACATGTTCTGCGAAGGGTTAATAATTAAAGCTTCGATAAATTATGTGCCATAAAAAAGTCTTATGCATATTGCCTGCAATGCCTATTATGATAACGTAGTTCGCGTTTTTTATTCATTCCAGTTCAACGCCATTACCGTCACTGTAATTGCGGGTCTGCAATTTATCGGCGAGACTGATAAACTGTAATTGTCTCCTTATCCAATTTATCATGCGCAACGAAGACGTCGCCTAAGATTAACGTTCTAAACCGAACGACATACTCGCAGGAGAATGTCAACTGATCGTTCTGAATTTTACACCTGTCAACCCGATCTTGACACTTGACAAACGAGGTTTTCCGCTATAAATGAGGATAAATCTTATCTCTTATACGTATAGAGTTATCTAAGATTAACGGCTTCTGTGTTAACAAAATGTCTCAATAAGCGACGAATTACTGCATGCTTTTCATATAACTGAGGAAATTCTATCTTCTTCTGCTTATCTCAATTTTGACAATATAATTATTTCAGTTTCTAACTTAGATTATACGTAATTGCATTGAGTAATATAATTGCGCGAAAAAAAAAGTGCGAAATCAAAAAATAAAAAAACTGCAATACTTAAAATTTTCCCCATTTATTAGTGAAGTCGCTATATATGTTAGGAAAGTTTATTTTCTATTATAAAAAAAAACTTACCATGCTGTATGCTAATCTCGCGGTGGTGCAGCGATCTGCGACGTCGAAGCAATAGCAGGACATGCAACCATCGAGATTATCCTTCGTGAGCGCGAAGTATCCGGGCTTGCAACGATCGCAGAAATCCCCGGCGACGTTCGCCTTGCACAAGCAGTCGCCCTCGCAATCGTGGGACGGCAGAATCCCGCGGGAGTCGCAGGGACACGGCATGCAATCGGGAAACTGCCGATAACCGGCAGCGCATTGATCGCACTTGTATCCCGAATATCCCGGCTTGCATTCGCAGGCACCTGCTACCTGGAGCACGATCGGTGTTTAGACCGATTAGGATCGATCGTGAGAACGGCCTCGTTTAGAAATCGCCGGGAATGGATAATCGATGCGCGCGTAAATCATGATCGCGCAAGCGATTACCGCGCGCGCGGCTGATGTTCTTCCGAGATTTGGCGAAAATAACCGCGGTGAATTTACGTCGGACGGAGGAGAAGCGAACAATTTAATATTCCAAGAAGCGTTAATAAAAAAAAAAAATTTTTTTTATTTATTTATTGGAAAGATTGAATATATATCGGGGTTCACGAAGGAAGAATTTTAATTCGCGCAAATATTTATATTTTTTATCGTGTGATATAATTGTATAATATATTGTAACGTTTTTGCTAAGATATTTTTATGCAATTGAAATTACAGGAAACCCTTACCTTTCCCATACGCGTGTAGGAATCATCGGGAGTACAGTAGCCTGTGCTGCCACGTATGTTGCAGTCGCAGGGCAAGCAGGGTTCAGGTGCATCAGGTGCAACGCCGTTCGGCCTGTAGTAGCCGACCTCACATTTTTCGCAGTTAATGCCGGTCGTGTGTTCCTAAGATTTTGCAAATGTTATCATCGCGAATAATATTTCGAAATGTTGATATCTTTTGATAACTTATTTTTCATCTGACACTCTTGTTAGATGTTGAATATCGACAATTTCCTATAGATATTATGGCATTATTAATCACAAAGGTGTATATTATCTGCATGTAATTTTCTAATCAGTAGTTTTCTCAAGGCGCACCTTGCGCGCGTAAATGTACAGAAAATACTTGACTTCAAACACATTATCAGAGTTATCATTCAATTATTATTCTGTAATTAATTATTTCCGTATAATTAGAGAATTATTTCCAGGGTGCATTTGTCACTGTAAAGCGTGTTTGATTGCGGTTAAAACGGACGATTCGCGTCTTGTCTAATTTCTTATCGTCTCACCGTGCAATTGACGCACACACCACCGCCTCGGTATTTCCCACGGATATCCATGGACATTCTCCTCTCGGCCACTTCCTGGTCGTATTTGCAGGACGTTGCATGGCCGTTGCAGTTGCACTTCTCGCAGTGAAAGCCCTTGCCAGCTGTGCCGGGCTTCCACGGGATCTGATTGTACATGGGGCAGCATTTTTCGCATCTTTCGCCGCACGTGTGGCGCTCGCATTCGCATTCCTGATGCTGAGGGATAACGCGAAATGCGCCTATCAGATACCGCGAAATATCCGTGTTCTTAAGTTACGCTTATCTATTAAGTCATACGGCGAACACGCGCGATCTATTGCCAGATACATTGCAGGTATGCTGCAGAAGATTTGCCAGTTACACTCTGTAATATCTCCGCGTAATTTTGCTCATTCTTGAAGAAATATTTGTGGAAGCTTGCTTATCGAATTTACATCATCGTTCTGTTTTCTTTGATTTGTCAAATTCTAACGTTACTGATTGCTAGATAATTATCATAAAGAAATTAATAAGAATAAAATTATTCAGATAATCTAATTCGTTTGTTATTAACACAGAGTTTTTAATAACAATTTAGTTCTTTTTATTAATAATTTTTCCTTCATTATTGATATATTTTATGATGTAAGTAAATGCAAGTTGTAAAAAAATGTAAGTCGTAAACCTACACTTTAAAACGCAGAATTAAGTGATTGATCTAATTGTTGATTAGTCATATGAATCGAAGTGTTCAGTAATGTTACCGGCTATCCGGATGTTACCGCATCGCGAAGTCATAAAGACGAGACTTAATCGACGCAATCGTCTATCCGAACGCGCAAACGATATGCGTATAATCGCGGATAACTAAATTACCGAGCATAAAGTGGAGGTCACGTTGCACTCGACGTTATATCGGGGTTTACGAGTTTCACTTTGTTGTTCAAGAAATTCAGCTATTGTCAATATCGCGAAACTATAATGTTTGCGATCAGCAAATCACCTTATCACGCATATATGGCAGAAATACAAATTATTGTAGTCAATATATCAATTCAATTACCTGAGTACCGCTCGATAGTAAATTTTGGATTCTCGATAAGCAAGAGAACAACTGTTCCCTTTCTTCTTCCTTTGTAACATCGAAAATTATACGACTGTACGTGTGAATATTGGAGTTATAATAAGATTATAAAACAAAAACAACTACAAAAACTTCGTTATTAATTGCGACACCGCGAAAATTCCTAACAATTTAATAAAATCAATCATCATCTCGGAGTGCAAATAATGGCAATTAATATCACCGAATAATTTACTTTCTCTGTCGGAACTTCTTCGATTGACTCTGCAATTATCGGGGCGTACATTAAATTGGACCAAAGAAATCGCGCAAAAAATTAGCGCCATCAGAAATAAATTGCGGCAGGATTAATGAGCTTCGATTTCACCGAAATATCGCATCGCGCGTCCGATAAACGTGAATGCATGCATGCGGAAGAGCGAAAAGGTTAACGCGACGCGTGTGGCCTTATCATTGACGTGACAAACGAACGGGCCGCGCACTCCGGTCAATTGCAATATCCCACCGTTAACACGCGCGCTCGGTATTATTTACTACCGATGATAATGGCCATCCCTGCGATCAGCAATCAAGCCCCGGTTTCTGCAATTACTCTTCGCCATGGCGGTGTTTAACGAACCTGAATTACATTTCATCGGAAGTCGTAATGTTTCCGAGGCCGTTATATTCTCAAATCGAGATAGCTCGGCCTCCAAAAAATAAAACCCTCCGACTGAATGGTTTGCCCTTAATTTTTACGACCGATTTTTTGATCAATTTATCGCTCGGAGCGATCTCTCTTTCTCTCTCTCCTCCCCTCACCTGTTTTTCTTTCTCACATAAAAAAAGAAAAATATACTTTCAGGATCAATAATTTTCGGGTTATACTAAACTAAACGGGTTATACTAAACTAAAAGTGAATACTAAACTCATAAAAACTATGACTACTTAAATATTATGATAAATAAATCAATAACATATTTATGCATTTTATGAATCATATACTGCATAAAAATTGCATGAACATAATCGATTAAATCTTATAAGAATTGCTTTTCTAATTTATATACGGCCAAATATGTTTAATGAATCAGAAATCGTTAATGATTTAACAGATTTTTTAATAAAGTTAAATAAATAGCTTTCATAATTAATTTTCCAATTCTGCAAGGTTTAAAAAAATTTGTAAAAAGTTCAATTAATGTTAATTGACTGGAACACATTCGAGTGATATGACAAGGCAAAGAAATGTGAATTGCGAAAGTGGCCGTAACATTGTATACAGAATTGATAATGGCACAATACCCCAAGTGTTCTCGTCCACAGTGACAAACAGGCAAGAAATCAACGTCCCCTATATATTCTCAATTATCGCGCGTGTTGCTTTTTTGCTTTCTCGCTGTATCTGCCATTGCACTTTCCTCAGTAATTACCACTTCAATTCATAACAGCGGACGCTGAATGAGCATATACTCGACTCGTATCAAATAAATGAACATCGTGAAAATTGCACAAGCAGAATACAACGCAAAGGTCAATGCCCACTCTACGAGATACAGTGATTTCGATGCAGTGAAACGTGGCGTTGCATCATGAATGGCACAATGAATGTGATATCGTACTACGCATCCACGATTTCGCGAAATGCTTGCCCAATTCCCGGAATGTTGAGCGCATTGGCAACGATATATATGTTACGGGCAAAGTCCGCATGGTGTACAGTGTCGGCATTGCCCGGGCAATGTTAGCATTGCACTACGCGACTGGGCAAAGTAGTTTATTAGCGGACATTGCCCGGTTTGATGCGGGCAAAGTTAACACTGCCCATCCAGCGATGGCAATGTCAGCAACTATTATCACATTGCGGACTTTGCTCGATTCCAAGTGGACAATGTCGAAAATTAACAGTTAGTCTTATGTAGGCAAGGGAGGGGCTCAGTTTCCACGCAAAACGAGTTGCCACATGGCTTTACAACTTTCCATGCATGGAAAGTCCACGCATGTAAACAGGGTGCTTTTGAAAGGCACACTGTAGTGTCTAGTTTAACGGTAATGGAGCTTCCTGCAGGGGGGCGGAACCTACTGCCTCCACGCGTACACTTTCCACGCGAGACGAGTTACCACATGGGTTTTCACGCGTTGAAAGTTCACATGTAATTAAAAACATCCACGTCGTGTCATGGCTGCATCAATAAGCGTCCACAACGCGTTGTGGCATTTTCACATTGCCAAATTGCGTTGTAAGCGTTTTTTAAAGTATCAATACGAATTTCGCGTTGTGGCCTTTTTGAATATGCCACAATGCGTTGTGGTTAGTTTTTTCGGTAATTATGCAGTATAGGGGACCACCCTCCAATGACCTTGACCTTGACATATGTTGTCAAGGTCACCCTTCTGAGTGACCTTTACAAGGTTTTAGCCCTCGGTCATTGTTCGTTAAAAAGTTATTAACAAAAAAAAGTTTGGCGACCTCACCGATTTTAATGACCTTGATATATGTTGTCAAGGTCATGACCCCGAGTGACCTTCAGTAGGTTTTAGCCGTCGCTCGCTATTCGTTAAAAAGTTATTAACAAAAAAGTTTGGAAAATATAGCAGCTATTTTGAGTATTGGAAGGCATAAATAACTAATATATACGTGTGTGTGCCCTGCTTTAAAGAAAATCACAACTTCTTTAAAGCAGGGCACACACACGTATATATTAATTATTTATGCCTTCCAATACTCAAAATAGCTGCTGTATTTTTCAAACTTTTTTTGTTTATAACTTTTTAACGAACAATGATTGAGGGCTAAAACCTTCTGAAGGTCACTCAGAAAGGTGACCTTGACAACATATGTCAAAGTCAAGGTCATCGGAGAGTGGTCCCCTATACTGCATAATTACCGTTTTTTCGCCCCAGTGAGCGTTTTCGGTCTTTGAGCTTGACATGTCCATTTAGCGCAGCTTAGTCTACGGAGATTTAACATTGTCGACATTTCTCACTTGGAACCGAGCAAAATTTGCAATGTGATAATAGTTGCTGACATTGCCGTCGCTGGATGGGCAGTGTTAACTTTGCCCACATCAAACCGGGAAATGTCCGCTAATAAACTACTTTGCTTAGTCGCGTTGTGCAATGCTGACCTTGCTCGGGCAATCCCGACACTGTACACTATGCGGACTTTGCCCGTAACATATACAAAAGCGAGTCCTAACACACAATGTAATATATCTTTTGTCGTTGAGCAGATCTGATAAATAGAAAATCGTACACGAACTTTCCACATATCCCTCTATCATTTATTACTAGCTGAATTAAAGACAAGAATAACGCGCGTTTTGTATAAAATATAAAAAAATTTAGTTTCTCTAAATTTAATATTATTGCCGAAAAAAAGATCTTCATATACATAAGTATTATACACAAAAATGTAGTAATAAAATTAAATTTTTCTATAAAACTTCTTTTTTTTTAACAAATATATTTTTTAATCATTTGGCTCACATAATGTAAGTAATGTATCTTGACAACGACAAATGTGGAACGTAAGAGAATAGATGCTGCTTTAGGTGGAGAATTTTTTAAAATTCTGAACTTTGTGTCCGCGCACAGAATAAGGCAATCGTAATCGTGAGGAGGGGTTTCGCAATTCCAAGCGACAGCGTTGGTGATTCTTAGGGGACATGATGAACTATTATTGTCTGTTAAAGCCAGCTGTATGGAGCACACGACTCAGCGAATACTCGTTCTCGGATTGTAGGGACATACAACAAGATTCGTGTTTCTCCACAGCTGCGAGAGAAAGAGAGAGAAAGAGACTATATAGCTTCACGAGAAAATATGCCACGAACGAGAGTAATTAATCACTCGCGTTGACTATTATCTTGCATATTGTGCCGCCTGAGAAACAGTCGTGTCTGTAATTAAACGTGAATCATATCCCTTTGGATGAAATACAGTTTGCATTTTCATTTCGTCTCATGACTGCCGTAAAACTCCGCGCTACTCGCTCGCTATATTACCCGGCGCTGTCTTTCGAACAAAATGCGGCCTATTCTCACTTTATGTTCGCATCATGTGAAAATAGCGTTTGCGGTTCTGAAACGCTACAAATTATCTGATTAAAAATTTTGTTAGATATATATCAGGAAATTTTGAACCATCATTATACATACATATGTATCTGAATTAATTTTTATAATAAATAATATTATTCAAATCACTTGCTATTCTACTGATGATTCTATTGATTAAATACTTTAGAATTCTAAAAAAAAGTGTATTATATTAAGAATAAAATCGTTCCACAATAGTACGTAGCATGATTGAATATATATTATAGTTTTGATGATATACAACTCATAAATAATTCATAAAATAATCAAATGACGAGCGGAAAGAATTGGGTCATCCATTGTTATGCGAACAAGCAATTCTCACGGTTCTAATCATGATTCATCGTTCTACCTTCAATCCCAAGATGCCCGCAACTCGAAACGCGTACTCTAGAGAAACCGCAACATTGATAGTGGCGAAAAAAAAACTAATGGCGCCTCCGAAAGCACCCATTCCGCGCGATCGTGGCGGAACCTTAATTCTTGTCGGTTTCTGCGGGCTTTGTAGCAGGCAACGATTCAAGAAGAAGGGACCCGCCATTAGCGGCGTCGCCGGACAAAGACCTGACAAGTTTATGGCACTTTCGACGGATTTATTTCCCAAGCAACGGAATGTGAATCTCCGTTTTCGAGAGCGCGACTAATCTCGGCGCCGCGGATATCGTGTTATTATAAACTTTTTACGAATTTTCACGAGACAAATTCCGCATTTTGCTACGAATAAGGAACTACGCGAAAGGAATATACCGAGATGTTTTAATGAGAAAGCGACATTAGAAACACTATGTCGATATAGCTATCGAATTATGTTCTTCCAACGTAAGTTAATTTTTTAATTACTTTATTATAATGAGATATGTTTATTTTTAAAATGCTATCGTCGATGTGCGCTACGTTTGCTGCGGTGAAACAATTTGCTCGCACTTACCCCGTGCTGAACGCTGTACCGACATCGTGCCGCATGTCCGGAGCACAGGCAACGTCCTCCGATATTGATTTCCTTTATCGAATAAAATGCACGTCTCTTGTCGGCAAAAGCCTCGCCGTTACGTCGGAGACCCTGAAGACGGAGCCGCACGAATTTGGCCTGGGTGAATTCCTGCAGTGTCGCGCTGTGGTTCAAAGCTCCAGGTCGACCGTTCACCAAGTGCGTGTGGATCTTTCAAGTAAACAATTAAATCTCTTGTTAGCCCCCAACCCCAACAATCTCCCACCAGGTAATTTATAGTATAATAGATAATCTATATTATAATATATTATCTATAATATCTGTGATATTTAATTGCAATAATAAAGAAATTTAGCTCGAAAAAATTTCATTTATAATATGTGTTCAAAAAATGTGATTGTCTTCTGAAGATATATTTCTAACATAAAAAATTGTAATTTAATTGCAAATAATTTTAAAAATAAGAGAAGAGGGGTAATATATTTTTAACTATCTTTAACTGATTTTAATAGTTAGAACAAATAGCTGCAAATAACATTAGATGTAGTCTGGTGCAATGTCTGCACTTCTGTGGTTGTTGAACGATCAGCGACGGTCAATTAGCGTCGGCGGGCGAAGCTACTAAATTCCAGAGACATGGGCAAAGAAGTAAATCATCCGCGAATGGCGCCGCGTGCTAAGAACAGAACGAGTTCCGTAAATGGAGGGCGTGCGGTACCTAATAAGGGACAATGGCTTGTATTTAGAATGCCTCGCGAACTTTCGCTCTGATTGCCAAACTTTATTTTTAATTATTTGTTTTCGTGCTTCCACAACAAATCAACAAAATGCACGTGTCGATCGTTTTCGGCATTTACGCATAATCTGTCGCGTTTTCTCTCTCTTTCACTTTCATCTTTCGCTTCCCATGTCTTTATTTTTACGATCACGAGATTCTGTTCCTTGAGGAAGCTGCAATGTCACGCACGTGTGATACGCGGTGTGTGTATGTGTTTCCAAAGTAATAATCGCTTACTGGAAAAATTAAAGGGATTAAACGAGGAGCAGGCACTTGCTCCGAATTCTTGGTAGCTCGGCTGATAATTAAAACCCGTGCATTGGGGAGTACGAGAGCACGCGCGATCGGTTTCGCGCGAGCGGAATCGCGATGAGAGAAGAAACGAAAGAGAGAAACGATGGAGAGAGAATCGATGATACAAAAACGGCAATCCCTACATTCCGACCATGTACGGCGCTACCTGGCCGTATAAGGGAGTATAGCGTATACGCACCTTCTATATATAGGGAGGAAGCTTGGCAGTTTTACGCTCGCTACACGCGAGCCGGGCACGCGGGGAGGAGGAAGGAATAGGCGGCCGAAGGAGGATGGAAGTGCATCTCCCGACATACGGCAAACTCGTTGCACCCGTTGCCGTTTCGCAAGAAAAGATGTCTCCGCCATGAGAAAGAGGAGATCCCCCGTATCAGAGGATCGATTCTCGCCACGAAATGATTACTTTTTATTCCCTGGTCTGGCAAAAGTGTCTTTTAATGATTCGCGCGGGTAGTTGGGATAATGAGGAGATATTATCAGAAATTTGTGTCTTTTAAAGTAAGAATATTAAACGCTATTTCACTGAATAATGTTAGCAGTATCAGCAGTAAAGTTTATGTGTATCATATAGATATTAAAGATAAAAAGTTTCTTCTTTCTTAAATAAGTAAATGTTTAATCTCTGTCATTTATAAAAAAAACTTGGAATTCCTATAAACAAATATAATATACTTACATACTTTACAGAATAAGATAAAAAAATATAAATTATAATATTAAATAATATTTGTAGTTATATTAAATTCTTAGAAAAAAATCTTAAAATTTTAATTACAAGAAAACTAAAAAACAAGAAATTGCAATAAATCAATTATTTTTCAAAAAATAATGATCCATCTACTAATTCGTCACGTGTCTAACAGTATTAAATAGAAGATAGCATTAACGCGTGATTACAAGTAATTGCCTTTCACAAATATAATTACACATACCGTTTCCTCAATATTTTTATGATACAAAATTAGAAACGCATATAAATAAAGCAAATCGATATGCGCGGAACAAAGTAAAGGAAGTTGATTTATAAATTTCTACCATAAACTGCCATGAAGAAAACATTGCCTCGCGGCAAACTTATTCCCGACGCGATGATAACGAAGTGAATGGTAAATTATCATCGCAAAACAGTACCAATCGCACATATCCGTGCAATAATGGCTCGGAATATGAGGTGGATATAATAGCAGAAACGCACACTTTCGTTTCGCTCTTAATGCATCGCTTCCAATATCGCTGCGTGTCGCGATTTACCGTATAACGGTTTACTAAAAGAAATTAATTGAGGACTAACGGTCGATATGTATTATACAAGCCGCGCTAATTATACAGAATATCTCTAAACTTTTATCTATGTATATCTATTTTTAGGTTCTTCAACATAAAATTGATTTCTTATAAACGCGTGTCTCGAAGTATCGATAGTTTTAAAAATATATTTGCGCGGTCAAAAATAAGAATTAAAGAATTAAATCTAAAGTGCACAGAGAAGCTTCAACGACCAATTTCATTTGTGATGTACCAAAGCTCTGAAAAAACGTCAAAGAAAAAAATAAACATTCTTAAATAATAATATACGAGAAAATGAAATATATTAAAGATAAAGAAGATTTCAAAACACTCATTAGATACAGTTTTATATCGAGGAAACGGCGTCCAGTTCGCCGTTTATTAATGACCCTAATAAGTCGCCTCCGTGCCATTACTTCGCGAAAAACGATAAAAAGCGGCGTTATTAGAGGGAAGAGCGGGAGAGACGGAAAAACGGGATCTACCGGAAGCAAGCGGGCCGGCAACCCTGTAAAATCAGCGCCCGCTAATCATCCAATAGCGTAATTGCACACGCGCGGCCGCGTAAGACCGACGATAATTAACGATGCTGAGTGCGGCCGTGAGGATTTTCGCAAGGATTATTGATAATGACACGGTTAGTCGCGCTCGTAGCGGAACGAACGCCGCGAAAAATGCGTCGGCGAGCATAAACGCTATACTCGTTGCATCACGCATGTCTTTAGCGTAACGCCTTTTACATTGGCTTAGCCCTTCCGAAATAAGAATTTCGTAAAAAGCAATGAGAATCACAAGCGTGAAATAAACAATATGTAATAAAATGATCTCTCAATTTCTATAAGGACATCTTTCTACTTAATTTTATCGAGAGTACGAGCGTACGCTAGAAAATAAAACTGTTTTATTGTCGATAAAATAAAGCGCTGCTGGAGAAATAACGTTAGTAATATCTGACATTTGAATACTGAATCATTGTAACGAATGAGTGAAGGTGAAGACGATTCATTTTCGACGACGATCAGGCCTTATGGCACAGAGAGGTGCGCCGATTGGCAGCCTGACATTTGTATGCAACAGGTTATTAGAGATAGGTCGTTATGTTACTTTATGGCCGGCAGTTAAAGGGCTGGCGCGAAAAATGCACTTCGACGTGTTTTTAGTACGGGTTAATTATCCGCGTTTTCAACGCTCGGCGCAACACCTAACGTTGCAATGAATACGTTATGTTATGTTTGTACGTGCAACAACATATCTGGAACTTAATGGCAGTTGCGAGTTTTTTTACACATCAGTTGAGTAATTTGTTTCCTAGTTTTGCAATGTTAAACATTACTTTGTGAGAAGTAACAAGTTACAGTTAACAAGTGCAGCGTAACTCCGATAATAACTCTATTTTGCACGAAAAAGTGCTCAATTGATTTAATTTATACGTCTACTATTGATTTAATTATATTCCTATTATATCAGATTGTAAAATGGGTAAGACTACCAAGAAACTCATTCAAATAAAATAAGATTGACATTATGAGGTGATAATATTTTTTGGGTGGCCATAAAAAAAAAGATAAAATGTAAAAGAAAGAAGCTGATATTGGCAGACCACATTTTTTGAGCTTTGTGAAACGAGAAACGTGTCCTCACCTCGCCATTCTCCATGGGGGTTTGTCTGGAATACTGGCTGGTGCATATGACCTCGTCGTCAAGCATGTAAACGGGTTTGCCCGCGACAGGCGGTGCCGAATATCTCGTCCAGCATTCCCCATCGCTCGGCGCGTAATACTGCCACGGTTGGAAGTTCTCGCCGTCCAGAGATCTCTCCAGAATCCAGGCCGCGGGTCTCGGCGAGTTCGCGGCCTTCACTATCACGTATTCCACTTGATAGACCTAGAAATATAATAATGCGAAGATGTCAGTGAGATAAACTCGGTAACACAATTTCCTAACTGATTATAAAATTTTTACAACGCATTGTAAAGTTTGACATGGCGCAGTAATATCATATTTAAGCGTTAATTGATAATTCGTAGTTAAAACATTTCGAGGATCAGAAAGGGAAAGTAAAGTCCGTGGTTCTCTCTACACCCGCGGCTTTTCGTACCACGTCGTCGTCGTCGCGGTGCGTCAAGATAAAAATCGCGAGTTCAATGCCGGAGGCCGGATTTGCAGGTCTCCCGCGGCTCGTCGGAAACCCCGCCGAGACCGAGATCTCGCGACGGATAATAATTAATTCCAAGCAGCCGCAGATCGCGCAGAACTAGTTGGCGCTCGCTCGTGTCCCATCGACGCGATGAATAGAAGAACACAATATCGTTATAATGACACAGCTGCGTCTAATCTCTCTATCTTTTCCTCTCGCACGATCGTTTCAAGAAAAATATCACGTACCATTTCTGACGAAACTTTTGTCTACACGTAGAATGCGTGAACCGCGATTTTATACGCAGTCCGAGTAGACAAGCGATGAAAATCAGCCGCTACTTGCTTTTATAAAGATATTAGCTGCGCTCTCTTTGGCTTGCCTTACTTCTTATCTTCTCATTGTTCGCGTGTTAAAGTGGTGTATGAATCGGTAGTTAAATATTCTATGCGCGTACATTATGTATAAATACCCTAGCTGTCTCTCAATTATGTCTTGATGCTGCCGGACGAAAATGGCAAATATGAATTTTAAAATACTATACAACCTAGCGTAGTAAATTGTAAACGTGGCGTGCACGTAGGCGATGAGTATTGTATTACAGAGGATGCTTCGTTGAATACTAGACACGCGTGAATGATACTGTGCATCGTACATTATTATCTTTACATAACACACGATGTTATGTGATATTTTAAATAAGCACTTTTTCAGATAAATACTTTTGTATAATTTTAAGTACACGGATATATATTCTAATTAATATAGCAGTAATAAGAGAGAGAAAGAGAGAATGAGAAAGATCTTGGATTTAGATATAATTCAATTAGTATCTTTTCCTTTCGATTTTTACATCGGATAATCATCTCTTCTTCATTTATGAAGACGTCGAACAGTCTAAAAGCTTTTGCAAGTCCTGAGCGTGTGTAGAGATATGCAGTTGCATGCATCTCCGACTGCAGTCGTGATTTAACAAGACGGGAGTCCTTCATCCTGCCTTCCGTCGGGCCGCGTCTTTGTCGTTGTCGTTGTCGCTGTCGTTGTCCTCGTTGTGTCGTCGTTACGCCGGCATTGTGAGGCCGGACCGACGCCCACTTTCGGACCATAAAGACAGATCGCATGTCCGCGATACCGGCTACGTTTCCTTCTAAGGACTTCGTCCGGATCGGCCGATTCGGGCCCGTGGAGAAGCCGACTTCAATTATCCGGCCCTTTTACTTCGTAGACGAGGACGCGCATACCTATATGTGCGGCTTCGTGTGCGAGTGTGGTGATCCCCGATCGCCTTTAGGCATTGCAGAATCGTTACATCGCCGGCGATCGAGAAATAATCTTTAATTTGCACGACCGATGTGCCTTGCTATGAATTATACGACGTATTGACGTGACGGGCAGCATTAACGAGAATATACCCGTCTCGTTTAGCGCGTGGAATGTGCAAACGTATATATGGCAGCACACCGAGGCTGCAGGGGAATACGTTTGCGCGTCAACATTGTTATGACAGAAGCAAGGGAAAAGGGAAAGCGTTACGAGGCAGTCTCTTCCCGAGGCTCTGCCCGCCTTTTATCAGCTAAATATTTGCGTTGGCCACACATGCTCCTCCGGTTTTCAGTCGCCATCGGCATCTCGCGTGCCTCGTCATATGGGGTAGGTCATAAGCAAACCACGAATGCATTACTGGCTCAAGGTTGCCCCCTTCCGGCCCTCGAGGGTGTTCGGGTATTCCACGCGGATGGTGTATACGAGAACTGCAGAGTTTATCGCGCCAGCACACGACAGAATTATCGAGGGATAAGGCGTGTTTAAACGGACGACCGCGTGCGTGTCTGACTTGTTGTCGGGCCACCATTTAAAGAAGAATAAACGGAAACTATAATAAAAGTTAGATCTGGAAACGCGAGTTGTTGCCATTATGTGCATTCACGTTCTCGCTTTTAATGTGCTTTTGTATATATATATATTATCGCATTCCCCATACATGAAAATCAGCGAAAAATTATACGTTATAGTATAATGAATTACGATATCTTTCGGAAATTTATATGCATGTATAGATAAAAAAAATATAATTTTTATCAAACTCGAAAATTGAACTGAATAATTCAAATTAAACTTAATTTTGGATTCTTTCTGTAAATTTATATGTTTCACGATAATATACATATTATTATCACAAAAAATATAAAATTCAGTTTTTTAACTATCATTTTCCATATGTACTGCAAAACGGCTCGTATCATAGCGTGAGAGCACGTCGATATTCCGTCGATCGTGTTAAGAATAGGTGTTCCAGGGCAGACCACTTGGTTTAACGGGTACTCCGTTTACGTACGGTGTAGTTAACGCGTGTAAATACTAAGCGGGATTGAATAGCCTTGCATCAAGGCACGTCAAGGGCCGTACTTGACGCACCTTGCCTCGACCTTCCGATACATCAATGGCGTAGATATCGCGATCACGCTATAATAATTACTAAGATTTGTATAGGTACAATTAAAAAGTAATTTTGTGCCAATGCAGAATCGCCAAGTTTCACATTTACATGATCTATATAATAATAATTTTGCAGTGCAGTGTATATATCATTACACGCAATATTTTAACTGTCTATCTCGCGCTTGATATGCCTATAAATTGAGCAGATCGCTGACTCAAAATTAATTGGCACGAAAAGTGCTGATAGTGATTTTCTATTGCTATCATCCTATTTTATTCAATATTAAATTCAATATTAGAATCGCAGTGTTCCTTTCCCATAAAACTGAGCACTAGCAACGCTCTTTTAGGAGTAGCAACGCCATTTCTTCCGCGAAAATGAAAAGTGGTCGGTACAAGATTCGCGCTCGATCTCGCGCTCGGTATCCGAGAAACATGGATTGTGTTTTGCCTCCGTGGCCTCCGTGGGGAATTCTCGAAGCACCGGCCACGTGACACGGCGCGAGAGAAATGCAACGGACGGCTCCCACGATCACGAGCGACGGCTTCTTTCGTTAAACGCATCCACAGCCTTGTAAGGATGCACCTGGTATTAGCATCGGATGACAGAAATGGCTTTGTAGCTGACGCGTACGTATTAAAAAAAAGCCGATAATAACCTAAAGAATCGATGCGACTTGTGATCCAAAATGGATCAAGGTCGATCGAAAATGATCGAAGGTGGTCAAACCGCGCGGATATCAATTTTATCACGCTACTATAATGCTTGCACTAGAGAATAAAGAATTGTTAATCCCAAGATTCTCAAGAAATATTTAGTCCGATACGTTCAACTAAACATTTTAGTTAGTTAACTACTTAAATATTAGTTGTTTCAACAATTTATTTCGTTTCCTTAATCAAGAATTAATTAATTCAACTAATGTTTAGTTAACTAACTAAAATGTTTAGTTGAACGTATCGGACTAAATATTTCTTGGGATTGACAAATTTTTTTTCTCAGTATGCAAATTACAGTACAGATAAACTAATTTAATTTTACGAGTAGTATGTACATCATAAAAAATATATATATCAAACATGACAATGTTTTGTATAAATTAACGTATAAATTTTGCGTAATGCTTATTCTTAATTAAAGTATCAATAAGTTTAGTGAGTAATAAAAAAGACAAAATAACTAGTTATTTATATCTTCTGTTGAAAACAGAAGATATATTTTTCTTTCTTTTTTAGTTAAAATATTAATATTTAATTATAGAAAAAAAATATGTTAATTATTACCCTGTAAAAATTACGTTTCCTAATTTAGACTATCAATTACACGATACTACCCATTTCTCTAAGATTGCCGCGTTGGATTAAATGCTTTCACGTATAATCGTACGGTCGATCACTCGAATCTCGACTGCTTCCCAAAGAAAGGCTTTAGTAGAATTATCAACCAGTTAACCCGGACTAAGAAGAGCAGATATCATCAGGCGCGAGGCGTCGAACGATTCGCTAAGGTGTGGAAGCGGCAAAAGAGACTAGGGAGCCAATATCGTAAACAGATCTCCCGCAACTCGTAGCTGTTATCCGCGACAGGATCTCGAAGGAGAAGCGACACCTCCGCCAGTAATGCTCACTTTCGTTCGCGCGCGTTTACAGCCGCGTTTTACAGTTTCACGCTCGCCAACAACAATTGAGCGACACACGCTGGCCGTGTCTTTGCGCGATTCGCGATAATAAACGAGCTGTGTAATTTCGAAAGAACGACTTGGGATATCTGCGATCGATTGCATTAATAGCGGAGAAAACGCGAGTGACGAGGGAGTAAAATGTGAAATTCCGCGATAATCGTGAATTTACCGGTAGTTTAATCGACCATACTTCAAGAAGTGTAGTTAAAAGAAACTTATGGGTGCAGATTAAAGCACGTTTTGTAAATCCAGCAACGAACAAAGAGTTGCCACAACATGTTTGCTCACATGGCGAACAAAAGTCGCCGGTCGTCGTTACGGAGATTCTCACGAAGTAAGGTGCTCCAGCATCCCCCTTTATGGGCGCGACCAACGCGGGACTCCCTTCTTGACCGAGGCTAAGGGGCATCTCACTAATAAATTGGCATTGCACGCTATCTCGCTAGGACCGTAAATGGGGTGCACCAAGAGAGGAGTGCACCGGCAAGAAATTTTACCGGACGGCCGGTTTCCGAAGCCGTTAAGGCTCGAAGCATCTGTACCTCGCTTCGTCTGGGCTTTCTTCGGGATCGACGGGCAACGAAGAAATGTCTGTTGTTATTATAGAAATCCCGAGTCCTCTCGCTATCTCTTCTCGCGAAAGCGCGAGTAATAATGATTTACACACGCGACGTCATCCGTAACTCTCGTTTTGTTCAACAAGTTAAGTGTGGGATAATGAGAAAACGAAAGTATTCGTCACTTGTAGCACGTTGCAACAAATGACGTGTTGAACTGAATTCGTATTAAATGTCCAAAAAGATACACAAAATATTTTAGACTTAATGAAGAATATTTTGGCTAAAGACAATAAATTGATAAAAGTGCACAAATTATGGTTTTTCTTATACGATAAGCCCACGAAAATCTATTTTTCATCGAAATAATTAATAGCGAGAAACTGTCTACGAGGCTTGCATTATTAGACGATTTCTTGTCACCACGTATTAACGTTTCTCTTCATTGTCGACCCACGCAAACGGAACGACCCACAATGGTCGAAGGGTGAAGAAGCAGGGTAAAACACAGAACAAAAGCGATTCTCTTGGAAGATTGGCGCCTTTCGACTCCCACGTGAGCAGACTTCAAAATACGAGTTGTCGCGATCGATCAGAATGACGTGAACGCAGTTGCAAACACTATTTTAATTAGATATTCGTGGTGAGCATTCCGATCTGTGCATTTAAAATCCGAGAATTGGTGAAATTTTAGTAAATTATTCTAGAAAAGTATGCATTAGCAGATAAAATTTGTTACGAATAAAAAAATTAATTTAGATAATCGAAAATATAGGGAAAATGCGCGATGCGCATATTGCATGTCATCAAATTTTATAGCGCAATAATTATAGAGAGCGTGTTACCTATTAACCATTTATTTATATGCTACTTTAGAAAGATCTCTATATGTGCATCTCTATATGTTAATTAAGTTAATAAATTATTTGTACGAGAGTCAAGGTAAAATACAAAGTATAATTCTACCATATATCGTAGTATTTATTCCCCAACAGCTATATCGTAATTATCAGTAGTAATGTTTTAATTTGCACGCTTTATAACCATGCATGACGAATTATTAAAAGCCATTGCGGTGAAATAACATACTTTGATGGTACTGATAAGAGATCTTAGGAAATCTGTGCACGCGATGTGTAATTAAATGACTAGCGCCCGATATTATTCATTCAAGATACGCTTAAAATAATTTGATAACGAATCAATTAAATGTCGCTACGAATGAGCCGGCGTAACGTGTTATCATCTATTCCACGGGAGAATATTGCGTGGAAAATACGCTCGAGATATGTTATTAAATCAAACCGCTTATTGCTACCTTTCTTAGAAGCGGCGGGTTCATAAAAATATTCGGGGAGTGTCTTTTACATACGTAAGATTTTTTTGTCATTTAAATACCCGCTCGGAATCGAGCATGTTTTTCTTGAACCAGGTCGCTAACATAACATATAATACACAGTGGCGAGAAATTGTTCGAGTGTAAAATAAACTTTTCTTGAAATATTAATTAGATGTTCGATTGACTTGACGAACTGCCGGCGCGAATAAAGCCGACTAATGTATTCTAGCTTCGGGATATTTTCACACTGTATATAGCGTTATTACGCGTTATCTACGACATAATCTTACATGGTAGCTAATGAAGCATTCAAGAAACCTTGTTCAAGAAGCCCATTCAACTCTTTTTGAGAAATAACATTTTTATATAACATAATAATACAACTTTCTGGTAAAAAATATAATCCTAACAAGCTATCATAATATAAATTAAGAACGTAATAAAGAATGAAGCTGAAGAATGTTTAATTTAGGATAAAAATAGATCGTTGATTGCAATGAGTCTTCATTCCAGAATTTTTTGTACATTAATATTGCGTATTAATATTCAATATGCGACAATTTATTCCAACTACTTGCGGAAATTTCTCAAAGTTTAAGATCAAATTTCTCAAAGTTTAAGATCAAACGAGCGTATTTCCGCTCTCTCAATTCACAAGTACGGAGTACTATAAATAAAATATAGTCGCGTTTATATTCCATACATTTCTCTCCCCCCCTCTCTCTCCTCTCTCTCTTTCTCTTTCTATGCAGCAGCTTACTTATGACGGCCGTATTTTGATGATATGTCATGTCGCTGGCTACCACGTCTCGGTCCGATGCATCGGACTGTATGCACGAAACGAGCAGATTTATCGGAGAAGTCTCCCGTTACTAACACTAGAAGGTGGACGTATTAATTGTGGATGGATTTAAAGTAACGCGAGACGACTTAATCCGATTACGAGACTCGTGACGGCGAGACGAGAGATTCACCGCGATCTGAAATTCCTCTATAGATATAAAATTACCAAGGCCTTTAGGCCTAAACACATCATGTGGAATCTCACGCTTTTTTTTCGACGATTGCGTATCCAAACTGACATTTTCTATGTCTCTCCGAGACAGCAAATGTCATCTGATATGTACAACACATATATGAAGCGTTATATGATTTCCATAATTGTATATTATCAAAGCTCGAGAACAATGTAACAAAATATATATAAATAAATTAAAAAATAAAATATAATTTTTATAATTATTCTTGTTTTCTGATGTTAACAACGTTATCTTTTGCTCATCTCTCCGATAAAATATAATTGTTAATTTTTATTTTTATTTTATGAGAGATCTATAAAACGAGAAAAAAATTACAAAACTTCTTCCACTTTTTGGCATTTTCTCGTGTGTTTCTTCATTTATCCATTTTTGCTAATAATTATAATCAAGGCATCTTAAATTGAAATTGACATGGTGAGAGAATATATGATTTCCGCGGACGGCTGCGTCTGGAAATTGAATTTTTACGTCGAGTAGCGTGAACGAAATCGAATTATGGAAACCGCGTCACCGAGGGAAACGATCATTTGACGAAGAGCGAAATTCGATTGCGCGTTAGAGGACTTACAAGCGAGGGAAGCTCGTCAAAATTGGATTTAGACATGTAAGTTGGTGCAGCGACCTCGCGAAACATTACGCCGGAGCAATTTATATCGTTATATACCGAAGTAGAAGTAGCAATTTGACGGGCAAGTATATATATCTGTATTACTTCATCGTACATTGCCTTATCTCTGAATCGCAGTCAGACAAATAGCTGCAATTTCATTCGCCACTTAAAAACTATCAACTTATATTGCCAGGTTGTAAATGGCGAAGAAAAAATAAAAAAATTTGTGCATATGACATATATGAGGTAAAAGTGTTATTTCCAATTGTGCAAATTATTTTTGCGTATACGTCAATATACTCTAAATCTAATATTAACTTCAGATTTATATAAAATTTTATAAAATTCATATAAAAATTTGAATATGCTGTTATCTTATTAACTTTAATCAAATAATTTCTTCAGTCTATATGATCTTATTATATATCAGACAACGTATTTACTTCTTACACTTCTTGAGATGAGAATTCTCGCAAGTGCTCGTCTTCAGACTTGGCCGAGCGAGTAAGACCGACACGCGACGAGCGGACACCGCGCGGTCTGCCGCGAAAGATTCCACGTCCTGGTCTCTTGCCAATCCGATCTCAGTTTGGTCCATGCAATGCTCCGCGACGTTTGCCAAAAGACATTCATGCACGTGCAACGAATATGCGCGCGAAGAGTGCGAAAACCGCTTTCGTCGCGCGTTAACGAGAAATCCCAAGTGCGCTAGTGAAATTAGTCTGCGAGACCGTGAGCTAGTATGAAAACACGATTCTTCTTTCACCAATGTCGTCTCATCATAGTTTATACGCAATGTTTTTTTTTAATATAATTAATGTATTCAAAATATCGTAATATTTAGATGTAGTCTTGTCAAATCCGTTCGTCATGAGAATTAACGATGATGCGAGTACAAAGGAAGTGACCAGAAATGAGATTCGTCATACTAAGACTCTCGGTTGAATTGCAAAGTAGGCCATCGTTAAAGAGAAAAACGTGATTGTGAGAGTGACGTTAGAGAACGCCATTTTAACTTATACTAACGTGCATAATATGAGCATAATTACATCTTCCGAGGCTTGTTACGAGTAGAATCGCCTCATTACTCGAGAAAGTTCGGGGAAACGTATTATCGGGGACCTGGGTGGTCCAAGGCCATCGATTTTACGACTCGATTTGGTTTCTCAAAGGGAATTGCCCGGGCTCCTTTAAAAAAGGGGTCAGCCGTGACGAGAGAGAGAGAGAAAGAAACTTCCCTCGTAACAGGTTACATAAATTCTTTGTTCCCGAATACTTCATGTCGCGAGAACGCTTTGGTTATCAGGGCGCAGGTTAAAATCATACTCTAAGAAATGTACGGTTGTTTCCCTAAATGATTTCCACGTAATAAGTCCAGAATTTTTCCTCGGTAAAAAGAAAAATCAGTAACAAGTGCGATTTATCAAAGCAGAGATAAAATTTTAGATAAAATTTTCTACCTCAAGATAAAAAACAATATAAAATTTTGTTTTCTGAGCCGTTTTATATTCCTGTCTGAACAGGTAAAATATTACTCTGTTATATATATATATATATATATATATATATATATTTGATTAATATAATATTGAAAAAATAAAATAAAATTATCCAAACGCGCGGTTTTAATATTTTAGAATTTTGCGAATTTGTCAGACATTATAAAATAAAAATTAAATTTTAAGTACTTTGTAGGAGATATTTGCCTCAAGTATTTAATGAACGAAAAAGAAATCTCGCGCGCAACAAGAGCGATAATTGATCGGGGTCAATGAATCACGCCGAAGCCGCAATCCCTCCGCTCCACAAACACCGACGGTTAATCGGACCGGGTAATTCGATTTCGTGAGCAGTCGCGGCGGATCAACAGTACGGTACGAGGCGAAAGCCCACCGAGTTTCAAGTTGCGGCCCTCGCTCCTCTCCTTGGTCGGGGCCGCCTCTTTTTTTCCCTACTGTGCCCTCTTCCCTCGGAACCGAGCCACGAATACTCGTACGTACGTCCGCCTCGATGCCGGAGAAGAGCCGAAAGTATGCAGGCATCGTGTACAATCTGTGCACGGGTAAATACCTGCTCCGGTATACCTGCGGCGCGACATAAACCCAGCCTCCATAAACGGTCAAGTGCCTACCGCGCATTTATTCTTTTCCGCGCGGCTGTGCTCTCGCGAGGAGCATAAGCCCCCTCGCCGTGGGGAAGCCCGCCGGGGAAAGAAGAGAAACGAATGAAAAATCCACGCGCTTCCGATCGTTAACCCTTATTCACACACGCGGGCTCTCACGTGCACCGCGCGATGATTCAAGCGCATCCGTCTATATCCGTTTTTCCTCTTGCTCCCTCGCGGAGTCTCTCTGTGCGACTTAAAAATAACCCGAAAAGCGAGCATCTCATGTGGTACAAGCTTAATTGCCGTAAAGTTGTCAGGGTGTAACGACGTGACGGGAAGTGATCACTTTAAATAAACCAGGGTGGCCCGAGAAATTCATTATCTAAATGTAGAATCATTATATTGACGAATTTTTTAAACTCGAGCTACAAGAATCGCATCCTACGTGCCAAATTAATAATGGTCATCCTCTTATGCCTCCTCATGCCTCTGTGTTGTGATAATAATTGTTTCCAATCATGAACTCATCCCGATATGCTCAATCGATCCCCGATAATTTCGCGATCGCAATTAAGAGAATGTGTCGCGCATAAGGAGCGCGCAGTGAATGAGAGTAATCCGTGAATGCAAATGATCCTTATATTTCGCCCGAACGTGATCTCGCTTCAATTCCGAGTAATTAAATTTCACCACGCAATTGACACGGTTTCGATACGAGGTGCAGAAGCAAGAAATGCATTCAATTTATCACCGGCGCGGTATTCTCGCGCTTTCCATTCTCGCCGTCTTCGAGTCACGATGGCGAATTACGACCCTTGATCCTCTTTATAACGGGATGTATACTACAAATATTTTTCCAAATATGGCGCTACATCACGTTTCGATCATCGATAGTTCCACAAGGAAATATTTTATAATATTGCACTTCACCGGAGGCGTGTGCTTCAATATGATCGGATAATTTTATCACGATTCTGAGTAGAATAATCTTGATCAAAGAGAAAAAATTAGTATTTAAATAGTATCGCGCTACAATCTTCCGCAAAAATTTTGCAGTCTCTCGATTCGTTCAACCTTTGGTCAAAGAGCCAGGATAGGACCGGATTGATTTATCGTCAGTTCCTTTTATACCTCGATTTTCTCACATTTCGTTCCGGCTCGACCGGTCACGACGCGCGACGTGCCATCGTCGCGTTTGAGTGTTGGCTCATAAGTTTCCATCAGCGACGACTGGCGTCATGGTCGGGAGCTTTAAAATATTTCGCACACCTGTATGAGGACGTAAAAGTTGATTTTCCTCTCTCACTCAAGCACTTTTGACGGAGCAACCATCGATCTTTTTCGAACAAGCGTATATATAAACGGGGATGCAAATTCTCCACGTGCGATAACTTTAAACGTTAATACACCGTGAGTTCGTGTATCGCAGATAACATTTTAGCGAAACCGGGACCGCATAAGCAACATTTTTATGAGTAAACAAATCGATATTTAATTGAATTATGTTCATGTTTAGCTCGCTTTCGAAAGGCGCGAAGGTGCGTATACGCGTCTTTTCGGTTCGTAGTCCTTTCGCCACGGACCTTTCCAAGCGGCCCACCAATAACATCGCGGTAAAGTAAGATTCGCGGGGCGATAAACAAAATGTCGCTTTAAATTTCGTTCCGCTTCTTGACTTAACGAAAGCCAATTTCCGATACGAGTGCGATTCGCGTGCGTGTCTTCTCGCCTCGCGCGATCCCTTTTACTGCGCGAACCGCAAAGATAACGTCCCGTAAAACTTTCGCCTCGTCATAAATAAAATGACGTTTTAATTATCAGCCGGTCTCTCGCGAATAAAAGAAAAGCAATTTGCGCGCGAATACCGTCGTGTGCCACGGTCCTGTTGCTATAAACGAAATCTTCAATAAGGCTCAGGGCAATATCATCATCGAGCTCCCGAAATATCTTAATAACCAGGTCCCTGTCGGTTCGAACACGGTCCTGGATAATAATTCACGCCATTCACTCGGCAGGCAAGCTGTTTTCACAGAGAGCAGTAAGAAAAAAGCATGAAAGCAAGAAAAGAGAGCAATCTTTACGTATATATGGCGCGGCACTTATATATATAATCGATCGCATACAGTATCTGTATTCATATGTTACCAAATTAAAAATTGCCGAGAGAATAATATAGATCTGAACTGAAGATAATTGTAGGAAACGTAAGTAAAAAGGATTTGAAAATACTTGTATAAATTATTGGATAATTATCTTAAAAATAATATCTCGTTTGAGTGTAAAAACCAGAAAAGCATTTCTCAATATACGATATTATCTAAATTGCGTCATATGATTATAATAATTTCGATTACGATCTGTTATCGGCTTATGGCGCGCTTTGATTTATTTATTTTTTAATTGACAGGCGTGCCATGGATCGATGATACGATTATCGCTCTGAGGCTGGCAACTCGAAGGAGCCCGGTTTAATCGCCTCACCCTATAACGCGGACGATCAACGGTGTGAAGCAGAAGGCAAAAAGATGGCTGGCCGTGGATCCGTTGTACGTAAGGGCCGCCGCGCGCCGCGGTCTGTAATTATCGTCACTGGCCGTGGGAATTGAATTACGAGGTAAATTCGTGACGTACCACAACGGTGGCCGTTCCGACAAAAGGCACGAAGCCGCCCGACGACCACCTCAAGCATAATATTCGATGATTTCGATCGAGACTATCATAATCCACAGTGATTTGTGCATTCTCATTATAGATACCTATATAAAGACACTAATCTTTTTATCTTTTTATCTTTCGTTTCTCTCGGCGGCAACTTTATTGCAGGCTCCCTCTCAGAAAAGATAGAACAATTCCATCGAAGAGAGAATTATATCAAGGATTCAATATATTACTTATTAATCAAATTGTAGTGGAAATTTTAGACGAAGAGGAAAAAGATAAAGATTTTATATGGTTATATTGCTTTCCACGTTTTTATGTAAAGAATTTGGGATTACATTATGCAGAATACCACGTTGTTCAAAAGCGTTTTATTAAGATCCAATAACGCACAATATTACGCGTGCGGTCATAAAATCCGGGTAAAACGGCACGGTTCTGTCTCGTCGTGTAACACATGTATACATTATCCGCAAGGTCCGGGCCATGAATAGGAAAAAGGAACAAGCCCGCCTTCGGACGAGAATCTTCCACCCTACGAGGTATTATTTTCGTGACTTCGTCCGTCTCTCACTTTCCCCCCTCCCCCGCCCGCCCCAAGAAGATGATTCACCCGGCCAAAGGAGAAGTCGGCGTGCGCGCATCAGGTTCGAGGACCCCGAACAAGCGTTCGAGGAACGACGGCGACTCGACTCGTTAATCCGTGAACAATGAAGGATTCGAGCTTCAGTCCCGCTCGACGCGAGTACCATTCGCTGCTCCTTTTCACGTTCGATACCTCATCGCAAGGGTTAGAGGTGGCGTACGTCGATCTACGACGGGCGATAACTTGCTCGTTTCATCCCGACGCTATTCGAGGGAGGCAGCTTGACGCGCGGTCTGATCCTTCCGTGATCCTTCGACAGGATAATTTCTCTTTTTGGTGATCCACGCGAGTTGATACAGCATATGCGATATCATAAACACGCAGACTCTGATACAACTTTCTAAATATATTATCAAGATGTTACGTTATTCTTATTATTAAAAATTATTTTAGTTTGCAGTAAATATCAAGAAATTCTATTATCGGGAACACAATTCTGAGCTTTTTATCAATTTTTACTCAATTTTTATAACTGTCTGAATTGTTACGGGAAACGCTTTATTATTAGCGATCACAAGCGTCCATGTAATTTATCTTTTACATTCTTGTGTGTGTGTGTGTGTGTGTGTGTACATTGTAAAATATATTAAATATATTTTCTTCATCGAGATACTGCTTTGAATACTAATGAACTTTCTGCAACGATGGAGATTGTAACTCTCCTCCTCTTCTATTCAATTTTTAGGAATTATTATAATCGCGCTCGGACTGTTATGAAAGATACTTCGTTAACTATCGTATCTTCCCGCATAATGGATTTTCTGTTTTCTATCGCATGCAAAATATATTAAATGCATTTTCAAGACTCCATTAAGAGCCTACTAATGAAATTTCATACAATCACGGTCAATCAACCTATAACTCCACCTCTTTTGCCGCGAGGAAAGGCAGCATATGTCGGCGAAAAAGACTCACACGAATTATACGGCGGCAATCTCTCCCCTTCTCAATGTTTGATGATCATTTGTAGCCGTCTACTAATTATTGCGCAACGCTGTCTCGGCCCTCTCACTGTGTACGGCGAGATAAAGGTTGTCCATCAGTCGGCCTTTTTCGGCACAGACAAATTAATTTATTCCACCGGACGCCTTCGCGTGGGAGGCGGGGCTGATCCTGATGCTCGGTTGTGCCAATCAGTAGCGCAAACAGAAGTAACACGTGAGATGAGTTAGCGGCACCAATCAATGCGTGGGAATTTTCTTCTTAGCAAACCAGGAAATAAGTTTTAACTTTTCTACATATTGACACACTTTGCGGAAAATTTTTATTTCTCAAGTTATTGCAATTACTAATATGCAAAGACAAATCATTATTATTTTTATCACCTATGTCTTTGCTTTTTCATAAAAAAATTTGAGCTAATAAATACTGATTAATATTATTGATATAATACTTAAATTAGTGCTAACAAAATTAATTACTATATAAATAATCGTTATTAAATTTAAAAAAAACTGCTTAATAATAAAATTACGTGTATTATTTTAATTCTAGAGAAATAACAAATACAAAATTATTAAAGCAAAGATTAAGTAGCGTCATTTTTAGATTGTCACAATTTTTACTAAATATAAGAGTATCTTTCTTTCGACTTAGGTGGTCGTGTCTTGCAAAACTACAAAGGCAATAACGACAACACCGATGTATCGTATCGATTTAACATCGGTTCATGTTCATATGCGATTAAAAAAACAATCATGAGCAGCGTCGGACGGCCGTAAAATTAATACGCGCGATGAGCGTTAACGAGGACCATAAATATATTCCCCCGCGTCCTGCTTATTCGCCGATTAGCATAATCATTCCCGATATTCACGGACCGTAATTTAAAAATGTCGCAATGAATCGCAAGCAATCTTCTCTTCATAAAAAGTACAACGAAAAGTACAGTGTATCAGAGTATTATTACCCGAAGAGAAACACCTCGGGCTGCGGATCCTAAATCTCATGTTACGAAGAAGCACCGTGTATTATCTTTCAGAATAATCTTAATTATGCTTCATTTCATAACAAACCAACTTTTTTATTGTGTATTACAACATTATATAATCAATTACAAAAAAGTGAAATAAGAAATCAACTTTGTTACTTTTAATATGAAAGCTATACTTTTCTTATTGCACATTTTCCTCTATAAATTAATTAAATATTGATATAACAAACATTCGCGACGCAAAATTACGAATACAAAGCACATTATTTGATAGTCGATTTCATCATTTTTTCTCGTCAAAAATGTTTATTTTATTTATAAGAAATGAGAATTCGGTTGCACATATATATATTATTAATCCGTTGTTCAATCAAATCTTTTAGTTACGGACCATTATGGGAGAATTGGCTTTTATAAACACCCACGACGCGATCACGTGCGGAAGATATCCCGAACGGATAGGAAGAATTAGGCTTGCAATCAGCGTCCAATTAAGGGCCAAGGTTGCAATGCGGCCCACCAACTCCGCGTCTCTTAATTACACAGCGAGATTTCGTCTATCTTAACGTGTTCATTATTGTGGTGCCGGTTGTACGGGCGTATTAACGTATCAATTTTGCTCAGAACCCTGTCGTATCCCGAGGGAGAATCAAATTAGCGAACCATGCGCACGTGTTTGCCAATAAAACATTCAATATTTAATTACTACTCAATAAGATTTCTGAGGTTTGAAAGAAAAATGTTCCAAACAATCTAAATATTTATGCATATATCGCACTAATTTTTCTATTGTATATATTATTATTTTATTATAAAACTACACAAACTTGAGAGAAAATCCAACAATGATTAACTTTTTATTAATTAAATAAAACTTTATACAAAATTAATTTTCTTTTGCGTTTTTATTCTTATCATACGACGGTGATAAGAGCATAATTATTGCTTAATATTTATTTTTACTTTCTTAAGAAATTTTGTAATATTTGCAGATGTTTAATTTTGTATTTGAAAAATCACGTTTATAAATACAATATTTTCAGGGCATTTAATTAACGATGATTTATTTTGATATTTATTTTGCAATTTCGAATTTCTATATACGTAAAATAAAATTCCTCCTCGTCAAAGCTCGTTTAGCTCACCCTTGCTTGTCGCGTCGGCACTTCATTCTGATCCATTTCGAAGTACTTTCGAGCTACGTCCTCATTACTAACGGTTTCTCAAAAAAAGGGCTGCCGTGCTCGTTAAAACGTTTTTCTCAGCCGCCACTCACAATTTGTTAAAGGACGAGGAGCTACATGGGGCATACCTGCGAGCCGGCACGTAAATTTCCGGAAAGGGATCCTCTAAAGCCTCTTTATCTTCTTCATCTTACCGTATACATATCTCTCTCTGTCTCACTTCGCACAATCGGTTTCGATTCTCTCGTTTCTTGTATCTATCTCTTTCTCCGTCCATCTCACCATTGTCGGCAAACGATATAAATCGACACCAAAAAGCATAGTACAAGAAACGAGTATCTAACGAGAGGACAAAAGTCGTTTTATGATTTTTCGGAGGACGAGGACAAAAGGACTTTTAATGCGATATAATGCGCCATGGGAAAAAAGAGATAGACGCAGAAAACGACGTAAAAGCAAAATCAAATGTGAACATAAAGCATCGCAAGCGGTGCTTAAAAAATTATTTACTTAAAATTATTTCACTTATCTCTCCCCCTTTAAATTCATTAAAATCGCAAGAATTATGTTGAGTATTATTATATATAATCTTTGCGATAAAACAATTTGTATAAAATTTTCCGGCCTGTATTCACGCGCACCGATACCCTTAAACACCTACCTGTTTCAGGTCCAGGAGGATTGTTATGTATTCGTAATGGTCGCCTCTGGCTAACGTAGGGCTTTGCCACCATTTACCGGGACTCGAGTCGAGAATGTTGCTGATGTTGTGCCTCTTGCCAGGATCCGGACTCCTGGCGTCGCAGACGGCGCATCTCGACGATTCTGAGGGCTTGCAAAATGTCTCTGGGCCCTCCTCACCGCAAGTCGCGTTTACGTAAATGTCCGCTTTCGCGGCGACATTGAACGTGGACGGAAAGAGACCGCTAGTTTTCGAGCTCTTACTCAAACTGTACGGACCTCTCTGAGCTGAAAATAAAACGGAAAATGCTCGTTAGTTCAAAATACAAAAGAAAAATTATATACGGTACATAATAAGAGACATAACTATCAAATATTTTGGTATTTTAAATGTCATAATATTTTTTATTTTACACTATAAGTTTGTATCATATATTATGACTTTTTAACACAGTGTTATAACTGTCATCATAATTAATGGCCAATATAAAACTATAAGGCAACGTGGGCTTTCTAAAAGTCCTGTTGAGTCTGTTATCATCTAAACTACTGTCAAGATTCCGAAATAGAGCCCGCACGTCGTTAAAACTTCGTTAATTCTCTTTTAGTTATGTTTTACGAGACTACTGGTATCTTTTATTGATGAATCGGTACACAGCGTTGATAAATCATCGTGAATCTCAGTGCCTTAGCTATGTTTATTCCACAAGCGTCTGCCTGTGAGGTCGAAGGTGTACATTAACGTCTCGTAAATTCGTTTGATGCGAAAAATACATCAAGGAAAAGCTAATTTTAAATTGGTCTTCTAAAAGTCTTTCCCTGAGATTTTTATTAGATAGGTCTATAAATTTGTAGTCAATAAAAATTCATTACTCGCTGATGTTCTTAATTTTTAAATGGATAGTTATATCTCACTTGTAATTTATAGTATATATAAATAATAAATATTCCGTTTATTCCATTTCTTTTTTGGAGAAAAATTGTGACAATAATTTTCAAAATTTCTAAAATGTTAACTAAATAAAAAATTGCAAGAGATCATTTTATCTTGATTAAAAATACTTCCTGCTTAATAAATTACAATTTTACATGTGTCATGAACTTCTAATAATTATAATTAATTTTATTATAAGAAACGCTTCTCACATATCCGCCGCATGCGATATCCGGAATATGTGCAAGCTCCGTTCGATCAGTCAATTACAACATACTATAACACGCGCATGTAATTACATTCGGACAAATCTCAGTTGTAATTACAATACACCAAAAAAGTCGCTATTTTTCGTGTACGGGCGACGTCGAACGACGCAACATCTCCGATTGGAAAAGCCGCGTGAGCGGAGGACAAAAAGAAAAAAGAGTAAAAGAAAAAAGAAACGTATAATCGAAGCGACGTGTCCCGATCCCGTCATTTTCTGCTAGGCAACGTATCCATCAACAGGTTTTGACAGAGCGCAACGCGAAACCAGTTGCGGAGCAGCGTGTAGATGCAGCGCGAAGATGTAGCGAACAGGTTCGTCGGTCGTCGCGTCGGTTCTCTGGCGGCGACACCTGAACGGGTTACCCGCGTGTACATCGTACGACACGTGAAGAAACGTGACGAGCTATATCCCCGGGAGAAAAAGAGGGAGAAAGAGAGAACAGCGCGCAAGAGATAAAAGACACTTTGCGCCGATGATAATGAATTGATCATCGTTCGCATCGTGGAAATTGCAACGGCAGAAGCAATCGGTCGGGTTTTCTTTTTCCGACACGACTTGAGAATTGATTAGCGGTTGACAGAACTTCAATAACTCGTCGGACGTTTTTATTCGCCTTTGGATTGATGACATATACGTAAATTGTCTTTAATCCTAGGCTCGTTATTATTTATTTACGTTAAAAAATGTCGACGCTAGTACATGCCATCTCGTGATTTGATATCATGATTTTCTTGAACCTTTAAATAAAATAAATATCGAGAATTCTTTTGTATTGCGAGTGAGATCTTGATCTTGATCTCAGATTTAAGATATATGTTGAGAATTATGCGTTGTATCCTGCCAAAAATCGCTGTTATTAGTCAGTATTATATGTTGCGGGTGTACGTACGACTCACGATCCATCACACTTGATTAATGTTCACTGCGTGCGGATTACACGCCGCCACGTAAGAGCGCATGGCGGTAAATAATGATCCTTCGGTATCACTCATTTAAACAATATTTAATAACAGCCCTGTTAAAGCTTACGCAGCCGATATAGCGAGGGAAAGATCGTTAACGACGCTTTCCAAGCTCTACGTAAAACGTGCTAATCAGATTATAATCGCATTGCAATATTTCACGACGCTAACGAGCCTTTTGCCATTTCCTCGATTAACTCGCTTTTTTGAATACACGTTTTGCAATATTAATGCATGAGAAACATAGATGAGTCTCTAACATATTTATGTACTTATGTAAATTATGTATATACTACTTGTAAAGCAAGAAAATTTAAAAGCTTGTGATAATTTGCTAAGACTTAAATTTAAATTTTAAAATAATTTTTTTTGTAACCTCGCATTAAGCTTGAGATTATTCTCAAAATTAATCAGTACTCTTTGTACACAAAAGCGACATGCGCACACAGTACGCAGAAAGCATCCCACGCGAAGTCATCTCGTTCATCATACCAGAAAATCCCTAACAAAACAAATGCCCGCCACGTAAAAGGCGAAGCCTTCGCTCGCTGTTCTGGGTCCGGTGATGAATTTGTTGTACGAGTCCCACTAAGCCCCCATGCGCACTCACGTAGCTCCCTATTTCAAGAACAACGTGGCAGAAATCTCCCGGACGTGCTGCTTGCACCAAACTGCGCGCATTATGCGCGCGTGGAAAGAAAGCAACTATGGGCGTTCGTCGGAGAACGAGCGGACGCGCATTGTGCGCGTGTCGGGCTGCAGCAGTCTGCCGAACCGCTCCTATTTCTCTCGTGACTAGACTATTGTTTGAATGGGAGAGCGACAATAATGACATCTCTCATTAAAGGTACCTAATAATGTGTGAACATTCATTTCACTTCCAAATAAATGAGTCAACATATTTTATGACATTTTGTCAAATATTGTCAAAAAACAAAATTCTTCGAAAGATACTCTACGTTTTAAATTATACGTTAAGAGAGAAAAATATCTGCAATGTATACACTTAGAGTGAAATCACATCAGTGAAATTGGATCACATCAGAAAAATATCGTCAGCGCCTTCATATTTTAAACATGACAAATTTGTATTAAAGAAAAGCTTTCGTATATTACTCGCAACTTTACATTCCATCTTCATTCCACATTCTTATGGAAATTCAAGGAACAAGGAACGATTTAAATCCAAACGATCGAGTTCTATAAACGCACTATCCTTCCCGTCCTTGAAGCATCCATCGATTATCGTGAATCACGATCGCCTCTCCCTGATGCCTCACCGATTGCACCCCCGATTGCACCTTGCAACTACTACCGTAACGATCGCTCTGCGAATTCCAAAGAGACGCGTTCGACACGCTGAAAGCGCTCCCATGCATTTTCAACGCGCAAAGCAAATGCGTGAAACATTGAACGCGGGCGTGGTTCGCGTTGACACGGGATTGGAGACGCGAGTGATCAGGAAATTGGCAGAGGCTTGGTTCGAGAACATTTACTACACAGTCATTTTGTCGTGAGCGATGTATCCTTCCGTTCATGAATTGGCCTGTCCGCCAATGTTTCAAGACACACGTCCCACGATCAAATTATGCAGCTCAAGCGAAACGCAATAATGAAATACAATGATTATTTACCGTGGCATTATATAGAGATAATCGCCAATGTGTGCGAAAAAAAGAAAATAAAAAATTAGAATAAAAACCTGAAAAGTATTGCAGCACAATAATATAGATATATATAAAAATATTAGAAAATACTATATGTTCAATCAAATATTATAAGATTAAATCCATTGCATTTATTTTTAAACGTTGTTAATTAAGAGCTTATATTTAGTGTTTGCTTCAATCCCATTTTTTTAGAACTTACTACGTCAAAATCAATTACTCCGAATTCTATAATTAGTCATCTACTTAAATATGTTTACTGAAAAAATATATATTCAAATTTAAAAGATGTGTCTTGTTACCGGCTTCCGTGCTTAGACGAGCACGCTCTACATTTAGAGTGCATCGCGCTTTCTCTTCTCTCGTGTCCAACTATATACTCCACTTTCTCATATGTACATACTCTAGCTCTTCTTATAATAGTCGCAACATGGCAAGGGGGAGGATCACGTGCACGGCGATTCCAGAAAAGGAGCAGAGACTACGGCATTGTGTCATGTCTGCGCACGAAATCGGAGTCTTCTCTCCTGCTTCGTGCGCCTCTCTTCCTCTGCCTCTCTCGTACTGCCGTGAAGCGACTTAAACCTGCTACGAGTGACTGATGACGACAGAAATAACCCCTGTTCCGTCTTTCCGCCCGCCGGCCGACCGGCCGGCGCGCGGCGCGCGGCGTGGCACGACGCACGTGTCCACGTGCGTGTGTAGTAAACCTACGCAACGTCATGCGAGAGAGAGGAGACTGTGATTCGCGCGATTCGCACGCAAGCAACGCCAAGAGATATACCGAGTACGGAGAATGACGCGGTGTCGGTGCATCGCGGTGCTGCACGCTCGATAGAGTTCGCGTCGTCGCGCGGTAAAGACTTCTGGTAATTACCACCGAAGAGTTGCCGTTATTATTAGGATCATGTCGTCGTAACCCTGCTTGCTCAGTGTCTTTACGATTTGTCAACGACCAAATCGATTATCCTAAGACGATATTATCCCGGAACAAGAAAAGATCAAAAAGCTTATTTGAATCTATAAGCGGAAACTAAAATAGAAGAAGAAGACAAAATAAATTGTAAACTTATTTTTACGATGTAACCAATATTATATCTAAACTTTTACAAAATTTATAATGGAAAGTTTTCAGTTATTCATTGTGTGCTTTCTCTAACAGGAATTAATCTTCCGAACGGTACATATGACTCATCGAAAAGTCTAATCGTATACGAATAGAGAGCGCAGATTTATACCGAAAAACAATGACGACATACGGTCATTTGTTACGGTTCGTTACACGCGTTACAAGCTCATTGTGTGTTCTGCAAAAAGCAGCTCCTTCCTCTTGAAAATCAAATGAGACTCGTTTAACCCATGCATTCTTCGTCAGGAAGAATTTTTTGTTCCGCTAATAGGTGCAGCGTGTCCTCTCGAAGAACTCGAGGGGCCGCACTTAAGAGTTCCATTTCCTCTCGTGTTCACGATAACGTATTTACAAAATATCCTGATGTGGTTTGGTTCGGTTCACATGCAACTGGGCCGTGCCAGGAACGCGCTTGGTGGTCCTTATGACTAATAGTTCAGCCAGCTACGGCTTGTTTCACCCGTGTTTCAAGGATCGCATCCTCTTGTGAAAGAAAAGAAAAATATGTATGTATACCCACCATCAAGCGAGCCACTGACTTGATTCAAGTCTCTTGCACGGTGACGTAAGATTAAGTAACTTGAGCTCCTGAAGCGGCTTTCAAAAAATTTTTTATAATAGGATTATAGTAATTAATCATGGATTATTTCAGTGTCATTCGAACTCAAAGGCAAATAAATTATTGTAATGAGACTGAAAAAGTAAAATTACTAGCGATAACACATTCTGTTCTATATAATATTGAATTAATTGACAATTATATATATATATATATATATATATATGTTAATGATGGAATATCATACATATTTTCAACAAATAATATACATTGATTTTATTTAAATAAATTTTTCCTATTTCTTATTTTATTATTTATATTAATATTAAGGAAATGTGCATGCACGAATCAACATTACATTTTCACAGTCATTAAGATACGCGCAGTAAATCGCGCTATCATTGACGGTAACAACGATGAAATAGTGCGAGGTAGCATATACTCGTTTCGCCGGCGGGCTACAAATCAAGTAATGGATACCGGTATCGAAACGGGTATCCGTAATGAAATATTGGCTCAGGAATGGAATCGCGGCGGGCCAACAGTTTATTGTTGCGTCATTCGTCGTCGTAAAGCCCACTCGCTTTTGAAAATCGACGCAACACGTCAAGTGTATGTACATGAAACATGAATGGAAATCACGGCGGTCCCGTTGGCGACACGTGCAATGAGTTAGCACTTGACGTGGCGAAGAATCCGGATGCTCAACAATAATTATAATAAATTATCGAGCGTGTCGTATCTGTGAAGAGAACGTGTCGCTTTACATCTCCATTAACATATCGGGCGGTGTAAAACGCGGTTCGAACGAGCGCGTCTGTTAGCTGATCGGTGAAAAGTGAGAAAGCGGTAGTCTTGAGAGCGTCCAAGTTTCAGGAATGCTATACTTTAACTGTTCTTTCTTCAATGAGTCTAATGTCAATTTATGTGTTCGGGCATGCCGAGAGGTGAGGATTTTCTGAGGAAGAAAAACCCCTAGCACTCTACAATCTCGAAAAGTACGACCCCGAAATTCGTGGCTTAGAATAGATTCTTATAAAGGACCCCTTGTAATTCTGAGATTCGGTTTCGGATACAGCACGCGCGCCATTGTGCGATTGTGATGAATTCCGGGATTTCCGCACCACTTTTCATTCTCGGATCTCCTTTGGCAACCGCGAGACTAAGCAAAGAAGAAGCACCGTATGCTTTCCAGTCGGTCGGTATGTATTTTTGTAGACACCCTATTGAGACAGTGAAAAGAAGTGCTCGCGACCGCCACTTCAGCCTGTCAAAGTCAATTTTCTTCATATGAAGTATAAGCTAGAGCTGTATACCGTCATTGAACTGAAGTACGTCTGTACGTCTGTACGCGGTAATGGTTATTTGTGCAACAAGTGCTGTAATGCGGTGACCGCACCCTTGAATTTTCATCTTTACGCACGACTTGCACACCCTATTTTATGTTGCAAGTGCGTGGAAAATGGTCTATCATGCACGCGTAGCGTGCGTAATGGGCGACTTTCCATGCACGTGTTACATAAAAGACATTCCGACATTTCTTAATGCTGATTACGAGCTCGCTGCATTTATAAGCTATATTTCATATACATCTGACTACTTGTGCTACCACTTAGTAATAAATTTAAGGCTACTGCATCGTGGACAACTCGTATTCTTTAATCTGAGAAATTTCAACAGCATTAGAAGTCTTTTTATATATTTGTAGAACTAACGATTTTTACGTTCGCAAATTTTTAATTTCACTGTTTTATTTTAATAGTCGGAAAAAATTATACACGTTTCAATTAAATGTCGATAAGAAATAATTAACTATAATCAATCTTAAACTTGACAAAGATTATTAATATGAGAGAAAAATATCGTTCCTCTGTTACAGTTTATTTGCTTTTAAAATCTCAAAGGTGTCGACTGTAAAATTAATTTATTAAACCAGACTTTAACGAGCGTTGCGTCTCTGTGATCTTCGAGCCTATCATCGCTGCCATTAATAAGCGTCGAAAAATCACGTTCGTAACTCGTGATATATTTCGATATATCGCATTTTCACTTGATTTACACGGATGCCCGGAATTACAGGTGCGTTTGAACGCCGCGAGAAATCGATTATCGATCCGGCTATTCGTATAAGTGGCATCCCGCGGCGAATATCAGGCCGAAAACGAAAATCTGTCGGTGTAGCCATAATTGATGCCTGCCGATCGCCATGCGGCTCAATCGATTAATCAGACTCGCTCTCGGTGGGATTAACGAGGTGTAATATTAATGGTCACGGTACTCGAACGCGCCAGTCAAGAATTCGATGCGATACGAACGTAGGGATAAGAGAGAGATTAGAAACGGCGTTTGGTTCGGCGGTGAACTCGCCGCAATTAAACGCGATCTGATCTGTCTCAACGTGCGTTGAACTCACTATAATTGCTACATTATATTTTGATTAGCGGAATTATAATCCTCATTCTGAATGATCAAGTTTTAAAAATCCGAATTGCGTGATTTTAAATTTTTTAGCTTCTTGAAGTTACGCGACTTGAAATTTTTGTATATCTAGAACATAAACTACATAAAGTATACTAATTTTTGAATACACGTATACATCAAATATGAATATACTTATCATGTTATGCCAAATGAATCTATTAAAAAATGCATTTGTATGTTCGTAGCTAGATTCAGAGCAACGCTATGCAACGCTAAATTCATGTCGTGTACAAGAGTACTCTTTACAAACTCCTCGTTCTCTCTCTCCCTCCCTCCCTCCCTCTCACAGAACGATTACGAATACAAGAAAGAATGTAAATAGTACAATGAGAGGATGCAAGTAGCGACTACTGTAATAAGCGAGCGTACACCGGTAACAATTCTTTGTTTACACACGCGTCCGGTGCACCTGGTGCGGTAAACGTCAAAACGGATTGCAATTGCGGATACGGCAAATGCAGCGTCCCGCGAACGACCGGCGAGTTGCTTTCGTGACGCGTGCAATTTAAATGTCTGAGTGGCGGACGGCGTGCCACGTAGCCGCCACGTTCGATAATGAACTCGAAACATGCAGTACCGATGATAACAATGGTGATTGTGAGTCGCCCTGCGATTAATCGTTTCCCAACCTATCCTTCTCTCATTATATGTACGCACTTGACAATGGTGTATTTACTAATGGATACAAATATCCCGCCAATTAATAACAATGGTGTTTGAAATGGTGTGCTAATATTTGTGGAACTAGCATTTTGACACTACTGTTAATAGCACTTGCTTGTAAAAGACTATAATAGTGACTACGTTAAATGATTTTAACATTGCAAGAAGAAAAATATCAAAAATTATCAAATTATAAATTATACTATCAATCAAATTATAAATTATTTTTTCATATTAAACAAATGTACTTGCTATCTATTCAATTATATGCGCTTTCGCGAGATTACAAATACTCAATCAACGTTGAAGTTATGCGGAAAACCGGGTCATATATTAGCTTTTAAAGAATTACACAATAACGGTACTGATGTCCCATTAAGCAATACGGCGAAAATAAGTACAGAGAAAGAAATACGGAGGAGAAGACGGAGTGAGATATGGGAAAAGGGGCGGAATAAAAACGTAATTCGCGGTAATTGCCTTTCTGAGATATTCGAGTGCGCGTCATGCATTGCGCGACAATCATGAAGTATGTCCATGTGTGCACGCGTGCTCGACAATAAAGCTTACAATCAATGGTCTCGAGAGAACTTACGAGTCTCGCTCTCCTAGTATAACAAGTGGTTCTCAGACCGATAAGCCGACCGAGAGCTCGGGGAACTCTTTTCCACACGAGAGTTATAGCGAGGCGATAATCTGTGACGTGCGAGTCTCTCCACCGAAATCTAAACACCGCACGCTACTTAGGAAGAGCCATATTTTTTGATACATTATATAAGTAGTTTCCCTACAGCTTGTAAATCGTGATTTTTTCGGTGTAACGCGAGATAACGAAGTATGTAATGGCGTACATGGCTGTAAAGTACGAGATACCTTAAATATATCGTAGCCATTGCAGAGTTCCAGAAACAATTTTACGAAAGAACCGAGGTTCCTTTTACTATTATCCTAATAATCTACTTCGTAATAAAAATATATGGAAGATTAATAATACAAAATTTAAAATAGTATTAAATCGTAAGTCACGAAATTATAAGTTTTTTTTCCAAGTAAAATATTTAACTGTAGAACATTTAATTTCAACGTAGTTGCGCGAAAAAACGATAACCATGAACATTTATTAATTGCGCTTATTCTCGATTACATTTTGTTAATCATGGGGATAACCAACGTGAGCAAGCAAACGTGTTAAATCTAGTCTATCATAGATCATTAGATCAAGCGGGCTTCGATCTCATGTCTGTAAACGTACGTAGCAACGAATTAATGGTCATACTGCCCACGACGGTGGCCGACTTACATTACGTTCTCCTCGGACGAACGCATTCTCCTTCAATCGGTCAAATCGTGACAGCGCTGCCCACGCGATATTCGTTCATGTATATACCGATTATTAATCATCCCGTCACTCTGACCAACGAGCCTTTTAATTCAATCTCCTCTGCGACACACGCTAATGGTTTATTGATAACTACCGCGAGACGTAACGAAATCTAAACGAGATGCATCACGCGCACATAGAGCGGGATTAACTCAATTTATGACAATCCATTTCAGTTAAGTGCATTTTAACTTAATGCTGTTCACTATAGAAATCTGTTAGACTTTAATGCTTAAGATAATTTGCACTAAAACTTGACGTTACAATTTTTTGAAAATTCAAACAGCTAAAAAATGTAGATTTTTCATATTTCAAATAAATAATTTATTCTCTACATCACTCTACAATATTTTGTACTCGTGATTTTATAATAGTAATTAATTTAATGCTCCGCGAAAAATTATGTGCCTCGTGGAAAATTTTTCTCTGTAAACATAGATCCCACGACTTTGCCGATTCCGGAACTCTTCGCGAATGCTCGGATGACTCCTATATTATTGCGCTGAATCATTTCGCTCGAGGTTTTACGCTGGCAATAACCGCATTCGGACCTCCCAGACCGCAATTTAGAATGATAGCTATGCAAATTGAACAGCGCTTCGGCCAATCAACCCCTTTCGTGGAAGCGCTGACTTCTTTCGAAGAGCCTGGCCGCTTTCTCGGTGCGAGGCGACATCGCCGCCCTGTGACAGGAAACGTTCTCTCCTCTCCTGCGAGTCCTTATCTTAATTGCACCACCGACAAAGGATCTGATCTGCGAGCGTGACTCGCTCGTCCCTTTCAAGTGTCTCGCGCGCTGTCAGCTCGCTGACGTCTTTACAACAAAGTGTATAAAGCGCACGCGGGGAAGACACGTTGCAAATCGTTGAATTAAACTCGCCGTCGACTGCGCATTTTCCCGCCCGATCGCTTCCGCGTCGGCGACTTTCGTCACGGTGCGGCGTGCCGCATCGGAGTTATAACTGTATTAATAAATAAATGTCTGTAAATTAATACCTCTCTAATCCGAATGGAGAAAATAATTGGCTAATGTTGCAATTATGTGAATCGTTATTAAGTACGCCGATAAGAAATTAGTAAAATTTGTTTTCATAATTAATAATGAATTTGGTATAGTTTCACGGTAACCAAATGGTCACATTGCAAAATATTAATTTTTTAAATGCGCAAAAAAAGTTGCGCAAAGCGCTTAACGCGCATGTTTCAGCAAATACGAGTTTGACCACGTAAAAAAAAAAATTTTTTAACCCGCTGTCGAAAAGTCAAGTGATTACCGCTTTCTAAAGCGAGATGTTCGCAAAGGTGATTTATATGGCGGCGAAAATGTCGATTCACCGTGAAAAGTATACGCCGCTGACTTTCTAAGCGACATAAATCTCACCGTACGGCAATTTACTGCGATTTTGTACAATGAAACCGCCGCGATTAGATGATTCAACGGCAAAAGGGTCAACACCTGTTTCATTCTATCCCATTAATATCAATTAACTTTTATTAGTTGGGTTTATCTTTATTATTTAACGTTTATCTTTTCTTATATATTCTTTTTTCCGGTAACAAGATTTACGCGGATTTACGAAACCACATAATTACAAAAGTCAAATGTTACACGATTTAATTATTAAAGTCAAATGTTATATGAGTTAACGCTTATGATTTATCGTGATAAGGAAATACAGTAAAATTTGTATTTAAATAAAAGAATCTAAATAAACCATGAGCTTCATTCTGCTATATATTCTACTTCATCTATATTAAATATATATATGGATTATTTTACTCCTATTTCTTCATTATTTTTAAATTAGGTTTTATCTTGCTTCCATTTCTTCTCAAATATTTATCATACCTACTATCACTTATAAAAATGTGTGCATATCATGTATGAATAATATGTCTAAATATATGTGAGTATTCGCAGTATTAACAAGTTCGCTGAATGACTTTGCGGAATTATTTCTATTATAATCCCCCCTACGAGTATTATCTCAGGCACAATATTTGACATCTGTAAATAATATCTTTAAATGCATTTTTATTATTTATCGTCTCATAAAAATTAATTATAAAATCAGAACAAAAACAAACATTGTTTTATAATAATCTTGCATCGTGCACGTTAAGAGATTTATTTTTGAAATGTAACTTACGACGTGAAGTCGATATATCATATTTATGTTCAATATAGTGGTTAGCATGGAACAAACAGGTTTATAAGTTAAAGCGCCAGATAAATTTCATCCGGAATCAACCATTATCGGAAAAACATGCGTCGAAACGTCGTTTATCAACGAGATATTTTACGATTCATCAAGCACGCTTTACAAAATATGTGTTGAATAAATATAGAATGTTAATTGGAAAATTAATTTAGGTATATTAAGCTATCTAACAAGCCAAATTATCAGAAAAAATTGTATATGGAATTAATTTGCTAATTATTTGCTATTTTTTTGCTATTAAAAGTAATTTTTTTGCTCCAGCTATTAAAAAGTTACGAAGGGCTGAATAGCTTAATCTTATTTCGTTAACATATAACATGGCATTATGTTTTAAGCGAATATGCAATTCTCCGATTAAATTTCTAATTAATAGTAGATTTTACGAGCTTCGTTCTCTTTTTATTTCTGCATATACGTTGTCAATTATATTTACATAAACTTTTACATTGCCCGTCACTTCTTATATACATTGGTCCCATTCTCATTAATTTTCACAGTAATAAAGCTTGCGATTAATTATACTGATGCACTCGTTTAATTGTTACGCGGTAACGGATTTGTGTGCGTATCTTCCACGAAAACTAGCGAGGCATTTCAACGACTTCAACGAAAACTCTTGTGAAAACATATACGATTTATTTCGCGGATACCGTAAGTCGATCTTATTGGCGTGACATAAAAAGGCCACATCAAGAAGCTCAATTTCATCGATAAATTACTGTTTCTAATCAGGAGAGACAATGCAAAGTGCAATCTTGGTCATGAATATAATTCTTGTTCGATTAAAAACTGCTTTTAAAGTTTTCTCCCAACGTTGAGTATAAAAGAATTACAAAATATAGTGTGCGATATACGATAAAATCTCAAGATAAAAATCAATCTACATTAGATATTGTTACAGTAACAGTAAATTTAATTTGCATCTGCATTAATAAATAGCTTATATACAGAAGAATTTATGTGCTTTCATCAAAATAAATTACTATAAGAAAAAGCGAATAATTAATAATTATATTCTTAAAACTTGTCAGTTATCTAATATCTAGGTTAGATTCCGATAACTCTGGCGCCTTAATTTGACGATGATTTCTGGTAGTACATTTAATGCTGAACCAAAAATTATATAAGTCTTATAGGGCTAACTGCTCTGGGTTTTCGAGATATACAGTGTTAAACTATATGTTACAGGTAAATAATGTACACAAGAACACGCATATACCTTTTCCACTCGAGACAAAAACGTAAACAACGTAAGATATTTCGAGGTCTACCCTCTCTCCTCTGACTTGAATATAAGGCGAAGCAAGGTTTATCATTCACGGTTCGTGTTTTCAACTTTTCACGCGAACCGAGGTTCACCCCCACCTCCCGCCTGCTTTCGGGGGAAGTGCGGTAGCCCCTCCCTCGCTTACGTGTGTACTGTTTATACACACACAATTGAAGTTATTAAAAATTCCTATTATTTATTTTTAACTTTAACACTGTATATCTCGAAAACCAGAGCACAGTTAGCCCTATAAGATGTATATAATTTTTTGTTCAGCATTAAAAGTACTACCAGAAACCATCGTCAAATTAAGGCGCCAGAGTTATCGGAATCTTGCCAATATCTAGTAATATCTCTATAAGAGAAAAAATTTAAATAAAAAGTAGAAAAACTAAAGTTTATATCGCCTTTATTTTTTATAGACAGTGTAATATCTGTATTTACTAAACTAGAATTTTCTCCTATTCGATTTGCTTTTTTCTTTGACAGATCTTGCAAAGACTGGTATTTAATTTATGAGCTGGTTCAACAGTGCACGTTGCACGATGTTATCTTCACGATCATTGCAATCTTATTTACATTAGTCGGCACAGTTGATACTACTAATTAACGTAGATACAGGTTAGCAATGTTTAATTAGAATCTTTAGAGCGGAAATATATTTTCTGATATCTTGATGGATCAGAGATCGAATAACAAAATTGCGCAGTCTATCATGCATAAAACAATTTTTATTATCGATTTTAATTTAAAAAAAATTGTAAAAAAATGAATTTATTAAATTAAAAATCCACGTGTAATAGTAATATGTAATAGTAAATAAATGTACAATATATTATAAAAATAAACATTAAAAATTGATATTGGTTATCTGTTGTTTTTACAGTGATTAAAAAGACATAACATATCAAAATTCAACGTCAAAATAATTCTCTTTCTCAATGTTCTTCAAATGCATCTGGTATATAGTAAGACAATTTATTTGTTAAAAATCAAATTCTTTCATTTGGATTTTAACACTCGCTTCATTAACGCATTAATGCATTAACGCATAAATGTGTTAATAATGTGTCATCAATTAAAAATCAACGAGAAATGATTTTAATATCTAATTACTTTTGATAATCTTAATAAAAACAAGCGATTTGTTACAAAAATTGAAGAAAAAGTTATTTTATGGGTATTCGGAATTTTCTTCACGGTTGTTAAATATTTATCTCTTATATTCCTATACATTCTAATTTTATCACAATTCCGTGAAAATAAATTGTTCTCGATTTATTTTAGTTTCTTTTTGTTCTTTTTACAAAGAAAAAGTTTATGACTCAAAAGCCAAAAAAAAGCATAAGATACCATATGGTTTTTTGACCATATAGTCGATGCAAGGGACAGATAAGGAAAGAGGCTCTATCTGTCCAAGAAGACTGTCTTAAACAACCTTGGCCTTAGCCTTAGAGCAACTGTTATCATCTCAACGAGAGCCGCGGCTTTCGCGCAAGCACGTCGGCGTTTCTGGCGAAGCGGCAAAAAGCGACTTGCAAGCAGCGGAGCGGGATGAAACGAGTGCATGTGGTGGCGCTAATATAAGAGAGCACTGAATTAATCGTCGTACGCAAGAATGCATCCGTGAGATCTTCCCGAGATTCCTTTAGATGTGAGGGATGAAAAACGTTGCCAACACGATCGAACTCTGTCTGTTTCGTGAGTTAGATCAGATTTAAATAAAAAATTTCATGCAGATAAAGTTTGGAGCGTTCATAAAAAAAATTATAAAATTGCTTTAATTAAAAAAAATTATAAAAATATGTACATATATATTTATATAAAAAACTATTAAATTATAACAAATAAACCAATTTAGAAGTAATAAACAAATAACAAAAAATATAAAGAAGAGAGCAGGATAAAATCTTCACAAAAACACTGATTCCTGAAATTTGTGGTAAAATATACAAGTGTAAAAACAATCTCTAATATATATAAGATTCTTGACTGTAGGAATAAAATTGTTTGTTAATAGTCAAAACGTGCTCAATTAAGCTCCGAAGTATCCGTGCGTACTTGTATATGTATAAATGATGACTTGCATCATATGTGTAATTGAAAAATTCCCAACAACCGTTTCTGCGTTTTGTGCCAAAATGTACAAGTGCGAGGAGATTCTCCAAGATTTATTATGTTAAATGAAATAAGCTCCTTAACAGACAAGGCCTGGAAGTGCTCCATTTAACCCCATGTATCCGTGCGTTTTTTGGTGTATTTATTATACATGTCTTTATCTATTATATGTCTCTTTGTATAATCCTTTTTGATTAGAACAAAATTTTTAATTTTTACTCCAAGAACGCTCCAAAATTTCAACTACAAAAAATTTCGGATTTAATAGTCAAAGTCTGGTTTTTAAATAAAATTTTCATGTGTCAATTATACAACAAGTGTATATGCGCAATCTATTACGCACAAGACGACTTTATTCATTATCGATTTCGAACATTATACGTAAACGTTGAGTCACATGATATTTTGTGTCCACCGTGATATTCTCTAAAGTATTATTGTGTAAGCAGTTCTCATTGTATAGTTATCTTTCGGAGGCATATTTCCGGTTATTGGTGGCGCCCTGAGGCAGCGGAAAAAACAGAACGATAAAGGCGAGTGAGTAGGCGTCTCGATCTGAAAGGTGCAATTTTCGGACGAGTGGGCGGTTAAACGCGCGAGGAGGTGAAACGGAGAGGAGCAGGTTGAACGACCGAAACGAGAGATCGAAACACACACCGAATGGACATTTTTATTCTACCGCCGTTGACTCCTCGTTCGAGGATCATGCCAAGCGAGCGAACGAATCATGCAGGCGAGAAGGTGCTTCGCCTTAACACGTTCGCCTTTACGACCGTCGATCGACCGCATTTCGTCACGCATTTTTTTTAGTCGCAAATATCATATCAAAGTATTAACTTTTATAGTACAAAAAGAGTAAGATAAAACTAAAAACATCGAAAATTAAAAAGATTTATATTCTTTTTAATTATATATACTTTATTTTATAATAATGTTTTTAAATTAGATTTTTTTAACAGTGCCGACGAAATTATAAACATTATCTTGACTAAGTTTATGAAGCGATTAATTGACAAACGTTTTAATATATGCGACTTAAATACTGAACATTAGCAAAATACACGATGCAGATTCGTACACCTCTGTATGAAACACGACAATTATGTTCTTTGCCGGCCGTGGTTTGTGATTATCGTGCGTTGGATTCGGGAGAACCGATTACACGCGCTTGGTGAACACGGAAGTTAACATTTACACGCACGGAACGCTTAAGGCGTGTGAAATACCGGGTCCGTTAACGCGAGCGGCACAGCGGGCCTGACCGCGTTGCAGATGCAAGAAATTTCGTAGCGAAAGCCGAGAAGGAACGCCGACCGCCATTGCTGGTCGTTTCGTGTAATTCGACGGTTATTACCTTCGTATAACATCCAATTTGGTATCGTGGGTTATCGATTTTACGCGTCCTCGAACGTGAACTTCGGCAAAGAGCTCGGATATTTATTTTCAATGTACATATACCAACGTTGTACTTATTCCGCAGCTAACAAAAATGTGCATCATTGATACATTTACCGATGTGTAAAAAAAAGAGGTAATATTGGTTGTGAAAAAACAAAATAAAAAATAATTAAAAGAAAAAAAATCGACAGTAAATAACAATTACAAAAAGTTGCTTAAAAAATAATACATGTGCAATAATTTTTTCAAAAAAGTCGAGTCATTATAGATTCGTTGTAATAAAATATGCAGAAAATCGTCAGAAAATGTACAGAAAATTATCAACAAAATTGATACCCTATTATTTGTCACACGCAAGGATTTTTTTTTTAGAATTAGCATTCTTACCATAAGTCGTGACTATTATCGTTAATGTTGAATTTATATTCCGAGCGATTCGCGTCAATCACGCGCGGGTATCCTCTTACGGCGATTCTTGAGCGATTACTTACGCAGTTACCTGATGCAGCTTGTCGATCGCTATCGACGCTTCGTCGACGCGATCACCGGGTGTCCTCGGGACGATTTGTATTCCGTCAAAGGCCGGTTGCCGTTTTGCAAGGGATACGTGTATAGGTAACCATCTCACCTCATCATTGCTACCATGCGATCGCTATTATCGCTCGCATATTAACGGCGAAATTGCACGGAGCGTCTGTTTTGAGATCCCGCAGCTTGAAAATAACGTGCGATGCGATGCATTATAGAATCGTTCTACTTGCTCTCGATCAAATACGCCGATCAAACAAAATCTCGGGGACGTCAACCGTTTTAAAATAATTTGGACATCAACGAGTCTCGGATGCAAAGAATCTCGATTCATCTGCAGCATCTGGCGAGACTTCCTGCCACGCACACGACAGAATCTATTTACGAAACGGAGTTTTACGCGCAAAGATTCCCGCCCTCTTCTTTTATTGCGAGACTAAGTACACCTTCTACTTCCGGTTCGGAGTGAATAAAACACACGACTGAACTCGACAAATCATAACTGGAGCATAACTGACACGCGAAGGGTTTTCGAAATCACCGAAATGCAGCTGTTATATATTCGTGAATAAATTCATCACGTATTTTTGCTGTATGGTATATTTTTCTATAAATATATTATTCATATTGTACCTATGCTTATTAAAATAAATTATTAAAGTTTTAATTGTATCATTTCAAATTATATATAAAAGAGTAATTTTATTACGAGACTTTTTAAAAAACACAGTGATGAGAGAATTACGTAAAGTACAATTATTTCAAACATTCTTAACTAATCATCTTAACTAATCATCTACGCTGATAGTTATAATCAATATTACCGGAGACCTCTTCGAGAATACTGCGTATGAAAAGAAGCTTCGTTTTCTCTTAGAAATATTCTTGAAAGATGCTACGGGGAGCAAGATAAGATGGTGTAGGAAGTAAATAAGTATAACAGCGCTGTGCTCGTCGTGAATCGGTATAAATAGTCTCTCCTTACGAACCCGGACTTTACTGGCTTAATGCGACATTGCAATCGGAGGTAGTCGCCGGACGAAGCTGTCAAGTCCCGCTACTATGAATCATGCCTATTGCTATTCCGGTTTTAAGGTGTTTCTACTTCTAAATTTCTGGATCAAGTTTATATATTTCGGAGTCTCTAAAACATGATAACAAATACGTAATCGATCACTATTGATCGATATAAAAGATCGTTACATGTTTCTCACGCGTTCAATATTCCTCTTTTTCAATAAAAAAATATTTTATACATATTAAATAAATGTTATTATATAGTGTTTTATATAGAAATAAAATCGAAATTATATCTAAATTAGAAATTTAAAAATTAATTACTTTAATTGGTAGATATATTTTACTTACAGAATTAACTTATTATTTGTAAAGACAACAATTATACTTAACACACTGTATATACTTATTGCTTAAGTAATGAGGTAAAATTTTTATTACAAAAAATAATTTTAAGTTGGAGATTGCCAAAATTATCTTGAATGGAGTATAAAGTTCTGATTGAAGATCCGGGTGGAAAGAACGATGAAAATGAAGATGCTACGGTTATCCTCATAAGAAAAGATCACGCTCATCATAAAACAGTGCGTGAGGTATCGCGATGATCGCATTGAACGTCAACAGAATCGAGAAAAATCCTCGAAATTATCTTCGAGCTTTCAGATCGATTCAAAGTTAAGGCGAGATGAAATCCATTACCGCGTGCGTTGCAGATGGAAAAAAATAAGATGTCACGCTCACAACCGTAAAAAAGGATTACACGATCCACAAACTCGCCAAGAGGTAGCAATATATGATTCGTGCTGAGAGAATATGAGGACTGCAATTCCATCAGCTGGACTCAATATAGATATAATTCATATATGAATTTTACATGTTCTACTAAAAGGCCTTTTATGCCTTGGCATATTTCTTATAAGTGCGTTGCCAATTAAATTAACTATTCCTATTTTATATATCCGATATAAATATAGACATCATGTACGTTATATAAATCTTTGACATTGATACAGATTTAGAAATTTTAACGAGACAAGGAAAGCTAATTTCAAAAGTAAAAGATTACTGCCCTATCATACCGTGTCTACGAATAAAAGCTATATAGTCATAAATGACGGCAATTTATTCCTTCTCCTTTTGTTTCTAAAGAATGTTTTTATTACAGAAAAGAAAAAGAGGAAAGAGCACGTCGTAAACTCTTCGTACCAAGAAAACCTTTATATTTATTATGCCAATATAGACGTTCATGTGGCGTTGATACCGTAACAGCATTTTGTGCCTTGATGTATTATATTATTTAATTATTCAACCCAGAGGCGCGCACAAATCGTTCCGTCTCTAGATCGAGCGCTATCACCGTTCGGCGCTTTTAATATTTTTCATTAATCATGCGTTCACTCATGGCCGCGTCTCACCTCCGCGGTTTTGATTAAGCGACATAATACGCGTCGTAAAGCTCGATTGAAATACAACCGGGGATACACATGCACGTTTAACATATGTAAAAATGCTGATATGAGTACGAAGATTTGCTGTGAATTATTTATATCCATATAAATATTTCGAAGATAGAACCAAAAGTCGCGTTTAAATGTTTATTCAATGTCACTGGCAACAGCATTGCATTATTAGTATATTAGCAAAATTTCAGTCAAAATATTTATGCTGTTATAAGTTATAATATGCAATAATATATAAAAGCAACTTTTTTAATTAAATATAAAAACAAGGCAAATGAGAGTTAATACGCACGTTGGGTCGGGCACAATATAATCGAAAATCAATCAAATGAAACATTTGTTTTAATTATATTGATTTCCGATTCTATTGTAACCGTTGCCCGACCAACGTGCGTATTGGCTCTCATTTGTCTTATTTTTATATTTTTAATTTTTTTTTTCGGAGAGCTTTAACCGCGGTTGATATTTTTTAATTGACTTGCACGTAAGCTCAGCCATTTGCTAAACACGGGACATTACCATCGATGACTGAATGAATGATCGATTCGTTGAATGCAGAGTTCGAAACAGAACGGAGTCTTTCATGAAAGAGAGAGTCTTTCATGAAAGTCACGGGATCTTTCTCGGTTTCCCCAAGATATACGCGCTATACATTATAGCCCGCACGAAGTATTGTATCATTGCGAGTGTCTATTCATTTTATCACCTGCGTGGGCACGATCATGTTGTATACCAGTAATGATCGCGATTTCGTATTCGCTCTACGAATTTGTCGGTGCAATGAGATCTACGACGACAGTTTATTTACTAATAACTTGACATTTCTCAACTTAATAAATAATTACATGATAGTCGTAAGTTCGCTATATTATTTAAATTTGTATCATATTCACTATTGTTTTAATTCTATTCCGAATACATCGTTACACGCAAATTAAAAAATTAAGACCATATTATTATTTTCATTTAACCGACTAAATAATTATAATTTTCAGATTGAGCATATTAAACGCCGTATAGTGTACAAAATAACTAAAATATAAATTGTTCTGTCAGAGCACTTCCGTGGAATTATCGTATTAAGGCTTCCAGTAAATTCTATTTGGCACGGTTTACCTCGTTCTGAGAATCGATTCTCGCGCAGTATAACCCGTTAATATTGGAATCCTCCTATTAACTCGCCGCGGCAATTCGCGATTTTATTATCCAATTTTGTTGCGAAGCAATCGACGTGTACAGAAAGACGTGATAACGATCGAACTTCATCTCGGAAATGCTCGCCATTCGATCGGGTATAGTGAGCGATCCGACCGAAAAAGGATTGCCGGCAGACACGTTTGAACTAATTTCGTCCGAGCCAATTAAGAACAGTAGCGCACGTCGACGACTCGTCGTCGATAATTGATACGTCTCTCTCGAACATGTAACAGACACCTAACAGGAAACGTCTTAAAATATCTACGGTGAAACATACATGTATGATTAATATTAATATCTAAAAAAAATTCGGACTGTGATGCTTGCCAAAGACGATATTCTTGACGATATTACTTAAATTAGTTCGAGCAATTATTATTTAATTAAGTAATAATCACAAATTTCTATTTATACCAAATTCAATATACTGATTTTTTTAATCCTAAATAATCCTTCTTCTTGTAACATATTTGTTCTATAAGTAAAAAATATAGTTGTATCATATACTTGATTTAAATATCGGTTTTTCAGAAGAGATGAAAAATGTGTTCATCATCAAAATTTCTTTTGAAAAAGAATAAAGAAAAGAAAAATAGTTTGAGCAATTAATAGCAGCGAATCTTTCGAAGGTCACGATTCGCAGTTCAAGCGGATCGCCCTTGTTACGGTCTCGCATTCTCTTAAGGGCCTAGCCGCGCGTCCACGTGGTCCCATAGAACCCTCGGTACTCCGAGCACGTACACGCCGGCAGTGTTATTTTGCAGAGCAGACCGGCCTAGTATTTAAACAGGAACAAAACGAGAAGCGCGCGCGCGCGCGCGGAACGAGAATGGGATTATTTCGAGAACGGCGCGGAGATTTCGGGCGGGCATCGCGTCGGCTTCGAAAAGCGCCAGGTGAGCTATACGTAACGTCGACCGCGAATCGCTTATGTCATCACTGACGTATTTCAAAGTGATTGACAACCGTTGTTGCAAGCCATCAACCCTCGAGATCAAGGATTACTAAGTGCGCGGGCAGAAGCAACAACAAAAAGCCAAGCGTCTTAGAACTTCTGTGTATAAAATGTCGCGTTTATCACTTAAATCAAAATTAATTGACAATTTATATATCAATCTTAAAGAAAAAGTTTTATCAAGTAATTAATTACAATATTTTATAATTAATAAATAACGTTTAATAAATAAATCGAGATAAATATTTTATGGAACTTTAGAAACATATATTTCTTGCAAAAGGAATTGCATCAATCAGAAAGCATGCCGACTGACACGAGACACGATTGAGACAAATTTCCGATACCGATAAATCGACTTCATCGATATTCCTTTAAACTTCCCCGTTAAATGCTCTTTAGCTGCTGATCAAACGCAACGGATGTTAAAGCAGAAACGCCCGCTCCGCCGAGTCCGAACAACGAGCATTCACGTCGATCCATTGGAGCAAACGATTAAATCCGCTCTTTCTCCGAAACTAATTAAATTAATGATCCCCCCTCGGGCGAATCCTCGCCGTTTAGATAGAGTCCGGGTACCGCCTTCCACGGCCTCGACAACTCGAGGGTACCGCAACGTCGTCTTTATCCCTTTATCTTTATTCGATTCAGCCAGTTGCTTCATTATCGTTTCTCTCGCGTGGCTTGGCGTTACCCGAAAATCTCGCGAGAAGAAATTGCATTATCCGAGTCATCAATATCGGACGGAGTCAAATGTTAAGTGCGCGATCAAACGCCGTTTATCTGATAATAATTTTGAAGGAACAATATATAATGAAAGAACTAATCTGATAGGTTGAATAAAGTTAAAAGTACCGTTCCCGATAATTATGAAGAAAATATTAGATAATAATATAGCAAACATTATAGATATCAATCAGTTTTTCATAAGAGAAATAAAGATTAAGAAGTTTTACTTATTATAAGTATTGCACGAATAAAAGTTACAGTATAAAAAATATTGTATAATAGTACGAAAAATGTGCAATATGCAGCTACAAAATTATAAAATTAAAAAAAACACACAAACAGGATCAATGTATATAAATACATCTCGTAACAAATTGCATACACAATATCGCTTTAGGTGCTTTAATCATTAACCACAGATTGCATTGCATTGTATAGAAACAGGAAATGAGACCCATGAGGAAACACACATGATATAGTGAGCATTAATTTCTGCGATAAAAATTAAATGACAGATTATACCTATTGTCAGTTATATGTGTAGATAACCAGAAATATTGCGCATAACAATTATAATGTAGATATTGAAAAATGGATGATTTATCCAAACACAAATCATTTAATCCGCGAGTTATTAATTACAATATATTGTTTATAAAGAAACAAGAAATATATATTGGCAGAAAAGTTTTTAAATAAAACATTAAAAATAATAAAGAAAAATTCGAGTATTCTTTTAATTTGTACGTATATCTGTCACGTCACCTCTTTCTAATCGACTTTATTAAACAACATTTTTGATGTGTATACTTTATTTCATTTTTATTCATACGAAAATCTACATAAACGAGTCTAAGTATTCATCAGCCAGTCGACTGAAACGCGAGTATAAAGCAAGACCGAGCGCGATGGCAAGCACGATACGCTATGTATTGTATGCGCTACATATACGCGGCAGGACAGAGGAATACATTTCGCAATATTCCATCAGAGTGGAATTTCGCTTTTGCCACTCGGTGTACGAGCCGATCAGGCTGGATGATTGCAGAAACAGGAAGCGATACGCACAAGCGAGTTGGTGCGAGCGCGCCGCGATTGATCTCGATATCTTGCAGATCCGATCGGAGGCGGCGCGACTCTGCTCGGCTACGTGTGCGATCGATCGATCGATCTCGCGTCGAAGAGGCAGCCGACGGGAAAACGTTAATTATCACGCGTTATTTTTATTTATCGATGCGAGAAAGAGCGCCGCACAGTCATCGCGTAAGCGCGTCATTAAAAATGTATTTCTCGCGCGGTCCCTGTCTCTTGAAAGAGGAGCATCTAAGAGGCTTAAAATCAGAAGAGAAGAAAAAAAAGGAGGACCAGAGGTGCGGAGAAGAGCGGAGGAGAGACGACGGGCGAGAACATAAACGACACAAAAGACGAAAGTATATCCGCCAAAGTTAATTATTCTCGGTGGCCGTTAACCGGCTGTTAATTACCTCGTAAACGAGCCACTGGATGGTCGAAGAGTTTCGAGAGAACGTCATCAAAACACAACGATCTAGAACGGCGTGATACATTGTCGCGCCGAGAAATTTCGAATAATTCTTTTGCATTTTCATATTAATGATACGCTCGCCATCAAATGAAAAAAGTTATATGTAAATGATACTTTTAGCATGCGAAATTTTTTCTTAATTATCTTGAAAAATATGAACAAACTTAATATGCAAAAGTAAGGTTATTTTACGATCTCAGAATAATGTAAAAAAATATAATATTAATGTTATTTCAAAAAAATTGAAATTATATATTGATATTACTTCAACATATCCTTCTCTATTGACTTTACATATTATTTTTAGAAAAAATATAAATATTATATGTATTTTATTGGTTTAAGAGTCAAAAAGTGAGAAAATATTTTCTATAACAGATATCACATCTTCAAAAATCTTTAATCGCAATTAATTAACGCTTTCAAACAGATATTAAATAAATGTATACACGCATATACCCCCCGCGACATAGTTCCTTTATTTATATGCGTCTACAAATATATATATAAATCCTCCGCGGAAAAGTCCAGCCGCTCATAAATTACATTAAATTAAACACCGGCCGGAAACGCTTTACCCTCTTCGCGCTTTCTCTCTCTCTCTCTCCACGCGTTTCTCCCGTCTCTCGGCATTTTTGTTACTCATCGTTCGAGTGCGCACGTTCCACGCGATATCGCCGATATATGAAAGAATCGATAGCCCCGGGAGACCGCCTTTGATCGCCCCGGAGTAACGAGGTAAAAGGGTGCGTTCCGTTCGCACTCGTGGTGCGCCCCACACACCGGTGGAGATTCGAGGCGGTCGTCGTCGTGTCGCTAAATATAAAGCGAAGAGCTCCCCAAAGTGGAGGGGAAGGAGGCTGCGGAATGTCCTGACGCTTAATATTCTCGGAGCAGAGAGACGCGCGTTTTACGAGGTCGCGCGCGGGATTCGGTCGGAATTTTCGACAATATGTTGTAAAAGACCGCACACACACACATACACACACACACACGCACCGCGGTCCGGGACACGATCGGCGATCGTGGCCTCCGCCTCGTGTCACGCCGGAAACTGTCGGTCGAAATTTAAGAAGCGAGATCACGCGACAGAAAACCGCGAGAAGCGCCGCGCACGCGTGAGATTTAATCTCGGGAAAATATCGCCGAGGGTAAGTATACGTAGCGCAGCATCGCATGGGCGTCATTATATGTATACTCGCGTGAGTGGTCTCGAGAGTGCAATCCGTGCGGGACTTAATGCGGTATATCGATTAATTAACTTCCATGCTTCCGCGGACAGAGACGCTTTTAGAAAATATCTCGCGAAATGCCGGTGGTGCAGTTGCACATTTAAGGCCAGAAGCTAAGCGTAACGGTGGACGTTATCGAAGTTAAAGATAATTACTTATGTGTTTATTAACGAAATACGTAAGGGGAGGCCATTGCACGTAACAAAGTTGTAGTCATAATCGTAAGGCCGTAAGAAAATAGACCACGCACAGTCGATTTTATTCTCCCCGAGCTCGAAGAATAATCGAGCGTGCGTGGTCTATTTTCTTACGGCCTTACGATTATGACCAAAACTTTGTTACGTGCGATGGCCTTAAGTTTCAATTTTTAGATCATCACGAGTCGCATCGGAGACACTTGCGATCGAAAGCTTCGAATAATTTACAAATAACGTTTGACCATATGTACGATCACCAATTTATTCTACCGATGTGAATAAAAAATCATGTGCAGCATAAATATATGGTATAGTTATATAAATGTGTATATCAATGTGACGTAAAACAGGATTGATTCTCTTAAAAACGGGCAATTTGCTCCCAGTATAAAATTCAATCGCGATAACCTCGTGTTACCGATTTGAATAATGTTCGGAGTACGTTACGGATAAATGCGGTTGCGTTCCACGCGCGTGCGTAATATTTACGTCTTATGCAAATCCGAGCGCCATAACGTCAGTGGCCGCATCGGCAATGATATCGTAATCTGCATTTAAAAGACATGCGTATGAAGAAATAAAGCTCGCGTCCTGCGAAGCGTGTCATAAAAGTTCAAAAAACTTGTCGAATGAAAATGTAAATCGCGTCAGACAATGAAAAAGAAGGTCTGTTTTCAACAGAAAAAAAATACATGTGTACTGCGATTTGCGATATATGTGGAGTTTCAATTTTTCATAAACCGATACGTTTTTTGTAAAAAAAAAAAGTCCATTTCTCAAATAAAATGTCACGATTGAAACAAATATGGTAAAATATTAGATGTAACTTTAATAAAAGTATAGATATATTATTTTAACAAGTTCAACGATCTAATTGTTATTTTCACATCGGTAAAGTCTCATCACTTTTAAACGTATGTAAATTATAATTTTATTATTTCCTCTTAATAACCTTTATTGCATTTAAGCCTGTCTTGGATCAGTGTTCTTTAAATCATTTCTATAAAAAAAATAAACCATGATTTTTTCTCAACGTTCTCAAATATTAAAATTCCTTCGAGAATATCTCATAATTAATTTCCTTCGAGAAACGAACGATTTTAATTAAAAAAAGAGCCGACTGTCATAAAATACTTGTAAATTATGGAATTCAAAATTAAAAAAAAAAAAATCTCGTTTAAAAGAACTTGAGTTACAGCATACAAAAATGTTTCTATATTCTTATTCAACAAAATTGCTCAGCGCTGAACATTGCGGTTTAAACACACTGAACCAGACTAGCCTAGATTAATCGAGCGAGACACACACTCGACAGCGGGTAGCGGGTGCTTACCTTGCTTCATCAGGTTGTGCCTAAATCCGCGCGCCGCTTCGACGCCGGTCAGGTCGGTCAGGATCAACGAGAGGACGACGACGAGGATGCGTCGCAGCGTCACGTTGCCCGCGTGTCCCTTCTTCGTGGCAGCGGCCATGGCCCATGAGGATTCCCGCAATTCCCTGACACCACCGAACAAAGGCGAGCATTGACTTCGCACAGACCGTAGATCGTCGAACGCGAGAATTGAAGAGAACAAAGATCCCGGATCACTTAAGTGCGCTCTCGTTGTCGTCTCACTCCGCTCCGGGCTCCTAAGCACTCGTCATTCATCGATTCGCGTCATGCCGTCGCGTGCCACGTTGAATCGCCCAAGCGAATTGATCGAGCTTCCTCGTGTCGCCGCGTCGCCGATGTCACTGACGGTTATCGCGAATCCCTGGATTCTCTGGACGATGCGTGCGACGGCGACGAGATTCCCGGATCGGCGATTCCTCTGCCGCGTTCATCTCGTCTCCATTGGCGAACTTCAGACTCTTCGGAGCGACGACGCCACGCGCCGAGCTCCGTCTCGCGTGTCACCTCGTTGCGCCGATCCCGGCGATTTCGACGCGCGTCCCGAAATCGCGATCGATTCTCGACGTATACGCGCGCACTCCCCGCGCAAACTCCCCGCGCGATATTCGTCGTCACCGCGACCGCGACGTCGGCGTCGTTTCTTAACCGACGAACGCGACGCGAGGAGTCGAGAGTCGGAGCCACGTGAATTTAGCGTCGAACGCGCACGGGCGCGTTTCGAATTTGCCGTTCGCTCGAAGAGCGTCCGCCCTCTGTCCGCCTCGACGCCCTCGACGGCGCGAGACACTTACCGCGACGGGACGGGCTCACTTGTTGCTCCCGACGACGAGTGAGAAACGAGGGATTTCTCACCGGCGCGTATTATTCACTCTGCTGTCCGCGCGCGAAACGAACGACGAGAAATCACCACGCGACGCGCCACTACCGGTGGTTGCGATCTCGCCGCGTCGTAAGAACGCGTGAGATGAGACAGTTTTTTCTTCCGTCCACAGGCACAGGTGCTACACTCTTAAACCGAGAGAGAGAGATCACTCCGAAATTCCGAGCCGAGGAACTAGTCGCGCGCGCGAGCGAGAAAGAGAGAGACGGAGGGAGACGAGAGAAGAGGAAGGGAAGATCCGCGCCGGGTGACGCTCCGACATACCCGATACGAAGGTCGCGAGCGAACTGAGCGAAGTAAACAGTAAACGCCGACTACGCCGAGCCGAGAGCCGAGGCCGAGTCACCACCGAGCTGACCGAGCGGAGCGCCCGCGCCGCGCAGTCACCCCCCACCCTCACTACCCGGCAAGCGGCGAGCATTATTATGTGTAAACAATAATAACGGCCGCACACGCGCCTGAGATACGAAAAAACATGTTTATTTCCTTACGATGCGCCTGTACCCCCGATTCTCTTGGGAATTTCTCAAATTATTCTAATACGATGAGATGGTTTAAAAATCGTAGCAATCGTAATGCTAAAAATTTCTTTGGCTTCTCAACGACGAAACAAAATCGCGATCCTGACTACGTAAGACAATGATTTGAGCATTGTGTTAATTATTATCGCGTATGTTAATCAAGTCGATTATTAATCTTATTGTAACATTTTACAATTGTACATAGTTTGTTCGGAGAATATGCAGTACATTTTCATTCTAAACGACATGACGCTGTATTCAGTGTATTCAATAAATAAAGTATAACGTTTTCCATCTTTCAACGACAAAATCGGTTTCAGAATTATGTTTAACGATTATAAAAGTACTTAAAAAAAAAAAAGTAAAAGAAGCGCCAAGTATTTGGGCCCATCGAAGTAGCTGTATCCTCCAATTCTAATACGATGAGACGAACGGTTTTTATAATCGTTTTAGCGATCGTAATGTTTTTTCTTAGCTTCTCAACGACGAAACAAATCGAGATGCTGACTGCGTAAGACAATGATTTGGGTATTTTAATTATTATTGCGCACGTTAATCAAGTTGATTATTAATCTTACTGTAATATCACTACAGTTGCATGGAAAATAACATTTTCCATCTTTTAATGATAAAAAAATTTACTGTACACGCGTCGTCTTATATATCTGAAATTATGTATTACCTGTGAAAGACGAGTCCCCATTTCGACATGCCGTTGTGCGGTGGAATTACAGTAGGATCCTTTTGTGGAATCTTTGTTTTATTAAATTCAGATTTCAAATGCAGCGTGATATTTTTTATAACTTGCTCAGCGTATTTTAGTGACTGCAAACTAGAGTGCTTTGCGTATAAACAGATATTTTTGTTAATTTGAATATGAGGGAAATTAATCAAAATAACCGAAACTTGATAAGTGGACATTGGAGAGAAGTGGTCTGAAAGTGTGTCCACATTAAGCCATCGTCACCGACGTAATTATTTCGTATTGGCATGTTCGATATAGCCGTAAAATTGCAATAATGCTTTATAGAAATGTTAAACGTGGCCTGTGCGGTTCATCCCAACAGGGAAACAATCGTCGGGCTCCAACCTCTTGAATGGTGCGGTGCAATCAATCTAGCACAGTATAATAATATATTAAAAATTTTTAGTTATATTTTATAATTTAGCTTCAAATAATATAATTGAAAATTAGTGTAGGATTATAAAATTAGCTTGAAGATGCTTTTAATTTAACCCGTTGAGGTCACATGGGGTCCAGTGGACCCCAGGCTAATTTTTCGTCTACGTACCTTTGAAGAGACGGTTTTTTCACTTTATTTTACACGTTCAAAACTGACGTATTTGATTTTACGAGTTTCATGAATATTGATAACTTCAAACTGTATAATAAATATACTTTTTTCAAAGCACGTTATAATACTATTTTTTTCTTAAAAGTATATTATTTTGAGAGTAAAACGCAGGAAGGTTTTTTGCTTTATCTCAAAAATTAAAATTTTGATGAATATTTTTGTGAAAAAAGTCAAATTTCTCGAAAAATTTTTTCTCGCGTTTTTTCAACATAAAAAATTTAAAAAAGGAGAAATAAATTATTGGGTTATAAAGAGGAAGTCTTAAACTAAATTCCAGTTTAAGGTTTGAGTCGATACATCAAGAAGAACGCAAATGGCAACTGTTTTTCTGCGTGGGGTCCATTGGACCCCATGTGACCTCAACGTTATTTTTAGGAGGTGTGACCTCAACGGGTTAAACATTTTAATTATATCGTAAGCGATATTTATAAGCATATGCAATTGAGTATAAATCTTTCAACGTGTCTTGGAAATTGCTTTTGAAAAACAACAGAGATTGTTTACATCATAGATTTGTGCAAATATGTGTAATAATAACATTTACTTACATTAGGTTTTCCTTCTTTTTCTTTGTAAGAACTTCTATAAAAGTTTTTTGCATTGTTATTCGTAAATTCGACCCTCGTATACTATTGCTAGGATGTAAAGCCCGGGTGATAAAATATCGGAGAAATCGATGTCTATAACGTTTGTTTCAAAGCTACTTATAAGTTTTTTTTGGTATATTATATACTACTCCATTGCGTTCAATTAGCCAATCCTTTATATCTGATGTATGTAGTGCGTGCAGTTTTATATATCGCGTTGATTGAAGGATATTGATGGTTATACGGGATATTCCATCAAAAAGAAAACTGCCGTATTCTTGCTTTGTATATGACGGCCGTGTCATATTCGAATCATATTTCTCGAGAGATAGATTTAGTTTTATGTTATAGTGCATCGGAATTACGCGTGGGACGGAAGTGATTTGCAATACTGGAATTATTTAGCTTCACAGATTTAAATATTGTTTGATTTTTTGATTTCAGATAAGCCGATCAGCTTGAATCATGCTGGACGCCGCTTTTTCGACATGAGTACATTTACAGTGGTATAACTCATAATTGAGTAAGAATTTTGGCCTAAAAAAAATTTGAGTTACTGCTGAAATGTTAATAAATAAATGGTAAAAAGTTTGAAGTTCTATGTTTTTATTGTTCGTCAAAAAAAAAATCCCGAAAAAAGCTAAAAAAAAACAGCCGTCACACGGGATGACCCCTTTAATATAATAATATGAAATTTTAAAGAGAATTAGTATATTTTTAACTCGTACATACCTTAAAATTCAAATCTTACAACATTTTTATATAATTTCATGCTGCACACTTCTTAGTGTTTACGCAAATAATACATATATGATTATCAGTATATGGATAGATATACTAATACAGACGTCGATAGGGCGGCAGTGTGGTCTAGTGGTTAGAGCGCCAGACTCGTATATAATCTGAGGAACCAGGTTTCGAGTCCGCTAGAGCCGTGGAATGTTTTTCCAAAAGCTGCGCCCCTCCGTGCAAGATTGAGGCCCTTGTGCGGAGAAAACTGGGCTCCGTCTTTCGGAAAGAGACGTTAAGCCGTTGGTCCAAGGGTTAAAGTTTCCCGCCCGCGGCTCTTTCAACTCAAACGTATAAAAGAGCATATCCAAATGCCCAATATGTCTCTCAATTTCAGATATACGTGTTTTTATTTTGCTATAAACTTTTGACGCTATTTGTCTTAAGTCTATTAACTTTTCATCCTTTAAGTATAGAAGGTTTAGCTGAAACAGATCAATATTCGTTGAAGGTTTACTATAAATAAATATTATAATTTATTCTTACCTATATAAAGCATAATGTTCAGTTTAGTAATATTTATCATACAATAATTTTCTACTTCTAAACGATTAGAAATAACATTAGGATAAATAAATAAATATATATATATAATATATATATATATATATATATATATATATATATATATTTGTTCTATTTTGTCTTTTTCTCGCTGATTTTTCATACCAAAGAGTGTAAAATATATAATTTATAGCAAGATCGTCTTTGAAACAAGTAATATATTCTTGATATTCATCGACAATGTCTGGCCATATAATTATTTTGCCTCTTGTTAGATTTGCACCTGTTATCGATTATCGCGAATCGAGATATCATTGCTAGTAATATGCCTTTGGTTTCTGCGATCTCACTTTTTTGATAGGTCACCACAGACTAACAGAATCGTAGGTAACGGATTTCATAATAAATGCAAAATTTTATTAGTCGATATAATGCTAGCCAACGCGCGACGGTAGATCGTTGTCCCTGTCAGATCATGTCAACAAGTTCTTTCGTTAGAATATTGAATTTTGGAATGATGTTAAGTTATTCCAAAATTTGATTTTAAACGTTCTTAAATGTTTGAAAAAGTAAAATTATATATTATAATCATTAAATCTAAAAAAAAATAGTTTATTTCTGGTAATGATTTTGTCACTTCTCGTGGATAAATAGAGCGAGTTAAATTGAATAGGGTAGTTTTCTACTCATTTTTTCAATAATTAATGCGACATTAATTAATGAAAATTTGTTCAAATTAGTATACGTCCGCGCACGATTTAAGGGCGACTATAATCTTTCAATGAATATTCAGTAACCTAATGAATATTCCACGTGGTTATTCTGTGTTTTGTGTAAAGAAGTGCAAGTAAGACGGCGTAACAAATATTATTTTTATAATTGATTAGTCCAAATATCGCATTTATCGACGTAATACTAGCGTTTAGCGTCCATTTCTTAAAATGTTTTTTCGACATAACCGTCAAACTCAAAACAAACACTTTGCACGATAACACACGCGAATAAACAAGTCATTATACAGTTCAATGTATCTTAAAATCGTCCGCAAATTATATCTAATTAGATAAAGAATATTTAATAAGAATTATTCGCCAGTGATGAAATAATAATTTGGTATAGTTAAACGGCCTGACTGGCAAGTTTTATTAGTATATCACAACGACGTTTCGACCACTAATTTGGGTCCTTTTCAAGTTATTTTAACAATGCTAGAATACGAGAATGAAAGAATATATAAGAAATTTAAAAAACAACATTACTCGTTGAACGGATTTACGATAATAACGATAAATAGGACTTACATGGATCATTGTGCGTCAATTATATAAAATTCGTGGCGGGTCGGAAAAATACGACGGTCTCATGTGAAGGCCGAAAAACTAATGATACATTATCGCATAATACAGTAAACATAGAAGGACAACTTAAAGTAATACATTATCGCAAAATACAGTAAACATAGAAGGAGAACTTAAAGTGAAGAAATTATTCGATCATAGACCAATGGTAGGTTTTCAGTGTCTTTCTGTGAGTTGATTGCCCCTTTATGTTTTTTAATAAATAGCATTTCAGAAATTTCACGTTTTTTTAAATTTTGTTCTTTGTGTAAGATTGTAACATCCTGCCATTTGAAATTATGGTCGCAATCTGTTCTATGTTTACTGACGACCGAATGTTGGTTGGGGGGTTTTTTTATGTCTGCGCGATGCTCTTTTATACGCGTTTCTAAATGTCGCTTCGTTTGTCCGATATAGCATGCATTGCAATCAGAACAATCGAGTTTATAGACGACATCAGTGCATCTCCCGATCTCCAATCTATCCTTCCCTTTCCTGATTAGTGTATCCATTTTCTTAGGGACCGTATACAAAGTGTTCAAACCGTAATTTTTGAACGTACGGCGTAATCCCTCACTAAAAGTTTTTACGTAGGGGATGGGAACATAATTTTTCAGATCAAGAGTAAATGCACTGTCCTCGTTGTTAGCGTTATCCTCATTATTCGATCGTTTGTTAATTTCTGAAATTCTTCTTTGAATGTGTTTGTTCACCAAAAGGTCCGGAAAACAGTTATTAGACAATATGGTTTTCACTAACTTGATGTTCTCATCGTGAAACTGTTTATCCGACAATAGTATGGCCTGGTCAACTAAATTAATGACCGTGTTAATCTTGTATTTCAAAGGATGACTGGAGAAAAAATTAATATACCTGCCAGAGAACGTTGGTTTTCGATACCAGTTGGTGAACAAACAGTTGCCGTGTCTAAAAACAGACGTGTTTAAAAAATTCAAGGTGTTGTTCTTCTCGAGTTCATACGTGAATTTGAGACGCGGATGATAGTTGTTAAACGTACGGACAACCTCATTAAGTTTCGAATGCGGAATGCACATAAAAATGTCATCGACATAACGGAGAAAAATCTCGATATGAAAATCAAAGGATTGAAGGCAGCAAGTCTCTAAATCGTCCATAACGATATCGGCTAAAATAGGCGAGAGGGGGGAACCCATTGGACTACCGAAGATCTGTTCGTAGAACTCACCGTCATCTTTTGGTGAACAAACACATTCAAAGAAGAATTTCAGAAATTAACAAACGATCGAATAATGAGGATAACGCTAACAACGAGGACAGTGCATTTACTCTTGATCTGAAAAATTATGTTCCCATCCCCTACGTAAAAACTTTTAGTGAGGGATTACGCCGTACGTTCAAAAATTACGGTTTGAACACTTTGTATACGGTCCCTAAGAAAATGGATACACTAATCAGGAAAGGGAAGGATAGATTGGAGATCGGGAGATGCACTGATGTCGTCTATAAACTCGATTGTTCTGATTGCAATGCATGCTATATCGGACAAACGAAGCGACATTTAGAAACACGTATAAAAGAGCATCGCGCAGACATAAAAAAACCCCCCAACCAACATTCGGTCGTCAGTAAACATAGAACAGATTGCGACCATAATTTCAAATGGCAGGATGTTACAATCTTACACAAAGAACAAAATTTAAAAAAACGTGAAATTTCTGAAATGCTATTTATTAAAAAACATAAAGGGGCAATCAACTCACAGAAAGACACTGAAAACCTACCATTGGTCTATGATCGAATAATTTCTTCACTTTAAGTTCTCCTTCTATGTTTACTGTATTTTGCGATAATGTATTACTTTAAGTTGTCCTTCTATGTTTACTGTATTATGCGATAATGTATCATTAGTTTTTCGGCCTTCACATGAGACCGTCGTATTTTTCCGACCCGCCACGAATTTTATATAATTGACGCACAATGATCCATGTAAGTCCTATTTATCGTTATTATCGTAAATCCGTTCAACGAGTAATGTTGTTTTTTAAATTTCTTATATATTCTTTCATTCTCGTATTCTAGCATTGTTAAAATAACTTGAAAAGGACCCAAATTAGTGGTCGAAACGTCGTTGTGATATACTAATAAAACTTGCCAGTCAGGCCGTTTATCTATATCTAATTAGATAAAGAATGTCAAAGCGCGCGATGTGTATTCAGATTAAAGCATCCTTAAGAAAAACGACTATCGCCCGTGATTATCGTGAAATAATAACTATTACTTTACAGCGTCATATTTCCGCGAGCATTAATTTAAATTCGTCTTACCGCGCTCTCCGTGGGTCACGTGACGTCACCCTACGTCACGCGCCGGCGCGGCGCCGCCAACGGTCTCGTCGCGGTCGCGCCACTATCGGGTCGCCTCGCCGCTCGCCGCGCCGCCAGCCGCCATATTTGCCGCTACTTCGCTCCGGGTAGGACGCTCCGTACCGTACTTCTCGCGTTTTCCAAGCGTGAATTATGCGTAGATACGATGTCGAGAGTGATGAATATTTGCGAACGATCATTTCTAATACGCGAGTGACGGTGTGATGCGTGGAAATAATCGCATTCGTAAGGTGCTATGTCGTGCATTGTTACTACCTGTTGCATCGCGACAAGTTCAACTCTCGCGCGCCTCCCGCGTTACTCCGATTTGTGTGTAAATATGTTACTCGCGCAATACCTATGTCGGGAGTGCCGAATAAAATATCGGGCGATCGTTATTAATAAATACGCGTGGTTCGAGGAGGTGAGATCTAGATATGTCGGCGCAACTTTTCTCGGCGAGAAGACGGCATCGGAATAGCTCGGTTAATATATATATATATATATATTATTTTATTTGTTAAGTATCATATATATATCTCTTTGGAAATCTTTGCGTTTTTTTCGCAATAACTCTCCGTCTGTATACGTGGGTCTACGACGCCGTGGCGTCCGAGCCAAAATGATATCTGCTCGTAACTGTAAAACTTGCAAGCCTGTCAGAAAATATTTAAACGATTTTTATCGAAATGGCTAGTGTAGACAGGTGTTTTGTGAATTTTTTCAGATTTTTGAAATAGATACTTTAAGGGCCGGTAGCGCAGTCTCCGATTAACGTGATTCTCCGATTAAACTCACTCTGCATCTCTTTCTAACTATATCCCCCTAGAAAGAGACGAAGAGTGAGTTTAATCGGAGAATCACGTTAATCGGAGACTGTGATAGGCCCTAAAGGTAGGGAAAAATAGCGTCAAACGCGTGACAACGTATACACTCCGAGGATGTAATAAAAAACGTACACAGACAGAGGTTTGAGTATAAAAATAAAAAACCTTTCTATAGTTATATATAGTATTTATGTATAAAAAGAATTATACATGATGAAATTTTAATTATATAGAATTATCACAATTATATGAAATATTCTTATATTAAATATGTTTATTTTTTGCGCTATTGTAGTAATTATTCTGCTACGTTTGAAATAAAAATGTAGTTAAAATATTGTGTTTGGAATTTAAGGGAATATAATAAATCTATACTATATGAAAATATTTTATCAATCTCATTCAATCTTTAATTCTAAGTAGTAATTTAATAAAAAATAATTACGTATATGTGAATAATTATATTTATTATATTTCCAGGGCCAACTGGAAAGGGAGTGCAGCAGCAGCAGCAGCAGCAGCAGCAGCAGCAGCGGCGGCTATCGGTGAGTGAATTAATTGGGCAATCTGCTTATTAGTGTTGTTGCGTCATATTTTCGTTGAACTCGCGTAAAATTTGAAAAATATATTGTTTAGAATTTTCAGCAATATCTAAATTTTTATTTTTTAAATAAAATTTACAATTTTACTTCAGAGTAGATATATATTTTCATTTCTAATTAAATAAAAATATTTTCTAAATGTGATATTCAATATTTATGTAAAAAAGTATTAATGTGATAAAATCTTATTATAGTTACGTAAAATTTTCCTTGTTGACATTTTTATGTTTTCCGCTTATTGAGAATTGAATTCAATAAATAAATAATAATTTTGACGCAACTTGCTATTTGCTTGTACATTGATTCGTATATGACAAGAGAAAGGAACGAGGAACATTGAGTAAGGGGAAATCACGAACACGCACGAATATGTGAATTTTCCAAAATTTTTTTTACTAAAGAAACATATATTTCAGTAACGAACACACACGGACAAATCAGTGGTCGAACTAAATCATACAAGATTAGGTACTTCGCTATTTCTTCTTTGCCTCTAGAAGGTTACAATGCTTTGGTTATCTTTTTTTTTTGTTTTGAATATATTATAGGATATTTACGGAGATATAATTAGTGTTCCTCTCTTTCGGCTTTTTAAGCGCTGAATTATTTTATACCAAGCGGCTCGAAGTTCCCCGTTGTTCGCTCATGGTCATTGTGTTCAGCCGATCAATCGCACGATCAATCGAAAGAACGCGTCTGTTTCGCGCTATTTCTAATCGGTATACAATAGTTTGCTATCGCTATCGAGTCCATCTGCCGAGACGCGCTTCGATCGCGATCGTGCGATTCTCGAACGGCTTACTTGTCGCTTCGTCGCAAAAAGGTAACGCACGCACTGTCGCGTTTATGCGAATTTCCATATTTCACATGTGCTCCACGATAAAATATATTTGCGGAATTTTTACCGAGCAATATAAAACCCGAGATTATATATATATATATATATATATATATATATATACCCCATATGCTCTCCTGAATATTTTATTGCAAAATGTTTTATACAGTCCTTTGCTCAATTTTGCACGATAAAGCAGATATAATTCAAACGCGAGTTGATTAAATTCTTGTCAAGCGACACTTCTGCATCGCTCAGAATGTATATTCAAGTCTAACCTTCATCATATATAAGTCTTAAACGATAATTACGTTTTATTCATCGGGAAGTCATTTTTAATTTTAGAAAAAATTTTATAGCTAGATTGTATTATCGTATTTTAATCGAGATTTTATTAATTTTGCGGAATTATTAAATTTACTGAGCGATAGAGATTCTCGTTGCAAGATAAATGTTCATCTATTAATTTTTGTATACATAGAAATATTCTTTTGCCATTTGACAAATACTTCAATTTTATTTCTTTTTAACGAGATGTTAGAATCGATTTTGATAGTCACAATGGCAAAGTCACGATTAAAATAGTAAAAATAATACCAGAAGATTTCGAGATATAGTCACCGAGAAATAATATTCAGGTAAATAATGTTTGGAGAACCGGATTGATTGAGATGGAATCGTAAGGAGAACGGAAAAAGTGGAAATTCGCGGATAAGCGTTCGAGCACTTGGACGATATCGTTTGAAAAACCGTTTGCAATGTGTCGACCCGTCCTGCTGGCGATGGACGGTCGAATGTGTGCATGGAAGAGCACTACTCGTTCGACTGTTTTCGAACGACGCGCGATTTGTAAAATTGATCGATCGGTAATATTCTCGCGGATGTTAAAAATCGTATGAAAGTGTGTACAATATTAGGTAAATTTGTGACGCTTAGTCCAACGGCAGTCTCTATGCTTCTTCCTTTTTCTTTTCCTCGCTTCATTTATTGTTACACACGTGATATGCGCGAATCGATATGACAAGTAAATAACGGTAACACGTGTACTTAAACTACGTTCATCGAGCCTATCGACCGTTCGTATTCTTTTCTTCCGGCATTTCGTCGAGCTCTCGTTTATAATTGACGGCGATCATCTGCATAAGAGCGCTCGCACGACACGTGGTGTTATCCTGTGCAATATCAAATAGAAAATTCGTTAAACAACTCTTACGATATCGTTTAACAAGCTACGCGATATCGCGCGCTAATTACGATCCTGCACGCTGCGATATAAGCTCTTGTAAATTGTATATCGACGTAATGCCGACTTAAGAATTATTTTTATTGCATTTATTACACGAGATCGCGATTTACGAAACAAAATTAAAATCGACGAAAGTTCAGACGGTAGAATTAGATCAGACAATTAGAATTTATAAAATTTAAATATATAGGAGTTTATTAAATCCTCCCGATTGCTTAAAGCTCCTGTGAGGCATAAATAATACAAAAAAGATATTAGCCTTTAAAGAGCGATAAAATAACAATTCGGTGTCCCTGGAGATTTGTACTTTAACGAGAGCTTTTGCTTCGTAATTACAATTTTGTGCTGTATAATTCTCGGAGATGGAAATGCGCAGAAATCGCAGCGCAACTATTCGTTTCTTTCAATTGTGCGCTTCTTATCAGAAGTATCGAAATCTAGCTTATGAAAGAATTTACACTGAAAGCATGTTGACGCGATACAGGGTGTATCTCTATCGAAATACGCGAGTTCTCGTTGTTCGCATCTGGATCTCGTAAGACTTGTGAAATTCGCGCAAAGCTTCGCTTATCGCCGTTTTTCTCTTTGTTAGGATCAGGAAATATTTTCTCTCTCGTATTACACGCCGATTGCGAACCGTTCTTGAGATAAATACACACGCGAGAGCCATCGCTCTTCCTTTCTCTTCCTCTCTTTCTCTCTCTCTCTCTTTCTTTCTCTCTCGAGTCGCATACGTACAAGCACACGAAACATATGCACACCGGTACACGCAAGCTTATTTATTTTATACTAATATTATAATCGAGAATCCTCGGCAACTGCTATAGATACAAACTATAGAGTATAAGATGTGACGTCGGTACGCGTGTACGGTATAGATTGCTGCAAAAGATAGGCTCTACCGAGTTCACAGCGAGCAATCAGCTTTGCTCGATAAAAAAAAGTTCAACGGTAAACATTTTAAAAATTTCGGAGCAAAAATATAAACATATAAATCGTATCTTATATACCGATATCGTTGAAAATATTCGAATAGATAGATTTGATAGAGAGAAATTCTTTCCTTCCTTCGATCCTTAAATATTTGAAGGTTTTTAGATTCTTCCTAGAGTCTGAGATTCAGGATCACATTCTTGGATTCTTGGACCCCACATATCTCGCCGATCTCGGAACATCTGCATCTTTAGATTTTTAGATTCCTATCTCCGTGATTTATCGAACTCTTTAACCGATCCTTATAGTAGCGCAAAGTTGTATAGATTTTCAATGTAATTATTGTACATTCTCGGTAAATTTTATCTCGTTAAATTTAACATTTGCTCGACTGTGAATCCTGCGGAGAACAATTTTTGCGGCACTGTTAAAATGCGTCGGAGAATGCATCACTTGATATGCGCCGCGGCTATAAATATACAGTATACGATAAGAATAAGATTATACGGATACGTAATCATAGTAGTAAAAAGTAAAAACAGTATGAAAAATTATTGTATTGTTTCCCATTACTTATTGTTATGTCGTGCTCCGTACTCTCGAAGTTGCCAACGCGAATTTTGATCTATTTTTTTTTGCATCTATAGTGAAATGAATATATTTATGAAAAGTTATCCCTATTTTTCTAGATATTTTTTGTGACAATAAAATATTGCGAAATGATAAAATATGACTAAAACATTACAACAATTGCTCGTAAAGTGAGAGTCGCATTATTAAATTTGTAATATCTATTCTACATTTAAATTTATTGATTCGATCAAGCCAATTATACTATATGCCAATGATTACGCAACAACTTATCTTCGTTATTTTTAGTAACAAATATCACATACGAGATTTCTTGTTTTTTTCGATCAATTTAGCGTTCGATCAGTTTCGAGAGTGGAAACGTCCTGTTATACAAGTACGAACACTATGATATCGTATTATGTGTACGATGATCTCTATGATGGTCAATATTCTCGGAGATGACAGTACTATGACGTGCTCGACTAATGATTAATAACGAACGATATACATGTTCAATAGCAGCCTTTTCCCAATGGAACTGAGAGTTTAATGAATCGTCTGATACAATGATATTATTATTTAAGTTTAAATTACATGAGGCATATTATCGAATAAAATGTTTAGCAACAACGTGCATTGTTAAAGTTATTTTTAGCTACATTTAGTGGTCAGATCTTTTAAGAAATTATCATTTTCGTGCACGTTTTTATATTGTTTTCTTTTTTCGTCGAAATTTGCAGTCAATGGAGAATACAATTACTCTCAATTAATATAAAAATAATAAAAAGTTTAACCTACGGCTCGTTATGCCTAACGTAACATTTAGTCTCGAAAGTTTATTTGAAGTTGATGTTCTCTTAACATGCTATACCGCAGCAAAGAATGTAGAAAGTGCTATGCTGAAGATTCTTTGAAGACTCTTTTGATGGGAGTATTTTCATGTTCTCGATGGCGATCGCGGTGAATGATACTGATTGTGAGTGAATTCTGTTCGTTATGATAGCTCGACTATCTTGCAGGCTGAGATAAATTGTGTCCAAAATGGTTTATTATTGTCCGCTTACATCTTTTTCTCGCTTTAGGTCATAAACATTACCCACATCCGTGAAAATACTCCCCTCGTACTAACTATACTAACATCATTGAAATCTTGTTTCATTCGGATTATCACGCATATGCCTCGCGTCAGTTCGATCATTTCGATCGTACTGATTTAGATATTGCATAAAATACCCAATAATCGAAAGATTTTATCGAAGAGTGGAATTGAATTATCTGTTTCGAAAAAAAAATCTGGCGATGCATAGCTCAAATTTCTCACCGAAAATCTTGTGAGATAAGACGTAAAATAGAATGATTAACTTCGAAATTCTGCTGCATGCGATCACATACTCAAAATAGTGTATAATTTTATTAATCGTTAAACAACGATGATAATACTCGTGTATTTTTCGATATATATACGAATTGTAGAGATACAACGTGTAAAACCGGCTTTTACGGGAACTTGTACGGGGTAGATCTCTTCTTTACCAAGTTGCAATTGACAGAGACCGCCTTTATCCTCGTTTTACACGCGTGTATTCCATCTTTCATTTACCGAATGTGAACGTTGTTTACTCTAATTTCGATTGGTAATAGAAATTATAAATTTAACCAAATATTATGCAAACTTTATAAATTTACTTAAATCACCTTTTTCATAGATTTGATATTATTTGATTTATATCTAATGTCAAATCTATAAAAGTGTTCAGTCATATATTTTGCTCGTTATTTTATATTATCAAAATGTTCCATAATTTTTCTCTTTAGAAACTTCAAACACACATACATATATATTAGAATCCAGTAGCTTATCTTGAAATGACAGAAATAATTATTAGTACTATGAAGAAATTAGTTGAAGAGGACAATGCATCGCCTGATTCAATAGAAAAATTTTTATCCCGTTTCTCGTTATCCCCTATCTCGTATTATCACTATTATTATCGCTAATTTCCAAGGGCAATCACACCGTACACTCGCGTTCATTCATTAATCCTTCTGCTTTTCCAACACATCTGTCTATATTGTATAGATTCATCTAAGTTTTTTTTTCTAAACTTTCAAGAAATACAAGCGCGCTGCGACATTCTATTCTCATTTCGTGAATTTTTAATTAATAGATCTTCGCGTTACAATGAGCTTGGAAATCTAGTAAACGAAGAACTGTCGTAGAATATATACGATAAAATTTGTTTAATACGAACGAGTTTTAATGCAAGATTCTCACAAGTCTATCATGGTAACATGAAACAGACAAAGTGAAGAATTTTTAATTATTCACGGTACGCGACGTATATTTATAAATTAGAAAATAATCAGTGTCTGCATCTGCATTATAAGTATAGGCTCTTTCACCCTGCACTAGTATAGAAATGTATATATTTAATAAAGATCTATCCTTTTTCGCGTGGAATGCTTTACGGAATATCGCACGATGTTATGCAACAAGTCACATACATTAGAATAATTTTATTCTATACATTTTTTTTTCGCGAAATTTCACTACTAGATTTCTCTCGTATTTTCTAAATCGTTAGAAGACGAGTATTCTGGACATTCCCAAAATTGTTCCACTTTTAGCTTATCTCTTTAGTTGCCTCTATCAGGTATACGTACATTGATTTTGAAAGTACACACGGTATAAATGCGCTCAATGGATCGACCACGCCGAACGAAGCTTTACCAATTCGTTGAGTCGTGTGAATTGTGCAAAAAATTGGTTATTTAAAGATTATATTGATAAAATTAAAGGATTTACGCGTCGATTGCTGTGATATGCAGATTGCGATATGGTATTTTAATTTGATATGCAATAACATGCATACTTAAATATAAAATTATTATTTGCCTTTTGTGATTGGCGTTTGTCGTCGGCTTGATCATTTTAAATTAACATACATCCTGAAACTTTTTGCGATAATCCCAGAACAATTATTCTTACTTCATACAAATGTTTATTCCAAGAAATATTAGACAAGAAATAAAAAGATATCGCTGGACAGAGATTTCAGATATTTTGATTATTTGATGAATAGATTCAGTTCTTTTCATTTCTTGCGTATATTTCTATTCGGAGAATGCTTAGACAGCATTGGAAATATATTACATTTAATTGGCGCATGTATATCTGCTGGACAAGACATTACGACGTGATAACGTGCCAATCCCTTTTCCGTACTGTTGCATCGAATGTAACGACTACGCGAGTGTATCGATAACGCGCATTTACGATTTCTTCGCGAAGAAATTCATCATTCATATTAAATTCTTACTAACAAACGTGTTAAAAATTCTTATCGTTTCTTTTTCATTGAAAAACACTCTTCCATTGATCTCGCGTGCTGCACCGCAATTAAATCGACTACGGAAGAGTCTAAAAAAATGTCAATGATTTTCCAGCCATTTCAATTAATGTACTGAAAAACTTAAGTAATAACTTCGAAAATTTCCTAAAGTCTTTTAAATATGCTACAGGTTAATTGTCGCTAATCGTTCACGAGTATCTAACAGTTCACCGCGAGCTGTTAAAATTAAGACTATATAAGATACTCTTTTCCAGACATTCACTAATATCTCGTACATTTCCTCTCTTTCACTGTCCTGTTCATGGCAGTTTCAGCTAGCTTACGTGTGTCCGAATCCGACAATCGGAATTTCTTACCTATTCCTATTCGCTTATCCTATAACCGTGGTCTTCGAGCCACAAAGGACCGCGCGAATCCATTTGCATTTGTGGAGGCTCACACGATCTCGAAAAATTAATCCTTGAAATTCAATTGTTATCACCATCAGACAGTATATGGTTAATTACAGCTTTTGTGTGAAAAGCTATAATTATAGAAAAGAAATAGTACACTCTCTCAATGAGCATATTATTAATATTAATCAGTAATATTAATCGTGTGAGAATCCTTTTCCGCTCTTCGCATTATCTCTTTCTCTCTCTTTTCTCTCTCTCTCTCTCTCTCTCTCTCTCTCTCTCTCTCTCTCTCTCTCTCTCTCTCTCTCTCTCCTTTATTTTTCCTCTCGCACGTATACTGTCGTCATTCGCTCGTTTTCTCTAGCTTAGATCATTTAAATCAACTCCGCATAATCCAGGCACACTTTTCTACTCTTTATCTTCAAAGAAACTATATTTCTAATATGCGTCCATTTCAGCTCAGTTGCCACAGCACGTGCTATCATGCTTCATTAAAAGATTTTGCACCTCAGATTATTAATTTGTCATTAGTATTTGTTAATATGTTACTTGTGAACATTATTGTGTTGATTGCATTCTATTATCATATGAATTAATAATTTTAACACTGTAATGATGAAGTAATTAATGAATAATAATAGCATTTGGCCGAGCTGAAAAGGACGAACATGTTGGAAAATAGGTATCGTGATCTGAGAAATGATTTTGGTAACGAGGAACGTTGATCAATCGCACTTTTCTGATTTACAGTCTGTCGGCTCGATTCGTAAATGTCTCAATCGTGGCGGCGTCGATATGCATGCCGATCAAATATTATATTACGCGAGATTCGCAGAAGCTATGCAAAGGCAACTTCATGAATCAGTAAAAATGAAGATATATATTTCCGATGTTGCGTCATGCACGTAAAATCAGCGACGTATTCTGGATATGTTTTCGTCAAAGTATGAAATAGTATTGATGCGCGAGTTACCTAATTTCTTCCTTGCAAAGATTGCACGCAAATCGATATTATTGGTCACAGATTTATATGGTGTAATAATAAAGCTCGAATGGAGATTAACAGATATGCAATAGGTATATAATAAATTCGAATTTATCTTAGCTTTGCAAAAGTGAAAATTTGTGACATATTCCAAAAATAATTTCTAATTATTATATCTAATTATTATGTTACTTTATTTGATTTTTTTAATCATAACCAAAAATAACTTTCTGCTTTAACGTGGATCAAAGTTTTATTTAATTTACGTTCGAGCGTGACAAACGCGTGATAATCGGCAATTCCGTCGATCACTGTGACGCGAGTTATGCGCTAAAGTCGCGAAATTAAAATTCTCTCTATGTTAATGATAAATTCTCTTACTCTCTTCTTTTACAATCTTCTTTTACCTCTTCACTCCGCTCTCTCGTCATTGTAACTTCTACATATGTATATGCTTTTTTCTTTTTCGCATTCGTAATCTATGGAAACGGCACAAAGCTTGAACGGCTAATGGTAGATACAAGTATATTACAAGTACACGCTCGCGAAGTATCCGCTCGCTTTGTGCTCGCGCTTCGCCGATTCAGAAGCGGAGGAGGAAAGTGATTGTCCTCGTAGAAAGCTACACGAGGTACTAGTGTAGTCGCTGAAGAAAGAATCTCTTAATTTATGATATCCAAAGAAATCTTTGCTCGAACGGCAGCGCCGGAGAGCTTTTTAGCACAGTCTTTCATTGGATAACGAATAAAATAGCGGTCGACAAAATATTGCCTAAATGGACCGGTAGATTTATTCATTGAAATTAATATATTTAACTTTTATAGTAAAAAAGTTTTTTTTAAATATTTGAAAGAATGCAAAAAGTTATGTAATATATAACAAGCATGTCTATTGAGAAACTTAATCAGTATTTGGCTGTGAATTGCCAAACAAAAAGAGATGATGAAAACAAACGTCAATCGCGAATCTTTTCCTACGGATGATAGATTGCTATTTCATATTACAGCTTCGTCGGCCAATACGCATACTAACGCATCTCAAGCGCACTTTTGCGTCAAATACTCGCGCGCGTGTACATAACGATTTCACGGTAACGATTTTCCATGCGACGAATTTCCGTGGAAACCTTTTTTCTTGACGTTTCTCTTTCGAAGCAAATAAAAACAAAAATTATTGGATAACGTTGTATGTATTGTATGACGGCTAAAAAATACCTGGAGATATTGTACATTGTTATAATTTAATATAGTTTTTTTCAAATGTTATAAATCTATCCGAACGTTCGCCATCATAGTTGGCTTGGCTGCAGTTTAATACTCGATGTATATTGTGATGTGATTTTTTTCTTCTTTATTGATACACACATGTCTATAATAGAGAGATGAGTTGGAATTATTTATTATTTTAAATATTATTTCACTGAGAGAGAGATAACTCTATTTTTATAATTTAATAAATCGCAGTGCAATTATCAATTGCAATGTAAGAATGCCGGGTTCATGAAGACTCCCGCGAAAATCGTTACCGTGAACAGCGGATGTGATCCGTAAGACTAAAACGGCGCGTTCTTCTCTCTCTTTCTCTCTACTGCTTCACAGAATACACACCGAGAAACACCTGACTTACGTGACTAGGCTACGTAACGAAAACTCATTGCGCACACGTGCACCACGAGATCGAAGCTCCCGTTTCTCTCCCCTTTTGCTATGTGCGTGCATTTATCATTCCCATTCTATTCACATTCGCACGCTCGCGCATATATACGTACGCACACGCGACGCCCCACTCATACCGTTTGCAATTAATTTTGTCCATAGTCTCTCGGACCGCGTGTCCGCGCCTCGCATTACGTTGACGCTATCCCGCTTCCATCCCTTGTAAACAATTTGTACGTATTCTCTTCAAGCGAATTTTACGAAAACAACGCTCGTTCGATCATCGTAAAAATCTGTTTACTTCATTAATATAGCTCGATTAGCGATGCAAACAAATTTGCGAATGTCGACTCGGAATATCGATTTTGCTTTCTCGCTTTTCCCCCCATTTGTTTTTGTTTGCGTTTATTTTCATAATATAGCTAACCATCCTTCATCGTTCGGGAATACTCTGTGTATAATCCCGTGACAGAAATTTCTTCTAGCAAAACGTATAGAATTTTTCAAAATGAGATAAAAAAGGATCTAGACATCTGTTCTTCGCGACGAAATTCAATTTTTCCGCGTTTTCCTTCGGTCCGTATCGGTCGTCATGTTTCCGGTGCGGTTCCACGATACTTAAGGGAGGATCAGAAGATGATTAGGAATTGCGTCTGCGTTACTTGTGGCTCGATGTTCGCCGATAACACGCGACCGACGATCAGCAGAAGACGATTCGACGTCTGGCGTCGCCCCGTCCCCCAGGGGCGGTGAGGGCACCACCGCTCCGATTCACCCTGCGGGCTCTGGTCCAGGCCTGCCTCTATCGACACAAAAGCAAATCGATTATGCACGTTGTTTGATTTATCGCTGATTTTCGCCGACATCAATGGAAGTTAATTTCGATTTAATTGATTCTGAATTTTTTGTGTAATTAAAGCTACAAAGAGACAAAGGATTGAAAGATCAAATGTAATTAATGGTGACACTCTCAATGTATCACACACGTCACATTTCTTCGTTACATTTAGTTCTCTTGAAATTATATGGCGAGATCGTTATATTTATATTGTGCACGCATAGAAATTTAAAATTCAATTTAAGGGTACATATATGATAGCAAATTACAACGTATTTTATAAACGCTCGTAACATTGTTCACTTTTGAAAGGAAATATTGAAATTGGTAATATTTAAAGAGTAATATTTGAACATATGCACGCTGGATTTTCGCATGAAAATCGATAAGAATTAAATAACGCGCATAAAATGAGAATTATTTTTTTATGTAAATACGAGGTATTTTATCCTTTCACGATTCTGACTCTCACGTGAGTTATTTTATTCTACGTATACACATTAAAACTTAAATATTTAATTAATACATGATGTACAGAAGTAAGCCGAGATAGCTTTATGCTTTCAACATAACATAATATAATTATAATATGCACGTTCAGTACTTTACGCATTGACACATACTTTCTAAACAATCTCTAAAAATCTGTAAGCCGCGCGTATCGTAACTTGACTGTTTTGTGATGAAATTTGCTTTATCTTGTAAGACTTGATAAAGTTTAATTATTGCAAGTACCGCGTACATGCGATTTCTCTATGAAATACCACGCTCATCTTTTCGTAATATACAAAAGCAATTATTATGCCATAACCATAATAATAACATGTAATTATTCGAAATAGCCGTGGAAAGCGACATATGAAATTAAGCCAAATAAGCAGTCGATATATCGAAGTTATGTCGAGATATACGTGTACGTGAGTAGGTATTACTTTTTAACATTGACATTTAACGGCTTGATTGCCTCGTAATTGCACTTTGAAAAGCAAAGAGTCTTTGATATACGAGCATAACAGAACGTCCATACCCGAGGCGGACCACGTAATCGCGACAATGGGTAATGGCCATACTCTTTGTAATTGAAATTTTCAAAGTTCCACCGAGCACAGGTTTACGTTCGTGTTTCAAAGAGAACGAAATAAACGAGCGAATCGCGGTGTGATTGCCGGATGCGCCATAATTTTTAACTCACCTACACAAACCACTCGTCTTTCTGGCTGGAGGAGATGTCACTGAAAGACAATAGGAAGATGTGTATCAATTAAAATTAACTGCATGTAAAAAATAGATATTGAAGATAAAGTATAAGTAGCACTTTCTGTGTATCTTATCAAGAAATATTTTAAACCAAACACATGGAAAACATGTCACGAGATCCTAAATGGTTTTGCACTAGTACACTTCATATAACAATTAGATATAATTAAGCCAGTCTTATTCGATAGGAGAATTTTTAGCTTCAGTTTTAAATCAAATATTTGAATCTAATCTTCTTTCGATGTTTTTTCGATAATTGTAAAATAAAAGAACATAAACATGAGAACATCTGTTCGTTTCAATATTCAATAGATTTTCTTATTATTTCGAATAAATTTTTATAGAGATATTTTTTCTGACACGAGAAAAATTGCATTAAAGTAGTTGATTAATCTACAATATTATAATAGCACATTTATAATTCAAAACTCTCTACATATCTTATATCGATCGTTCCTCACACGATCTTATCGCTATTCGAATTTATGACGAAAGGTAACAAATTTTCGAGGGTCTAATCAATAACGACGGTGTATAATGCAACGGAAAGAGGATCGGCTCTTTTCCCATTGGCTGACTTATCGTTTTTGCAATAAAAAATGCGCACTTCCTCCGATTTCTTTCGATTCCAATCTGAACACTATAAAAATGATAATCTTTTTCACTGCTCTATAAAAAAAAGCTATAATCTGTTCGTACATGCGACAATACGTTAAAATCTATTGCAATGTGATTGCTGGTCGTTGTTAGTATAGTTCGCTAAAATCAAAAATATATATATATTTAACAATACATACATGGCTTTGTTTTACAAAAAATACATAATGCATGTAAGAATTTATTTTCTATTTAATTAAAGTAGTTCAATCATTAATAGAAGTGTAACGATAATGTCTTTTTCGAAGATATGATGTACTCTGGAGAGCTTTAAAATTTTTAATAATTTTATAACTTTTTTATATATTCCTCTTGATAACTTGATAACTTTTATGACTCCTTTCTTTACAATTCTTTACAATCACACGTGAAAGAGAATATACTGCTGCAGTTATTTCGTACAAATATCCGAGAGGTTATTAGAGGTATATACTACATACGAACCAGTTACAAAATTATAAAAGCAAATATAATAACGCGGCGGTTTTTTCTGATGGAAAAAACAATAGAAGAGAAATATATGAAAAATGTCTCACCTGTCGGAACCATGGCTCCTCACTTTGCCTGGCAGTAGAGGCGGACCCGGGCCGCGCTGTGCCCGAGCCTGAGGCCCGCAGGGCGCAGCCAGTTTCCCGGCCGTGGCAGGGTCGTGGCCCCCGTTATTCCCATCCCCGAGCCGTAGTTCGCCAGGGGCCCCAGAGTACCGGTTGTGCCCTTCAGCGTGGTCATGCCCATTGGTAGACCGACGCTTGCTCCGTTCGATCCGTACATCTGTTGCACTAAAATGCCGTAAGACACATCAGTCCCGTCACACCTCCTGCATCCCTCTCGACGATAAAGTCGTCAACACTTTGCGAGAATCTTTTTTTATATATATTTCGTAGAATTAGTTAAGAGGAAACATTTCGTGAACAGTGTTTTTCTAGAATGTAAAATGACATAACTATATCTATATATTTTTTTGATTTCACATAGACTTTCTTAAGAACGGCATTAATTGTTGTAGAAATTCTCTAAAAGAGTTGAACCTTAATTATGAATTTATTATAGAAACTCCACTATTCGAACATGTAGTATCGTTTTATTAATTAACGTCGTTATATTATTTTATTGCAAAGATCTTCAATTCCATTTAAATATATGCCAGAAGATAATACTCTTTATTGAAAATAGTACTACAATCGGAGCTATTTTGAGCGCAATAGCAAGCACGCAAATATTATTACCTTTTATGTCATAAAGAAGAATTATTAATTCGTTTCTAAGAGCACAACATAACAGTTAGAGAACGAGATTAAAAATTCTCAAGTGTAATTTTCGAAACTTGCGTCCGTTGATGATATATGCAATCTATTTCTTTGTCGACAGCGATACGCATTGCGCTTTTCCGCATGCGATTACGCGGCAATTTTTCTGCGCGCTCTTTCAGCCGTCATTTATCTCGACGAACGGAACACGGTTTGCTTTATGGGCGAGTCGGAATCCGGGTCAAGCGGATTTCGCGAGTTTCGGTCGAGGAAATGCGGTTAACGTTCCTGACGATTTTTCGGCCTGTATATGTGTGTGTGTGATGTGCATGCGTGCGTGTGACGTGGTGTCGCGAGAGCGTGAAATCTACGCGCGGAACGTGACAGGGATAAGGCGACCGGCGATCTTTGGTAGGCTTCCCTTGGCAAAGTTGCACATATTTACGTTAACTATGCAAAAGTTTGGGCGATTTCAAGCGCCCGTACATCACAGCGTGGTTCTGACGTCTCGGCGCGATTATGCCGGAGCGAAAGCCGAGGACGTGAACGGCGTAAAGTCCGTCCCTCTCGCTATACAACATTTGCCACAATTGCAACTCGCGACGATATTTCGCTCCGACAACTCGTTGCGTATATAACTTTTTAAGCTGTAAGTTACATATATTTCAGGATTTTTTTAATATTCTCTTTTAAAACCATATTTATTGATATATCGAGAAAGTTTCTCTTTTTTAAATGACAAATGACAAACTATGTTTCAAATAATTTTCGAAAATTTTGAAATCGTTTTCATTAAATTAGAAACACACGTGTGTTTGTCCAGCAAAATTAATCAAATTAATTGTATTGGAAATGTACATATGTGTGTCACAGAGAAATGCAATGGATAAATATTTCCAAAAGCGTTAAAATGTTTCGGGCGTTGCCGTTGAATGGCGAAGAGGTGAGCAGCTTTGCGACATTCCTGCGCTTTTACTGGCTTTACACGATTTTTCAGTGCAAATAAGCGTTGCAGCGTTAAATATGCTCGGGACGTGAGGGATAAACCCGTGCACGACTTTAGAAACTCTCAAGGCAACTGCGTATTAGCTTCATAAAAGTTCCGACTTTCGTGCTTTTGTATGTATTACGTGCAAACGGCAAGCACCGTGTTGTTAATTTAAACAGAATCGTTGAATATATTTTAACCGAGTATTATTATTCTTTATGACATACCTATCGCATAGTTATTCAGAATCGCTTTTTCATAGCGCTGATGTAAAAAAAAAAAAAACAACAGCTTTTTGTTCATTTAAATCAGTTGCTCTTAACATACCTTGTTGAAAAACGATCAGTTGCACAATCAAACGATTAATTGCTCTATATCATATTACAAATCCGATATCACACAATTTAGCTCATGTGACAAAATATACGGCAATAGCGTTATGTTACATTATGCAGAAGGATATGGCATAGCATGCGTTTCTCATATTTTTGTGAAAACGTTGCACCGCTTATGATATATTACTCTATTATACGTTTTCGCTGCATAGCTGGAATTTTAAACGACTGTTAATGACGATCAATACGGCGCGATATAAAGAGGGGGATTTATTACACTACACCGTATTTAAAGCGATGAGTTTTTTTATTTCCGTATAACTTTACGTTATGTATAACTTTATGTTAATATATAATGTGAATAAAACGGAATAACAAGGAAGAATGTCATACAGCTGTCATATTATCGCATCGAAAGCGATACCCTCGGTTATTTCACATAAACAGTGTCGATTTATAGTCAAAATTGATACTTTGTTTGCCAAATAACTGCGCGCGAGTATGCGTTTTCACGTAATCTCTCTTAATTCAAAATGTTCCTCATATATGGGGAATGGTGTGCATTCCGCGACGAAATTCCCATCTCGCCCATAAAGGGAGAGAGCCCATTTTTTGATCTCCTCGACGACGTCGGCGTTTTCCGCAAATTCGCTGTTCGCGAACGTCATTTTTCAGAGCATCGAAAAAAGAGGGCCAACATAGCCTTAAAGAATGCCATCCGGCCAAAAATTTACGGTCGACGCCAAAACTGTAGAAGAGCCATGATAATGGCTCCGAGAGAAGCGGGAAAAGATTTTTATCGTCAGCAGATTTATGTTCTTGTTGCTCAAACATTATTCCACGATATCGTATTTTTAAAGAAATATTTACGATGATTAAAAGTGGATATATATACGATAAATTTAAAAGTTTATACACACGATTATTCTTGATAAGATTAAAATTGGTTGAATGGATTGTTCTCCTATCGACGCAATATGTCGAATAGACAGTACAATCTAATTTCTACAAGATATTAACAGAGAAACGATTTTTACATGAGATAATTTTAAATAATTATTCTCAATATAGATTATTATTATTACATCAGCGAACTGTGTGGTTGCATTAGCGATATTATTCATTAAAATTTAATGAACGGCGATTTTAGTTTTCCGAATAGCATTCTATTCTCTAAAGCAAAACCATCCCAGAGCAACCATTTCCGCATATACAGAAGGCAATCACGTGATGCGAGTTATGTGGCATTCAGAATACAACAGTGCCAAAAGTGAGCTCTCCAAGCTGACGGACGAGTGCAGTTTGGAATATGCATGAGGCTGTAGTCGGTGGATGATCACGCTTTCCGGGATCTGATCTCCTTGCAATCTCCATATGCGTCATAAAGGGTTTTTAGCAAAATCGCCAACAAAACTGTGCGATGACATCTAGTAATAACGGCCAAGCAGCGGATTATTTCGCAAAATTGGCGAGAATATATGTTACGTTTATTTCGGAATGACCGGTATTGATTTCCCGGCAATTGAGGTCGCGTAAAAGCAATGTTACTTAAAGATTTCGTTACATGGACTTCGTATTTGAAAATAGGATATCCTGATAATAGAAATTGAAAGAAATTGAAAAAGAGGGATAGTATTTATTTTAACTTTACAATTGTGACACTTTTTTTTTTAGTACTTTTAGTACTTTTTTTAGTATCTGTAGATGTACTAAGATATGTGAAGAAATATCACATTTGAAGGGGGAAAAAATCTAATTAATAGCTATCTATTTTAAACTAACGAATGACAATAAGAAAAGAAAGAAAAGAGAAGAAGAGTGTCCAGTTTATCGTATAATTATTATTAGTTGATCGTGTTTGATTTATTGTATAATTATTATTCATTGATCGCGCATATACATTGTTACGTACGTTCGCAATAATTGATTATCTAAAAGCGATTATCTTGCACAACATTTATTTATGCCTTGACATTGTCGATTTGATATACATAGTATATTGTTTAATATTGCAATTTTTACGATTTATAAAATTATTAGAATGCTCATAATCAATATAAATTATTGAGGTGATCTCAGGCGATTTTGAAACTCCTGCATGAGTATTATATTAAATCACGCCTTTGTAGTGCGTTTTCGATGTATATCCAATTCCATTGCACTGAGATTAATACAGAACCAAATTTCATGTTGAATTTCATATAAAACATTGAATATTCCATATGCTTGAGCAGCATTATAAATTTTTCGATGGCAATTTTGCAATTATCCTGAATATTTCCTGGTTATCGAAAAATCATTACTCGTTTTTTGACAAAGAGATGTGGAATAAAACGATTTTAACAATGTTAAATGCGGATAGTATGTACACTGAGAGAAATTTCTCTTAGAATTTATCATGAAAATCACGATAGTTGTGGGACAACGTGTATTACGAAGAATTTTATGCGAGCTATTCTGATTAATATCTACCATAATAAAAAAATATTAATATCTATTATAATGAAATATAAAATTTTTCAAAAATTACCAATGTACTTGGTAATTTTTGTTACGTTATTACGTTTGTAAAATGTCTTTTGTACATATCAAAAATTCCTCTTGTTACCTATAATATTTGATTGGTTGCCAAGTTGTAATTCTCTCCGTGTATTTTTTGCAGTTTGGATTTGCACAAATTTATCATACAATATCAAAATAGTCTACGCTGATCGCGCGAATCAGCAATTATTTATAATGGAACACGTGCAAGCATAGTCGATAAGGCTATTAGCCTTAATAATTTCCAAGAGGAAATTATTTCGAACTTCTCGAAATGCTGTCAGACATAACATCGTGACTGTCGTAAATCTTACGAAAGAAATTTGTTTGCTTACGAAAACAACCCCGGGGGTAAAAGTATATAAGCAGCCGAAGCGGAGGAGAGCCAAGGTAATGCCGTAGCTAATGCGAATTCCACGCGGTAAAGTTTTATTAAATTATATTCCACTCGGCGAATTCAAATTATCTCGGATACTGTGCCTGCGAGGGCATGCGTATATATCTATCACCTACACCGAGAGAGAGACATGTTTGTGTGTGCGCGTATGCCGGGGTAAATCATGGAAAGTGGACTACACAGGATTTTCCTCCCACATTTTTATTTTTGCGTGCAACGTCGAGTATCGCTGGACGTACAGTACGGTATCGTAATATATCTCCATATATAAAAGTGGACCGAGAAAAAAATATATAAATTTGTTACAAGTATAAAGCTATTAACTCCGGACACAAAAAGCTTTTCAAAAACAAACCTTTTCTCGAAAAATTATATACAAATTATGTTTTTATCTTAAATATGTTATACACAACGCCATTTAGACATCGTTTAAAAGTATCTCTTAAATCTCCATATTTCTTATTAATTGGAAAATTGTAATGTAAAACTTGGTGAGAAGTATGATTGAGTCAAGATAATGTCTTTTATATGTTTGGTATCTTCGTTGCATATCTCCGCGTATAACAGAATATACAGAATCTGCTCGTAGCATGATTCAGTCTTTATAAATATTATACATGCATTTTCGGCGAAATTTCCCTTTTTTCCTTCTTCCTTCCATTTTCTTTCTTTCTATTGAGTTTTTCTTTTATTTTCCCAAAGACTTATCGCGTTCTATCGCCAAGATTGGCATTCTTGCGCCACGCGAGAGACCGGCGCAAACCAGCCCTTTCCATCAACCCTTCCCTCGACGGTCCGTTGCGATGGCAAGAATGCGGGATTGCGGCCAGTAAGGATGTGCATTTCCGCTTAAGTTTAAATTGTGTATTCGAGTAAACGCTTCGCCCAACTATTCCAACAACTTTTAATACGATCGCCGCGCCGCGGCGCCGCTGCTCGCTCGCGAAGTATATGAAAATCAGTCGGCTTTTCTGCTCGTAGAAAAAAATAGCGACGAGGCAATACAATTTCCCGTTTGATCTCAACATTTTTGGGAACATGCGCGCTTTGTGCATTCAATAAGGATAGAAATTGAATTCGCGAACGACAAAGAGGTACATTCAGTGCTAGTCTATAACATTATTAAAGAGAGCTTATATAAACGCGCGCTCTTTGTTTCCAGAAAAACTTGGTTATTTCTGAAGAGTTTACTAATTGTTTAAAACAATTAATATGTAACAATCTGTATATAGATATATTCTCAAAATGACATGCTGATTTATGACCGCGATTTGTCGCCTGTTACCAGTCACGCCGATCTTGCATTCGGAAGAAACTAGTCCGAAGTCGATTTAAGAGTCTTAATTGGGCGGACGCGGGACGACAATCTCGCAAATTAGTGTCGAGTGCAACCTGTTGCTGAGACGGAATAAGATTTGTCGTTCGGTTTTAAGCCATGACGATTGAGCTTACTCGGAAGAGAGAGAGAGAGAGAGAGAGAGAGAGAGAGAGAGAGAGAGAGAGAGAGAGAGAGAGAGAGAGAGAGAGAGAGAGAGAGAGAGAGAGAGAGAGAGAGAGAGAGAGAGAGAGAGAGAGAGAGAGAGAGAGAGAGAGAGAGAGAGAGATCACTCACTGTCTCGCGCTTTTTACTCCAATCATTCTTGCCGTCACGTAGCCGGTAACGAGGGTCTCGTTAGTTACTAACGAATTGTTTGGATACAATCGCCCGAAATCCCCAGGAACGTGCTCCCCGCATTCATTAGCATTCGAATCAGGCCGCTTGGATTCCAAATGCTTTGATACTGCGGACTAAGTTGATTGGATAGCATTATATGTGCGGCTCTCTGAAAACGAGGATAGCGGGTGGTTGTGCAAGGCGGCCTAGATAGAGAGAAAGAGAGAGAGAGAGAGAGAGAGAGAGAGAGAGAGAGAGAGAGAGAGAGAGAGAGAGAGAGAGAGAGAGATTGCAGTAATATTAACCTACAGCGAATAGTTTTCATTGAAAATTAAAAGCAACCCAAGGTTGTCCAAACTGTTATGGTTAAAGTCGTAAAAATGCATTAGCATCAGTGCGAAAATTAAAAAGTAAAAGTTCCCAATGCAGAGATATAACTATGAACCCGATAGAATTTATGATATTTCGTATCTAATCAATAATATAAAACGTAGATAATCTTATACTCCGTGAAGAATATAAAAGCACAAATGCACGAATAACATACAATAAAATAATTATTATTATAGCAATTTTTTAAATAAGATTTAAGATAAAGTAAATTAATAACCAAAAAAGGGTATAATGACATAATATATTACTGATAATACATTAAATCAAATTTGCCAGATTTTATTTGGCTCCTATTTTTAAATACAACGTGTATTTTGGATGTATGCATGTACATTTATGTGCTTACTATAACAAATATATTTTCTTATAACATATGGCTTTATAACGAGCATATATATGTTCAGATGAATAATCTTAAAACGAAATTTGTACTTACAAAGAACACCTGTCGCACACAGTCAAGCAAAATATAGATTATTAAAATCGCAAGAGAGAACATCCAATCAAATTTTTATTCATTAATATCGAGTATCTTATTTGATATTTATTGAAAATAGAATATCTAAAGTTACTTGCCAGACATTTAAATAAATTAGATTGATTTGCATTTGTTTAAATTTCATTTATTTTATTTTTAAATATTAATGATATTAAATATTAATTATGGCATTATCATAATATGACTATTATAAATATTAAATAAATATTTCATATTATAAATGTAAATAATACACGGGTAAAAAAACTAACAAAATAATGATTTATATATTATTATCGCAAAACTTAACAAAAATAAAATTTCAATATAACAAAAATATTTCTGCGAGCCACATTTATGCGATATTTTTTGGAAATGTCTTTCACATATACAAAAAGGTAATAAGTCTTATTCTCCCGAGATCAATTCTCGAGAATCTAACAGGATCAGTTCATAAGGTTTCCGGGCTTTCAGTATAGCAAGAGCTATATCATTTCTTTGATAGTAGATATATAGTCTCTCGACGACGAAGACATAAATAGAAAGATAAAATCACAAACGGTTCGCACAGAAAAATTTCCTCTCATTACTATCAATTGACTCACATTTGATTTCTAAACCAGTTACGTCACATATATTCAGATATATATATGTTAGATACATATATTTAAAATATAAGAAGCAGTCGTATATTTGTTCATTATTGGAGAATACTTATGGAATAATTAGGAAAATCCAACGCTAGATTCGCAACCCTATATAGCGATATTGAAGCTTGACAGTATTGTCACCGCGTCAATGTCTCAGAAGAGAAACAATTGAAACAGGCGGATAACTTGATAGATAGATAAACAGAAGATAGATGGACTGATTAGATGGACAGATACGATTAAATATTTTTTATTTGAATGCTATACATTGTAGCATTGAATCGATAAGAAATTGTAGCACGTCGCGATCCTGTTTGCCCCACTACTCTGGTTTTGCAAGATATCGATTAACAGGTCCAGGCAGTTATCTGACCTTGACATGCTAACAGATCTTCTCGCGCGGCATTAAATTCGTGAGCTCGTAACGTGTTTCGAAGCTGAAACGCCTCACGAGATTCCGTTCAATATTAATCGTTGATTTTGTTCAACTAATGCAATCGATCCGATTAATAAAAATCTATCGATTAATATTCAAGTTTGTTACTTCTATCACTGTTTCTTTCAGAGTTATCGCGTTCTCCTTCTTTTCTATCATATTTCAAATATGTCGAAATACAGTTCCATTTTCATTTCATTCACATTTTGCACTTACGGTACAGTAATATTATCATAAACGATAATACACACAGTAACTAGTTTCTATTCATATCCTCAACTAAATAAATTTTTAGATAAGATCTTACAAAGATCTTACCTATTTGTAGTAAATTATATCACACTATCTTTAAGAAAAAACTACTTATGGATTACATAACACCGTCTTAAAGTTTTAAGCAAATACTATGCGTCAATTTACGCAATGTATATACATATATGTTTTTCCCTCATACTGATATATATGTATCTTTGAATATATTCTATTCGGAGTATTCTATATATTCACTACGGTTGAATAACTTGCAATACATTTCTCGAAAAAAAAAAATACTTTGCACCATCGAGATCATCTCGACACGCGAGGTGGCGTTAACACAGAGGATCACTGATAAAGATTCTGCTGGTAAAAATCCTCGACCGCGAACATTCCATCCGCGTACGGGCTATGCGCTCTCGTCTTCACCAGATGAAAACCTCGATATTTTCTATTGACATCCTCGCCCATCAGTACCGCGGGGAATCGAGGCGGGCAGAGACCCAGGAGATAAGCTACGAAACCAGAACAGGGCCAGCCCCAGAAACCGACTTTCGAGTTGATCGACTCGGAGAAGTACTCCGCCGCTCTGTGATGGTTGCATCCGAAGGGATTTCCCTGCTCCCAGCAACCAGGCTGATTGACTCCGCCGTTCATGTAAAAGTCGATATGACCGCTCGGTTCGATTTTACCCTGAATGAAGGCATTTGTGTGTAACACGTCGACGAATTCGGCGTCGCTAGCGTCGAGCTTCTCGTCCTTGCTGACGGTAACGAAGAGCGGCATCGCCGGATCGAGACCGGTGATCCTCGGTAGCTTGTACGGTCGTAGCGCGTTGGCTGCGAAAGCCGGTACGTGGGCGCCCAGACTGAAGCCAATCACGTGGATGTCCTCGGCACCGTAGTCCCTCAGACGGTCGACCAGCTGTGCCAGACAATCGCCCACGTGAGGCACATTGTGGACGGCCACGGGATAACACGGTGCTCCCGCCAAACGACGCCAGTCGACTGCTATTAGATTGTAGCTGCCCCTCTTCGAATATTCTTTTCTAATATCCACCAAGTAACTCAGCTGCATGTCCGAATTGTAACCGTGCACGATGATCTTCGTGGATATCGCTGCCACGAAATTTGTATCGTCGAGATTTGAGCCGGTGTCGTTTACAAGTAATTGCTGTCCCTCATCTGGATTGTGCTTGGTGTAGAGAAAGAACGTCACTTCTTCATCGGGGCAGGTCTGATTGGTGTTCACCAGGCAGGGCCCCACGAAGAAATCTCTACCGATCTGATTGTCTACGATGTTGCTCACGACGAACGTCTGGGTGTTCGCGGCCGCGGCAAACTCGCAGACTAACAGAAGTATCGTGAAAATCCTCCAGGTTGGTGGACAACCAGCCTGGTTGGTGGCCGTCATCTTAGAACCGTCGGAAGCTCCACCTTGACCGTGATATCGCGCGAAGGAGCGACTGCGAATGATTCCGGGCGACCGTCCGGCGAGAACTGATCGCTGCAACGACTGGTCGATCGTCGCGGGCGAAACTCCGCGATTGACGAACGGCACGTACTGGACGAGCCTCGACGAGCTTGGAATCCCTAAAGAGCACCGCCACACGCGGCGACGTTTTAACAGGAGTGTTTTGTTATCAGTCGCGGTGATCGATGCGCGCGCACGGGGTGAGTCGCGAAAAGTAAACGCCGCGATTTTCAGCAATGTGATTAAAAAATTGAAAGTCTTTTTGAAGAATTAGTATATGCCGGAGAACAGTATGAAATTCAGGTTTTTCCAATAAAACATAAAAATTCCAAGATGAGAGTCTCTCTTGAATTTTTATCTCGATAAGAATGGCTTTTCGGTTCAAACAAAAGTCCGTTATTCACATTATTGACAAACACTTCGCGCACGTTTATCTTTTTTGTTTGTACAATATAGTACTCGAATGATAAACTGATAAGCTGAAATAGCACGCGTTAAGATATGCCAACTTTCCGATGAAATATCAAAAGAAGTGATTTTTTTATGCCAATATACATATTTTAATATTTATATAATAGTGATATATTACGAGAAAGGATTAATCACAACGGATACACCGATCAATTTAGAAAATTGAATCTTTATTTCTGAAAAATTATGTTCTTTTCACCACTCACCTCTCTGCGCGCAAAACGATGCAACTTCACGTAGGTCGAACCGATGAACTATAGAGCATACTGCATGATATTTTGCTGTGTACTTGCACATTGCAAGCGTCCAGCAGTGCGCGGGACGCACTTTGCGGAATACGCACTGATGCGAGAAACCCATTTCGTTGAATCAACTAAATCCTTGTTTGGATATGGGCAAACAAATTCTTTAGTTAATATAACAAAAATTTGGTTCGCATAACAAAAAATTTAGTTACGTTAAAAAATTTTTGTTATGTTAACAACATTTTTTGTTATGTGAACCAAATTTTTGTTTATTAACTAAAGAATTTGTTTGCTCATATCCAAACAAGGATTGAGTTAATTCAACGAAATGGGTTCTCAGTGTGTCTGATTGTGTCTGATTGTATCGCTCGATTGATACCATTAGTACGATAAAATGTTAGCGGCGATATAATCGGTGGAATGATTGGGCGAAGGCGACAGACGAGCAAGCGATTCGAGGAATGATTGCGATAATGGCGACGGATCGATATATATAGATGAGGCTTGGGTGCACGATTGGCGGGTTAGAATTGATACGTCGATGAATGCAGGAGATGATGCAACGACGTGTGAGCTGTAATAGCACTCGCCTCTTGTAGGACAAATTGGGTATTTCCGAGATGCTCATCACGTGTTTCTTTAACCGCCGCTAATCGGAATTGTGCGCGTCGATATCGGCACATCACATAGCAAAATTTATTTATAAAGAAATTTTTCTCACTGCAATGTAGCAGATAAATGATTTTTTCTAACTTGTATATTAGTAGAGGAAGAATTCAAGAGAAAAAAAAAAGAATAAAAATGACGGTAATTTTATGGTTTAACGATTGAATAATCAACTTTACTATATCTTCAATTGCTATAGAACTTTAATATTTTCATTTCAAAATCAACGTTTCTGGGCTATTCATGCATATTGATTTTCAAGCAATTAATCTGATTTTTGGAAAAAATGACTTGAAAGTAAAAAATATGTAAGCGTTGTAGAATTTTTGTGACGATTGGAGGAAACATATTTTTATTATCATGATAATGTTCTAACGATGAAAGAAAGTTCGGAACTTTTATTGCGCGGACGCGGAATTCGAGCAATTAGAAGTTGATTTACAGTACGGACACGATAACATGTGCCCTGCATCGCGTGACTAACACCAATGACATCGAAAACTGCTTTGAATAATGCGTTAACTTCCTGTTACAGCTCGAGTCTCGTTTGCAATAATTATCGCGATTGTACTACCAAATATCATCGAAGCTTGAAATAAGTGCCGTTTCCTTACCTGGAATAAAGTATCATCGATCGTTCCGACACGAGCTCTCCGTGTAAGTTCCGCGCGTTTCGGAAGAGCTCGTGAAAGTGTTCGTCCGTTACTTCCGTTTCGATAAAGCGCGAGAAGGTGAAATTTCGTTCGAGTTGGCACGTAGCCTACAAACATATCGATAAACTTTCGCGACCGGCGAGGATGTGAATGTTAATCGTGACCAAAAACACTTTTACATTCGTTGCCATTTATTACGATTGTCTAAAAGCTGTCCCAATTATACGTGCCTATAAATGCCTAAATTATCAGTTACTGATCGTCATCTAAGACCACTCCACGTCACGGCCGCATCAGCTACTATGGAAATAATTATATGCAAATTATGAATTATGTTATATTGCTGTAAAAATTAAGAGAAAAAAAACCGACCCAAGAGAGGAAAGTGAAAAATATATGGCAAATCTCACCCAAAATTAGAACTAAAATGTTAGAACGAGAGATAAATTTATCGCTTACAGTATAGTGAAATAGACTTTCACAAATGATTTGGACTTTGCTTAAATATAAAATCTTTTCGGCTGTATTTTCGAGCCCAGCCAAGACCGGAACGAACTTGTTTGCATAAGCTACAAACTAAAAGAGAAAAGGAAAGAGAAGGACGAATGCTCTCATTCGTATTTCACCTACATAATTCCCCATACGCCCGACCAGCCCGGCCACTCGTAAAAATTCTCCAAATATAGACTGGTAATCTCATTTCATACTGGAAAGCGTGCATCTGTATACAGACGAAAGTATGCATTTTAACATGCCTCGGAAATATGAATATCTAGCTAATAAGACCTATTTCATATTCGAGCTTATCACACGGTCGAAAAAATTATAACTTGATTTAGCAAATATTTCGTTCTCTCATAATTAGCATTATTATAAAAGACTAAATTGGGGATAATAAATTTTAAATGTCAAACAAATTTTTATATATTGAAATAATTAATAATTATACAGATTGTTACGTTATTACAATTTATAATTTTATATGAGAGCAATTAATAATTAAAAACATCGTATATTGCGTCATGATTGCATCATGGAATAGAAATATCTATATATAAATACATAATAATAATAATAATAATCAATGCAATGTAAAAATTTAATAAAACAATTTAATAAAACAATAAACAATTTGCTCGAAATAAGAGTTTCAATATTGTCAGCAATATTAATTTTTGCACAACGGTTCATTTCAATTTTTATCGTGCATTGCTTAATTACGGTTAAAATTGCAATTACCGTAGATCCCCGTTAATCGTGTTATATACTGAATTTCCAAAGAAAATCGATATCGAGTACAGGCTACCTCAATTTGTGGTGCGCGGCCCATCAGGCAATCATACTGCAATCTCCATTTTAAAAGTGGAATCCGTGTTACATGGACGAACGATGAAATCAATAGCATAAGCGGAAATACCTAAATTAGCTTATATTTGATCCATCCCCCCCCCCCAAAGTACACATACTCGAAATAGACGTTATATTGCATATAGCTGCATTAATTGCCATGGACGTGGCTTTATCAGTGAATGAATTAATTTCACTATTAGTTTGTGAATAAATACAAATGTCATTTTGTATATATACATACGAATTATTATATTTCGACGTTCATTAATCTGCAGTTAAAAACTTAATGACTCTTCGTGATACTCCGATCGCTCATTTTCCTCTTCGCGTTTTATCATTCTGAATTTTAAGTATCATTTATTAATTATCACGTAATCGCATTGCGTTTTGTTCCCCGTTTCAGTGTATTCAATTACGAACTCTGTTGCAACTATATTTATTATTGAAGCGTACATAAACGCAGAACAGCGAATGAGACGAAGCGTATTTTTCTATTTTCCTAGTCGGTCGGAAACACCATCGACGGAGTTGTCGAGTCTTTTTTGGACCAAAGCCAAAGCCCCAATGATGTATCTTTTGCCTCCATTTATTCTACATTCTCCTCCGGTATTCCCGAGATAGTAAAATATCAAGAATGCACATGCAAAACTTTTAGTTAAGATATGAAATATCGACATTTATTTTGTAAAAGACAGACACGATATATCGATACATCTGTAAAGATATATTCTCTTCTTTTGCTATTACATTTTCTTCAATTTCCATCAGAATACAATATAATTTCTTCTTCGAAAGAAGTTATTATTTCACAATATAGCAAGTTATTATTTTATACTCTCTTGACGATACCTTACCATATTCTTGGTGCAAATGTGAAATAATTTTATTGTTGATATAAGTTTTTAAGAAGAATTATTCCGAGCATAACAATTATTACATAAAGAAACTTGTGTTTTTTCTAAAGAAAATTTGCTATTGCGAAATATTAAATCAAATTATTTAAATGTTGAGTATTTCTCGATTTATACATTCTTCGAAAATTTTATTTAAACGTGTACACGTTTCTACATGAAACACGTACGTATATAGAGATTTTACGATAAATATTTGGCGAAAGCTCACACTTTACAATAGTACAGTTGAAGGGGTAAAAACCACTGTGGTGTAAGTCAAATTTTTAAAAATATTTCCTCGGGTGCATAGATGCAATTTACACACGAGAAAATATTCTAAAAAATTTGACTTACACCACTGTGGTTTTTACCCCTCCAGTTGAACATTTATTTCGATTTATAATACAAAACTCGCTGTATTTATTTATTATGCTTTGATTATATGCTTATTCTCGTTGAACTCATTGTCAGATGTGTCGTTCTCAGTCATATATTTACAATTCGTGTCGTGTCTAGACTGATTCTAATAATGTACAATCATATATTATAGGTATATACATTCTGAATACCTTCGCTCTTCGAGATGCGTCAGCGAAGATGTTGCGAGTTTTAATCGGATCGTGATAGGTACATGAATTTTGTTTCAATCGAATTCACGTCTATATTCAAAATTAATTTTCATTTAGCTACGATCTACGAAATTATTTGACCTTTTTCCACGGACGGGTTTTGGCTGAAGCATGATTGGCACTGGCTTGAATAAATATCGGTCGAACGAAATTTGACAAAACGGCAGTATATGAGATTGCATGCCATACATCGATGTACGAATATCTGCATGGGCGGTGGTGCAAACGCGCATGATGCTGTACAAACTGACGCAACCGCAAAATGCGTATTTTGCGAGCGTATTGATCAAAAATGTGTAAAAATGTACCGTGAAAAGAACATTTTTTATCGTACGGACTTATATTCAGTCACGAAGTGTAAGTAATTACTACACCTACTAAATATTAGGTGAAAATTGACAACAAAAAGCAAAAATAATAGAAGAATATTTCATTTATTTTAATTAGATATAATCAATATGAAAAAAATTAAACATAATTAAATATTTCTCTCTATATTATGCATTTTACAATTTTGATCTCAATGAAAAATGAAATTGGTATACAGACTGAGATGTGAAAGAGAATTTCAATTGATAATATACCTAAAAAAAATAAGAAAATGCAGCGTGCCATGGAAAGAGAAAGCTCGGTCGAAGATTGAAAGATGTCTTAATTTCTATATCCGAATGATTCAGGTGTAGCTAAAAGTGAAAGAGGCCCGAAGCACTGAAATTAGAGAACATTTACAATACGGTACTTTCCTAATGTGATGGCAACATTGAAATACATAACTGCGTAAATTGCAATCTTCATTAAACTTATCATGCACCGTACGCGCAGCTTGTTGCGGTTTTAGTGTTCACCATATTCGAAACATGCTATTGCGAAAAGTTTCCGTTACATGCGTCACTAATAAATCTCGAAATATAAGCGACGGTCGTGTTATCAAGCCGACGCGCTCCATTAAATCGGGGCGACGACGTAGCAATGGTCTTCGCTCACACAACTTCGCCCTCATCTCTGCGGAGATAGCACACTATTTTTAGAATTTCGATATAATTGATTATAGAGTTTTGGTTCCACCTTAAAGAATTTCCGGATTTTTGATACGTTTTAAAAAAGTTCTGACGATTAAATATACAAAATGTATAATGATTCGAAAATATTGGTTGCCATCTTCACGTTTTTGGTATAAAAATTAATAACATTTTATAAATAAATCAGAATTGGAGTCATATACTTTTCAATAGAACTCTTAAAAGCTACAATTTTCTTATACGTGACTTAAACTGTAGATTTTCCGTACTGGCAGTGAATATCGAAACGCAGCCTCAGTAAAAACGCTAGACTCTGAAAACAATGTTTAACCGAAGATATTAAAAAATTTTTACCCGTAAAAAATTTCTAAATTTGAAAAATTATAAAGTAAAATCTTTTATTTTTATTAAGATTTTGATATGAATCAAATTATTGACTCGCAAAAAAGCAGATAAAATACTGATAATCGAACAACGGTCTAGGGAGATATAATATTTATAACAGAACTAATGATTAGGTCATCCTGCTTAAACGTAAATTCAAATATATTTAGCTATTTGTTTCTAATTAGATCCTAATTAGGTCCTAATTAGGTTCTAAATAGTTCTCTTTATTGTATTTCAAACTCGTCTTGATTTAACACTATATTGCATTAATGTCAAATAATGATGGTTTTCCATAAATATAAATTCTCTCTCTCTCTCTCTCTCTCTCTCTCTCTCTCTCTCTCTCTCTCTCATAAACACGATTGGCCAAGAATTTTTGTAGATGGGAATGCAATCCAGTATAGCGAATCTGTGGTATGTTTGGGTCTCATGATCTCTAGTACTCTCTCATGGGAAAAGCAAGTCACCAGAACGACCTCTAGGGTAAATGCACCGTTGTACCAGCTGAAATTGTGCAAGCACCTGCTTCCGCTTGCTCTTCGGGTACGGTTAATAACCGCCCTGATTTTGCCTCACTTTGACTACTGCTGCGCTGTCCTCACTGATATAACGGGTGAGCAAAACTTGCGGCTGCAGAGAGCATTTAATGCTTGCGTACGTTTTATATTTCAAGCTGGCTGAGACGAACATATCACTCCATACTTTGAAAGGCTTCATTGGCTGAAGATAAGCTCAAGGCGGAATTATTTTATTGGCAACTTAACTTTCTCCATCTTGCACTCTAGGAGATTCCCTGTGTCCTATATAATAAATTTGAATATAGATGCAACATGACTCAGCGTGATACTCGAGCTCTGGGTGACGTTCTCACTTTGACTCTGTGTCGTACGGAGTTTTATAGACGGTCGTTTAGCTATAGAGCGGCTAAACTTTGGAACGGTCTTCCGCCTGATCTGCGTAATTCAGAGTCGTTAATTATTTTTAAACACAAATTATATAATTACTTATTAAGCAATGACTCTAGTCTTTAAATCCTTAATGCTTGCGGACGCGCGTGTAATAGCACGCACACACATGTAATTTAGTTTTTAGTCATGTATTTTATTGTATGTTATGGCTTTTGCGCTTAAGAGGATTTATCCTGGAGCGCATAATAAATATAGCGATCTATCTATCTATCTATCTTTCTCTCTCTTTCTCTCTCTTTCTATTTATAATATACTGAAAAAAAAAACAGATCACTATCTATTTATACTAGCTAGATTTAGATCAAGCAAATGCGGACAAATGCAAATGAATAATTTGCTTCAGTGAATGTGAATGGCGCCGCCATAATACCACTTAATGAAGCAAGTTGTTCATTCGCGTTTGTTCGCGCTCGTTTGCTCGATGGTCTCGACCCTGCTTCTGCCGAAAACGTATCACTTAGCGCATTGGATCGTGTTGCCTGATGTGTGCAAAACTGCGCGCACGGAGACAGACGTTGTTCCATTAATCAGCCGAAAGCGCGCGTTTCTCCGGGAATTAATTATCCGTCGCGCTCGTCTGCCATTAGTTTGGGATAATCGAATTTCCAGTGCGCGCGGCATCGCGCGCGACGCACCCAGAGAGGCAGAGATAGAATCCCAACTCTCGTATATTAAACTATAATTTAAACGCGAGTGCGAGTTCCACTCTCGTTCTCGTTCCCGCCCCTTCCCCTCCCCTCCTTCCTTTTTCTATCTCCCCAACCTCTTTCTCGATTTTCGCAGTTAGTAATGGCAATAAACAAACGGGACGCGCACAAGCCGCGAGGCACGCGCTATTTGCTATCGATTATCGGGGGACCAAAAAACAACAGCGATACATCGATTGAAATTGCGGCAAACATCGCGATAGCGTCGCGCTAGAAATGCTAGCCGATTGAAATCGCAGAAAGCCAAACGATATTATAAAACGAGCGCGAGTGAACCGAACGGTGGTATGGCGATCGATCGTTTAATGAAAACACCAACGTGCGTTTTGTTCGGGTTTTTCCTCCCGTTTTTTTTTTTTTTTCATCTGCATCCGCTCTCTAATTTCGTTGCACCGTCGGCGTCGCAGCCGCCGATATGCAATACCAGTTATTACGCGTAAATAAATAACGCCCGTTGTAAGCGGCGGAATATCGCAATGGCCTATCGATCATCTCGCTGCTTAATTATAGCAGCGAGTGGGATTCAATCGCGTCGATGGTTTCTGATTAATTCAGCGCCGACCGCAGATATTTAGGTCGGCTTTGTTCTGTATTGAAAAGTCGTGAGTTCGCGTAACGATGTCACGAATTCGCGTCGTGAGATGTTTGTTACCATTACGTGTTTTATTTATTAAAGACAGAGGCGTTGCACGTATGAAGATAAAGAAGAAACAGCCTTTACTAAGAGAGTAGCCTGACACAGTATAGAAAAAAATCTAAGACGTCAAACACGGCTAGAAAGATAAGATATCAATGAAATAACAAATGGTACGATTTGCATGATTAATTTCTCGATTAATTTATATTGCGAAAGCATATATCGTTTAAATATAAATCGCACACAGAAATAAATAAATTTGATTATATTTTATGTAACATACAGAATGTTTCTCTCTATTTGCATAATCTTGCGAGTTCTTTAGTACTTATAGTATTAATAAAATTCCACGTAGGAAGAAAAATTGGAACACATTGTAGTAAAAGTAAAAGATTTCCAAATAGCTTTAAATAATCATTGAAATCATATTTTAACAAATGTTTCTTTTTACATCTGGTTCGTTTGTAATAGTTTACTTTATGATGCAATTTGAAAACTTGCTCGTGATAACAAGGGTACACAGTTTATTTAAACAAGTTTGCAAGACCATAAATCGTATAAATGATGAAGTCGAGAAACAATTTGAATAACCGCGAATGTGTTATTTAACCTCCCGTCCGCAAATAAATTTGATGGTTAACCACGAATATATGATTGACGGATGTAGATCGCCAAATGCATCTGTCAAATCTGATTAAATTAATTAATTAGTATCGTTGCCATGGAACGAGATGACGTGCGGAAGTGCGAGGTAAACCGCTACGCAATCAAATGAAAAGTAAACACTGCATATGGGGGTGTTCGAATGAGATCAGCATAATCGAGTATCAGCACGCGACGTGAAATGACGGCGTGCATGATAATGTAACATTTCGTAAATGTAATTATATTGTAATAATTCCGAATCCGGAACAATCCTTCATTATCATATGTAATCCATTGTTAATCTACAAACGTGCTGATAGATAAACATATATTACGTATTAATTAACGCAAAATGCACCCAAGAATTTAGATACACATCACTTTGTATGATCATAGTTAATATGCAACAACAAAACCAATGGAATATGATATGGAAATGTTTTTTTTTGCAAATTAGAAGGCATTTATTAGAAATAAATATATTATTACTATATTTATAAAACAAAATCAAGAGACACGGTAGTGTTTCGCGCCAAGTACGCGCGGAGCGAGACCGCACCGTGACTCTTTTACGCGAACGTATTCTCTTCGTGAGAATCTTATAAAATAAATAATTCTTGATTGAAACATAAAATTAGTATAATGCTCTAAATTACGTGTTAACTATAATGCTCTAATTCCACTCAGTTATTAATAAACTCCCGTTGAAATCTTCATTTTATTTTTTTTTAATGAAAACTCGATATCGATACCTGATGTGTGATAAAGTATAGGTTTATAATATCATATAAAATGTTTGTTTAAAAGTTAAATATCCAACAGATACGTTATAATTTATATCGAAATGATCAATGGAACAACGGAATGCACTGACGTCTATGACCTCTTTTCTATATAATGATATGAGACATAATGGTGCTCTGATGTGTGTGCACGTGTGATAGCATAAATAAATGAATATTTTATGCCATAATCGCGAACGCGTGCGTCCTTTGATCATTGGCTCGACCCGTGCAGGGCGCAACTTTGTAGCAAATCAGCTAAATGCGCTTACTAACATATTCAGAGAAAAATTAATTAATTTTCATAACTATTAATGTAGTCCTTGCTGGTGGAAACAGAATTTCCATAAATACATATTTAATTTAAAAAATATATATAATGGAGATTTATATAAAACTATTTTGAAAATAATTTACAGGATGTCTTGTGGATGTTCAAATTTAGTTTTGTTGCTCTAACTTTTCATTTTTTTTATTATATAAATATAACTTTGTTTTGAAAAGAAGTTGCTTTAAGTGTATAAGTACATATTTAAAATATACTTATCTATATAGTTTAACTCATTTTCTTAATTCTCGAAATTGACCGTCTCATCTAAATAACGATCATATTTCCCAGAAATTAATAGATGCAATCTCTGCATTAAAATATTTGGGAAAAAAATTTAATGCTTTTACAATTGATAACAGCAATTAACATATTGATCATTCAACTTATAAAAATTATTTTTATTATATACGTTCCCGTGCGATCGTATATATTAAAGTTGCTTAGAGTAACGGCGTTACGCAACCGTTGCGAGAGCGAAAAAGTTTTTCCCCGTGTTTTGAAGTAATAGTACGCGAAGTAAAACCACAAAGAAGACGAGCTGACTAACATGGTTGCATCGACTACGAGCGGTTGCAACGACAGCGACAACGACGCGAATCGATCGTGTACGTGTATAAGGGAGGTTTTTTGTGACTCACATGGGAAGCTGACTGGGGGATGAGACTGAGCATTGTGCGCGTTATGGGGGTGCCTCGGGGTTGGAACACGCTGCCTGCAAAAGCAGAGAACCGCCGCCGTTACCAGGCCGCCCATGCTGAGTATCAGAAAAACAACGGCGATGGCGAACCAAGTAGTCTGCATGCCTAGGATCGTCGATGCCTCGGAATCTGAAGTTACAATGAAAATACATTAAATCAAAAAAGTTTAATTTCAAAAAACAGAGATATGCTTCAAGTTCGATCGAAGTGTAATAAAAATGGTGCACGTATACATATAAGAGGGAAAATGTGACAATAATTCTGTAAAATTAATTAACCTTATTAATTTATAAATTAAAGCCATTATAAAAAATACGAAAAAAGATGTTATCTAAACGCGTGAGAAAAATATTACATAATAAAAGTTACACAACGTAATATAACTATCTTTTATAACTTTAATCAACTGTATAAAACGAGATATCTGCACAGGTTCGATTTTCATCAACTTTTATTAGAAAAGAGATTCTTTTCTTAGTAAACAACGCATCACAAAAGATAATAAAAAGAAAATTGAAAAAGACAGAGTGAACTTCTTGTTAAAAGCGCAAATACTTGATAATTAAACGCGTTTCATCAAAGATCTGACACGCGTGCACTTCCGTCGAATCAGGAAATCGATATAGCAATATGTACTTCATGTTTTACCGTTATAAGCCACGATAAATAACGCGAGTAATAAAAAATTTTATGACCGGCATTAATTTTTGAATGAATCGATGATCGTTACGATAGTAGTAGTAAACGATATGGTTGCTCGCAGTGTTATACGATGCATAAAATAACAGAGAAAGCTACATACACGTAAATAATAAATTTCGCGAACTTTTTCAGAATTGTTAAAGAATTATGACCCAGTAGTTGCACACACACACACGCACACACACACACACACTTTGCATCCTTTAATAACTCGCATTTAAAAGTTATTTGAAATCTATAATAGGTACATATTTTTAAACATTGGTTTACGTAATATTGCTCGTTGTTATAAGCCGCGGGAAATGATGGAAATTAATTGTTTGCTAATTGAAGTCGGAAATTGTGACAGGAATATGGCGAATTAACAAAATATCTGTAGAATATGCTAAATTCCTGCGAGCGCAAGCATTATGCGACAAGTTTGTAATTTACTCCGCCGCTATTGCGAGTTACTCTTGGATATGTAATGAATACATGGCAATTAACCTCTTCAGATGTCGACGCATGCGTACTTCCAACCATTAGCATAAATGTTATGTAAATTTGGTTCGCGCGCATTTACAACCGTTTCTCACCTACAAAATTGTAACACAATTTTCACACACATACAAAAATCAGGGAAATCAATTTTACCGTTATACAGCGCTCGGTAAATTATCGGTATACCGTATATAACCGTAATTATCCGCGGGGTGAAAAAAAATAGAAACTCTGAGTTTATCAATGCGAAAGAAATTAAATCTTGCTTTCCATATATAAATTACGCGAAATTTAATAAATAAAATTATTACCGACACATAATATATACACGTGCTCACCATACTTTATGAAACCTTTATATTTCTGTAAATGAGATTTATGAATTGTACAAATTTATCTCATTTTAACCATTTCATTCCCGAATTAAAGTTATTTACGACTAACTTTTGCTGGTAAAATATTTTTGAAATTTACATTTTTTCATTACCTTTTTGAAACCAACGTATGAGTAATCATACTAAATCATGCGAGATTATATCTTTACGATCTAAATCGCTTTGCTCATTAAATATAGCGTGTCTTAAAAGATACGTATACATAGTTCCTTGATATACCTTGATAGCGAACATATTGATTTCATGTTAACTAGCATATTATTACCGTCTATAATGTTAATTACTAGCATTCAAAATAATAATATATACAATACGGCGTCATCAACGATAAACTGTTCTAATTAGGATAGACAGATTATAAATCTATTATTTTCTAATTATTATTTTTCTAATATTTTTATTCTAATATATCAGCTAACATTAATTTCCAAGACCTGAGTTTAAACTTCTACGTTTGAAATTTTTAATAGCAAAAGATCAAGTCTCGAAAGAATAATAAACATGTAGTAATTAGAACTCACTGGCACAAAGGGTGGAAGTGGCCTCATCAGATCCATCGCCACAGTGATTCACGCCGTCACAAAGGAGATCCGTCTCGATGCAGAATTCATTCTGAGTGCATCGAAAATCTTTGCAGGTGTGCTCTGAAAAATAACAGAATATTTGTTAATGCGCAGAGAAAGTATTTCCATGACTTAATTTTTTTTTAAATAAATACTTTTGTTACGTTTCTCGTAAATTTACTTTATCATATTTTGTTTGAAAAGATGTTATTATTTCCTGTTTTTATATCCTGTTTTCTTTTATCTTTTTATGTCTATCTAATATATATACGAGACGTGTAAGTTTAATTACCGTGGTACATTAAAGGCTATCTACAAGTCATGATATATACTTTCTTTATCCATTGTATACGCGCGAATGACCTCGTCGAAGGGTTGTGCACCTCTTGAGCTCGAAACGAACCCTCTCTTACAGGCGACGAAGCTTCAATGACAGGCTATTTTGAGAATACACAAGACCGCATATAGTCTTCCACGTAATTTTTCACGAGGCAGACATATTCGTGGCGTTATACACGTGATTATTCTTTGAAAATATCAAATTTTCTTTACAATAGTAAGTTTTAAAGAAGGGAGATAACTTTATGACTAAAATATATATAGATACACAATAATACATTTATAATGGTATAATTTAATTATTTATGAAAGAAATTAATTTCTGTCACAATAAAAATTTTAAGAATAAATAATAAATTAAAAATTAATTAATAATTAATTAAAAAGTATATTTCGGAATTATATAAAATATATGTAAATAAAGCGATATATAATAGCCCACGCACTTGTGAGAAGAAGTCCATCAGAATCTAACGTATATACAATGTAAACACTAACAATTTAAGTAATTACTATGCATTCCGATATTCACTCTGTCAGTACATTTTTCAAAAAGATATCTAATGTCTTGAAACTTAAAATATATTTTTCTCGAAAGTACTCTGGATGGACATTATGATCGTTTTTCCCCTTTCATTTACAATGTTAGAGATCAAATTAACAACAAAATTTTATAAATTTTAACAAAAATTTATTTCTGATTTTATTCCCAAAATGCACGTTTTATTTTGTTCTAAATCTATCTATATTTTACTCAAGAGAAAAAATACATTACTTAAAATATTTTAGGGAGAATATATAAATTGCACTTGATACACGCATTTAAGGTGGGAAACCACTGTGATGGCCGGAAAATATTCTATTTCCATGAATTTTTTTTGCAAGAAATAATAAATTTAATCAAATTGGTTTGTTATTTCTTTAAAATATAAAATACATATATTAAACATATTGTAAAAAAATATCATTGAAAATTATTAATATTTGCGCCTTCAGCGTGTGGTGCCGTGTACCTCCGCAAAAAAAGCTGGGCGGTCGCATAACTCGGTCAATTTTTATCGACGATTTTTTAAATTGGACAATTAGTTTTTGAATAACAATTTAAAAAATAGCAAAATTTTCGTCTAAATCTCGAATTTTTTTTTAGAACTGCGTCATTTTGTTATAAACATTCTGTTCAAATTTCAAGTCATTTGGATAAAAATTGACCGAGATATGCGACCGCCCAGCTTTTTTTGCGGAGGTACACACACGGCACCACGCACGCTGAAGGCGCAAATATTAATATTTTTTAATGATTTTGTTTTACAATATGTTTAATATATATATGTTAAAGAAATAACAAACCAATTTGATTAAATTTATTATTTCTCGCGAAAAAAATTCATGAAAATAGCATTTTTTTCCGGCCGTCACAGTGGTTTCCCCCCTTAAACGGAGCATAACAAATCTAAATTGCTTCGACTTATTACGTTATTGATAGCATAATGAACGAATGTTCGTGCACGCATTCAACGGCGCTTAAAGAACAAATTTAACCTTTAGAGGACGGGCATGCAAGTTTTTTCATGACTTTTTATGATTTTTATTTATAACTTCCATATATATGTGTTAAAATGGTGTACTACGAAAACTAAGCGCGTGGAGCCTAAAAATAGGCTTCCCGTCCTCTACAGGTTAATGAGATGTCTGATGAGATTGCGGGATGATATGATTCATTAGCTGGCGTGCAATTTGAATATCGGTCATCTGCCAGGTTACAGTCCATCGCGCTATTTAATATGAAAATTACTAGCAATCGAAATTCTGCTATCGCATCGCGGAGAAATTAGCCTCGACCAGCGGATATAAAAGCAACTGTTTGATTTAATTATAACGACGAGCTCGAATAAGATACACTCGATATAAAGGCATTCGCGCGCACGCGATTCAATTACGAGGATCACTCGAAACTTGAGTTCAGTATTAAGTTAATGGCTCCGATAAGTTTACTCTTTTGCTAAATGAAATCGTGAGTTTCAATAAACGTTTTGTACAACGAGCGCGCATACCGCAAACTGTAAATTAAAAGTACAAAATTACCTTTTTCAAAAAAGGTAAAAAAAGGGCGCCAAGTACACGCGTGGTTGTTACCTCAAAAAAAAACCCAAGTGGTAGTATCATTAATTTTATTCAAAAATAAATAAAATCTATTCTAACCTAGGTGGTAGTAGCTTTATTAATTTTTAAACAAAATTATTAAATTATAAAATAAAAATATTTAATTAAAATAAAATAAATAAATTTTTCTTGTAAAAAACTTGGCGCTGCTTTTTTAGAACCTTAAAAAAGCAGCGCCAAGTTTTTTACAAGAAAAATTTATTTATTTTATTTTAATTAAATATTTTTATTTTATAATTTAATAATTTTGTTTAAAAATTAATAAAGCTACTACCACCTAGGTTAGAATAGATTTTATTTATTTTTGAATAAAATTAATGATACTACCACTTGGGTTTTTTTTCGAGGTAACAACCACGCGTGTACTTGGCGCCCTTTTTTACCTTTTTTGAAAAAGGTAATTTTGTACTGATATCATGCGTTTTGTAGTGTTACGCATCCTCTTCTAAAAAGGGCATGTCATCTATACGATCTATCGAATCTGTCGAAATATTGTTGTCGCTTTTCCGCTTTTCTCGTCCTGCTGCCGAGAGAGAGAGAGATCATCCTATAAATACTAAATAAATTATATACATGTATAATATAAATATAAATAATTTTAATTACACACACACACACACACACACACACACACACACACACACACACACACACACACACACACACTACGTTTACGCGAACGTTACTTCTGTAGTAACTTACGATAATTCCTTCGCGTAAACGGGATTTTGTAGTAACTTACGATAATTTACTCCGCGTAAACGAGTGAATTATCGTAAGTTACTACAGAAGTAACACTCGCGTAAACGTAGTACACACATACACACACACACACTATCTGTCACGTATACTATGTTTACGCGAGCGTTTTACTTCCGTAGTAACTTATACGATAATTCCTCCACGTAAATGGAGATTCTGTAGCAACTTATGATAATTCATCCCGCGTAAACGAGTAATGCCGGGATTACGATGAATTTAACGTAACGGGACGCGACGGACGCGAAGTAACGTAACGTAAACTTAAAAAATTACGATCGCCGTAACGTGAAGCAGCGTGCATTTCAGAAATGATTTGACAGCTTGGTATGAATAGAAGGTTAAGATTAAGGTTATCTTTAAATTACGGCGATCGTAATTTCTTAAGTTCACGTTACGTTACTTCGCGTCCGTCGCGTCCCGTTACGTTAAATTCATCGTAATCCCGGCATAAATTATCGTAAGTTACTACAGAAGTAACGCTCGCGTAAACATACAGTTTGACAACTTTTACAAGGCAACATATACGTACGTGTTTGTACGATTTTGTAGATACACCTTCCCTCTTAAAGATATCTCGGCATCAGCTCTTTACGGTCAATACTTATATATATTTCACTATCTGTCACGACGCGGCAACGGTCACGACTATCACACACTTACACTTATCCTTTTCTAGGTTGTAAAAAACTGTCACGCACTGCGACAGTGCACGAGTGCACTCTCGTGTCAAAATGGGAAAGTGACACACCAGCCGCCATTTTTGTCCGACGTGGACGTTTCTTAAAAAAAAATTTTCCACATTTGGTCTTTGCATTGCAATATCTTCGCTCGTAGGGCACGTAACGAAAAAAAAAGACTCTTATTTATAAATCAAACCCCAAGCTATCGATCGAACCTACTTAGAAGTTGATCCGTTCACTCGTTATTGAGATCTCAAAATCTCGGATACTCGCAACTCATGCGTTCGCGTAAAAGAGTCACGGTGCGTCTCGCTTCGCGCGTACTTGGCGCGAGACACTACCGTGTCTCTTGATTGTTTGGTATCAGAACTCAATTTGCAAAAGAGCGCCGAAACTTATTGTTTGATATTTGCTTTCTTAATTGTTTGCAACAAAATAAAAAACAACGAACGAAATCAATTATTTCTCATAGATTGACTTTTGCGTCGAATCCTTATATAAATTCACTCTCTCATTAATATTAATATTGTGCAATTGTCAATTTCTATATTATAAAATTGATAGAATATGTATTTCGTTTTAATCTTGCGATAATATAGAATTAATGATCAAATATGAAATTGTTTCATGTTTAATAATAACGCTATTTCAAATATTTGATATTTACGCTTTAAAACAATTTTCAATCGCGCGGAAAGAGCATTTCTGACGCATTCCTGGACATCGAACCATCGTAATTCTTGAAGCATCTGGTCTAATTACGGTCCAAACGGTGGAATGCGAGTAATAACGAGCGATAAGTTTCACCGATCGTGAAAAAGCTCATGGTGGGCGGCGAAGACAGCGATTTTCCGCGTTCTCCCGCTAGCAATTATAACTCTTCGAGGCGAGGGCTTCTGGGATCGCAGAGAAGGTAATAAAAAGTAATAAAAGGATCGGCGACGATTCGAAAGGATAGGTTATGCGGCAAAAAGGCACACAGATTGCCATATGTAATTTTATGTAATTTAACGTTATTGAGATTCCTTCCTTTCTATCCGAACTTTCATGATTCGCTGCCATTTGCGGAGTTGTTATTAAAGTTCTGGCTAAAAGAGGGTCCGAGAATAACGCTTTTAGTATAGTAGGACAGTGAGGAACGATCGTTTCATTCGATAGGCATACATACAGAATTTTCATATAACATTCGGATGTAAAATAATTCCGCCCTTCACGCGCACGCGCGCGCGCGGTACCGAGAACACCGTTTAATATTATAATTATTGTAAATGCAATAATAACTACTGTGGCAATCGCTTTCGTACGTGACGCCAACGTGAGAGAGAAAACGAGAGGAAGGTGACAAGAACGACTGTAGGTATGGACACCCGCGACAGAGTCAATGTTTAACCTTTCGGATTGGCCAATCATTTAACGTTGGACGGTAGACATCGTATACGCTCAAATATGCTCAATATACCGATGAAATTAACAGTCGTGGCTAAGCAAACGGATGCGCAGTCACGCCGCACCGCTGATGTGCAGTAATACCAAGTGTTATGCACATTGACACGCGCGTGTACTCGCATTTGCACAAGGCTTATAGGCTCGACAGAGGTTCGCACATGCATATACTGAGAATGGGAATGCACGTGGTAGCTGCGAAATTTGCTCGCCTCCATTCCCATCATAGGGAACAGAAGGACACATAAAATTTTTATCGGTGAGCAAATAGTTTCAAGTGTTTTCTTGAAAAACAATTTTGCGTAAAATCTCTTATATGTAATTACAATTTTTAATCATTAATGCATTTAATTATTAACGTATATTCTATTTAAATCCAAAACTCGAAACACATCAAAAGAAATATGTAATTAAACATTAATGAAATTTTTCTGTAAGCGATATTTTTTATTATTTTCAAATTTATCTATTTGAAGATTATTCTGAATTATAAGCCGACTCTTGTAACAAATTTTGAAAATTTACAAATTAAATTGCCTGTATTTTATATCTACTTCTGCACTTGAATATCTGATAGACCGTGTGGGGGGAGAGCGTGAATGCGCTTGACGTGCAGAAATAAAAAAATACCGAATTAATTATATTATTAAATAAAGAGATAAAATATCAAAGGGGTAATTTCCGCATCGGGCTATTAAAACTAAAGCGAAATTCACCTGTCGCCTGCAAGGAGGACGGGAGGACTTCATTAAATTCTGTCGTGAGATATAACACTTGCACGCAAAAGCACGTGGAAATGGCACGCCAACTTATATCGAAAAAGATTTCTGTAATCTTTCAAGAGACATGCAATTTCGCAATCTGTGACGTATATACTTGCGATTTTGTTACTGCACGTAGATCATAAAAGATGAACGTATAGCTTTTACTCAAGTATGATGCTTATACAAACGTTTTATAAATATTGCAGTTTTGCAGGTTAAGAAGAATTCCTTTTGAATTTAAAGTACAACGTCTTAGTTTTTGAATTAAAAAGCAGACGTTTTAATATTGGATTGCAATTCTCATAGTTATACTTTTGTAAAAGTAAAGATATTCTAGATTTATAATGCAAATGATATTTTGCATTATGCTCTACATAGTCTACATTTCTCTCTCTCTCTCTCTCTCTCTCTCTCTCTCTCTCTCTCTCTCTCTCTCTCTCAGCGATGTTGTATTATCCAATATTCAATTCAATTTACTTCCTCTGGATGATTATGTCCCAAGCTTTTTACGGAGCTGCATTACGAATATTTTCGTGTTTTTCCAGCGCTGTTAGTAAGGGTGACATATTGTGGACGAGTCCGTTTGCGCATACTGTAAAATGCAAGCCGATTCTTTTTGCACTTTACGTGCAAACTTATTGTCATCGGGCTTGAAATAGAAAGTTGCATTGCGCGACATCGATGACACGATTGGGTTAAAAATGTGAAACTGCGAATAGACACTGTAACTCTCAATTCGAAAATAAACAACTATATTTAAATTGTCAAAAATTTAGCGTAAATATTATAAAATGTGAAATGCTTTGTAACAGTTGCTGGCGCGCGACTAGCATATTTTATTATTTAACGTTGTTTCATATAGATACGTGGAAGCCACAAACGCTATCATACATTTAGCAACTCTCAAACGATACATCATTGCAATATTTTTCAATATGCAATGGCTACAAGTGACTCTAAAAAGATATATACTAAACCTATGATTATTAGAATTTATGATTGTTACTCTGCGTTTAATTTTCGATTAATAACCCATAAACCCGATTAAGGTACGGCTTTATATTTATTGAAATAGGTAAAACGCGGTTTACTTATTAAAAATAAGAATTAAAATGAAAAATAGGAATTAAAGATGCGGCTTATCAATTATTATTATTCCGTCGCTACGTTCATAAAATAATTGTCATTCTTACATCAAATGAATCTCATCGCACTGAAAATATTGCACTGATCTAACTTGCACAGCTTTATATATATGCAAAGCGACTTTTCGATGCTTCGTGTACCTACTCTCCCTTAATTTGAACTGAAAACGCGCGGTTTTGTATGTACATCTGTAAAGGACCTTCTCTGGCCCTTCTGGTTTTTCTTTCCCTTCTGGATAAGAAGACCTTTCTGAGCCCCCTCCTCCCCCTTTGAAGAGAGTAAAGTAAAGAAGAATTTTTGGATTCCTTAAGCAATCATGTTAAATAATTTTTATCCTAATACAAATTAGTATCATATATATATTGGGAAATATCTATTCCAGATTAATTTAGATTGTGTAAGAGAAGGAGAAAGCGTCACTTCGCTTTTTTACGTTGCACCTTATTATCTCTCTCGTTTTGCTTCATATTTAATCTTATCCGCGTGACAAATCCGCTCGTAAAATCAAAGTCGGGGATCGCGTGAGGAGGGTTGTATGTTGCTGTTAAGCCGCAAACGACACACACTTTTGGCTTAATGATGCCGATGACGATGTTAACGACGATAATGACGATAATCCCAAGATCCCGTTACTACAAATAGCGGTGCGTTTCATTGAGATAGATGAGTCCGATTTTATGGCAATTTGTCTTTTACACGAAATGGCTCGGAAAATATTCGAAATGTGAAATTTTTAAAGAGAATGATAACATGCGTTACAGTTTTGGGGTACAATTTTATAAACATCGTACAAACTGACCATATGCGTAGTTGATTAAAAATTGACCGGAAAATAATGTGTGTTCCATCGCGCAGTAGTGGAGGTACATCTATACACCGTCGTAATACAATGGCATTATCTTTCAATCATTGCCCTATTTACATATGATTAACGCATGATGCTTTAAAAACTATTATAGCATTTTGTAAGCTCGATGACTTTGCGACACCAAATTTTACCCGTATACATAATGCATTAACTGCCTCAGCACGGAATTTTTTACTGGCAAAAAAATGTTTTAATAAATCACTTCGCCCGTTATAATCAACAAGGAAATAAATTGTCAGAAATTTATTCAAGTATAGCAAACGAACGTGATTGAAATGAAGCGTCCATGTAGAAATTCTTCAGTATCGAGCATTCTACAGCACATAACAGCAAGTCGTTTTAACATATAGCATAGTAAATTACTCTTGTGTGCATTCAATTAATTTTTATACAATATTTTTAACACATCGTTCAACACGTTTGTTATATTACATTTTTCTTTGTTGAAGTATTTATAATTATTGTTTATTTCTTTTGAAAAATTTTCTTTCATATTGTATGCTTGTTGAAAGCAAATTAGAAAAAATTATGAGATACTGACAATGGACGACTAAGCTCGTTCGTGTTCAAATGCATGCCTATTAATTTCGCAACGACGTGTAATCGCGCGTTCCATGGACGTAAAATCCATTCCGGTGGTGGATGCCGTTTGGGAGTCGGCGGTTTCGGATTACAAATACGCCTCGTCTCGTATCTCGCCGTTCTGCGCAACGAGCTTCGCTGGGGTGGTTCGCGTTACGGAAGCATCATGCAAATGCATAAACACGTTATTTGCTTATGCCGCTGGGGCGAAATTCTGGTTTGCGAAGGTTCGTGGGAGCGACAATAAAGGACGAGGAACAATAAGGGAGAGGAGAAAGAATCACAACAGTGACGTAACATTCCCAGAAAAAAAAGCTTGGATAATTAGATTACTTAAATTTCACTCATTTACGCATTTATAATCAAAGAAAAATTTCTAAAAAATATCAATTAATATCTATATTAAAATTGTCGTTTTTCGTAAATAATTTGTATATACATTTATATATTACAGTAAATCATTTCCCTTCCAATCAGAGTTAAAATATAGAATCTGCCTTAAATTAAATAAGAGTGTTTTGTTATCTGCATAGGGGCTATTATGAAGATTAATTAATAGAAAGTCAAATCAATATAATCACCAATAGCTCGAGTAATTGGCGTTTCCGCGAAACTAAGTAGTTATGTTCCTGAACCACTAAGAAACCACGACAAAGAAGGGTACATCAGGGGTAAGAGGGTGCCATAGAACATGAACGTGCGCAGAACGCACGTGTGCGTGTGCGAGTGTGTGGGAACCATCCGTATGGAAATCGGCTTCCTCCCGCCCTTCACATCCTAATTCCTCGTCCAATCTCGTGCACGATCACCTCAAGCAATGCGCGCATGCTCACGCGAGCGTGAATACAAGGGATGAGCACCCTCAAATGCACGCGCGGTTGCACCACACACGCACGTGCCCGCGGTGTTTATTTCGCCATCGTTTCCCTTCGACGTCACTAATTCCCTACCTTGATCCTATTACCACCATAAGAAGCGCACTATATATCGTAAACTTAGGTGTTGTCAAACGCTCTTCCTTTTACGAGCATTAAAACGCATCGTGAATTCTCAATCGAATGATCCCGAGGCATCTTGTAAATAGCATTAGCAAGACGCGAACTTGAACGGCAAGGTCGGGTGCATGGGATCGAACCTCTTAAGGTTCGAGAAGCTCGCGTGAAGAGCTCGCCTTAAAGGCGCGAGCGTGCTAATGAATTTCCTTTCCGTGCCGGTTGCCTCGAAATTGCTCGTTGCGTCGCCTATTACATCAGGCCGCTTCGTTAAAGTTCGCCACTATTATCAATCTCAAAACATGCAGTAATTAAGCCTTAATATGACAACATTAATTAGCGATTTTACAATTCTCTATATATATTTTTATATGAAATAAAACCTAATAAAAGAAGAGAGAGTCGTATTACATTATAGAGAGAATCAACTTTTTGTGTTTATAAGATCTTATAATATTTTCTATGATTATTTGTTTATTTGATTTTTTTTACGTGGCGGGAAAAACGATGTGACGCAACATGGTCACTATCACGATTTTACTATATCTTTTTATACTGCTGTTTTACGATTACTACTTTTTAATGATTCTCAAATCTGATTCGGCTCGGCGCACAGTTTTCGATTTATGCATTTCTCGCGTAAATTCTCGCTCGTCAGGTATGGTACCTATATATGTCGTTACACTTGGTAAATCTCGCTATAAAACGCTCGAGCTTTAAGAGGCAGCTCTCGTGAGGTAAAATTCTTCGAGTCGGCTCACTCATTTTCTCGGCCGTTGTCTCGAAGATGGCGCTTATAAAACTGTCACTTGCGAACCAAGGGTGTCGTTGCGAGAAAACGTAAATATTACACGAATCGCTTTCGCGGAAACGCTTGGAGAAACAATGCGGAATGGCTCTCAGAAGGGCGGGCAAAAGTCAATATCGTAGTTGGGTGCAGTCGTAAAAGGGAGGAGGAAGAAAGAGAGCCTCCGTTTCAAGTGAATCGCGTACTTTTCTCCACGAAGAAGCAGGCCATATAGCTTTAGCCGGGGTCCCGCATAAACCTGTGCGCGAGCCGGCTTCATTCATAAAATGCATCGCGTGTCTGTAACGTTACATGTGATAGGGCGCTCCCGGTGCAACGAATTGCGAGGTGCAACAACCGTGAACCGGCCGACAGTCCGGGGGTTAATGTCCGCGGATGATTGAACGTGTCTGACATCTCTTGCGCTTCCACGCTTGCGTCTAAAATAAAGGGCGTGTCAAACGCAGGCTTTATCGTTCCGAGAGAGCATTTGCATTTAATTAGCATTAGGCATCTATGCATAAATAATAATTCAGGATTAATTGCAGTGAGTGATTAGTTCTCGGCGTATAATGTTGATGTATGTGAACTTAATTTATTACTATCGTCATAGAAAATTTAACATATTATATATAAATGTGTGCAATTGAATTTACTTTTTATATAAATTTAATACTCACTTTTTTTTCAATGGTTTGCAATTTTTGCGGATATAATTTTATGTAACGGCGATTTCTCTCGAAAAAAGAATAATAGATCTGGAGTAAAGAATTGCGGATTCTATCTTTAGTGTCTTTCGAAAATGTATAATTAAAGTAGGATACGATAGGTTAATAAGAGTACCTTCATTACTTTGATGGCGTAGAACAGTTTCAAACAGAAGGGTTAATCTACGAGACAATCACGTAGCGCCATAATGATTGTCTCCGTATCGTCAATCTGTTCTATCCGTAATGGAAATGTCTACAAGCCGCACAGCTTCGTGTGTATATTTTATGTCAGTGTCGTGCATGAGATGAACCCGGGATTGACTTTAATGTGTGGATTAAGGCGGGCGAACCTAAAATCCTGCGGATAATCCTACCGGGACACAGTCAATTAAATCGAAGTGAGGACCGGTAAAGCTAAGGATCTTCATCGGGATCCTTGGAATCGCTCTTCCGAATTTGATGCGCTTTACGCGCCTGACCGGTGCGTGATTTCGTTTCGTTTCATGGCACCCGCCGCACATTCCGACAATATATTTATTGTCAAAACAAAAAAGAAATTACCCTTTTTCCATCGGATTGATTCGTTCTATACGAACCCTGAGCACACAGACCTTTTCAAAGCCACTGGACCGAGTGCTTTTGCTTTACCCCGCGAAAATAAACGCGAACGAGGTTTTATGTAGATATTATACATGGATTTTAAAGGTATTAACGGTTTCAAGCGCAATTTATATACAGATTGTCCAGTCGATACACATTTTCGCGAAATAAAATACTGCAAGGAAAGTATATATTTTTATTTTCCATGTATCAATTCAATTCGAGATGAAACAACGATATGCGCGTCGCTGTCAATGGATCAAATCCTTTCATCCAGAAATACGCTAAATCGTGTTTGTATAAATTTACGAATGGATGGAAGTATTAATTTTATATGTTTTGCGCTGAAGTGATAACTTTTATGTCTTAATTAACGAAAACAGAGGTAATTAGTTAACTGATTGTTAAAATCAGAAGAGAAGTATATATGTCACAAATTTTGAAAGTAAATGCCTTTTTCTCAAAATAATAGCTTCTATTTTGTAGCCATCCTATTTTTCTTTATAATTTTGCTGATTTTATTTTATATGATTTTGCTGATTTTATATTAAAAAGAGAAATTATAGATGAAGCTTTTAGTAGAATTAAATGTTATTAAAATTACTAGAAATAACTAAAGAACTAGAAATTAAAGAAACGGTAAGACAATATAGTATCGCTATTAATTTTGGTGAAAATATTCGTATTTATTTATATTGAAAAGATTAATGAAAGGAGAAATATCGGTGGAATTTATTAATGCAAAAATATAATTAAATCTATTTTATATTACTATAAATTGAAAATATGGTATATATGTTTAATAATCGTTTGCGCATACTTTGATGCTTCATTCTACTAACATAAACAACGATTCGTCTTTTCAATATCAGTGCACTTGTAAAGCGCGGAATGGTGGAGTGTATCGTTGATTAAATTTCATCGGTGGTTCGCCCTACATATCGTCCATTTCGGCGAAGTTTTGCCGAATGACAAAACTTTTCGTGCACATGCACTAGACGCGACATATTACTATGCGCATTCATCCCCCGTATACCGCGTTGGCAACCAACACCACTAAGGTCTCGCCGGTTATTACACGAAGCTGGTTATTGCGCAATTTGCTGGAATCAAGTTTGGGAAATCATCGTCTCATTTGCAAACGGGTACATACCGTGAACGATGCGCTTCCCAATTGAGATGAGAAGATACGATTGAGATTGCCTCTTTCAAATTTCTGCAGTAATATTCAGCTTTGATGAAGAATAATGAGTTAAATATTTTGAGAGATGTAATTACATCGCTTAAAATTACGTATAATCTTTTTTCAAGAGAGGAACAAATTTATACATTTTTTATTTATACTGTTTATTTTTCTTTAATCTTTATAATAATGAATACAATGAATTATAGTATATAACATCTATAAATTAAAAAAATCATAGAATATTTAAAATGAACACAAAGCGAAAGAAGTGAAGATTTTCATTTCGTAATTACTAACTTTTAAAAATAACTTTTCTTTTAACTTGAAACAAGATTTCGCGCAAATTTCTTTTGCAACTTTCTCGAGAAAAATCGCTCGGACGTTAAGTCGAAGCTGTGCGTGCTTACAAAAGCTCTTCGAAATTGGTATTTCTCCGAGTTGGTCACGCTATCACTGGCTACTAACAAAAATTGCATGAATTGAAACGGAAATACAGAAGTATTGAATTTAAAGAAATATACGGACGTTACAGCAAACGAATGATTTATTACACTATTATTATCTTACTAATTAAAAATATAACTTTAGATTGTCTCTTTCGCGATTTGTACGCATATAGCGACTATACAGCTGAGACTTATACAATGGAGATTTTTACCTAAAAAGAATCAATAACTAGCAAGTAGATTAGAGATACAAATTCAACGTTATCGATGAAGCTTTCGTTTATATATAACTCAGCTGTACGTGCCTCTGAATATTCGTTGAATTCTGGCTATAATTCTGAGCCGAAGGCAAAATCTGGAAGCCGAGGATATCGACACGTCCATTCCGTGAAACGAGAAGATTGCCGGGTAAAGTGAAACTGCCGGTGATTGTAGGGAATTATCCTACGAGCGCGTGCGTGAATAAAAGTAGAAAATAAGGCACCTTTGGCGCAAAAGATAGATAATAATGTCTTTATTCTAGCCCCAATCGCCTGTCGATACCTATACACCGCACTGATAAGACAGTAGGTACTTCAACCCCAAAAATATATTTCTCTTATATCAAAATATTACTACATTAGAATGGCAAACACTTTTCTTTTAATTTTATAAATTTTATTTTAAACTCAGTAATTCTCTATAGGCCTAGGCTTATGAAATTTTTTGAAATCCTAAAAGGAATTCTTTGAAGAAAAACAGAGCTGTATAAATATATAATTGATAATCTTACCATTTGACTTTTTATTTAAAATTAATCTATTGATTTTTATTTATATTAAGATTATTTTATGACAATTTTTTTATATTATCGGTTGATGATCAATATCTATAGTATATTGAATAAAAAAAAAGTTATTATATATATATTTTAATACGAAGGGACAAAAGGGCAAGAATATTATATCGATGTTGGACCCATTTTGACCATCGCTGTCTTCCGACGATAACTCTTGACTTCCGGCCGCGGTATACGTACGGTCGGGCGGAAGAGATTGATACGGCGACGCGTTCTCCATCCGCGGTTCGAATCACATGCAGGGACGCATCCGGACGCGACGGACAAAAACGACGCGGGCGGCGAGTGATATTGAAAGAAGGAAAACGAATGCTTTTGAGGGGGTGTCGGCGCATCGAAATCGATATGCGAATGCTACCCGATGTCGGCAAAAGTCGGGGAAGATTGAAAGTGCGTCCGCGCACTACGGCGGCAAGAATTGAATCCGTCGAGCAAAAAAAAGGAAGGACGGCGGAAAGCGAGAGCGCGCGGCGTAAGACTCCCGACGAGAATGAGAGACGGGGGTGAGAGGGTTTAGGAAAGGCACACGGACGAGATGGAAGAAAATGGAGGCACTCGGAGGAAGTCGTGCGCGATGGCGCATGAATCATCCTTCCGATCGAGATCGCGAAGAAAAAGAGACCCCCTCTTTCCTGCTGACTGCCGTAATGTCGCGCGCCAGAGAGATGAAGTTATTAATTCCCGCTATTGCACTCTTTACCCGTATTTTTCATCCCCGCGTCGCACATCCACAGAACGCGAACGATAAAACAAACGCGCGAATCTTTGAAATAAAAATCTCTTCTGCGTCGAGTTTCCCGATATCGCGCGAGATTCTAAAAATAAGAAATCAGACACTTTTTATATATATATACTCTTTATTCCCAGATGTGTGTGAAACTTGCCTTGCCAACCTTTCCTGATGTACGTAACTTGCGCGCAGTTAACATCGCACATGTCATTTCGCCGTATATATGTTATCGCGAAAGCGACATATTGTTCGTGCCGACAGACACATGTAACTGCCGCCCCGAGTCCCCTGCGATGAAAGTTAAGGGAGAAATCGCTGAGGACGCGCGCGGCTAACTATTCGAGATTGAGAGACTTGGCGACAAGGTACTTAAGTGTCTCGCTGGATTACACGCTCGCGGTGCTGACAGCAGTGCCTTATACGCGTGAAGACACGTTCCGGAATGTTTGAGAGTAAAGTATCCCCGCGCGCGATTTCCAGACGGTTTGGTGTTTCTCTGCGCGTTATAAATGTTATTTTTTACCGTCGCGTTCAGATATTTACAACCGCGATGCTCGACGCCGACAGATATCTGTCGTGCAGATGTGTGTCTCCTTTAACAGACGCGAAGTCGTTTTCTTGCTTCGCTTCGAGATATTTTGCCTTCCTCGCTGCCTTGATTTCCGATATTTATTTAGCGGAATTCTTCGTTATGAGAATTCTGCTTGGTGAAACATCTCACGATGTCACAATTTATATACGCTTTTCTTGAAACGACTGTTTTTTTTTTTGCGCGAATATAAATAATTTAATACGTTTCCATCGCACGTGCAATTTGTGCATTCGCAATCGATATATCGTTCAAAACAATTAATCGTTAGAAATATGTCAACATTTCTCTGCTCTTGTCCTATTTCGAGACTCGAACATGAAAATATGCACGAGATCTCAATTAATCCGAACTCCGCTTCCCGATGAATAAACGCTGAATCGATAGTTCTTTCCCCGAATAACTATAATTCACTGTGCTAAACGTGAAACAGACGGACGAAATTCGGAAGGACAGAATGTGAGGGAACACGACGGGCTTGAAAATCTGTCGCCCAGACAATGCCCGCGGGGGTTTCCTCGATTGCGGTTGGCACTCTTCGACCGCATCGAACGGAATCCGTATGGTGGGTGCCCGCCGCCGCGCGCGATCATCCTCGTTCCAATTTATCAGCGCGCGCGTGATAACCCTCGCAGGGATTTCGCTGTTCGATCGGAAGAAATTCTCGGGCCGGCGCGTGAGCCAATTAATTACTCGTCGATCATGAAATTCCAGATGTTGTGAGATCCGAGTCATCGCCGGCAACCGTAATTGACTTGTCAGTTATTTGATTACATCCCTTTATTCGCGCGCTGATCAAACCTGCTTTTCTGCCCTGTATCTCCTTTCGTTTCCCAAAGTGAAATGATATTGTTTTAAACGGAATTGTTTCCAAAAATGCAGACTCTCTTTTCTTTCTTAATATCTTTCTCGAATAGTAAAATGTTATTGGGTCTGTATATATAGCTACTATCTTCTAAACTGACTTATATAATTAAGCAGAGATAAGAATATTTTTGTATTTTAAGTTAAAGTACCATTTTGATATCTCACGTAATATTTGAGAAGAGTAGGAAAATATGTATATGTATATATTCTTACTATAGTGCTATATCACGATAGAATATGCTGATCCGAGAGATAATTCAGCGAAAAAAAAAGTTGAGATAAAGGGGGCACATCACGCGCCTGAACGAGATATAAATCTGCGAGAGTAGAAGGGCCATATAACGTCACGTCGAAATGTCGCGTTTTTGCAACGAAGCCGAGAAAACGGATTGCCCATAAAATGTATTTCCTGTCAATCCGCGCGTCGCTCATCGAGAGTCCTTCCTCCCACAGCGAGCCGCGGGATTCGTATAGCTATATGTATCTTCATTGCATCCGCGACATACGTTGAGCCGCCTCGTCGTCCATCAATTAATCACGCGAGGTAATTAGCGTCGGGCAAAAAGGAAAGAGCATATCGCGGTCACGCAATAATTATTGTAGCGAGCCTCGAATGTTCGCGTTTGCCAGGTCGCTTCGAACACGAATATACGAAGGGGATGCGGTAGCGCATTAAAAGGGATGCACTGACGTGAAGAGGTAACTGAGGGATGAACGCGCGACACCACCCCCAGTGGCCGCTCTCGCGGTTCACATTCTGCATAATTACGGCAAATTGGTGCGACGTTACCGTGATATCGCTGAACCGTAATAACTTGCGCTCGATAACGAGCGCGTGTTTAGCTATGCGAGAATCCTGCGACAACGGCTGTTGAGATCGTTTGCTTTCAACGTGTCCACTAGCGATTGATTTTGATTCGACCTGATCGTGAAGCGTGGCTATTAGGGAGAATTGTAGGATATTCTTATTCTAGTTTCTTAGCGATCGGTTAATGAATTTCACATTTCGCGATGCGATAATTTATTTATTAAAATGACTTTAACAAAGTGTGGATATAATATTTCCGGACAATTTCGGTATATCCGCACTTAACAGAAATGAGAACTGCGGCAAACAAGATATCTTGCCTCACGAAACACTTGCTTGGCACGGCTGCCCTGGCAAAAGCATTAACTGTAATAAATAACTCGCGTCGGGAAATTGCGAGACTATTCCGCGTTGTAGATATTGCGAAAGTTGTTGTGAACAATAAAGTTAACAATCTTTTCGGGATCTATGCTTTTTAATCTAGCGATACCTAGAGATTTCGCGTCCTATGTTTAGTTCCGAACTAACTTATATTAACTCTCTCGGATTATCCTTGAAGTGCCCCTTATAACCGCCGGAAGATTACAACTTGAGGAAATTGTTCGGCAGACGAGAGCTAAAGTTCGACACCTGTCGAGTCCCGAGACTGGATATAGCTACTTTGCCGAGACTCTCAAGTCATCTTGGATGTGGATCTCAAGTGTGAAATGACGAAGTCTCGTATAGTGCTTAAGATTAACGCTTCCTCTATACTCGCTATTATTGCCACACGCGTGTTGTATCGTCACATTGAATTATTGTCGGACGTCCTTGTATGGTTTTTTTGACAGAATAAATTGAAAGATATACAACTCCTATTTAATAATTATTCAATTAAGTGAAACTATCGAACATCAAATTTTTTCTGTACAAATTATTATATAAAGATTGGCAGGGAGTATGTGCGAAACTAAAAAATTTAAATTCTTTCTTAAAACGTGTAGAAAATAATAACGTCTACATTTTTGATATCTTGCTTGCATTTATTGACGTGACATTTTATTATAGAAAAACTAACAATTAGTGTAGTAAATAGATTTAACACATAATATATATATTGCGTATAAAACGTTGCATGTGTAACAATACGTTATTAGTTTTACATTAAACTGCACTTTAGTGACGCAGCGTTTTGTAATCAAAAGAGCCGCGAAATGGCGTCGAGATTGGAGTAGCGCCTATGCATTTTATCAGGATTCCGGCGTGGAAGTATAAAAATATAGCGGTTACATTTGTCCCCCGGTGCTCGTTTCTCAGGGACCTTATTACATGGAAATATTACGTCGGGAGTCTCACGAGCGCGGGGAGCGAGATAACGATTCGCGAGGAGCGACGTGGCACGCTTTTTCCTCAGTATTAGACAGCCGAGGTGGGAGCACTTCATTTCAATGTTCCCCGTATTATTAACGGTCTTTTGTCGGCTTCGGAAGGTCCGCTCGGCAAAATCGCCGACGAAGCGACGAGAGCGGCATTTATCGGCGTCGCGAGCCGACGCGATTCGCATCTCGCGTCTACATAATGAAAAATTGCGCGAACGAACGAACAAGATCAGTCTTCATTAACACGTCCGACGTCATGGGTGCGAGATTCGTGACTGGCGTTACGTTACTTACACGTCGCGCCGCGATGTAGGTCACGAACTACAAACCGGCGGCGGAATAAAACGAATTGAAATTCGCTTGCTAACGCACCGTCACGCTTCTGTTGTAGTCGCGAAAACTCTTGCAACGGCGCGATCGGTCAATCGTGAATCGAATCGTCGAATCAAAATTTCGTACCAACGTCGAACCGCGCGACGCGTCAATAACGACGTCACTTACTGTGTCACCACCTATTTCAATTACAAATTTTATTCAATATTTATCCGCAAACTTTCCGCAACGTTGCGGATCCACGTTGTTAAATGTAAAACGGTCTCCGGACGCTTGTTTCGCCAAACTAGTATAAAACTTGGGAAATGGTTCGTTAAACTGGCCGATTATGCGCGTTGTTTGTCTTGCGCGAGTTTTACGAAGCTTACGACTCTATGACAAAAACACAGATATAGTTTTTGAGATTGTAATAAAGGCCTAATTAAATCCACTTGCAAAACGTTAGTGATCTTTGAGAGAAACAAGAAACATTGTCGATAAATTTTTCTATTCTTCTTTTTTTATAAGAAAATTATTTTTATGCGAGAAAAATAAAGTAAATACTTTTAAAAGTTATAATTTTTAACCACAATCTAAAAATTGAAAACTGACCTTTACCTTAATTTAATCTCTTCTACATATTGAAAATTGATACAAAATGAAATTCAGTCAGAAAATAGAACCATTTTTTTCTTATAATGCTTGAAATAAAAATGCTCTCTTTCCTGAAGCTCGCTTTTAGATATGTGAAATTATGTATAGATTTCCAATGTTAATTGAGGTTCATCGCGCGGTTAAGCGACTGCATTTTGAAATCGTGCATTAAACGTGGTCGCTGGAAAATACGATTTCGGGGACGGAGAAGAATTGACACGGCGCGTTAAAGAAGCTGGATTTGAAAGGCAAATTTAATAGCTTGAGAGCTAATGAATAAAAGCGATTGAATGATAAACTTAGATCTCGAGTCGGCCGCGGTGACCGCGGCGCGATACAATTGGAAGACAGATTAAAGAACCTGTGAAGCATAAAAACGACCGCGGGAGAAAAGAATGGAAATTGCGAAAAGACTTCGACGTTTCTATTTTCAGAGCAGCATACTCGGAAATATGTTTTTCAAGTACCGGGAGTTGCATCCTCCAGCGAATAAAGCTTAAAATAGACTAATTGCATAAATGCAAGAATTACTTTGTCAAATTGAACAATACAGGGAGGGATTTTTACGCGCCAGATATATCTTGCAAAAAATGTAAGAGATTAATGTACATATTTTCGCACGCAATGCCACTTTTGAGCATTGATATCAGAGAAGTGCGTGGTACAAGGTACAATATAACACAATACACTCTCTTGTATTACACGCATCGAAAAATTACAATTTGTTTCGAGTTTCGAGTTTCCCGTTCGCATTCGCGATCTGCATTTCTGCGTGTCAGCGAGTCGATATTGGCCCGCGAATAAGTTGGAAATGGTTCGCATCGACAAATACTCACTCGGATCCTTGACGGCCGTGATGACGAGGCGGAAGCCATTCGAGTTGGTGCCCCAGGCGTCGGTGACGTATTTCAACGTCACGAAGTTTGTGCGCGTGTAAATCGCGCCCACGGTCTGCTTCGTGTTTCTGCAGGATAGGTCTGCCTGGAAACAAAAGAAAATTGCGTTCGTCGAGTACGTGCCACTTGAAGGGAAGAAGGGGAGGGAGGGAGGAGGAGGAGGGTGGCTTTTTTGCAGACGCTCGTGCTAACGATGCAAATGTCGCGAGCGTGATATCGAACGAACATGGGGCGGGCGACGTGGCGCTTGATTTGCGCGCGGATATAGTTTTATATCACAATGGACTAAAAGTCCCAATCGATCCTGTTCGTGGAACGTCACGGGCAATGTGATTTATGTTACTGCACATCTGCGAGAGAAATAAAGTAAATTTGACATGAAAACTTTGCGCACTTGAAATCTTCAATATTATTGATATTTTAATCCTCGATTTGCAGAGATTACGTTTCATCTCTTCTTTAATTCGCGTGTATATCTCTCGTTTGTGTTTTCCCCGATAAGTTCACTTTTATCGTTACATTTTTATTCGCTGTATACGAGTATTATTGAGAAAAGATAGCCTTCTTAAATTTCTTGCATATAGCTTTAAAGGCATGGAAGAAAAATGAGGAATGTGGCTTCATATTGCCTGTAATATTACCGCCGCGGTATTACCAAGAATAATAAAAATGTTCTCTTTTACATGTCGTTAACTGTTCCCTTGCACTTTATGAATCAGGCCGCAATGATAAAGGGACCGTAATTTCGTGCAGCAAAAGTCATGAATGGCAGCTTATAAAAGACCGCGTAAACGTCAAATAACGTTGTTTCCCGAGATGGCGGGCACTTTTAATAAAGCGGCTATCCGCGCACGCGGTGCGCAAATCTGCTCTTTTTTTTAGAACTTTATGTCGAGGCATTTGTAAGCCGGCTTAAAGCGCATGCAGCTTGACGCAAAACAAAAATAACGTATCCGAGTAGATAATCCTGAAATATACGAGTCGTATAGATATCAATTCAAGCAGCAGCAACGAGACCGTACTCGGTGAGCGAGAAATTTATTCGTAGATTTGCAACGCGGTATCTCGCTCGTTTGCCTCGAGACACGAGCATCGTAACACTTGTTGCACCCCCACGACGAACGCGAAAGAAACCGGAAATAAACGGCTGCACGAAGACAAAAAAAATGCGGTCGATAGCGCCAGGTATCGATTATTTTGTGCGGCGACAATTTTTTTTAGATTTTCAGTTGCTTAAGCGTTGTTACATTGGCTGTCTTTTGTGCGCGAAAATGTCGAGCCAAAGTGGTTTCGATGAAATTGACTTTATCACGTGATACATTTATCCATCATGACGCGAACGATTCTTATATAAATTCAATTTTTTAGAACTTTAGTTGCTGAAGCAACTAAAATCTTTTTATTGGCCACGTTCGCGGAATATCATCAAAAGTCAAGTTACGCGCAGAGAGAGAACGCAGAGCTGCCACGATAACTAAATGTAAACGTTTATTGCTTTATCGAGAAAGAAATTTGCAAGCCTTGTATTTTCCAGCGTTCGCGTTTTATTTAGAAATCAAATATCTGCGCGGCGGCGCGGCGAGTAAGTTTTATTCGCTAACAAGCATCGCGATCGCGTAAAACATGCAATTTATCGCGCCGACCTTATCTGGTATCGCGAAAATCGTAATTCCGTGCAGCGGAAAATTCAGAGAGGAAGAGAAAGAAGGAGTTTTATGATGATAACAGTTTAAATTACATTCCGCACATGCGCTTCCGCATAAACAACTTTTATTGAGATTTTAACTTTGTTGCGCTTGTAGTACGCGACGAACGGATAAGCGTCAGTCTTACTACTGCATTTCTGGTTCGAACGGACCGTAAATGCAACCTTTTTTTTTCTTTTTTTTCTTTTTATCAGGCGCTTCATTGTCGCAAAATATTATTGAATCTATCCGCAAGCTGTTTAATAACTGTCTTCTTCCCGTTCCAATTAGCGTGAACGAGAGATTGAATTTTGCCAGAGATAATCTGCATTTAATTATCCCTTCTCTCGATCATTAGCTCTTCCATCCTTCCATCCTTTTCTTCGTTTTCTGCACGTCATCTCTTTCTCCCATCTCCCATATGGCGAAAACAACAACGCAATTTCTGCGTATCAGATGAACGGAAATAATTAGCACGTTGGATGAAATTTCGAGCGCGCGCATTAAGAATACAAGCAGGATATGTGTAGAATTTCGAAAATACGAACTTTCCATCCACGTTTAACTTTACTTGCGATTCTTGTTAAAATTAATACTTATTAATATATAACAATATTGGAGTGTATAATAATATTTGCACGAAATTTATAAATATGCAATAATGTATATTATTTTATTCGCGCACTTTGAAATTTATATTAGAAAATAAAAAATTCACGTTGATGGAAAATAATTTTCTATAATCAACATGTAGTAATTGCAATTTTTATCATTATTTCAGAACCATGACAAATGAAACCGAACAAGGATCGCCGTTTCAGTGAGTTATTTCATAATATTGAAAATATCGTCGGTGCAATGTCAAAATCGTATAACTGCAAAAATTTTGTGCATTTTTTTAAATATATTTGCCTATATTTTTCAAGTCGTATATAACAAAATCAAATTTGTCAGCTTTCATTTCAAATTTTAAAATTTTTAAAATACTAAAATAATTCTAAAATATACGAAACTACTTTTTTCAATTTAAAGCAATCTCCTAAAGCAATTTTTCTGAAGTCGCTGAAACTTACAATTAGTTCTTTAGTTGCAAATTTTTCAAAACCATGATTTTGACACATATCTTCGATAATATTGTATAAATATTCGAAATATCATTCTTATAATAATATATGATTGTGACAATGTGATTCTTTCACACATATTGGCGCAATACGCATTTACACAAACGAATAGAATTAATATTATACAATTTATACCGCAAATGCATAAATATTGCTTATAATAATTTTTTATTTATAATTTAAATCCCACTAATTGCAACAATGCATTTTTCGCGTGATATACAAAGTAATTTAAGATAAGCTGATCGTTAAATATTATTCGACGTTAAGCCATGAAGGGCAGCATATCGTGCTTGTGCAATGTATTAGGAGATAACACGAAATGAGGAAAAAGAAATAAAAGTAAAATAACACGTTCTCGAAAAATAAAAAGGTAACTGCTCGAGAAACTAGGTCGCCGAGAATAAAGTTACGGAATAAAGTCTATACAGTTATGTAAGGACATAAACTTTGCCGGTCGCTAATAATAGAGAAAATTGATAAAATCACGAGACAATAGCGTCAATTTACGACATAGATTTTATACCGTTGCCATTTACGAACATGAGTTATCATTTCTCTTGTATTTTGCACTTGAATACTTATATGCATTTTGATATATTGAAATATTCCGCATGAACAACTGGCGCGCATATTCGGAAACGTGACCATAATATGCCAAATCCCATTTTACTCGCCAAATTGTTATTATCATTAGCCATACACACAATGCAATTATTCAGACAATCTATTAAATCCCATCAATCAAACCGTTTATTTTTATTAAAATAACGTAACTGCAGTTTTGCATTTGAATGACATGCTAATGCACATTAATGCATTACGTCGATTGTGTACGGATTTTCGATCAACAAAAATAACTTACAGAACAAACTGCTCAATTACACTGCTGTCTCGTAACGTGCTGACTCGCGCTTACTATACGTATCGCGAACAATTTCACAGCTAAAGTCCGTTTTTCCAGTTGAGATTTCAGGTCGAGCTGCGTACATCCTCGAAAGAAGGATCTCGTTGTTCGCGCGCACGACAAACATGCATGAGAAATTACGTTACTGTCATTACAAACACAAAATTCGCAATAATCCGCGCAAACTCGATATTTGTCGCGACGCAACATCGACGATCGGCGATGAATTTTGCCGGGGAAAAACTTTTCACGCTGGCCCGTAAACAATTACGATAATCAAACGCCGCAGTCGAATTTAATTGCCAGTATCTCGCCGCTGGATGGAGGTCAGTCTAATTTGCGATCGCATTATTATCGGCAATACAGTAGGCGCACGGTGATTCACTCTCGGACTGATCTATAGGGTCTATTTGCGCACGACAAATTGTGTACTCTGTCCGGTATTAGGATTGCGTCCGTACGCGAACGGCGGTTTAATAACGTGCTCGCCGATCCACCGCATGTCAACCGGACGAGCACTTGTCAATTCCGAGGACGAGAGTCATCGATCATGCATGAAACGTAGGGTTAAGTAATCTGCATCGTCAAAGCAGACAGCCGAGCTGTAGACGTAAGCCAGCAGCAGCAGGAAGGGCTGCTCTAGCATAGCTGCAGCACAGAGCGCTGGTTTACCCTTTGATATGCCGTTGACGTACGCTCAGGGTAAATGAACTGACACGGCCGTGGATAGATTTGAAGGGCCAAGTGCCTAATTCTATATAATAATCTAATTCCTTCTAAATCTACGGTTTGAACTTAGGTACGGCATTTATAATATAATAGTATTGATCTACGAAGATAATTTTATTCCTCCTCGCTTTCCTTAGCAGAGATTAATTAAATTCTAACTATAGAATCCAAAGCTGAAATGATTACCGTATTATTAGGGAGATAAAAACGCGAAAAACCGAAGAAAGTATCTCTTTTTGTGCATGTGGCTCGCGATCCGCATAAAAGTCAGGAATTTGAAGTAGATTGGGTAGAAGAAATAGGGGAGAGGCTCTTGAGGACGAATTCAAAGATCGCGCGAGATTAGATACATCTTCGGGGAGAACGTCGGCTGAATGGCAATGCCTGCGATGCAAACGCGAATGGAGGCCGTCTCCGTAAGAGGACCACCTAATCTACATTTACATGACTTTCAACGTATCACGCGAGAACGGAATGGATCCCCCAACAAAGCCTCGAAGGTCCAATTTCTCTTTCGTCGACGAGAAAGTCGGCAAAAGAAGGCCTCGAGCGAGCTTACGACAATGCCGTCCTAAGTTGATTCCAAAGAGGTTCGGAAGGAGGCGCCCGAGTGGCGGCCGAGAGACCATTGTTGTGCGTGCAAACAACGAGATCCTTCGAGGATATGTAGCTCGGTCTGAAAATCTCGACCGGGAAAACAGCTCCTAGCTGTAAAACTATTCGCCGCCACTGTTCATATAAAAAATACGAATCTCTGTACTAAAACGTGAAAATATTTAGGAAAACATTCATTGAATATATAGTTTGAGGAAGAGATCTGTATGAGCAAATTTAAACTTATCGTGACTTTCACCTTTACGAATCAATAATAGATATTCAAATAATTATTGTTTATAATAGTTATAATATAAATAGTTACTGTTTCGACTCGTGTGTGGAATTGGCCATTTGTCGCACAGATGGCGCGCGCGTAATGGGCCACTTTCCACGCACGTGTGATATAAAAGTGTTTTTCTAAACGAGAGACATCTCCTGTTATTATGTTATTGAGAATAAGTGCAGTGAATAATTTCAATAATTCGTAGGTATAAATTAAAAATGTTTGCACATAACATAATATGTTTGCGAAATCATGTAAAAGCTTGAATGTTTGTGAAATGGTAGGCAATACATATTATACATCGATGGCTGAAAGAGGAGAGAGCTCATATTTCCGCATTATATTTTCCATAAAATTTGTCTCGGTCACATATATATTCCCGACGTAAAATTGCACTCCCGTCGTTATAAATTGCATACAGCGCGTGTAAGGCCTTTATATCTCGGATGCGGTTGCCGAATGCACGCATTTTACGACGAGTATACGAAACTCGTGTAAAGTCGCCTCCGACAGAAATACCGCCGGCGCGTTATTTACCTCGTTCACTATGAAAGAGATATTATTAAAGAAAAGACATTTTAGCGTAAAATATACGGTGGATATTTAATACTATAATTAAATGCAGTACTTGTAAAAATCAATCAACATATTTAAAAATTGAGAGACATTACATTTTTTTAACTGTTTCTTCAGTTAATCATTTTCTACTTCCAATCTAATTCGATATAAAAAAACTGTGCCTTTTCATCTGCAAATAATGGTAAAACTTGTTGTCAAAAATAGTACTTTACGAGATTTATTTATTAGATAATTGTCGATTCTGTCGAGAAATACCTATATTATTCCGAATCGAATCGCTTTCTTGTAAGCTTGGAAACTAACAAGGATGCTGCATCGATCCGTGAAATGCAATAAAAATAATCTCGTATTTTTTTCGTAGTTTTATTGTGGTTTTTGAAAACGCAGAGCAAAACGGTAAACAAGACGATCATTCGTATTTCCTCTGTAGTTTCAAGATATACGTGAAATCCGTTCAAGTCTCGTTCTGTATTAAATCTTTTTTAAATTCGTTGAAGCAATTCATACAACAGAAATAATTGAAAATTTCTTAAGAAGTAATAATTACAGGGAAAATTAGAACATCTTTATTATGTCTCTCACTCAAAATAATTTTAAATGTCATATAATTAAAGAAACCAACTTGCGCATATTGAATTAGTAAATTGAATGCAAAAAGCAAACGCATCTTCAAACGTCCTCACCGGTAAAAGCTTGCGAAAGCCATTACCGACGCGGCAGAAGCTTTTCTTCGATCGCAAATTCCGTCCTTTGCCACGACTGCTCGGCGAACTTCGAAAGCGATGAGATCCAGATGGCTGCTAGTTTCGCAAACTTCGCTGACCAATTTCTCACGACCGAGGAGCGACGCCGAAGCAGGTCCAAGACATTACGCGATACTATGGTGGTGACGCTCCTATAATTAATGATCCCATAAGCCGGAATTATCACAACGATGCACCGCGTTGATATCGATCCCCGAAGTCTAGAGAACCGTGAAACACATCCTCGTCGAGTCATAATTATATATATAATAGATAGTAATCAAATATATTATAATCCACCGCGCGGAGGATTGCCCTCCCGCGACGGTAAATTACTATAGCGGATGACGCAAACGCATATTATGATTTACAGCTGGACGAGCGCGCTTTATTGATAGCGCGATTATGGGTAAAATCTCGTACAAATACTCAATCATTATTTAATATTCTTCGTACGCGATATATCGATCATTTATACGCCGCACTGTGGTCTTCGGGGTCGTTTTTCCCACGTAGAGTCGAATATAATGTTTTTCTGGTTGTAACTTAATTGGCTTTTGATTTTTTGGCTTAATTTAACTGTAAACATTTCAATCATACATATGCTTTTATGTGACTGAAGAAGACCAAGTAAAACGCGCGCGCGTTTAACTGTTTTTAATATTTTATTATTAATAAACTAGATTTCATTTTAAACCAACATCCGTATTTTTGTGCTCGTATCTTGGCCGTTGATCTTCTTACGAATATTTCTTCGCGTAAATATATTCATAGGATGGAGAATTTATTTAGGATTTTAACAAACCGATTATTTATTTCAATGAGAATTTTGTTTTAATTTTGCATTACTATAAATATTGCCCGAGAGGTATATTTTCGCGGATAAGCTCGGCTCATGAATAACACATACGCTGAAAAATCTTTTATATGCAAATGTTGCATTTCATATTATTCGCTAATCGAATATTAATTTTCGCCTTCTATTATCAGTCAGTTTCGACCAAATAAAGTTTCATACTTATTTCCATAACGCAGACAAGACAAAGCATTATTTTTGTAAGAATTTTTTAGTCAAGTTAACTGTGCTTGTCGACGTAACATAAAAGAAAGTCATTAAAATCATAATTAAATTGAGCAAAAAATAATTCTTTTCTTAAATGTCACTTGAAATTAAGATGTCACAAAATTTTCAACTTTTTATGTACTTTCTATCAACGAAACGCACTTATAATAAAATTTAAACATTTTAATAAACTCCGCGCGTATAAGAAAGCAGTTTGAAATGTGCCTCGTAACTTTATTCTTGCGTCACTTTTCCGTATGTGAAAAAGAACGGAGGCCGCGCCGAAACGTAAAAATAATTTGTTGGATGAAAGCGCCCAGCGCCAAGCAGGGAGCGGGACCCGCCGAAACTTTTATTTCAACTTTTAATCCGTCAAAGCGTTCATCAGGGAAAATTTGCGCGGGGAAAAAAATTAATCTGATAAAATAGCTCACGAGAGTGGACATGGTGGACGCGCGAGGGAGATAGTGCAGCTTAATAACGGTAACGGAATGAAATACTGCCACTTAAAAGACCTCCGGGCGAAAATAAATACGGGGAGATAGAACGTACAGGTAATGCGTTTATTATTCCCGGAATGGCGTTTCACAAAGTTTCCATTACCAGAGTAGCGTTGTGACGAGACGAGAAGCGGTGCAATGTCGTATAATGCGACTACGGTGCTCCGATCGTCGCGAGTGCAATTTTCTAGCGCGACAGTAAGGAGAGACTGCGAAGAGACGTTTTTCAGCGTGATAATTAACCATGGGGGAAGGGAGGGCTCGTAAATTACGACAAAACAGGTACTCGATAAAAATGAACGTGCGCGAAAAGGGGTCGCGCTGTTATTACCGCGATGCAAATCGTCATTTGCGAATTTATCAGACCGACGCGACGCGGAGCGTCGCAAGAAAAATGTTTACAGTCACAATATTGCCGCAAACTCCCCAAGTTCTTGGCTATACATGTTGGGCTGCTCGAAAAAGTTTTGGTACAACGGCAAGCAAAACAGTTATTAAAGTTACGTTATAATCACTTTGCTAAGCTCTTCGTCTGTTAACTTTGCAGATTTTATGAGCGCTTCTGTCTACGTCTGCCGTAAGTTTCGGAGTAAAAAATCTCGCAGTTAATATACCTCAATATCGAATTTTTATAATCAATCTCTGCAAAATGGCTTTCGACACAAAGAAATTTGACGTACATGATTCATCCGAGTTTTGATAATGTATCAAATGATCGAAACCTCAATTGTGTAATCTCATATATGTACGATCGTGAATTCAGCGTTTACTCAGCTGCGATTATTCGTATACCAATTCATTAACCGCCGAGACACCGCTCTCCATTTATCGCCATTAACCATCGGCCATAAATATGCCTGTTGCGACACAAGCAGCCTTCGAGATCTTAATCAAACGAATCGGGAATTACGGCGGAGTAAATTAATAATGCAGCAACACACCAACATCGTCTCTTGCCGTGCCCGCGATTGGCCCAACAAGCTTAACAGCCCGCCATTCATCTCGCGGGATCGATCGCAAGCCCTTGCACGAATCCGCGCGTTCCCGAATCCGAAGCTTATCGGAGAGGGCAGCGGGATGCCGGAGTCATGGGGCACACAGCGCACACAACACAGGAAACCGCGGAAGCGGGATAGATGAACGCGAGTCCGATCCTCGGCTATAACGCTCTCTCCTTAGCTTTCTTGCAGACCCTGAAAAGCTTTCGGAAGAGGCACCCCCGGTTTATCATAATTGCATCTCGCGGCCTGGCATCCAAGCCTGGCTCTTCTCTCCTATAACGAGCACGCAGCGCGACGCGGGCAACGTAGTAGCTCGGGAAATTAGTATCCGGGTTAGTTTATGCCTGCAAACCGTCAACGTCATGAATTATGGATACATCGGCCAGTCCGCGTTTTGCCGTGTGCATGTTTTTTCGCGCTTTTATGCGAAAGCGCGCTGTCGCTTTCCACTCGACTTTTAGACACGGAAACAAATTATTGTGATAGACATTAGCGTAGTATCTAACAGGAGAGCGATAAAAGGTGCTGGAATAGTACTAAAATATTAGAAAACATTTTTTTTAGAAAGGGAATTTTATTCTTAATATCGCTTAATTAATTAACAAATACTTTACTAACAAATAATAAATGTATCGCATAATTATACATGACATCTTGGATAATTACAAGGTACTTACTTCGCAAGTTTTCATTTAATTTTATGATTTAATATAGCTTCTTTCGTTAAATCAGCACATGAATCGAGGCAGGATTGCGCTTCTTTTTGTCTGACCTACGCGTGCTTACTCTCCTAAGTTGTCTCTCCAATGCGCTGCGCTGCGCCAGTGCATAAATGCCCGCCGTTTTCCTTCACTGTCGGTGCTAAAACTTGCACCAGCAGCGGTACAGAACTCAGCGAAAACTCTTTCCTTATGCGGGGATTAATTAAATTTCGGTGCACAGCCATGAGGCTAATCTCAGATCGTGTACTTCGAAACCACTTGCGTTTTCCTCTCTTCATTGACTCTTGCGCGTGGTTAATTTCATTTGGAGAAGTCTGCTAGGAACGAATGGAATGAGCTAGTGTAAGCTAAATAGTAGTCTTTTTTCTGCCCGTGTTCTTTCGAGAATTATTTCGAGATATTTTGACCACGAAGAGACTCCAAGAAATTGAAGCGATCAAGTTTAATTCGCGTTTTAATATTATGAATGCGTTATACTCAAATATATTATAGTTGCGGCGAATTTACATCGAGCTAAAAAATCGAGCTAATATTCTCCGATCGTGTGTAAACTTTAGTTCAACTAAACTCAATTATCAGATTCTAGGTTTTTTCAGATTCTTCATAAATTAAATTAAACGGTAATATTATGGTATACCTAAGATATACGGTCTGTACACGTACACAGCAATCAGTTAACTATAGTGAATTACGTGGAACTGCATCCCGTACAGAAATTTAGCACGACAATGGCGGGATTAGTTCTAGCAGATCGTAGGACTTCCATTGTTCGGATTCAGTCGAACCCATCTCCGTCGGTACATTCCGGATTGTCCTGACAGTCAGGCGATCCATCAGCTAATCAGTTCGCTCAGCTTTGTTTCTCGAAGTATGTGCCGTTTTACATGCGGGCTGAGGCGTCTATGCGGGTGCTAAGATCGCCTTTATTCGCAAGTGTTAGTCTGTCGTTAACTTCTCGGAAACTTATCTGTTGAGGAAACCATTTGGATAATTAATTTTCTCGCTAAGTATTCCAAGAATATGCATACAGCGGTCATTAACCCGGAAATAGGAAAATAATAAAATTGAATTTTCTATAAATGTTTACAAATTATTGATTGCTTCTGCAGCAGTGCCATGCAATGAAATATTCATTGCAAAGAACTCTTTTGTAATTTTATTAAACTTCTCTATAATTAAGTTTTAAATCAAGTTCCTATCAGGTTTGTTACAAATTAATTAAATAGTTTTGTTATTTATTTATACGTTTAAAGCCTGATTCGCTTCAATATTCAGTTCTAAATTACATTAATATACCGATATTGGTTTCAAATATTTCGTTATTGGCATCGATTAAATTTTCATTGAAAAAGACTCAAGCTTGTATTACGTAGAGAATATAAAAATATATACAGTTGATTTTCGGAACGTTCTGCATATCACAGCATGGTCGATAGAAGCAAAATGATGTGAAGCTTAACTGTAATATAAAATAATAACATTTTATGAAAGTCGAACTCCGAAAAAAACGTCCTAATGCTCTTGGTGATAAATTTTTTTACGTAAATTTACAATTTTTGTGTTTGAGTCTCAAAGTCAAAGAGCAGGATTTAAACAGATGGCATATTCTTGATTCTTTAGTCCTAATCACTAATATATGTTCCTTGTTCCTTATATTTTTCATTGTGCGGAGGCCTTTAAGGTCCGTCTATCGTAATGTTAATCGTATAACGCGCTCGTTCTAACAGCTCTACTTGGCCCCTGACATTCTGTTTCGCCATTTTCTGTTGTGCAACACAACTTATAACGCATTGCGATTTTATGTATACACACAATGTTTACGACAGCTACTTTCCTTACGACCAAGATCGCTTACGATTAAAGCGTTACGATAGATGTAGATGGGGCTTTAGCCTCGAGCACCATCTCTGGCATACTCTGGCATAACGTGAAAAGTGTCACGAAAATATGGAGATTTATATACGTAATGCGAAATACGTATTTCTCGAGAATTTGTATATCCTGAATATTGCTGCGGATCTAATTTTTCTCTGAAATATAATTTTCTTATACCTTAGATGAGAAAAATTTGGAATTTTCTATACGCAGGTGAGAAAAACTGCAAAACGATGCAAATTATTTCTATTAAAAATTAACGTAGATATTTTAAGTATGTAGCAACAATATTCGTATAATAATATATAACATAATAAAAATTATGATGCTATTGAAACGAATAACACATTCGTATTTTAAATGAAAAGTAATCAATATAAAAGAGCTTTAGGTCGTTTGGGGAAACTTTGCTTTTCATGATTTTACTTCTCAAGGGAGCTTTTAAACCGAGTTTAAATTTTATGTCTTCCCTAATTGTTCGTTCTGCAGATTCTTCCTTAATTATATCACGGAATTGTTCCAGCGCGCTCGTTGGTACATCGAAGTTCTCAGCGACAGAGTTGTCTGTCGCTGTGACTTTCGCTATCGAACCTGACGGTACAACTTCCGGAAACGATGCTTCTTTCATACCCTCATATTTCATTGACGCTCTTCAGACTATCACTGCCTACTTCCGGTAACTCCGCCGACCGTGCCGGGCCATATTTTAAACGGAACTTAATATAGCCGATTTATTGTCATCTTGAAAGATCGTTTATCGCGAGTTTGCAGCGCGTGCTCAGCCTACGATTTTCAATCTGTCTCCGGACCAATGGAAGTCACATTTGTGTTGAATTGCGGAGCAAAAATATGTGTTCAAGAATTTTTAAGGGCTCCAAAATAGCACATAAAACTTAAAATTATTTAAAAAATACAGTATTATTCATTTATTTTTGAAAAGCATATTTTATAGAGAGTAATTAGAATTGAGAATCATTATTTAAGTGCACTACATATATTATCAGCTAACAGCGTTAGCTAAAATGATTAATAAGAATTATTAATAAGAAATTTTTATTTTAATTTAAAAGTTTAATTTTAATGCGACTCATTTATTATATTTTATTTAAAAATAATTAAATTTATTTTTTACCTATATAGTTTTAGAACAGAATTCATAATTTATGTGCTATGTATTTTTATATCCGATTCTTTAAATATTTTTCATAGTACACAGCATATAAAATTATAAATAAAATTCTGTTCTAAAATATGAATTTGAGTATGGATTTTTTTATAATAGGTTTTATTTCAACATTCTGACATTAAATCTCAAGTTAAAAAAAAGTTTATATTTGTTTTGATCGAAAAATAAAAATTAAATTATTATTAAGAAATTTTTCAAAAAATCGTATACTCCGAAAGGAGAGAGAATCGCGATTTATTAATAAAGGAAACAAGCTGCTGTGCAATTCTTGCAATTTTATTTCAGTTCCTCGATTTAATAAAATTATAATTCTTGATTTATTAAACACTTGATTTATCTTACACAATTTTATTAATCTAATAAGTATAAAAGTTTAGTTCTAAAAATATAGATAATTGGTTTACGATAATAATATCTCGATAATAATTTCTCGATCGAAATAAGGTAAATCTTATTCCTCAAATAAACGTTCGTAGTTAACGTGATAGGCGCACGCATTATAACTCATCTATTTTTCGAGATATACATCTTGAAAACTTACGGATTTAACACGAGTAACAGAATCTTTGCCGCGCGTAATATTTAATTTTATAACGCATTATATATTTCTCGGAAGTGAGGTGTATCTTGTTTATAGGTACACCGCGCTCGGGCGGTGTGTATTTACATTCTCGCCGCGCTCGTACTTACATAAGGTTGGCGCGTCTCAGCATTCCCGCAGCGACGCTCGAACAGGCATGTATAGCAACGCCGGTCGCTCCGTGCTCGCGCTATTATTTTGCCGCGTTACTTCTCAAAAATGCGATTGTTCTTTTCAAACAGTTATATAGCCTGCGCGATTAATCAACTCGGCGATTAACGTTCCGAGACGACGGTTGCTCCCTCAAATAGATACTTCGCGCGATTTATCCGCTCGAAGTACGAGAATAGACGGAGAATAAGATGTATTAACTATCGTTTCGCGTATTACGCAACAGCACGATTTACTTCCTCGCGACGCGACGTTCGGATTCAATCGTGATTTAAATTTTTCATCGATTAAAATGTACATAATTTGCCTACCATCTCCAGATTGAGAACGAAGCAATATACGGATCGTCGAGCCGAGTAATTTAAGCAACGGTAAACTGAAATATATCGACCGATGCGGATCGGAATAAAGTGACAGCGCATTTAACTAATGAATGTAATCGCAATTAAGCGTGAATTCAGCATCCGTTCGTCGGATTAATTATAATGCCGCTGCCGTATACGCATCAGGTTCGTCTGTTCCGTTAACTTACGAGGCGCTGCGGATATAAAACGAATCGTAGCTCCACGATTGTATGTACATACTATCTCATGCGTTGTATTATTCTTCCGTCGCGAAATACAACGACGTGCACGTCGCGTGCGATGACCATCGGAATTCGGAAGTGCCGTGCTAAGTATCGCGCGATCGTAATTAACATGTTTTCACGAGTGGTGTGTGAACGAACCTTGAGAATCTGAGAGGAGGAGGAGACCTAGGAGGCATCGGGCAACGGCGGAGCAACCATGGGGTGAGTAAATTATTACCTATTTATTAATAATTACTTGCGAAATCACAGCTTTTAAAAAATTGTATAATTACTTTATTACTGTATTTAAAATAAAAGATATAAGCGAGAAATCCAAAATGTGCACGAATTTTTTTATATTAATTATTTTAAATATCATTAGTTTGGATAGTTTTGTCGTTAATTTGGATATTTTTGTATCTTACAGTGGTTGCGTTACAATTCCGCTGCTGCGCATCGTATCTGTGAGTATAACAAATAACTTTTTATTTTAATTGGAACCAGTAGATCTATGAGAAATGTATCAAATATATATAAAACGTAGAGATATATGTATAAAGTTAAAAACATAGTTACAAATAAATATAAAATCTCCTAGATCCATTGCGTTTTCAGATGGACGGGCTAAAATAAATTAGTTGTAATATTTAACTCTGGACTGCGTATAATTTTCCACAACATATACGCAATGTTATTAACCGTAGAGCTTAATAAATACATCATTTATCGACACACTGTCTCATTATACGGAATATACTAATTACGAGGTGCATAAATTGCTTGTAATTTATAGGCAAATTCATGAATCTGAATGAAGAAATAGAATAAACTTGGCAGAAAGTGAGAAATAATAATAGAGTGATTTTTATGAAAATATAAATTTGTCTTGAAATTTAATAAAGATATTATCTTGTACTTTTCGCCAAACATTCTAATGCACAGATAATAGATATTATCCAAAGATGCTATTAGATAAGAATGCAATAAAAGAGAATACAATACGTTAATTTTAATATAAAGTATGTATTATAATTGATTGAATTTTTCAAGATGGTATTTCAATAAGTAACAAAAAATAAATTAAAAGAACTAGAAATAACAAAAGGCTGTAAATTAACTTTTTTTTTAATATAATGTTTCTATTTAATGTTAATGCTTCTTCCATAGCCTTTAATGCCATGCTTCATTCATATCTCATGGACAACGGAGATTCAAACAAGATGTTTATTGAATTGAATGTATAATGTACAACAATAAATAAATTCTATACAGAATAGGGAAAAAGTGCAAAAATAATTAATTAGTTAATTAGGCGTGATACTTTATTTATACTCCTCTTTTACATGTCCAAATACATTTTTAGATAATCTGAGGAGGTCTGCTTTTAACTTTTCTATGTTCCAGAGTTAAATATTGTATAATCTAACGCAATACTCAAAGATCATTTTTATGTGAAATACTCAGAGACTTATTTGATATTTTTTAATATATATCATATATCACAAGCATGAATGAAAGAAGGATTGGAAATATTTTACAGTCTCATAACGTATCTTGATTAATTTATTTAATAAAAAGCACATTAATAGTCATTAACTGAATTTTTATAACACGTCAATCATTATTCTAATCTTTTATAGCCTATCTCCATTCGTGTTTATTAATAATTTTAACTTATAGTATTTATATTGTTTAAAGTGAAATAAAAACCAAAAAATGTTTCGTCGCGGAACAAAATTATACTTTCTCTATGAGCACGGTATCATTATGGCAAATTCTGTATATTAATAATTCGTAGCATATATTAATTCGAGCATATATTTCTCTAATGTCAATCTATAATTTATTACAATTAAATGTTACTAGTATTTTAAATTTATATTTAAATTTATATCGAATCACGTAACAATATAATTCTTATTAGGTGGAAATATTTACTTTACTTTATTTATTTTATTTATCTAGAAAAAGAGAGAGAGAGAGAGAGAGAGTATTCTAGAGCTTTTTTACTTTATTTATCTTGCTTTTGTTTTGCGATCACAATCTATAATTTATTACAAGCTGGCAAGTCAAATTAGTACTTATAATTAGTAATATAGTTCACATATGCTCGCAATTGGTTTTCCATTGGCTCGTGAAAGGGACTAAAGGCCATGAATTTAGCGAACGTTGAAATTAATTCGTTTCTTCGTATTCGTGAGTTGCAAAGCGCGGACTTCTCAACCGCAAATTGCGATAAATCGCGAGTTAACGCGAGACGCGCAAGTGAGTCTGTAATGCCGGCGATAATTTGCGAAGTGTCAACGGTAAAATCACTTAGGAGTTTGAATGAGAAATAGGTAACGTTTGGCGAAACGTGTGTAAATGACTCTGTTGCCAGCTTATGCGCATTACTAAGCAGACAATGTCCAGAACAGAAATTGGTTTGCCCAATATCGTAGATTATTACAGCGCCAGTGCGCACCGTAAGCGGAAGCATATTTGCGATAATCGTAATAGTATGATCTTGAAAATCACCGGTTGAATAATTCTGATGAACATAACGTTGCAGAATTAAGCAGAATTAAGTAATAAATTAAAAACTTTATTCATTTATTTATCATTTAGTTATTAATAATAAAAATCATTTTAAAAATATTTACCATTCTACGTTTTGTTTTAAATCCTTAATATTATCTATAATCATATATAATTTACATGAAATGTGTAGAAGATTTGTAATCCATTTTTTTTTCAACGTGTAATATATAAAAATGTGCTTCTATTGTCAATCGAAAGCAGAAATGCATACATTAGAATATTATGAAATATTATATAATTAACATACATATGTATTAGAAGTTTTAACATTTACGTACTAATTTACTATAATCCTGTGGCGTACAACGAAAAGTAAAATCACATTATCACAGATTTTGAAATGTGTAATGTTGGAAAGGCGGATGCTTTGTGACATCGCATTCCTCATCCGGTAAACGCTGACAAGTGGGTACAGGAGGTACCTCGCAAACGCATTTAACGCACACAGAACTATAATCTGTAGCTTGATTCAACTCATCGCCGGAGTGCATCGTCAAATTGCCAAAATGACAAACGTCCTTATCTAAAAAGAATAAGTCTCAATGAAACATCTTTACATGATAAAATTAACTCTAAGATATATTATATACCTCTTCGAGTATTTTATTATTGCTTAAATCTAACTAAAAATTTTCAAAACCGAAATATATCAAAAGAGAATTTAAAAAATAGAGAAATAGATAAAATATAAAATGGTTTTTAACGAACGAACATCAAACGCGCTATTGATGTGACGTGTTAACTGACACGCCTATAACATAATTTCCTATGCCGGGGATAACGATGACCAAATTAATTATCATTTTATAGGATTGCAACAGAAATTGATTTGCGCGCTGCTTTTCGTATGCAACATTTCTCGCAATTAACTTTCATTTTATGCTATTCGAAGCACAGTCATAATTAGCATCGCTTGAATGTTCAAATGCGTGTCGATGCATCATTTATGTTTCAATTCAATAAGCGAATTAGCTTATTGTAGAAAATATATATTTACATTTTTTGTTTATAAGTCGATAATTAGTAAAATTAATAAAAGACCAGGTCAAATTCTTAAGAGTATCAATTATCTCGGATTGTTCAAAAACTATTATATTTCTATTCTATATTGTTAAATATGAAACGTACCATCGAGATTTTTGTCGCCAGACTTCTCATTGTGAATAACAGTGTCGTTGGAGTTTTCTAAAAAAAATCCGATAATCGTTATCGCTTAAATAAAATTGACATATATTTGCTTGTCACGCAAAATTGCAACTCGCAAACTTACGACATCTCGAAGATACACTGCAACTAGTCTGCGGCGATTGATTGACATAATAAACCGGAGCGCAGTTATTAACAATGTCGCTTGCCTGACGGAAATCGGGACTGCAATATGGATGTTTAGGCTTCATGCAGAAAGGTTCGACGTTTTTCCCTAAAACCGTATAATTTTTTATAGATGTATAAGCATAAATTATATAGTTTTAGATTAAAAATTTATATCACAGAATTGTTACTGTTCACACATTACTGAAATATAGACAAATACGAATTTAGTCTTAATTATTGTTATGACAAATACAATATATATAGGTATGTATATTTATGATATACAAGTGTTGAATTATTTAACTTACTGGCTTATTTGTCGACCAGCAAATAAGCCAGTAAATAATTTATTCATCAATATATTGCATCAATGTAAGTTTCCATAATACATCTGTTTCATTGAAAACTGACAATTCGTTTATATTTGTCATATTCGTCATAAGAATTTCGTACACCGCATATAAAAATATAAATGTTAACAATAACATTGAAATCACTCATTAACATGTATTTTATATACATGTTGTACCAAAGTATCTAGCACTGAAAAATTTTAAATAACAAAAGTACCTAGGATTATCTTTACCTTCATAGCCCGGCTGGCATATACAGTTTAAATCCGGCTCACTCTCAACTTCGAAGTATTCTCCATCTCTATATTCCTTTCCGTTTACATTACAGATAGCTCTGTCTTCGGGATTTTCAGCTACAAGACGTAAATAACTTTATTTAAATGTTGTACATATATTTTAGGATAGAAATGTCTTTTTTTGTCGGCAACTGGATTGCTATTGTTGAATATGAAATTTAACCTTTAGACGGGCAGGTTTTTTCATGATTTTTTATGATTTTTATTTATAAGTTTCATGTTATGTGTTATATTACGAAAAATTGCATAACACATTCATATGATTGTAAATTTAAAAAAAATTATTGTTTATATTTAGAACGAATTTTATATTTAGAATGAAAAACATGGAAATACTTTTTGTAAAATTTCATTATAAAAATATATTTTGAAATTTAGAGCTAAAAAATGCAAACAAATTCATAAGGACTTTGTGAGAGAAAAATTTTGATTTACGATGTTTATGCGTATATTTAATAATGTTGTTTTGTATATGATATATTTCGAAGCAAGATATAACACACAGAGGCATATCGCACTCACGACACATTTTAGTCTTTGACGAATATCTTTTTAAACGTTGTCGTTATCCTGAAGAATTTGCTTCAGAAAATAAGAGTAATCGCTTGAATTTTACTTGTTTCCTTTAGATTTTCGGAACTACGGAAACTCAGTGTAACCCAAAAAACCCTTATATATATATATATATATATATATATATATATATATATATATGATATTTTAGCGCATAAACAATTTGATGTCTAAAAATAGGCTTTCCGTCCTCTAAAGGTTAATTATTCTAAAGCAATTTTATTGTGGCTTTCTGGGGTTAACAAAGTTCGATAAATATATTAGCTAACAAGGATATATCACGAAAATGTAAAATTATTAAAAATTTATCTTTTTAATTATAATGATTCTATCGAGAAAAAACATAATTGGAATATAACTACGTGAATTTAATATAATATTTAGATGCATAAAAATCAGTGTTATCATGTTGTTAATTTATCGCGAATATATATGGAGAAAATTTACAACTCTTAATTAGATTATGCTTACGACACACTTCCTCTCCAGGACAACATTGGTCCGGGGAATTCTTTCTATAGCAACCTGGTTTCACTGGTCCGTGGAAACAATCAACTACTGCACAATTAAACGAGGCGCTATATTGAAAGTAATTACGTAGTTTTAATAAATGGAATTTAATAATTAAAATATTTAAAGGAGACGACAATCAAAAAATTGATGTGAAAGTCTTTACTTACATGTCATCATATCCTAGGGAGCAGGTGCAACCAATGTCACAAGGATTCGCATCTTCATCTTTGAGTTTCTCTCCGACCGCGTACTCTTTACCATTGACATAACACTTGGAAGTGGATCTATTTTTTAGATTATCACAGTTGTATTCGGTCGCGCAACAATCGCCCTCTTTCTCATACACCGGAGTACAATTGAGAGCCTTGTAATACGCCAATGGACCCGGGCATTTTGTTTCATCGCATTCCTCTTTACAAAAACAAAGAATTTAAAAACATTTAATGCGATATATTATTGACCGCGATAAAAAAATGGATGTTTATATACTAGGATAAGAGAATCGTTCTGAGTGGTTAGAGTTGCGTCGTTATTCGTCTAACGGAATTTTGAGTTAGACATAGAATTATTCACGAAGTCAAAATGTCGAAGTTTTTACAATTATACTAAATCAATTTTTAAAAATCTCTAAAAAGTGCGTCGTATCGTTATTTCTAAAATTTTATTGCACTTGGCAAAAACATGTTTTTAATTAAAAAATTAGTTAATGAAATGATTATTATATTAAGCGTGATTTATTATAAAGCATTTAGTTTGTTACATAAAAGTTTTCCGGCATTGTAGTAAATGTGTCTTATAAATGCATTTATAAAGAATTTGGCAGTTACTTAAAACATTTAATTGACAGTTACTTGGCAGTTACTCAAAACGAGATTACGTTGGAATATTCGATCAAAAATAATAAATGACTTATTGCCTTACTATAAGATTGTAAATGAGATCAATATTCGAATACCTCTTTTTACAACAATTTATCGCACGTTTCCCCGTACCGTAAGCATCGCTTCTCTATCGTTTGCGACTCACCTTGATCAGCCGCGATTGTGACGGTGATGAACGCCAGATAGGCGCATATCTGAATGAAAGAACGAGAGCCACGACGTGTCATGTTCGAGCAGTGTGAAAACTTGCGCGACTTGCGTCTGCGCTGCGTCATTTATACCTCGACCGGTGACCACGGTCTGGAAGTGGACACGAGAAAGACGGGGAATATATGAATGACGCAGACGCAGGAACATGCGGTATTGGAAGAGGGGAAATAGTACGTGTGTGCGTGCGATAGTGAATTGAAACGCACGTGAGAAACAGAATCAGAGAATATCTAGGAGGCGCAACAGAGAGGAATATGCGTGCTGGAGGAGAACGAAAATGAGAGAGAGTCGTAAGCCCGCGTAGAGACGAAGAAAAAACTGGTAAGCAATATGAGAAGGAAATACAAAGAATAGAACAAGCGAAGAGAGGAAACGCGAATTGGAGAGAATAATTTGCTTTATCGGTCATCGTGCGTTGCATGCCCATTTGAATTACGTAACTATTATTGTGTTGAAACAAATTATCTCTCTCGCCTTGAACCACCGCCTTCAACTTCTGTTGAATGGATTTTGTTAAATTGTTAAAAATTCTCGATACTTTTTATCATGTAATTATATACTAATTTCACTTGGCGTAATCTTGCAAATCTTCAATGACACGAAAGCACAGAAAAGAAAGTTAGAATTTGTAATGTTGCTGTATGGTTTCTTTTGATAAAAAAAAACTTTTTGTCATGTATGATATTAATCGGGTAGACATTAATAAGTGATTTCTACCCTTGCAAATATCAGTTTTTATTATAACGTAATGTTTTAATTCTTACAAATATTATAATGTAAAAAACGTTTTATTTCTTACAAATATTTAAATAAAATTTATAACGAGGTTTTGCACGTTGTTTAAAAGTAATTACAATAGAGTTTGTGGCTGATAAGAAAATGGGCGAATTGTGTCGCAATTTCTGTAATGCGATGTATGCGGTTCACAAGTCGGCACAGGTGGTACTTCGCAAATCCATTATCAGCTTTGCAAGCTGAAACATATTGTCTTTTCATCATTCCGTCACCAAGTCGCATTGTTAGATTATTATATAGACACACATTTTTCTCTGAAAAAAGGAAGAACGTCAAACGAATTAGGTATTATATTTTTATGATATATTACAAGTAATAGCGCGTCAATTATTCTAATACACTTTTCTGTATTTAACAAATTGGATGTGCGATAAAGTGAGTTATATTTTGTAACTAGTTATCATTTTATAGGATCATAATATTAACGTGCTACAGAAATTGATTTTGCGCAGTGCTCGTTATCCATATGCAATGTTTGTCGCAATTACCTTCTATTTGACGCGATTCACAGTACAGTTGTGTAATTAGTATCGCTCGACCGTTTAAACGCGTGTCAATATCTCATTTTATATACCTACCTCACACTATATTCATATGATTATTGAATCGATTTGTCGTGAAAAGTACCTAATTCATTTTTTCTTTAGATATCGCGATTCATAAAATTAAAGAAAATATAAACGAAATAACAAACAATTTAACAAGATTAGAAATTGATTCTCTAGCCATACTAAAGTATTAATTTTATTTTTTATTAAACATGTAGATGAAATATTTCAATTTCCAAAGTTATCATTGTGATTTAGAAATCTAATTGCATAACGAATGGTTAATTATGAAACAATATAATACAGACTGGTAACTAATGCTCTTCTACATCAAGAGTTGCCGTTGAAATCGATATGTGACAAATTTAACATAACGTTTTAACATTCAGCATGCTATGCCGATATTTCTTGACAGATATACACTAACTTGATCCAGTGAAATGCAGCACTGTATGGAAAAATTGAAAACAGTTTTGAAGAATTTAATAATTTCGTTTTCATATTATCTATAATTTATAATCGATTCGATAAACATTTGATATTTTTATTTGACATCACATACTTCATATCAAAATGCACTTTCTATAGATTTTGCATTATAGAACAATTGTCCATAAATGAGAAATTTAAAAAATCTATATACGAAGTAAAAAAAAATAAGTGACATGAAATTATCAGAAATCCGTCAAGTAGCCATTGGAAATAAAGACAGAGATCGCGTTGAAAATTTTACACTAATAACGTGATCAAATTCCTTGCAATATGTTCACATATCTGTCACATGTGTTACCATGACAGAATAATCCCGAACTGTCGACGCGTGTGAGAAAACGTGATGTAATTTGAATAATGTGACGCCATCATGAATCTTTCATAATATCGAAAGAAAATGCGCCCATATACACGCACACATACTGGACTATATTAAATATTCATGATTGCCGCGCTCTTCGCATCAGAGAAATGAAAGATCCATTCGGTAAAATCATGCATAACAGCAAATGGAGTTGTAGTAGCATATTATTTTCACATTTTGATTACTTGAAGTTACATCTTATACGTATAAATATGACATCTATCAATGTAGTAGAGTGATTTAAACGTTTAGTTAATTTTTAAACATTTTAAAAAATATTTACCTCTCTTCCTTTCTCTCTTTTGTCTCTCTTCGCTCTTTGCGTCTCTCTTATCATTCTTCCTTTTCGCGACCGGATTATTATTTATTTCGCTGCTTCTTTTTTCATCGAGAGAGATAAGCAAAGTCATGTTAAATAAATAACTTATACAATTTTTCATATATATTAAAACATATAGGTATGACATATACATATATATGTACTTATACTTTTACTTATAAAAATAAGCATTTGATATAAAGAAAGCACATAGCTGGTTTTAAGAAAGATATATAAAACTGTATATTACAAATTATAATACGAAATAAGGAAACCGAGAGAACCAATCAGCGAAAAAAACAATAACAGACTTCTTACATACCTTTGTGAGTTGCGGACTCACAAAGGTATGTAAGAAGTCTGTTATTGTTTTTTTCGCTGATTGGTTCTTTCGGTTTCCTTATTTCGTATTATAATTTGTATAATATACAGTTTTATATATCTTTCTTAAAACAGCTATGTGCTTTCTTTATATCAAATAATCAAATGCTTATTTTTATTAAGTAAAAGTATAAGTATATATATATTTCATACCCCTCAGAATATGTGTATGTATATTCTGTTAATTCTGAAAATATAATGTACTTAATTTATGTAAAAATATTTCAACTTATTTATATTGGAGTCATACTTACATTTCATCATTAGAAGATCCGCGACGGCAAATGCTTATACGTCCTCGCAAATATTTGCGTCTTCCCGATTAAGAACTTGGTTGGTTTTGTACTCGTGACCGTTGATGTAACACTTGGTCCTAGATCTCTCCTTTAGATGGTCACATTTGTATCTTGACGGGCAACGAGCCTGCTCGTTTCTGAGCACCGGCGTGCACTCTATATCCTCATAATACCTTATTGGATCCGGGCAGATCGTCTTAACGTCTTCACAAAAAGAATGTCAAAAAGTTTGGTAAAAAAATACATTATTGTTCTAAACAGGTGGAACTGGCTCCGCCAATGACGTAAATTACAACGGTTTTAAATCCGATGTAAAGTCTGGCTAATTTTAGATGAGATCGTTATATTATATTCTAAGAATAGTTAAAACATTGTCACTCAAGCGACAGGAAAATGAGATATTGGTTTTTCCTTATGACTTACCTCGCCTAGTCGTAATAACATCAGTCGCAACAACGGCGGCGGCGATAAACGCCACGTAGACGCACACTTGACACCAAATACGTGCCGCTTCCATGATCGAACAAGCGCAAATGTGTTATTGACCTTAACGTTCACATTACATTACTTTGAGACTACCGATTGGGGGAGGAATGCGAAAGTAAGAAGGAAAATATGTAAAAAATGTAAAAATAAATATGACAAAAAAGTTTAGTAAATAGAAAAAGGTACAGAGGACGTTATACAATCCGTACAAATATTTAGTTTTATAAATGTTTAACCAATATAAAGACAGGTGAAAAATATCTCGATTTTTCTAGCATTATATTCATGTAAAACCTGTAGTTTCAAAATTTTTCATTTTCGGCGCAATTGCACGTTAAATAATCAGTCGCAATAAAATGTTTGCATCAGTTTATTGCGATTATTACAGCATGATGTATCGTCCATGAAGAATTAATTAACTTCGGTGTCTTAATTCTACCGACGCGACGATTTTGTAGGCAAATTAAATTCTATTCGAAGTTATTCACTCAAATGTAATACTGGAGAGGACATCTAATAGTGAGACATTTTTATCATAAAATAATTCTGCCTAATTCAATTGACACGTTCATTCGATTTCGCACGTTTCTTCGCGATTAATAATTATCTTAGCGCATGGGAGATCACGTTTGCGCTGTTAATACTTGTCTCAGCCGGTGATTGCTGACGAAATGATAATATATATTGAGGATACTGGTGATATTCGACCCAGATAATCCACGATTTATCTAAAGTGTACATATTCCCCAACGGAAGCGTTAATGTCATCTTCTTAATTATGTAATTTACATAATTGGATATACAAACTTTATTTTAAACCGTTGTTAAAAGATAAATTATTTTCTGAGATTATACATGATTAACGTATAAATTATCTACAAATCGATTCCGCGAAACCATTTGCATTTGTTAGAAAGTCTGCCGACAGTTTTGTTAAAAATAAAATAAAAAATACAATGTTTCTTCATCGCCGAAGTATATGTACCAAAATAGATTTTTTTCTTCTATTTCTATGCAAATAAGGTTACGTTTATCAAGATAAAAAATCTATTAAACACATCATTTATTCTTGGATAGTTACGTTATAAATGTAAATTTACGCTTAAAAAATTCGAGTTTTTAAGACTTTAAATAATTCAAATAAATGAATGTAACAATAAAATATAGAAACAATAAAATCAATAAATAAATACAAGTGACTATTATAAACCTATGAATACATAAAATTTACAGAAATCTTCGTAAGGATATTCCTTATAGGTATGGATAATAGAAATACATATTGTGTGTGTGTGTGTGTGCTTTGCTGAGAAATGATCTTTAACTTGCAACAATTCAAGAACACATTACTGTTCCTAGCAATCGCAGTATATTACCATTAAAGTACAGCTCATCCGAATGTACATCGTAGAAAGATTTATTCGCATGACCGATATATGTGCGTTTTACATAAAGATAATATTAATAGTGCGGTCAACCTTGACAATTATCTCTTACGAGTTATACCTCGAACTTATTATTGCAATTATAATTATCAATGTGAATATACCATACAGTAACAAGTCAATATTTTACAAGAACTTATCGCTGAATCGCGCAAAAGGCGTTGTTGCCATCAAGTAATTTACGATGAAGAATCAATAAACTGACGTTATAGCTAAGCCATTTCGAGTACTTATATGTGTCTGTGTATAAAAAGTTTGTACGTATGATACGTTTACATCGATAATTATATTTGCAATAATAAGTATGAGGCATAACTCGTAAGAGATAGTTGTCAAGGTTGCTCGCACAATTAATATTATTTTCATGTGTAAAACGTATGTCGGTTATGCAAAATCACGGTCGTGAATTCACGACCGTGTGCGAAATAATCTTTCTACGAGACGTGCATTCGGATGAGCTGTACTTTAATTGGCATTATACATATATATACAGAAAAATTATAGCATAATTATACTATAGCGTATGTAGGATTCATCCTCTTAAATTAAGCAATCTTTCCATCAGGTATTTCGTTTCTCACACTGAAGTATTTATCCGAGATGCAGCGCTTAAGTAAGTCTCCGAATATAAATTAGGAAAGGCGGATTAACGAAGCTTTTTGGAATTTTGAAAGGATGATCTACGGAGGATCGGGATATTAATTCTCCATTCCAAGTGACACTCGAGACGTAACGCCATTAAACGCGTTTACCGTGTCAGCCGTATGGCGCACTGCGTAAATCACAAGGCGGGGGAGTACTCGCAGAACCAGCTCATAACTGCGAATTTACTACACGTTGCTCGCCAGTACGTTACTCGGATCGTATACCTCGAGCCCGAATGTTCGCCATTACACTTGGTTACAGCGAGTTGGCCGATGTAAGCCGAATAAGTTCACCCGCTTGGGAAACTGATTTATTGCGTTCGAGGGATTGGGTCATTAGTCTTATCCCCGTAACTAATGACTCAATCTCGGTCGTCCCCCTCTCGACTGCGGATTTATCGACCTACAGATCCGTACGATTGAACTGAATATTTCCATGGCGGCGGTCGACTCGAACGGATAAATTCGCGCGAGAGGAGCGGGAATAATCAACGGAAAATCTTATCGCGAACGCGCCGCTCTCATTTCGAAAGACTCGTCGATACGCTAAAAATTGTACGGATAAATATCCGATTAATGATAATGGATGTGATATAACTCTTTCGAGATAATCGATACTCACGAAATCTCATTTTTTTTATTATTATTAAGTGAAGTGCTTCATCTTTAACAGGTACTATTAATCCAAAAGATTCTTAAATTAATATCAATTATATATCATTATGTTCGTTATTACATGATAAGAGACTTTCAGTGTTCATTAATATTTTTACTGCTTTTCGCTGATATATGTTTAATATTTAATGCACAAAATTAACGTTTAAATGAACTTTGAGTGAAACTTAATATTACGCGATGCGCTATACGTATATACGTTACTTGCACAACTGAAAAGGTAAAGTGAGAGGACTTAATGTTCTTCATTATTTTAGTTTACTTTGCGAACGTGAAACAGTGTAGTAATTCAGTCTTTATTAACGCGACATGACTTTCGGGTTTGTACGTTTATTAGTAATTCGATACGTCTTGTTCTCAATGTCGGCGAGGTAATTATAGATATAGTTACGGAATGAGATAATTTTCGTATCTTGTAATGCGATATTTCAAAAAAGACAAATGGTAATTAATGAAACATTAATTAGAAGCTTCGCGCGCGCGCGCGAAAGAGAGAAAAAGGAAAAAGAGAGAGAGGACATTTGATAAATTATGTCACATTTGGTGCATATATATATAATTATGAAATAAAAATTTATAATATAATACATATGATTAAATCCGTGTGTAATAATCTTTAATACAGATCCATAAGATAAATATTCAAATTGTAGAATAAACAAACATATATATGCTTCTTTCTTAAATCAATTGTGTTAGGAATAGGAAAATAAAATGTATATGTTAAAAACTAAGAAATATGTCAAAAAACTTGAAAGGTAATAAATCAAACAGGATAAAGGGCTTTGCTGATATTTGATGTCAAAAGTTTGAAGGTAATATCACATTTAACATAGAGGGAACAAGACAGATGTACTAGCGAATGCGTGCTGTTCCGATAAAAAGATAAAAATAAAGCAAAACGGAACCGACTAAAATATGCACGAGGTGATGAAACTTGAAGAGATGTCTGTCGGCATCTTCAATCTCTCGATGCGGAGAATTTCGCGGATAGTACGATCTCATTTCCGCGCGAGTGCTTTCAAATCATCGTCATAGTATTGAAGTTTCTATCAGTTGCAAATGCTCGTAACGATTTATTGCACATATACCGAAAAAAAGTGCGCGCGTTTAAGCTCGTTAAAATTACTCATTCAGCGGAGAGAGTTTCTCGCTTTGAGCATTCGTAAATAAACGAGACAAAAAACTGTGTTAAATTGTAAATTAAACAATTTAATTATGATATACCATAATTAAATACGTTGAATGTTGCAGCAATTTTGCTGTATAATTATAGACCTCATAAAAAGTTACGCTAAATAAATAACAAAACTGTTGTGCAAACACAGATATATTCGAGTTACAAAGTAGAATTCGAAATTTTTGGCTTCAAACACATTTATTGACGTGGAAAGGATTCGATAGCTGTTATATGACAGATAAAACATGAATGAAAGATGAAACTATTTATAGGTTCAGTCACGTAGAATTTTCACAGATTACATGATTCGGCAAAACCGTATAATCCTGTTGCGATAAGCACGAGATATATAGCCAACATCAACTAACCATTTAGAATCGCGTATCGCGCGTGTGAGCTTTTGTGTTTCGTATAACATATATCTGTTGTTGCATACATCCATTTAATATCTCCAAAATAAAGGAGCACAAAATTATGATATTTTTCGTTGAATATATACATATATAATGTGTTTCACACAAATCCATACGGAAATTCGGAGTATACCACCCTTTGTTTACTCCACGCTTTTTGAAAAGCTATATGATACTTTAGAATATTGTACGACACGATTGGTCGAGGCTACGGCCAAAACGGCGCCAACTAACATAAATTCGGTCAATTTAACGCTGCAACACTTTACGGTAACTCTCTTAGTTAATACCCCCTCCCTCTTCAGTCCTCCTTCTACCTGACGCCTCGACGAGGCTGCACAGCTTCCGGGAACTTGCGAAATTCCACGGTAAGCACGGCACAAATTCTCGGGGGCGATATCGTGCCGTAAGAAAGGTCAAGTCGACGTTATCATTATTCGCGCACCGGCGTAATTGCGAATGTGTGAAAGTTGGGACGACAGAGGAACAATCTTGCAGCTGCCATTCGCCGAATAGAAAGGCTTCGTTTTATATTCCAATGAATCCTTGCTCGTTTTATCTCACGTACTCTTACGTAGTTACGGAGTCGGATTGCAATTTGTAATTTACTACAGTTGGAAACTTATGAGATGTAAATGATAATGGTACATTTCTCGCATAATATCAAAATAAAGTAACAACCGAATAATTATATAAACATCTTATTATAAAAATTATGGCCACAAGCTAATTGTGGCAATCAATACAAAATTTGCATATTTTAAGAGTGTCATTGCTAATATATACAATATATAAAGTACTAAATTTCTAAATAACGCACATTACTATAAAATATTTAGTTTTGACACATTTAGTTTTTAAACTATCCTTTAAAATATATCTATTTTTTTCAGTTTTATTTAATTATATACATTTATATACATATTGATAATTAATAACGTTAAATTTTTGATAACTTGGAAAATATATAATTTTGATTTGAAGATTTCGCGCAAGTAGAGATACGCGAACGTGTAAGAAACGCAGATTTTCCGAGCTACCCATGCATGTTTGCGCCTGACAACTAAATGGAAAATTGCACGTATGTTGAAGACACACTCTAAAAGTTAGCGTGGAGCCGACGTGACTACAAGCTTAAGCCTTTGTCTGGCCCAACAGCCGTCGGGTTAGAGAGAAAAGAAGAACAGCGGCTTACCGGCGCTTGCCGGTGGAAGCAAACGCGAAAACTAAAACCCCCTCAAAGCTGCGTGCACGAAGTAGAACAAATTTGCCTTCGGCTTCGAATGAGGCGAAACGATTTTTCCCCGCGCCAGAAAACACATTGCGTATAGTGCAATAACATCGTTGATTCTACGTCGTGATTATATATGTTAAAAAGAATACAATGATATATTTTCAAGAATCGGTGGGCAAGACTTGTGCAGCGATACTCGCTCGATAACGATTGCCTTCAAACGATAACGCGAAAGCGAAACACAGTTGCGCACTTACGTAAGAAATAAAACGCGGCTGCACTACGCACTACGTGAAATAATGTGTTGATCTTCCAGAATTTATGCGAATAATTACGTCGATAAAAAGTGTGCGTATATCAAAGCTGTATCAGCAACTCACTCTGCTCGAACTTATATCATGATTCTGTTTCATTAATAACGGGAGAAATATAAATATTACGATTGTATTAAGGAAAATTTCGCAGCTTAGTTATCTTCCATCTTTTTGAGGACCACCTACGCAATTCTTTCTTTAAAGAAATCATAAAGAAACGCTGTCATATATTTTGATAATAGCATTGTTAATTGTGAGATTAATATCATATTTTTAAACAATCTTCTTTCGATATCACAAATCCTTTACAATAATTTATTATTTATTTAGCACACAGAAAAAAAATGTTAAATCAAGACTCATATTCTTGTATATAAGCAAGAATCTATAATCTTGAAATGAGGTATAAATTACGTTCAACGAAGAAAACTTATTTGAATGAAGGTATTTATATAGTTTAATCAAGAAAGAAAAGTTGAAATTCTTATAAAAAGATTATAGATTCTTGCTTATATGTACTATATTTTTTATTTTATAAGATATTTACTACTGCGATATCAAAATGTAATTGGTTGATATCAATACCGAGTATATCAATGTAATGAGATTTCTATTTCAGTAAATTAGTATTGAAGTAGGTACCTATGGATTAATTGAAAGCTATATATGGGAAGGGGAGGAACATTCCGTAATACCCCGCATATCTATAGCGGGAGGTATTTAGTGGCGCGTCGGTGCTGAAACATGGAAGATGCTGCGGATCATCTCCCGCCTCCATTATCAATATCTCGAGATATTTGCGAGAGCTTTGTACCAGGGAGTCTGCGGCGGTGGAGGCTTTGGCGGATTTACGGGACCGCCTTTCGAAGTTCATCCGTTAATAACCAGGCCTTATACCCTCTCACTTCGGCAGGGGTGTACGTATGTTCACTCGCGAATATCCGAGCCCGCTACTCGTAGCTGGCTTAACTAATGACACGTTGAAGCGATATCGTCGCACAACTTCCGGTTCCGCACGAAACCTCTCTCGCGACCACGCCCCGCGCTACCATCATCATCGACCGACGTCTCAACAAATTCGATGAAAGGTACAACGACGATAACCGAAGCTGTCTGTTTTTCGAAAATCCACTACATCCGCACCGAACGTTCTTATTGAGATCAGAAATTCACGATGCTTTATCCTCCGTCATAATACAACCCCTCGTTTTCAGCATCCCTATATATAGCTAGACGTATTTTTCTCGGAGAAAAAGATTTCATAACATTTTGATATACCGTTAATAATCCGTGCAGCTTAATTACTCTACTGATTGCAAAGTAAGTTATGAAACAGCTCGCTTTGCAATTATTACACTTGGGCGGATTTTGCGCGCGAGAAGTTCTCTTCTCTATAAAAACATTCTAATATTTGATTTTTCCTCCAATTATGTATAAATTCGTTTGTTGTCTCGACTCTTACCGAAGACAGAGCGAAAAATCTACAATAAGCGTGCTCCTCATCGATAAGGAGTTAATTACGTTATTTGAATTAGCAATTAGAGAGCAGATTTTTCCGCCAACTCTCCGTAGCGCCACCACATTTCTTTTTTTCGCGAACAAAGTTAGCTTCGCGGGCCAAGTTAATTACAAGTTACGAAATTAGAACTTTACCGCCTGTTCCCGAATCCCAGGACGCAAATTAATCCAGCAGGACGGGAATACAAGAAAAAGAGTATAAGCGGATCATGTTAAAAATATCGTCCTCTTAACAACGGTCGCATTGGAACAACGCAATTTGAAAATTAAAACTCCAGGCACTTCTCACGACAGGAGCTTTCCACCTTTCTGTGTACTCATCTCACATACGCAAAACGTACCGTTCTACTCATAGGTAGGGAGAACGCAACGATTGAATATTCAAAGCATTATACGATTAATTGGCAGATCTTTCCAATTCAAACGCCCGTAATATCTTTTTTTTTTTGCGCGAAAAAATTTCCATCCCGGCCGTTGTCAGAATTAAAAGAAGAATTACCATACATCCACACAAGAATAAAATTCTGAAATTGAAACTAAGTTTTTCCACGGTGGAAAATAATAAACTTAACTCTTTACTTTTGAAGTTTCACTCTTCATTCACACTTATTCGTATTCAACTTGCAACATTTATGACTTCCACTAAAAGTTTCAGTCTGAAGGATGAATAATACATTTCGTGTCCTATGTGATAAGGGCGATACATATTGTATTTTATTTTCCAAAATACAGCACTTTATACTGAAGAAACAGCATATCGGGATAAGAGCGCGCTTCGCGAACACATCTAGAAACGGAAAGAAGCCTAGTTTTTCTGATGAAAAGACGGGTGACAAATCTGAAAATGAGAGGAAAGTGTAACGCAATAAAAAAGCATACTTAATGGCCCATTAGGAAAATAAAAAAGGATTAAAGTTAAAGTACCATTATGCAAAATTGCTCTCTGACTCTCTGTCCTTTGTCACACGTGTACCTGTGCGCATCAGCGACATGCAGATGTAACATAAAACAAACTTCACGTTTGCGTATCGCGAGTAAAATATGCGCGGCGAAAAGTACCCAAAGATAATTTAAATTAGGAAGATATTCCGCGGATTATTGTGTCGCTTATTTTCCGTAAATTATGCCAAAAATCGTACTTTTCTGAGCTTCGACAACCGTAAATATCGCGGCAGGAAATACACACACGGGATGGCTAGAATAAGATGCAACTAATATTTAAATAGCGTATAATCTATTTATTATCGCTGGCGAGTCTATGGTATGTTTATTAAATCTTCAGATTATACATATATGAAAAATGACACATTCGATACAATAAAGTATTTTTATTTCTAGATAATACTTGACGACGCGACGATATTATTTAAAAATTATTGGCAATTTTAAAATTTTCCACACACACACAGTGGCTATATTTATATGACAAATCACTTATTCTTGAACCACTGGAGAGTAAAAGAAAATTGGAGTACTTTTAAATCAATTTGAAACAGCATTTCAAAATAATATTTTTGCAAATAGATTTTATTGCAAATAAACCGTGTAAATTTATACATATAGGTCCTCCTCCTCAGTCCTATTACTCGTATCCGAGCGTGGTGACTTCTCTTCATATACATGTGTTGCGCACGTGGATTATACACATTGTATATGGAACCTACAGTTTAACGCCGATTTCGAACGGCAATTTTTTAGAGAAGTTCTCGTGGCAAGACATACTCTCGGTGGTTTGTCATTGCCTTCCGAGAGGAGAACGAGCGAATAAAATTTTCTAGCTCTACCGGGAGGGAATCGAACCCGGGACTTTTGGCTCAATAGACCAGTGCGCTGTCTACTAGGCCACGCTCGTCCATAAAGATATATATAGGTACATACGTACATATATATCTTTTGTTATCTTATTTAAGTAATTTTTATACACGCACACAGATCGAATTGCATGTGATTTTAGCCACCCTATGTTGCAGCCGGGCTGCGAACGAGAGCGTTGTTTACGACCGGTGTGGAAGCGTAATTGAGTGCGCTTAATAAATAAACAAGCTCGTGCTCGGATACGCATCCACGGGATGCATAGGTAGGTGAGCTATAAAAAATGAATTCATTTTTCAGGGAATGTTGGCTCGGAAAATATACCGTCGCGACATTCCACTCGAATCGCGAAAGTATACGCGTGAAAAGCTATATTGCTACAATAATCGGCATTGCGTTCAATCAATTTTCTTCTGACCGATGCAGAAATTATTATTTGCGATAAACACATTAGAGACGGAACACAAAGCGTCATATTTTTTAAAAGTTTTTTATTATTATGAAGACTCCGGAAATATATCTCGGTTGCGAAAAATCTAAGAAGAAAACTTGATACAATGGAGGAACTGAATCCGTTCGCCTCCTTCTCTCAAGAAACGAATCTTGATTAATGGCGCAAGTTTGCGTCACCATGTCCCGCGCCGGCCGTGTTCGGAATGCATAATGGGTGGAATACATTAAAATTCAACCTCACGGGCGCGAACCTAAGAGAAGAATCTCTCTCTCCCTCTCTCTCTCTCTCTCTCTCTCCCTCTCTCTCTCTCTCTCTCTCTCTCTCTCTCCCTCTCTCTCTCTCTCTCTCTCTCCCTCCCTCTCTCTCCCCCTCCCCACAATAGCGTCATTCTAAACGTAGAAAATAACATCGTTCTTCTCGCAATTAGCGCGGCGTCTTTGATCGATGACAGCAATTAGGTCGGTCCGCGTCGAATGCACGCGAGAAGTGCATCGGCTGCACACGCCGATCGTTAGGGAAACCCAAGAAAAATCCTCATGGCGAACCGTAAACGTTACGCAAGTGCAACATCAGTCACGATCTTTCGTTAATGGCCGCGATTCGCTGCATGAATAAAGTCGTTCGCCGCAGTTATCCTCGGCCGTCGATGTCTCCGTCTCGCCAGCGAATTAATCAAAAAGGATCGAGGATGAGGGTTCTTAAATTGATCTCCCTTCATCATATCTCTCCAATAGAAAAGAAGTGCAGTAGAATTCGTTTTGCATTGAATGTGATTGCGAGTTATATTGAATATATTTATTCCAATCTTTCCTCAAGCAATAATTATATATGTAATAGGATAATATAAATATTTTACATTAATATAGATAATGAAATATCAATACATGAAATATAAATATTAATTATCTACAAAGACAGTATTTGACATTTTCTTTGAAATATTAATTGTTCGTATCTTCAGCATATATCTCTTTGATATATAATGATACAAAATTTATGATTCTGACAGCTTGATATTCGCAGTGCCACGAAGCATCCTTTAAAGTGCTTCATTCTTTTAAAGCATAATAAAATTCTTCCCACATATTCCGCCGATTTAGTTTACAGAAAAGAATTTTTTTAGGAATTTTTTACAGACGTAAAAGGCAGTCCCGCACATGCAGTTAACCTTCACTTGCCTTCACTCTTTAAATTTTTTTCCGTGTTTCGCCGAGAGTGAGTATATTACATAAAACCTAGGTTTCTCCGTCAGTGGGGAAAATGTCTAAAAATAATTACTAACAATACCACAATAACATAATGCGCGCTTGCGAATAACAAATAGCGATAGAGATGAAAATTAATATTATCTCTGAATGATATATCACAATTCCATTTATAGATTTTTTGTTTTCGCCTTGAATGGCAAGACCAAACTCGTATGACACCGTGTATTAGCACGTTTAATACCGTCTACAATTTCTAGTTGAAACACGAGCCACGCAGCAATTTCAGCGCAAATTGCCGCGTTTTAATGGCTCCCAGTTGATCCTTTAAACACTTTCGTGCTATATAGCATTAAGTAGCTTAATAATTAACTCTTGTGTTAGAACTTGCTCCGCAGTAAAATTCATCGCGAATTAATTGAAAAATAATATCCTTGCGCACTTTCATCGTGTGTCGTTTAAACGTTTCGTATATTCATTATTAAGTAATTCGCTCATTTTAATGTATCACACATACAAATCCTCATCGGGCAAAACTTCAGCTCAAGTTAGAGTTAACTTATTATAGAAGGTTATCTCACATAGAGTTAACATTCGCTCCTATTAACATTTGGCACACGCTATGCAATACTTATATTTACCTAGCGTTCCTAGAAACGGCAGGTATTCGCTAACTAAGAGAAATAATTCAGAGATTTTGATCCGTACATCCATAATGGTGGCTCACGTCAATTTCGTGTTGAGTAACCTCAAGGTGGTGACTAATCTGAAAACCGGATCGACAGGACGACTGTCACGGCCGCGCATTAATAATTTCGTTTATTTTACATATAAGAATATGCTTTATGCGATCACGTGAATATTATCACGACCTCGCCTTGACCCGATTCCTCCATCTCGAAACGATCTCGCGCCGAGCAGCTGCTGACTCGTTCGTTTACTCGTGTATTCAAATTGACTTTTTGCGCTTTATTAAACGAAGTATATATCGCTAAAATTTAGCTCCACGCCCAGAGATATTTATTCGCGCATTAACACAGGCGGAAAGGGTTACGCGCAAATTGCAGTATCGGCGCGTTTTGCACCCTTATTCGAATAATCAGCAATGTAGCCTCCGATAATCATAATATAATAAAAATGTATAAATTAAATCTCTCCATGTAATATATAACGTGGCAGCGGAGTTTCAAAACGGGATAATCTCTGCGTTCAGTCTCGATATCGCGGACGCACAGAGAAAATGTTACTTTCATCGCTAAATAGGCACATTAGGCTAGTTTCGTATATGAATCCTATATATTAAAATCTCGATTCACTATAGCAAACTCAGATTCTTTTGAATTTTATTTCCTTTTTTCTTCATTAATTTTTTTCTGAATTTATTCGTCTTATACGTGTTCGTTATCCTCTCGATCACAATCATTAAGAAAACGTGAGATGCCTTATCGAAGCAGCCCCCGCGATAATTCGCCACGAAGGCCGCAGAGCCGAGCACTCTCTGCTCTCGATAATATCCTTCGGCACACACACACAAATACACATACACATCGTGTAGAATTCCATGGCTGCGACTTACCTTGTAACTGCCGACCGCGTGCGCGCCATCGTAGATGTAGAGATGGTCGTTGCAGTCTAACTGCAGCTGATCGAATCGGAGCATAAACCGCTGGAGGATGCTGTGAGTCTGGAAAGTAATGGCGCAATCGAGGTCCCTCTCATTTTGCGAGGTAAGAACGGCGCCGTCTATCTTCCTGTAGAGATCCCGCAGGAAGTACTTCTTGCAGACGTCGCTCATCTGGTCTGTAAGGAAACAGACGGAAGGGAGTTAATCGATTTGACTTGCTCGCGACTGAGAAGGGTTCGGATACATCTGCATAAGTATCCTCTGACGATCAACACTCTCCACGCATATTGATTCAATCATGCAAACGTCAAAATACACAGTAAAAAATCGTGCGTCCAAATGTTAAAATTTTCTTGTGTTACCAAGATTTGATTATTATTTCAATGTAAAATTAACATACAACAGCTATGTTATTATTTTCGTAACATTTTCATGTGTAATATTTATGTCAACGTGATAATTAACACTTTACGTATGTCATTTAGAAATTGAATATTATTTTGAGTTCTTTTAACATAATTATTTCAAAAAATCAACACGTCTTAAAGTTATTTTAACATAAACAAAAGTTCAAGTAAATCTTCTCAAATAATCGTAAACTTTGACATATAAAATAATCAAATTTACTAAAATATGTGTTAATATAACTCAAAATAAAATGTATAATCTACATTTCGTAAGAGTTACATTAAATCAAACGAAGCAAAATGTTATATCGACATTTTGTACAAGTTATTTTTACATTATACTTAAAGTTAAAAGAACACATATGAATGTAAAATATAGCGTCAATAAATTAACATTTCTAATTTGTCAACAAGTAGTACACGATGAATGAGTTATTTTAACATAAAATTTATAGAGTAAACTTTCTGGGACATTTGAAAAATGTTACGCGTAACATTTTATTTTTTACTGTGTATAATTGTAAAAAATTCAATATCGGTTAAATTGAGAATATACCGGATTTTTTAGAGGCTGCATGTATAATGATTTTTGGGATATCTTGTATCACAAATTAAGAGAAATTTTTCTGTAGAAATAGTATCTTGTACTTATTATGATCTGTGTCGCAGACCTGCATTCGAAAGAAAAGAATACCCATCAGCATTGAATTTGCACGACTCGATATTTTCAAAAATTATGAACAAAATGAAAGTCCAGCATTTCGGCCGGCCGCAATATTTCGCGTTATACCGTCTCGACGGAATGAAACAAACATGCAATCGCACTTTTGCTCCATTACGCGCACGCTTTAAAAACCGCGCTTACAGCACAAAGATGAAAATCACATTTTTTTTAGGTCAGTCGCGGAAAATTCCACTTTTGCACGCTGATGACACGACGCGACGCGACGCGACGCTTGCTCGTACAAATAGCTCACAATGCTAGCGCGCGATTGCAGCCGGACAGATTTGCGGATTTGCATTTAAAACGAATGATAACGAATGCACGACAGTTGGCAGTCAACGCAGTCTGCGAAATAAGTTACAGACGCACTTTGTCCCGGACTAGGACGATATTGCGATCGCCGTAGTTCCTCGACATTATACGCCGTAACATATTTCGGGACAGGCAACAGAGGTTGCAGGTTGCTGCAGTTGTGGAACTTTGCGCGCTCGCGTCTTCGTCCCGCAAGTCTTCCCCCTTTCCCTCTTTGTTTTCAACCCATTACCATCCCTTTGCAGCTGGTCTCTGCAACATCGAAATTACTTACTCCCAAGACCCGCGGTTCTCCGTGACGCATGCGTTTGCTCGCACCGCATGCTGAACTGCAGCGTGCAAAACGGTCGTTGCGTCACCAGCAGCCCCGCCGTGTTTTCGGGAGAGTGCGAGTGTGTGCGGCGAGTAAATAGCCGCGGGTAAATCCAGCGCCGAGC